>NC_135025.1:9597257-10305437 GCF_051020955.1 Megalopta genalis
TCGGCGGTACAACCGAGAAGAGGGTGATACTACGCGAAAAGACAAATCAAAAATAAGAAATGAAATCTTTTTATTTGAGGCTTCGTTGCCTTCAATATTTTGTTTAAATAGAATCGCATATTTTTTTAAAAAGCTATTAATTTATCGATATCGAAAAAGCATTAGTTAAGGAGATGTTTTAATATTAATGTTGATACGAATCACGATTTGAGTTCACACACCTGAACACAATTAATCATAAATACGTTAATTTTAAATCAATCTCGATTAGGGCACCGTTTTTAGACCAGCGCTACATCGCGTACTATAAAGAAAATCGTAAAACTACTATTCTGCATAAAACCAATAGTTGAGTGTCAGAGAAGATAGATAAGATTTTTTCCTTGATCAGGGTAATAAGTCCGTTTATTACATTAATCGAGGTAATAAGCCCAGTGAGCGTGTAAAACCTGCTTGAAAAGTTCATGCCACGCTCGGGGGACCTTTTCTTGTGTCGAGTTTGTTATAGAACTACTTTAGCTTCCGAACACGTATTTTGAAACTTGTCTGAACAAGATACGAACGATTCAAGCAGAAGTCGTAAAAGTGGCCGTTCGTGAAAAAATCTCTTAGAGATACCACTTGAAGGTTATTAAAATTGGCGTTGTAATAAGTTGAGTCTCCAATAAGATTCGGATCCAAAAGGTTTTGGCTAATATTTGTATAGAATTATCAAGGATTCTTGATATAAAGTAGTGAAACACTTTATCTTTTCCAACATCCTTTCTTCTCGCTTCTTCATCTTCTCATCCGTCTGGCTGGTTTCGTTAGAATACATAACGTTCTTAAATTCTGTAAAAATACTTAAAAAAAAAAATTAATAACTCATACAAATAAATTATTACCAACAAAATTATACATCCGTGTTTTAAAACATGGATGTTTTAAAAGTATTTATTATACAGTCTTACCATACTACTAGTAATTCCGTTTGATACAAATTCTGTATTTATTTGAATTCGATTTTCAAGTATTTGTCGTACGCATTCTAAAATTTGTAGTCATATTTATAAATATTAGAGACAGTTTTCGAAAATACCAAGGGGATGATTTGACAAGCACTCCAATTACACTAGGGAATTGCCAACAATGTGAACGAATCGTAATAAAAATAAAATAATAAATTTTGAAATTAATAACATAATCAATTTTATTATACTATACCTTATTATATATATGTATGTTATTACTATTATTATATTATTACTATTACTATTACTATTGTATTACTATATTATTACTATTGTTATATATATATATATATATATATATATATATATATATATATATATATATATATATATAAATTTAACGCAATGATACAATGATACCAATAAAAGTGCTCGGACGTAATCGCAAGTATAACAAAATCGTTAGCGAAATTTAAAAATTGTTCTCTGTTTTCGAAATTTAATAACTACGCAAATATACATGTTAAAGAAACGACCTCTGCACGAGGCAGTACTTTAGACCTATCTCAAAAACTCCCATAAGCAACAACCTGCAAAATTTTCTTCAAACATATAAAAATCGATAGCAAAATGAAAGATGCAGAAAATGCACACTGTTCCCCACACATATTACTATCAAGGGAAACAAACAAGTTTTGGATCGTGCAAACTTTTTGAAATTCCATTTTGGCCGCTTTTTCGGATCAAATCGACCAGTGTGCGTCGTTCTAACTTATCGGCCGGTCTGCAACCCTCCACACTGAATTTTGAACGGCGGAATGTTTGCACCGATGCCAGAAATCTCGACTTCGAAACGCAAGTTTATGCGCGGCCGTACGATTAAATTGCTTGTAAACTTGCAGTTTAAGGAAGCCGGGGATCCATTATCGCAGCATAGCTGCGTGCTACGCGGCTGTATTCAACTCTATTCTATTTGCTCACTGATTGTGAGCGAGAGCAATCAGCCGCCGAAATTCCTGGCTCGCCGCAAAGTTCCTGCGAAGAATGCGTCCGGCAGTCGTTTTCCATTTGCACGCGCGTCGCAATCTCCACTTTCGAGGGCGTCGAGGGCCGATTAATGAAACGTCGAAGGAACTGCGAGTCACGGTGCTTTACGCTGGGAGAAATTTAATTTCGGTTCATTGTCGGCGGTCGGGTCGCCGCCGGTAACCTTTGATCGGCGGGCGACTGTTTATTTTTTAATAGCCGCCACTGCAATACCATTACATATTCTTTTCACGTCGGAACGCCGAATTCCTCCTATTTTAAAACGGTCCCCACGGAATTGCTTTCACGTCGATAAATTCCTTTGTTGCGCAGAAGCAAAAAGCGCGCTTTAATTCAATTATATGATAGGATTTCACGTGCACCCCCGGCATCGCGGGCACATCATAACATTTTCATACTGCGATTCGTTGACAATTTCGTTCGCCGCGCATGCTGTAGTGCGATCGTAAATATTAGAGTAACTGGAAAATTCAAGAACGCTGGCGATCGTTCTTCTTGGAATGTAAGTGCGGTGCATGTTAGTGCATTAGCATGTTAGGTACTTCTAAACACGTTATAATGCGGCATATTCTCTTAGGAAATCTTCCTAATGGACGCCCAGACCCAAATACAGATGACTCACCTCAATTGTTCGACCACTTGTTTGTTGGTCGTCGTATGTATATTACGTTAGAGCGATAACGAAATAAATACGGTAACCCACAAAATTGGGCGTACACCTTTTGAAACGCAGTAACATTTTTCAAACTGAACCAAGTGATTTGAATTTTTTTTTTAGACGACAGAGGGAATAGTCTACTGGACGATGATCAAAATGTAAATGCGATTTTTGCCATCTTTAATTTGTTGTAACACGTAACATCGTCAACCGATATAAACAAAATTTAATTTTTAACATTTTTTAAACTTCCGTTATAGGCTTGGATAAAGAAGATAAGAAACGAGAGCTTTTTATTTTTCTCTTTAATTCCAAGCTCATAATAGCGACATTTAAGAAAAGCATTTTGTTTATCGTCTAGCAGACTAGTCGCGTTATTGTCTAAAAAAAATTCAAGTCGCTTAGTCCAATTCGAGGGTAACTGTATGTCTCGAAAAATCCTGCTGCAAAGGACCCAATTTTTATTTTTAACCCTCAGAGTACGGTCACCACTGCACAGTAACAGAGTCTTTCGAGACCCCCCATCCCCGTTCCACCACTAACACACGCGGCTTCGTCACCGTCGATAAAATAGGAAGGTCTCCAGAGACCCCGTTACCGGAACGCGAGGTTTAAGGAGAGGCGATAATAATAGTGCAATTCAACAATACACAATTTATATAGAACACATTTATTCTGCCTCTTTACAATTTCTGTAAAAAATGTTATCGCGAGTTTCTAACTGATATTTGTAAAGCATAATTATTAATTAGATGTTACAACCCCCTCTTTGGGCAATGTTGTCCCTTGCATCGATTAATCCACCGTGTACTGATTTATTATGTTCCAATGATCCTTCATGATAGCTTCATTCGGATACCGTTTCTCTCGCTGTTAAATATTACTTATTCCAGTACGATTCTTATAAAGGGTGGGCCATCTGTTAGTTTCTTCAATATTCTTATTTTTAATTAATTATAGAAAAATATAATTTTAATTATAGAAAAATTTAATTTTAATTATAGAAAAATATTCAAACCGTTCAATATTCTTTAAAGTTTTTGGTTTATTAAAACGAGTGAGCCTACCGATTAATCATAAAAACGGTACTTTTCTTATAGGAATTTTAAGAAGAAGCCAATAGGTGATTCAACTTTTAATAAACATTATTAAAACCACGAAAATAATAGAACATAGATAGAATATTATAATAGATAAAATAAAAATGGAGCTAGACTGAAATTATATTCATGGAGACAGTAACAAAATATAACATAATACTGCTTAAATAAAAAAAATGCATACATTTGAAACGGTACTTCGTCGTTAATTACTTGCCTTTTATTGGTTCGCTCAAATCACCTAACAATAGAGATAAAAAGACTTGAATAATTAAGCTGTTTTTTAAGTCAGTTGTATATGAATGCGCAAAAATGATGAAACACCAGAAAAAGCTTTTAATATTTTTCAACGAGCAAGAACATACAATTTTTGAGCGCACAAGCTCGAGTTTCATAATTCTTCATTGGAAATAAAGCGAGGGGCCAAAGATTTCCAATTGGGCGTTTCGAACGCGGCTCGAATATTTCTGAAATGAAATCGCAGAAAACGTCACAGAAGAGGGAAAATGGCAATCGCTACCCACTCGCGTGTGCATTGCTTCTCGTCTTGCCCTGCTCGACGAAGGGGTGCGATGATCTTTTGTTCTTCGTCATCGGCTCGCAATAATTGGCCACGCTCGGGGACTTTAATCGCCGTTTTAATCGTACAGGGGAAAGTGTTTTGTTACACGCCGTGCGGAATTTTAATGGCCCTATCGTGAAGTGCGAAAATAATCCTCTGCGAGGTTCTTCATTTCAGCGGGGCTCCCTTCATTTCGGCGAAAGGCAGAAAAATACGAAGCTCCGTTAATTAATACAATCAGTTTTTAATTTTCGTCGCGCCGAGCGGTCTTTGTGCGCCCGTATTATATTGCGTACCACTCGGTTTCTTTTATTAACTGTCCAGAGATTCAGCGGGAAGGGCGTAAACAAAGAAGACAATCATTTTTGTAACAGCGAAATTGTAAATGCAATCCACTTGATTAATGTAAATAAATCCGTAAACAATTCGTTATATTTCTATAATTTTCTTACTGCTTGCACTAATTTCAAGACATCATTTTTTACATAAAGATGATTTTTACATCATTTTTTACACAACAACGTACGGTGGTCGGTTTCGACTGAAATTATATATTTAAGTCTACCTTTTTATTATTATTATTATTATTTATATTTTTTGCACCTTATGTACTAGTACATATATTTGGGTTTTTGTTGCGATCCAATAATGAAAGCGAAATGCAGTGTTTTAATTGTTTATAAAGAAATTTTCTAAAAATACAACTTTTGTTTTCGATTAAATTAAGTTAAATTGAACATCCTCGCCATTTTCATGTTGCGAACATTGTTTCGAAACCATAGTTCGATTTTTTTTAATGGAGCAGTGTGATAAAAGGGTGTGCGATGCTTTTAGTTGACAGCTAATTTTATGCATTTATGATAAAAATGATTGAGGATATTGTTGCATTATTTCATATTAATTACAATTATTGAAAGGGTAAAGACATTTTCATCTAATTTATATTTCTTACAATTAACTCCGTTAATTAATACAATCAGTTTTTAATTTTCGTCGCGCCGAGCGGTCTTTGTGCGCCCGTATTATATTGCGTACCACTCGGTTTCTTTTATTAACTGTCCAGAGATTCAGCGGGAAGGGCGTAAACAAAGAAGACAATCATTTTTGTAACAGCGAAATTGTAAATGCAATTCACTTGATTAATGTAAATAAATCCGTAAACAATCGGCGACGTTAAATTAGATTTTGGTGATTAGTTAGACAGCGGATCTTTGTGCAGAGCGAAAATGTTCCGTATGAATTCCATATAACGTGCGTTAAATGAAAAAGTATCCCTATTTTTAATAGTCTGCGTGATTTGAAAGTGATATAATAATATTCTTAAATTCGTATTACTTTCGATCACAAAGGGCTAATTTTTAAAAAAGTAATTACGGTGTATATTGAAACTTTTCAAGAAGTGCTATAAGAACTTACATGCACTCAAAAATTTCAACAGTTTCGTGTTCTGTCTTCTGCTACATTGAATTATTTTATGCAACAATGATATTATTGCCGTTAAATTTTCCAGCCTGTAATGCATATTGAACTAATCCCACGTAATCACATTTTCTACAATTAATTAACAACTCCTTTATTAAATGTTTCCAATTGATTATTCAATTAAAATTATATTTTTATTATAAGCTTTTACACTAGTCTTCTAAATTGCTCAACTTTTAATCAGGAATAAGATTACCTACGTGAAATATTTATGGCTTAGCTCTTTTTTAGAATTACTTTAATATGACAATTTGATGAAATAGATTTCATGGAAATAATGAGCGCGCATACTTTTTAATCTGTCTGAATTATTTGTAGAAAGTAAACTAAATCCTTTCAAGTAGTCATCGTGAGCAATTGAGATTTGTATTTAATGATTTCGGATTTTATGTCAAGCATACTCGTCGTGAAAAGAAGATTCTTTTTGTTATACGGCGAGTATTCTCTACGATTTCAATAATAACACAATTTTACAATAAACGTTTATGACAAAAATACGATTGTAAAAAGGAACATTTTGTCATCTTTTTATAATTTATTTCGATATTGCTGCGAAGTTACTCTTCTTCTACTGGGCTTCGTCCGCTCATTGGTCAGTGTTTTTTCGTTAATAACTCGTAAACAAAGCCACGGATTGTATTTGCGCTAAGGAAAAAGTTACTTCAAATGATCCGAAGAACCCCTCATTCCCCGATTGGAACACCCTGTATATAATACAGCAGAACCTCGATTATCCGGCCCTCCAATATCAGAATCCTTGATTGCTCAAATACGTTTAACATGCAGTTAGTTGAATCTGAAACGATTTACTGTACGAATCAATAAAAGTTAAAACTGTCACTGTAAGCAAGTAACCGTTCTATTATCCGAACAACTATGTAACTCTACTTATTCCGAATAATCGTGGCTCCACTGTACCAGCAATTCGACAAAACGATAAAGTACACTTTTCAGAAAATCGAGAAAAACACAACACGTAAATGTAGAAACAAATTAACGTTCTTTTTGTTGAATTATCGTCGTGGTGCTGGTGCAGGGATCGAAGGGGTAGGAACTACCCTGTAAATTAAACAAAAAAAAGAAAAAAGAAAATGGTTTGCACAATTTCGTAGAGTCAGTAAAACAGTTTCACGATGAAAAGAAGCATTGAAATTTGTTCGGGGGCTGTTTTCATCCCTTTGATTCGCGTATCAGAGCACCACCAAAAAAAGAAATACGGTCGTGCCCGGCATAACTCGGCTCTACTTGTGTGCAACGTTTCATAATTTTTGGCATTCACGGGCTCGCGAGCGAATTTGTCTAGTCAGCATCAGAAAATCGGAAGCGCGTTCAATTAAAACCGGCGAATAATTTGCCGGAGAGCAACGAGAGAACACCGCGACGCCCCCTGGCTAATCCGAAGACGGGACAACCTGTCGAGCGGTTCCGATCGATGTTTTTCGCATTGGAAGTGTATCGGGCCGGCGATCGGCAGAGGAGATTGGGAACGCAGGAAGTTCGGCTGCGTTCGTACGCGAGGTAACCGAAGCAGATTCGAGATTTTACGATCGGATTCCCGTGGACGGGACGAGCGAGCGAGCGAGCGAGCGAACGAACGAACGAACGCACCCCCTCGTCGTCGATGTCGAGGCTGGCATACACCCGGGGTATGTGTCGGCGGACAATATTTGCGAATATACAACGAGGCATCGGTAGATCGGACTGGTGCCGGTCAGATAGCCATCTATCCGAGCGCGAATGGTGTTGCGTTCGAGCGTGTCCGGGTACGTACACGATGGAGGCGGGTTGACACCGTTGCGATGTGGTCATTGTTTCAGTACCCCCGGATATCCTGGACTACCCTACCAGCACGGACATGGTCGTGCAGGAGGGGAGCAACGTGACGTTACGGTGCGCCGTGACCGGCACCCCGCAGCCGACGGTCACGTGGCGTCGTGAAGCCGGCGGCACGATCACCTTGTCAAACTGGCACGAGGGTACGTACTCGTCGAATCACCTGGAACACCTTCGAGACGGACACTGGCTCTCGTGCCCGTGCTCATGCTATTTTTATTTTCGCCGAACGTTGCCTGAGGCAGCACCTCCGTCGACCAGCCACCGCCAACCGCCTCTCCCGACTTTCTTCACCTGCTTAACCCCCCGCTCATCCGCATTCTCATCCCCCACCGACGCCCCATAGCCACCCCCGCAACATCGTTTCACCTACATTGCCACTTTCCTCCATGCGAACTGCATACCTTACGAGGCTGTCCTGCCGGCGAATAAAGCCGTGACGGACCGGTCGGGCTCGAGCTTTCCTATCTTCTTTGATTGCGCGACATCTTTATTGCGTAGCTAGACGCCGGGGAGAGTGTTGACACCGTGTCACCTCCTTCGCCTGTCGCACGGTTTTCTTTGTTCGTCTCGCACGGTTTTCTTTGTTCGTTTCGCACGGTTTTCTTTGTTCGTCTCGCACGGTTTTCTTATTCGGGAAAATGAATGTCGCGACGCGCTGCGGGCAGAATCGACGGGAATTTCGTGCAGTTCGCGATATTCGTGTGGGCGTGTAGCAGGTGTTTAAACGTTGGGCTAAATTCGTTGGGTCACGGAGGTATCGACTTCGACGGCGCGTGATTTTGGGCCGATTCGAATTCTTGAGCACCAATTCTCTTTTACGTGTTCTCGAAACCACTTCGTTCTGATCAATTTGGTGCTTTTTACCGTACTTAAGTAAATAAAAAAACTGTTTGTTTAAAAAAGTTGCACGACAGGAACAGCTTTTTCGCAACGGGGTTCTAGAACATAAAAAACTGCACAATTTATCCCCGACGAGTTTTGTCATATCTCTTAGCATTGCGAAGTTATGCAGAAAAAAAACGAAAATTGCAAAAATTTTTAGGGTTGATTTCATTCCCTTAAAGTTGAATTTAGCACCAAAAACAATAGTTTTATGATACTAGGGACCTACACTACTTGCGTACCAAGCTTCCTAAATGAGCTTTCTTGCTCACTTTTTCATCAGCAATAATCTTATAAAATCGAAAATACAGAATGCCATTTAAAATAGTCAAGATGAGCTTGATTTTTAGTAGGAAAAACAATAGTGTTTGAATCTTCTTTTTCAACATGTAGCCGACTCAATAACTAACGACAGTTATTTGTCACGCCCTGTATAAGTTACTATAAATGGAATTCAATTGGCAAATGTTCAACATTAAATTAAATTACGACGAAACGGTTGCTTTAGGATATATGATTCCTTTTGCAAATTGGCTCCTCTCGATGAGGTCATTTTTGCAGAAACTTTTTTATACCCTCTGTCTCCATCGATCGAAAGTTGTAGAATATGTCTATGACAGCCACGACATAACCTTTTTTTACAGCCTATGCATATACTAAAATGTTATGACTACGTAGGAGACTATTGTTAAAAACAAATGCTAACAGCGAACCTTTGTGGTTCTATGTCGAACCAGATTGAACATCGGCTTTTGCACTGACAGTTATTTATGTTGCTGATTTGTATTATATTCATGAGTAATGCCACAGTTACGTGGTATGTGACAACAATTGTAATATTTCTCAGCTGTTCCGAATAGTTTGTAAAGTCACTCGTGAGTATATGATTTAATTATATATTATCGTAGTAATTCTGAAATGACAAGAAGGAAACACCTTAAACCGCATGGAGATAATGCAACTAACTAATGCACTAGCACCTCAATTATCCAAATCTCCAATGTCTGAATTCGTCATGATCTAAACACGTATCACGTGGAATTAGATCGATCTGAGGCGATCGATCCGCAGTACTGTTTACTGGACACATTAATGAAAACCTAATCTAGCAATGTAACTGTGAACAACTATGCTACTATTCGAGCATTCGTGTTTCCTTGTTTAATTCGGATAACCGAGGTTTCACTGTCATTTAAATCGGCCACAGAAAAATTCAAATTTCAATGAAACGTTCGTGGGATAAAATTGACCGCAAAAGATTCGTCAACGAAACGTTGCACCGACGCCGCGTTGATTAATAGGATTAATAGAATTAATAGGACATCGAAGACTATAATTGATACACGTAGTGAGGACGACTTTTTCGGTAGTACAAGAACAAAGAAGACAAGATTTATCATAGAAATTGTTTTTGTAAGCTTCCCACAGTTCGTAGATCCTAACAAAGTTTGATTTACTCGACGGATTCTAATAAACATTAATTTACAAGCTTGCTCAAAAAATGATATCGGTCGACAGGAAATAAATTCGATGACTATGGGCGGATGGCTTAGATGTTGGAGCAATAGATTTATTTAGATTCGGTCGATCGAGGTTACAATATTAATCGTTTCTTCTAAATCGAATGAAAATTGTCAAAACCTGGTCAAAGTGAATTGATCAATTATAAATTTGATATAAAACATTATATCAGTCGTTATTACTCGTTGCGAAACAAATTTAACCTAGACTTCCGGGTTCTTATGCAGAACAAAAATTTGATCCGCCTCTGACAATCATATCAATGAGTTCTAAATAACAGACAATGAAATTGTTCAATTCTCGAAGTAGCGTCACTGCATAAAATCCGCGATCTAATTCGAACGAACAAGTCGCGCGTGTCGGCGCAGAACGCAGTTTCAATCGAGCAATTCGTGCCAATTAGAAACTTAATTGTCGCGAGATGAATAATGGAAAGTTAAATAAGCCGATAGCGCAGCGGGAGCCGGCGATACGTTAATGCCAATAATAGAACCATGATAAACGAGAAAACAGCTCGTCGACGCCGTCAACCCTTCCAGGTAACGAGCTGACTACCTAGCAAGGCTGAGGCTCTCGTGTTCTTCCCTCGAACGTATTAATCTCCCGTAGAAGCCAGCCTGTCAATTAAGCTTCGTTACTTAGATCCCCGATTAATGCTTCGATACTTCAATTATATAAACGAACTGTTGTGGCGTGAGCCGCGGGAGAACCGCAGGATGCTGGTCTCTTCGTGAATTCGGAAATCGATAGGTCTGCAGCGGCCGCGGATAACGCATCCTAGTGTGGCCGGGTCGACCGGATCGACGAGGAGAGTGCGGCTCTGTTTTTGACCAGTCAAAGCCTTCTCCGTTTTCTGTGCCCTTTTACCCCTTAATTACCATTCCTGGCACTTGGTCGAATTACTCGGTCGCCTCTCCTTCGGCCGCTCTTTGCCCGGTTTCTCCGATCCTAGTCCTTTCCCGCAGCCGTCGCGTCGCGCGCCGCGCCCTCTTGTTCACTCCGCTCCGTGACTAATTGCACGCGGAAGTGCAGGGGACGTTTCGAATTGTACCGTGTGTGGGTGCGTAAGCGGAAGGGTTCGTCCTGCTGATGTCGCTCCCCGTTCCATCCCCCTTTCGCCCCACAACCTTCCGAATTCCGCCAGCTTCTCTAGTCTTCTATGGTTTTCTTCGGTCTCGGCGTCGAGCGAACTTCCCTACCTCAGACGTAACTACTTTCGTTGATCGTGTCCGGCAATCCTATCTTCCTCGGTCGCAATTACATTTTAGACGATATTCGTGATCACCAGTTGGTTAATAGTCATTTGGCATATTGGTAATTGTTATCACCTTTCGCTCGCATTTCCTCAGGGATCGTTGTATTTCTATAATTTTCTTACTGCTTGCACTAATTTCAAGACATCATTTTTTACATAAAGATGATTTTTACATCATTTTTTACACAACAACGTACGGTGGTCGGTTTCGACTGAAATTATATATTTAAGTCTACCTTTTTATTATTATTATTATTATTTATATTTTTTGCACCTTATGTACTAGTACATATATTTGGGTTTTTGTTGCGATCCAATAATGAAAGCGAAATGCAGTGTTTTAATTGTTTATAAAGAAATTTTCTAAAAACACAACTTTTGTTTTCGATTAAATTAAGTTAAATTGAACATCCTCGCCATTTTCATGTTGCGAACATTGTTTCGAAACCATAGTTCGATTTTTTTTAATGGAGCAGTGTGATAAAAGGGTGTGCGATGCTTTTAGTTGACAGCTAATTTTATGCATTTATGATAAAAATGATTGAGGATATTGTTGCATTATTTCATATTAATTACAATTATTGAAAGGGTAAAGACATTTTCATCTAATTTATATTCCTTACAATTAACTTCAACAATTTTTATTTGACGTAAGCATCCACGGTTTAGTAATTTAGTAATGTTTCAATTTCTAGTTTGTTTGTTTCATTTTTCCCTGAACATGTTTTTTCCAATTGAATTTGCTATCAAAAATCGGCGAATAACTTATTGAGAAATCGCTACCATTTTTCTCAGACATTAGATGAGTCTAATTTCTAAGAACGAATACCAGATGCTGTTTCATTTCATACATCATGAATTTTATTGCATTCGCTAAAACATATTGATGCAGTGCTACATTTCACTAAAATTATTATTTTGTCGTATCTCATCTACCACGGAATGATATAAACCCGTTTCTAAACTTTTGCCGTGGAATTATGAAGCATACGAGAGAAGCTTCATTTCAAAAACTTGGTTTGCTATGGTAAAATATTATATAAAGCTGAAAGAACATGCAAAAATTCGTAGAAGCTGTCAAAGTAGGGAGACCGTTCAAGATCCGATGTATTAGCCTACGAAGCAATTTTCCTCTTCCTTTTCTTTTCTTTTAGATTACGACGTTCGAGGAACGGAGGAAAACGGATTTCTCCCTTAAAAAGAATTTTTCTGTTGGAATAACCATCCTGAGTTCGGCGGACAGTGACATTCGAAATGAAAGGAACTTAATCGCGTTGCATGCTTTTGATCCGCAGAACTGTTGATCGTCTCGATTGTGACGCAGACGACCGAGAACGAAGAATTTGCAACAGAAATGGAACGTTAATTTTAACGAGAGATTTACAGAAATCTGGATCGTCTAAATGTAAATCGCTTGGAAAAATTTCACGAACAAGATATCTTCATCGAACTATCAATTTAATGAAAATTGCGATAATGCAATTATTGGAAATTTGGGAATGTTTTATTAATGCACCATCGATTTATGAATTACCAATTACATGCCAATTTAAATCAATAAATTTTCCTAAAAATACACATTCTAAAAATATAATTTTATGTTTAACTGGATAGAGCATATTAAAATTTAAGGGTTTCCTGAATCATTGTTAATCTGTCGTCAAAAAAGTGTGTCAAAGCAAAGGAAAATATGTACTGTGGTATGAATAATTATAGACGCAAAGTAACTTTTACGTTTTTAGTGATATTTAAACAGAAACTTAACAAAACATTATACTTGTATATTTCTGTATTGGAAATAATATTATAGAAAATAGAAAAATGGAAATATAGTTATTTTTCGCTTTTATTTAAATATCGGCAAAAATGTAGAAGTTGCTTCGAGTTTATAATTATTCGCAGCACCAAAGGTGGCCATCTTTAGCAGAAACGACCTGTAGAAAAATTAACAAAATATCATATTCGTATAATTCTATATTAGAAATTGGACTGCGAAAATGTTTAGAAAGAATTAGACTGCAAAATAAAAATTGCAAGAATTAAAAATTAAACAATAACCTTGACATTTTGGCTAGAAATATTAGAAAATAAAAATATATATACAAACATGATATCTTGTTAAGCTTCCCTTTAGATATCGGTGATAATGTAAAAGTTACTCTGTGTTTATAATTATGCACACCACGTTTGTATAAATTATGCAAACCACAATTGGATAAAGCGTAACAATTTTTAGGCTGAATTTCTATTTCATTAAATATACGAACAGCGTGAGTCAAACTAATTCGGAATGTCCACATGATACGTCGCGAATGCTTCTAGTTCCGCATTGAATAACATTTGTATACGAAATATTTGGAAAAATGTTGCAACAGGAAATTACCCAGCTACCAAATTATCTTTCGTTGAAACGTCTTTTTCCACCGGCGCGGTCGAAGCAAGTGTAAAACCAAGGCGAAAGGACTTTCCGCGAATAGAAATGAATTTCCGGTGATTTATTCAGCGGATGAATCTTTTATCGTCTGTGCTCGGTTTTGAGGAATCGTTTTAAGCATTTGTCGCCGGTTCTTTTATTCTCTTCGCTCAGCCCCCCGCCGCCCCCCGCCCTCGCCGGCGAAACGGGAAGGTTCGATCGCGATTCCATTAGGCGATAAGTAGAGTGAAAATAAAATATTTCGTCAGTCGTTGTACATCGTTCCTTTTCCTCTTCCGTCGACTCTCGTTTCCGCCATTCTACAGCCCACGCGTGTGAAGTGGTGAGCCTCGATCGACAAAAATGAAGAGCACAAACCGGCCGACGAAAGTTCCTGTCGGTAATTTCAGAACGGTTAGAGACAATGCTCCCGTAATTGCCGAAGGGTGAACAGCTCGACACGTGACTGGAATCCCAACCAGTTAAATATTCCGTTCAACAAGTGTTTAAAGAGATCGGCGCACCACTTGATCGCAACCTGGCCAAGATCTCGGCCTGCTGAAACATTTTAGAACGCTCGTACCAACTGTCGTTTATGGTGACACTTGGCCGACAATGATTTTCCGATGATCAAGCAATTTGTTCGAGTCGTGTCGAAGAAATCTCCGTACACTTTTCGAAACAGAATAACTTTTTATTTTGTTCGATCACTTCGATCATCGGGCGATTTGTTCGAGTCAGTCGGAAAAGTCTTCGTACACCTTTTTAAACAGCATAACATTTTGCGAATTGATTCAAATTGGTTTAAACGAGTTCAATTTCTCTGAGATGTTATAAGAATTAGTTTTGTTGTTCGTGTACAAGTTCTTCTTAAATAGAATAAAGAAAATGCTAAGGATCACCTTGTCAATTTTCTTATCTTTGCTTTCAATCAGCCACACCATTATGTAGATTAACAATTTCTTAAAAGACAAGGTCATATAATGTACATATCTGAACGTATCTTTACATCAGCCATACGATGCAATAAAAAGCTTATACGATTATACACAAATAAACATCGATAATCTTGCAAGCTTTGAAAAAGATGACCATGCAAAAAAATATTTTTGCAACATAATGGTAACATATTATTTAGGCGGAACGATTCCAACCAATTGTAATTGTTTCTCTAACCTCACAAAAAAATTTAGATAGCCTGGCTATCATTTTTCGATTATTTTTCATTTTCGATTATAAAAAAGTTATTCCGTTTTAAAAGGCGTTCGAATACTTTCGTGTCTCAGTATATATCGTTACAGTAATAGTAAAAACGAAATAACAAATACTTAAACGATGTATCGATAGTGTCCCCAGTTGTTCAAATATTTAAAAATTATTTACTTTCATCACAGTACAAGAAACATCACCGGTTAATTATAAAATGAGAAATAACTTTATGTATTATCGTTCTATTTTGTAACTACGTCAAATTTTTGGGGTTTGCAGAAATTTTCGGTGAATTGTGTTCACCATGAATATAGCATAGCTGTTCGAAACAATTTCGAAGTCCAAGACAATTAATCGAGTTACACCGAACTATGGTTATTGATTAAACTCTGCAGCGAAATGTGTTCACACCGCTGAAATGTAATAAAATGCATGCCATTAATTGTTTCGCCGATGAAGCGGCATTGATGTGTCTTAAAATGAAGTTTCCATTTATTATTCCATAGACGAAAATAAGGCATGCACAAGATATTACTCCTTATTCTAATTACTGTTTGTTAAATTAAAACACCAACGATACACTATTATCACTTTTCGGAATTTTCACCACAATGAAAGCATTGTGAAAGGTACTCTGAAGATTGAAGTGCCATTTTTTTCGATCGTAATCATTGACTTGCACAAGGTGTAAAAAAAAGGTTATGTCATGGTTATCATAAACGTATTTTGTACCTTTAGATTGATGGAGATCTGTTAAAGAAGCTTTCCACAAAAATAGCATTAACTATATTTTTTAACTATATATTTTTATATTTTAACTATATTTTTCAAACTCAAATGAGGTAGATACTCCTATAAGATATCATTTTAAACAGTCAAGGTGACCTTGACTTTCTAATAGAAACATTTTTCTGTTGGACTGTCGAATGTGCTTGAAAAATCTTAGCGATAGTTATATACTACACCCTATATAACTTACTATAAATGAATATATATACTTAATATAAATGAATCGACAAATGTTCAACATTAAATTAAATTATAACGAAATGTTTAGGATATATGATCCCTTCTGCAAGTATACTTCTCTCGATGAATAAATTAGGATGCAGTCATAAAAAAATTTGAGTTTGAAAAATATGATCGAGAAGTCTTTTTAACAGATCTCTATCGATCTAAAAGTGTAGAATACGAAGACGAACGTCGAAATGAATTCAAATCGTTAGTCGTAATCTTCGAGAAAGAGCCTTCGTAAAAACTTCAGGACTTCGTTTAATTTACGGACTATACCCCGAAGATTTCGATTTCAGTTATGCAGAACCACTTTTCAATCTGATTTGAAAATCTTCTACCGGTCGCAGTCGTCGAACATTTTACAGTCTACAAATGTCCTTCCCGGTGATTTCCATGCGACCTTTCCGAGAGATTTTTAATCAGACTATAGTGATTGAACGGCTACATCTGAGGAGTAATAGTAGCAGATGACACTAACCTCACCAAGAAGAGATCAAAATGTTGAGTTTCATATCATTTCCATTTAAACTTGTTGAAATTGTAAACGTTCTATCGTAGGAAATAATTCCATCAATATTTCAATTCACAAGCATACGTTGTGATAAAAAACCGGTGAAAAGTTTAAACACTTAGATTCAGTTTTGTCGCCGTTGTGAAACAACGTTCAGTGTTACAAAATCCTGACGAAAATATTGAAATGTTGTGCTTACGTTGTATCATTTTTAAACAACAATATTTTCTTCGGTGTGTTGAAAATATCGGTTCTTATTTGCTACTTTTTTTAATGCGACTTTTTTCTGCAAGATTTTTCAAATGTAAAGAAACGTATAAATTAACAAGGGCTAACAGCATTTTTATTTTGTTTTCATATGAGTAATCTTTTAGTGGACCAGCAAAACTTTTCTTTAATTATTATTTCAGTAAAATGAGAATTTACACAAAAATTCGCATAGTCTAGTATTTAGAATCTAAAATATCATGCTACTGTGTTAATACCATTCATCCATGAAAGGGTAAACTGCACTCGACTGAAACGAAATACGAGAAGATTAATCCCAGCAGTGAGATCCGATTTCAATGTGTATAATAACGAAATTACACAGATGTTCAATATTCTATAAAAATATCTAACTTCTGTTCACCTTAACGATTCTCTCAAAAATTAAATTACTGAAACAAAGAAAAAATTGATTCTTGATCTTTCAAATCACCCTCGATAAATGTAAATGTTCGCCGAATATTATCGTTTCCAGCATTCTAATAACAATTCTCCGAGTCCGATATGCGCGGTCGTATTACTGAATGTTGAAACACTTCAATGCTGTAACGTCGAATAACAATTTCGCGAAAAATCGATCAATTTCTCTATTATTGAAGCCTGCCATCGATCCTCGAATAATTATATCCTAATTTCCCTTTACCGCCTAATTTCGCGAATCCAGCACGGCAACGATGCGATTGATATAGAAAATATGAAAATATCGCATGCGTAGATTCGGAATTACACACATGTTCCTTCGAGTAACAATCCCGGTTCCGCATGCACGCTCATGGGTTTTGTTACAGTGGCGAGCATTCAGGGCCCGGAATTGGAAATAACACGTGTCACACGTCTCCACATGGGACCATACCTCTGCATAGCTTCGAATGGAGTGCCGCCATCAGTCAGCAAACGGATTGTTCTCATTGTTCATTGTAAGTAGACAAAACCAACAAATTCGACATTAATGCAGTCGCTGCCTCGGCGTCTAAGCGCCAATTCACATGGAAACAATCGCGTTTTAGGAGCGTATTGGTGCAAACACCTTCCGCAAGAACTGCGCGTTCGCGGTGACTCCGTTGCGATTTTAATTATGGGTCAGTTATGCTACTAGAACAATCATCAGTAGAACGTTATACAGGCATCGGGTGATTCCCCATAAAACAAACATAAATATGGAATAACTTTCTTTTGTCTCGGATTTAACTTTCGAGAAAATCAAGCTTGAAAATACGCTTGCGGCTATAGATGGTATAGTAAATTATATCATGAATAATATATTATTAATATATATTATTATATTATATTATTATATTATATTATATTATAATATTATATTATATTATATTATATTATATTATATTATATTATATTATATTATATTATATTATATTATATTATATTATATTATATTATATTATATTATATTATATTATATTATATTATATTATATTATATATATTATGAGCTACAAACAATATAATCAAATTTTTTATTCCTAGAAATAGTGTCACAGCTTCCTGTTTTTCTCATTTTTCACTCATTTTTCTCACAAATGCACAGAATCCGCAGTCTGGATATAATACTTTAGGATTTCTGATACTAGGTCAGGTTTTATAAAATTGGAAAGTGTACGTTTAAATATGTATTATTATAGTGAAATGTAGGAGATCCTCTCATAAAAGTTCTTTCGCAATTTCAAGAATGAAGAATGAAAAATATAAGACCAGTCGTATCGATTCGTCTGGCAGTTTCGAAATTAAAGATTAAACAATATTCCAAAATATCTTCATTCTTTAGTCAAGTCTACGTTAAATTCTTCAAATAATATATCATTCCGACATCTTAAATCTTAAATTATGTATAAATACGTGCTCGTATAGCCCATACAGAAATAATAAATCTATGTTAAATAATAATCTCCGTAATCAACTCGATAATTGAAATCATAAAGCAGCTTCAGACGGAAATTGTTGAATATATTTCTTTACTCAGACACAGCTTATTATAAAAGTCGTGCAAAATTTAAATAAAACTTAATCTCATCAGGCAATGTTAGGTCTCGGTACGCTTAGTGTTCAATTCCATCGAATTTTTTACGGGTGCAAGAAACTAATACACGCTTTAACTAATTACGCTTTAACTCCTTACTGTACTTTAACGAGTCTGGCTCGTGATGGAATTTACTATTAAATATGAATATTATGTTTAATGTTTGGACATTTCAGAAGCCAGTCAATATAAGTTAACTTCTCTATGAAAATTAGTTACGTAGTGCAAACACATCTTTACCATAGGATCTTTCGGTCAATGAGTCAATATAGTCGATTTCTTTGTAAGTAAACTATAAATAGCGGCACTTATATTAACCACGGAATAACGAAACAAAATAAAAAAAATTAAATAAAATAATTAAATAGTGATATCAATTTTAATATTAATTGTAATAATATTGTGCTAATATTAATTATAATAAATCTCCCCTATATGTATAGGGGAAACAGGAACTGGAAGCTTTTTTCGATTTTGAGGGATTATAAAAATTGATTAAGAAATAATGCAGTTACTTTTTTCGTTTCTGACTAATTTACTGTTAAATTTATTCTGCTTTAAGATTGTCAACCCAAATTTAATATATTACAATAAATTTCTCATAGAAACTCGTTTTTTTGTTTACTAAGAAATAAATGTTACTTTCTAATGAGATATTTTTATTATATTCAATTATAGCTACCGGATGTCCACCATTTCGATGTCGAATGCTTCGTATTCAGGCATATAAATAATAAGAAAGACTGTTTATTGGACGCAGATAGAAATTAGTCTGAGAGAAAATGTCATAAATAGCTGAGACATCGCCGCGACAGGCACCGTCCATCATAATCTGGTTTGGCTGTGACGAGCATTGTCCGTCACACGATGAAAAGGTCAAGCGAACAAGTTAAAATTTTACAAAAAGAACCTATAATATGTTTAATAAAAAAAGAAATAGACATGAAGAAGGTCCCGAAGAGTCGTGGAGCGACGCGGAATCGTCGCCATTGGAACGAGAAGCCGTCCGTATTGTTAAGTTTTCAATCGAACAATCGTCGAGCGATGTTCATGATTCCGTAACGAAGTGAATCTGTCGGGCACGCTAACAACCTAAGCGCGCGAAGAATTTCTGTTAGAGTGTAGGGTAGTACCATACACGCGCGCGTGCTCGAAAATGCAATTTGAAGTTTCACAACCGTGGCCGTGGATCTCTCGCGAAAGCATACCATAATGACGCCACTTGGGACATCGTGAATGGCAGATGTAGGGGGCCCATTGTCTCCGGAACTGAAGTAGCGCCTTAAATATTTTCTGCCGGCGGCGAACCTACGCTATCACGAGCCGACCTGTCGACACTGCCACAGATTGATTAAAACAAGGATCCACGAAGTGCACGCTTTCGGCTGTAATTTCGTTGGTCCGTTCCCACGAATCGGTTATTCTTTCCTCTCGCCATCAACCACGGTTTTATGCACGGATTCTTACCGTTTTGAATGGACTGATTTATACTTCCTGTATTAACTTTTTTAACAGAACTTTCTATTTAGAATGTAAACCGTTTCGTACGTAGATTTCAATGAGAACGATGAAGAGATGGAAGTTTTACCGTGAATTGAACTTGTTAAATATAGAATATTTTCGTATAATGTGGACAGAACATTGTGCTACAAACTAAATACTATTCAATGGACAGTACTATAACAATATTAAATCGTTGTGACAGTTAAATTGATACAGTGAGTATGTTGTGTATACTACTGATGAAGATTATTTGCAGCTTTTTTTAGAATTTGCGTTAGAATTTTGATGATCCAGATTACAAAGTATCCGTTTTATGAGAGCACTTTTTAAAGAAATTCCAAGTAGCTAATGCTTCTGAAAATTGTTTACACCAGACTCTTGTTTCTATAAATTCGAAGTATGATTTGATTTTTGATCATGTTAAAATTTAATGCACGTTCTACGTGTATCTGTCTTCCAAAATTCACATTCGTAATTTATATTCGTAATTTAGTATTAATAATTATTATGTTACATAAAAAATTATATTAATATAATTATTATCACTATTTTCGAGATTAATAAAATTTTATCCTTAGCACACTTTATCCTTTATAAACTCTGATGCAAGAAGTAAAAAAATAAATCTTACTTTTATAAATATTAAAGTTTTCTCAATACATATTTAATCTTATATGTATATTATAATTTATTTTCAAATAGATACTAAGACAAATCTAAATTTAATAACTTTTAATCATTCAAAACGTTACTAAAAATTAGATCAAATAATAATATATAAAATTTGATTAAATAATCCTTTCAATATAAATGAAAAATTTTAATTTAAACTAAAATTTGATCAACATTTTCCAATACCTTTGCTATGTTCCGATTTATCCCATTTATACGAAAGTGACGGGCAATTTGTAAACTAAGTAAAACCAATTTCAAATTTAAATTAATCTAAACCAAATTCCAGGAATGAAGCAACACAATAACATATTGTTTAACGTATTACAGTAAATTCTGCCCACTTGTCTTCAGCTTGTAAACAAGCTCAAATTCCAGGGATGAAGAAACGCAATAACATATTGATTAATGTATTACGATAAATTCCCCTCAATCGCACTGGAATTTGATTTGAATTTATAATTAACAAATTCATATGTGCTCGAAACGTGTGCAACGAGTTTCTTGCCACGATCATTGTGCATCTCCGTTCAATCTGTGCAGCAATTTTTATAGAACGAGGATACTGTTGTAATTGGCTTCATAGGATATGTAGTATTAAGGTGTGATATTTGATTGGAAGGATGAGTATGACGCGAGAGTATGAGAGCTGGTATGTTACAAGTATAGCTTGTGGTTCGTGATGTGAAAACGGGTATGCGTGTAATGAGTGTGCGTGGTATGATCTAGGCAGTAGGGGAGAACCATGACGGTTGTAACGCGGGGCGGTTGTAACACGTTAAATATCTCAACATACATGACAGATATTATTACACCGTTCGCATGCCTAGTATAAAAATGAGAAAGACTAATAATGAAACCATGGATATAAAAGCATACGATGATGGCTAGGAACCATATAGCAAATTTAATGAAAAGTGGGTCCAATGTTGTGGCTGTAATGACTGGGCACATAAAAAATGCCATGCTGTGTTACAACTGACCTGGGGTCAGGGTCGATTGTAATACTTTACCCGTTACCTATATTTTATTAATAACTTGGATATTCCTTAATGCACAAACAACCCACTGTAACTGAATAATCTCGGATAAGTAGGTAAGAGGTTCGTACAATAATTTTCGTTGTAAATACAAGAATTCGTGTGTAATCGTGTTCTAAAATCCAAGTGTTACAGCCATGATTGGCTTCACTTATGTGTAGCTTGTAAATAAAAATGGATAATTTGGGAACAGGAGATACGATTATTCGAGCTTGACGGTTCATTTTTGTAGTCAACGATTATCAAGAATTAT
Source organism: Megalopta genalis (assembly GCF_051020955.1). Classification (NCBI taxonomy): domain Eukaryota; kingdom Metazoa; phylum Arthropoda; class Insecta; order Hymenoptera; family Halictidae; genus Megalopta; species Megalopta genalis. Next base: position 9,619,467 of record NC_135025.1, read on the forward strand.
AAAAACGAGGTATAAGATTCAAATAATCTCTTCTCTTCTCAAATTGTCCATTTTTGTTTATAAGCTGAAGAAAATTAGAGTGAATTTACTGTGCAAGCTGAAGAACAATTGGGGAGAATTTACTGCAGATGGTAGAGTGACTGGGTGAAGAGAATCGAGAGAGAAAAGATGTGAGAGCAACGTTAGAGAGAGAGAGAGAGAGAGAGAGAGAGAGAGAGAGAGGGAGAGAGAGAGGGAGAGAGAGAGAGAGAGAGAGAGAGAGAAAGAGAGAGAATAATACGATCATTTATCATTTTGTTATGAAATAGAGTCATTATTAAACGTGATGAATAATCAATCGACCCACCTCATAAATACTACTATTGAAATTGAGCGTATGACAATAATTTCAATTTGTTATGAACGTTCACCGCGCGAGATCGACGTTAAATCTTTTAGAGAACCGTCGAATCGATAATATTTGACAAATCGTACATCGCAAATAGCAGCTTCCTTGCTGAAGTTTAACAAATCAAAAGAGATACGATCGCTGCTGTGACAAGCAGAAAAATAGCCAATGCATGCATAAGGCTGCTACGTGTTGACTGAATCGTTGACGTTGTGCAAACTTCAAATGTTTTTCTAGATTTCATGGTTTTTAGAGGGGCGATGTAAAATAAATACCACGTTTCCCGGTCCCCTTTTAATTAATACCATGTGTCAAACGTTTCGTTATATACATGTAAACAATATTTCCTACGCGATGAAACCGTAAATAAAAAAATTCTTTTCGCAGTTCAGCCTATGGTCTCGATTCAGAATCAGCTGGAAGCTGCTTACGAGGGCCAAACGCTGACATTGGAGTGCCGCAGCGAGGCTTATCCAAGACCGATCACCTATTGGACCAGGCCACCGAACGTAACGGTAGCGAATGGTATGTCGAAAAGCGCCATTTCTCACTACAAAACAATGGTACACTGAGAAATATATTTATTCCTTTAAATTGAGAACAATGATTTGACCAATTCACATATTAACAGTTCGACCAGCTGCTGAACAAAATTAATAATTCCATAAAATCGAAGTGATCTAACTTAATCCTTGTTCTCAAATTGATCGAATTCTGCGAATAAATGTTTATTCCCTTTTGTATGTTCACATTGATTACTACGTTCTTCCGTACAATAACCTTAAAAATTATAACTCATATGCAAGTAATTTTCGTTTAGGGCAAATTCGTAGTTCGAAGTTCCTGCGATCGATCTTTACAACAATTTTCGCGCTCATCGCTTACATTCAAAATCCAGAATAAGGAAAACATTTTCTTTCGTTCGCTAGATTATTGCTCGTAACTGGGACAAAGTAAATACACCGCCAATTTTAGTTAATTGTACACGATTTCTGGTACGACAGAAATCTGCGTACGTTACGAGCAAATAACATCTGCAATCTGCCTCCATTTCGCCGCAATAAATGTATAATACTTGATTGTTCCATATATTCTTACTCGTAATTTGCCGTATATTCGGTTAGGTATAATGGCACGTTAATGTAAAGGAACAGGCATAATAGCACGAGCCCCAGACCCATTAACAGTCAGTGCATAATTATCCAACGAATTAAGGATATTAAATCTCATAATCCCGGAATCGCCTAGCCCAAAATAAGTTCTCCCGCATAGCAATCTCATCAGGATGAAACAAAGTCAATGTTTAAGTTGGACAGTTTGAGCAAATTCAGTTCGCTCTGCAACATACGAGATTTATCTAACTTACGTCCTTTATGTCCTCCAACGTTTCTTTATCTTGTGATACTGCAAAGTGAAACTGTACGGCTTATACGAGAACTTTATGTGCCACTTACAATTATAACTGCGGCGCGGATTTCCATGCGGTCGCAGGTAATAAAAATCTTCCAACAGAATGAAAACCTTAACTGTCTCCTTTCTTCTTCGGATCGCTTTTAACCGGATGACTCTTCATTATTAAGTACAGAATTATTCGATGCTGTTTTAAGAATTATACCAGTCCCACGTGAAAAATTTAATTCTATATAAATGTTGCACGGCGATGATGTATTTACCGCTAAAAATTGCTTTAAAATACTAAAACCTGTCGCTTTTATCTCATTACGTTCGATTAGCAATTATGCACACGAAAAATCGATAAAAATGGCACAACATTGGAACTACCAAATCAATCAAAATAACTGGTTTTTCTGACTTTTGCTTTTATTATTCCTGATAGAAGAATGCTTCTGTGAGAAATCTTGAAATAAACTTCATTCGTCAAATATACTACGATACAAATTATATAATATTTAAATAAATCCAATCTTGCCATTGTTACAAAACAATATACATATATTAGTCCGGACTTTACTATTAAACCGGACTCAGATTTCTTCTGACATTTAATACCTGCCATTTTCATTCCATTACGTTTGATTTTTGTTTAACGTATTTCCCACGTGAAAGATCTAAAAATGCCTTAGAAAACGTGGATTAAACTAGACTCCCGAATTGCTTACGTTACTTCGAAATCGTCGAAATAAACGTGTTCGACTCCGTTCACATTTCCTAAATCCATTGTTACCCCTATAAATCTACGAAAATAACACAAAAGCGTAATTTTAGTCGAGAGTTATGAGGAACGTCGACTGAAATGGAACTTCCTTTAATTCATGATTTCTTGGTGACGTTCAACCGAATGACGGTAAAATGTACGTATAAAATTATTGGATTTACGAGCCCGAGAATTACGACGGTCGGCCATTGTTGCAACGTTGCCCTAACCGCCGCAACAGTTACGGAACGTCCTAACTCCCCAGCTCTGTCCATAAAGTAGCAACGCGGTTGATTTACCCGCGCACGCCATCAGAATCGCATCGGTCGTTTTTTACCCCCGCCGCAGCCCCGTTCGCGCCAAGCATTGTTGCGAATCACTCGGCAAAAAGGTTGTCTTCGTAAGGTCATCGAAAAATAAAATCGCGTCCTTCGCGAAGCGAAGACTCGCGTTCGAAAGCGGCACAACGTGCGAAATCGGACGAAAGGAAGATAAATCGATAAAACGATCGCAACTAATTCGCGGTTAAGTGAAAAAAAAATTGGGAGGTTCCCTCGCGCAATCCTACTCGACGATTACGCTAGATAATTTATTCAAGCCTCCCGGACGGTTCTTTTCATTCGTTTTAGTTAATTACCGCGAACTGCTCGCGGCGATATATGACTGCGGATTTGCGTACGGGCGATGCTAATGCGGTTTCCGCTAATTGTTTCACCCTAACCGTCGTTGGTTCGCTTTAAACGCGGACCTAAACCCTTCATGATAACCGGTGAAGGGCGAGCTGAAGCTCCGTGTCGACGCGCGTGCGTGTTACACGCCCCCGCGACCCCTTTCGACGCCGGCTTAATTGATAACGCGGGCCCGCTACGAAATTAATAATAACCGCACGATATTCCGTACGTATCTTAATTTTCCTTCGGAACGTGAATTATCGCCGGCCCTAATTGCCACGGAGAGAGCGTGGAAGCATTTATTTCCGGATTAATTGATACGTCGCCGGGCGGTTTAAGCGCGAAAAACTTCCGCCGCGACGCGGACCCGGCGCGACGCGACGCGGCGCGGCTCGGCGCGGTGGCGTGACAGAAACTCGTTAAACTTACAGATTGAACCGAACGAAACAAACGGCAAGAAAGATGCAGATGAAAGCGGGCCAGTGTTGAAAAAGTGATACGACGAAACAGAGCACAAAATTGTTTCACGGGACAGTCGCGTCGACGCTGATAGAATTTCTCTCCTTTCATTCGTCGGTTTCCAATGGCGGAACCGCGCTCCGTTCCGTTCGATTCCGCGGTCTAAGCGTCCTTTAAAACAAAATGGTTATGCGTGCCGTTTTTTTTTTCGTTTTTTTTTTTTAACGCACGGAAAAAGGACAAGAAATGAATGTCACGCGGCAGACAGGAGAAGTAAAATTTCGCGCGTGCCTGTCAAACACAACGCATGACGGTTCTGCTAAAAATATAAATCACGCGTTGTTCGCGTACGCCGCGATATGAAAGAGAAACGTTGTTCACCGTCGCGCCGTAAACGTTGGAGTATGATTAATATTGCATTTACAACTGGTAGAATGAAAGAACTACTGGATTTTGCACTCCGACTATTGTCGGCAGTTTAAAATTCAGTGTGGATACCGAAACCCACATTTTACCGGGGATGAGTTATTAAACTGTTGCAAAGAGTGCGCTGTTAATTTGGAATTTTGCGAATTTACGAGGGCGCGCACCGTAGTTTCAACGGCCCATTTGCTACTCATATGGGGGATTGAAGCCGGGGAAATATTTGTCACGCTGTTTTTTTTATCAGCCGTTGTCTGCAATCGAGATCCAGAACGCACATTCAGCTAGTCAGCGCGGCGCATTAAAATTTGGCTTCGGGTCGTGCGTTTTTGTATGGAGAATTTAGCGACGAAGAGTCGAACTGTTAAACCAGAAGATACGTACATTATAAAGGCAAATATATTTTTCGGAAATTTATAATACAATTTATAATACATTTATTATGTAAGATGGCTTATATATTATATTACTTAAATTAATTTAAAATTAAATAGTAAAAACTGTTCCAAATACTGTTCCAATAAAAGAAACACTCCTTTGATGTGTATGAATTTTTCCTGTAAATAGAAATGGTAAATCATGAACACAGACGCACGGAAATAATCGCTGTTCGATATTACTTCTTCTCTTAAAATATTTCATTTCAATTTAACTTTTATCGTGCCAAGTTTTCATTATTCAAACCTCTGATTATGCTACTGTCAAGAGATTTTTAAATACAAATCATAGAAAAATGATTTTCCTTGCACTCTTCGCAACAATTAAGGCCAGCTCTGTTTTATAAATAATCTGTGCAAATTAATTTTAGTATTTACGACCAATTAAATATCATTCGGACCTAATGTTAGCTCAAATGATACATACCTAATGCAAGTTCATATGTTTATTTCATCATCTAACTAACTGAAACATTTTTGTCGGGTAACGTATGCGTTAGAAACACATTTGTTACAGTAAAAGACTCACGAAACTTAAGAACATCGAGATGTACAATATCAAACATTCAAAAATGATTAAAAATGCAGTCGATGCGACTCCTAAATACCAAAGGGAAAAGAAAAATGTCCCAATTATCAGAACAAATTTTCCCAAAAAAAGCGTAACAAACGACTGAATTTACATAAAAATCCGCAGTTTAGTGACGCGATTTTTTCTCGCGCCCGTCGTCGCGTCAGCTCTAAATCACCAAGTCCTGGTGACACACGAGCTGCGAGGGTGTGCTCTGGCGTCGATTAGTCAAAATTTTCTTGCACACCCGATAGATACCGGTAGTAAACAGAAACGCGAACGAACGCGGAAGAATTATTACTTGTACGTTGAACGGCCGACGCGTGCTGATAAGTCATGAGTAAAAGCCTGATGCTTTCGCATTACCAGCGTTGCAGCACCGAAACATCATGGACAACCAACATGGCGCTCGCAGCGAGAATAACATACACACGCGGACACGCGCATACACGTGCATGAACACACACGTGAGAATAACGTAGCCGCTGGTGCATCCACTTTACACAGTTTCATAACGTTTAGCGACCCGCCGTATAAATACCAAGTTTACCGCCAACGTGTTTCTTCTTATTCAAAACCGGCGTTGCTCCGCCACTCTCCCTAATAAAACAAGGTAACTTTTTAACGAACGACAAGTGCAATTACATGGTAACGGAATTAGAGACGTAGCTCTCCTCGCAATGAGTCCCGCTTAACGCTTTCCCGCGGCGTGCTGTAATTTCGCGAACTCGAAAAAACAGAGCAGAAAATGGAAATTACGGTTCCCATTATGGACAGTAATCGTATTTAAGGATGATGCTCTTTCCGAGCCTTATCGTTTCGCCAGAGAGCATCAAAAAATCTTGGAAACTTTCGCGAGATTGTTATACCATTTTATTTTATTTTTAGATTCGTTGCAGTCGAGATCGTTGATCTCAAGAATCGAACGTAACTAAAATATAATTTCGACGATAATTAATAATAATTATTCGTAAGCAACGTATAATTTATAGGTTGTCCTTCATAGTTATTCGTAACCAGAAACTGTTTTCGTCAATTACGTCAATTTTTTTCGATTTTCGTCAGTCAAATTGGTTATCTGTAACGAGCTAATATTCTCGTCTTCGATCATTGTTATTTGCAAGAAAAAGCAATTTTCATTATCTGTTATGGTTAATCGTAAGCGAAAACTATTTCCGTCATTTATAATGGTTATCGCTGGCAATCGAATCGATACGTATCGATACCAGTCCGTAAATTCTAATACCGAATCGAATAGTATCGAAGATACATACAGATGATGTCTTTTTCACAATTATCTGTCATTTTATTCATCCGAATTTTGAAATGAAATCGTGTACGATCGAAACAGAAAATCGAATGACTATGACAATATCTAATTATGAAGCATTTGTAAAATAGAGAATAGGAAGCGAAATTGTTTCAGTCATCACTGACAATGCTATACAAATATGACTGACAAGCATAAAATACGAAAATGATTACACTAATTTAATATTATTGCTGTTATTATTTTAATAACTTTTAACATCAAACAAATATGTCTCCGTAAATGACATAATTTTGGTCTGCCGTCACTGACGCAGTGACATCGCTGCGGCCGTGTAAATTATTGATCTTCTCGCTACGCCGATGTTCTAAGATTCGACGGAGTCGGTGAACACGTGTGCTGCGGCACGCACCGCGGCCGCGTTCAATGCAATGGAAAACAGCGGCGAATTTGCTAAGGTCCTATTGATTTGCTTGCAGACAACAACTACAAAGTTGAAGCAATCCCGAACGGATACGCGATAACGATGAGGCTGACCATAAAGTCCGTACGACCCGAGGACTTCGGGTTCTTCCGGTGTGTGGCGACCAACTCACTCGGCCAAACCGACGGAAAAATTAAAATCGACAGTAAGTACGACATCGTCACGGAACCAACTTGCATGCACCGTATCGCTCGAACAGCCGCGAACATTTTTACGTCACGCGTCTCGACATGCCTGCAATCAAAAGAGAGTCCCGTTTAATTTCGCGGCACCTACAACACGTTTATCGATTCAGCGGAACAATTCGAAACAATTCATCGAAAACTCCGGCAATACGGTTTTCGAGCCGGTAAATAAAATAAAAAAGATATTTATCTCGACGTGTTTTGCTCTCGTCTAATTCAAATTTAATTTGTTTCTTCCCGGAGTAATTGAAACATCGAAATAACTTCGACGCACACGCGGTATATAAATAATTAATATTTATAATTGGACGGGATGATTGCAGAACTGAAAAGTAAACGGGAAGAACCGACGTTAACGAATTGATAGGGAAACGTCACGGTGTTCCCCGTAGGTACGTATACCGTTATGTTTCCCTGAATCAATCGAAAGATTTCAAAGCGTACCCGGGGAAAATTAATATTTGATAAACGGCGGAGCAAATTAACGAGTTTATAAAGCGCATTCGGTACGACGGAAGTTACATTCGCGGCTGTACAAACCCGTGCAAATGTATAATTGCATCGGTACGAGACATTCCGAAAGTGCTGCCTCAATACGGCAGATTGATTTTTGCGATGATTTATTCAGCGCTGCCCGCGGTCGCACGGCAAATTTCCTAACTGTCCAACTTTCCTACTTATCAGTTCGCGAAATCCTCTCGTTATCATAACTTCTGTTAATTACACAGGTCTGCCGCCACTTGATAATATCGAATCGAAAGTGGTCCCACTTGAATATTGTTGACGGGCGTTCTCTCTCTCTCTCTCTCTCTTTCTCTCTCTCTCTCTCTCTCTCTTTCTCTCTCTCTCTCTCTCTCTCTCTCTCTCTCTCGAAGTTGGTTGGCTCTCCTTTTTCGAGCCATTCCGTCCCAGTCAATTAATTCAACATAATAAATGCCGTTCTACTTAGGCCATTGTTTCGAGCGAAAGACGGACTTCTCCCAGAGTCTTAAATGCTTCGCGCAGCTAAGCGACCGAAAAGAAACTCGCGTTGATTCCGATCGACTGCCCCCCTCCCCTCCCTCTGCGATGGCTCAACATTGTTCGAATCGTTTACGCATTGTTGTCAGGCGAAATGCATTTGCATTTTCTCCTCCGCATTCTAATTACCGCGAACGGTTTCCTTCCTTATCACAGGCAATACAATAATGCTAATGAGGCTGCAGCTTCTACGTGCACACCCAACGTTAAGTCGTGTAATTTTAGACGAGCCATGAACCAATAATTATGATTTCCCTTTTGCTTCCATCGTTCGGTTAATTTATTCATTAATATTGCCGCGATTGTCTGCTAAATCAAACAGATTTACGTCGATTCAAAAATACTCTATTACAATGGTCGAAGTTTTTATTGTCATAAGTAAATGCTTTTAATCATAGTTAATACTGGCACTGTTTACGTTCAAATAGTAACGTTTTTAAATTCACCTTTCACCGTTTCTAATAGTAATTTCTTTTCTATCATGAATTTTATACAATTAACACGAATTAATTGTCAATTTAAAAATCGTTTCCCAAGATATTTGGTGAAATATGCTTTTTATATGATTTTTTGCAAATTGGAAGGTATCTAACAATTTTTAAATAATAACAATTAAATAAATAATAATTTTTAATTTTTACTCAGGCATTCAGCAATGAAATAAAAAATTCTACTAATTTCTATTAATAATTAAATTCCAGGCACTTGGTTAATGATTTTCAAGGATACCTTAATTCGTGTTAATTGTATAAAATTCATGATAGAAAAGAAATTACTATTAGAAACGGTGAATATTATATATAATACAATTTATTGTAAGCAACGATTTTCTAGTGTTTTATATATATATATATATATATATATATATAAACACACTACATATACACACTTTATATATATATATATAATACACTAGAAAATCGTTGCTTACAATAAATTGTATTTACCTGCAAAGGTGTGAGCGTTTGTTACCCTCGCAAGTCTCATAATTTTCATTAACTAGTTTTTCATATTATAACTATCTATATGTTCCACGCAAGGAAAATCCACCTTCCGTTTACTCTCTCGCTGCGTTAATTTTCTTATCCGCGAAAGCGTAAAATAAAGGCCATTTGTCTTTTAATTACACTGGCCTTTCAACTTTCATCAACAATTACAAAACCTTTCCATCGCAGCTCTCCGTCAATTTTATAAAAGCCGCCCGTGCAATTTCAATGCATATTACTCACCGTGGGAACTTGCTCTTTGATGTCGAAATTAATTACATTAACAGACACCATCGATAGGTGCGTTGCGCAATTCCCTTTGAGAAAATTGAAGAACAATTCGGTAATTAAGATCGCGTCGGAGGCTCAAAGAATCAGAGCATTCTGATCAATTCATTATGCGCTTTGATGTTACATTATAGCGGAGTCGCTTTTCCTGGTTCCGTTCCTTCGATGCTGGAGCATGATTGTTGAACGATGCTCCCTTTACCTTATTTTCCGCGCCGGGCCGGATATAGCTCGAGTTTCATATTAACTACGCGATAAAACGTAGGAAAAAAAGTGCACGCCGCGCACTAAATATTTAGCGAACGCGTTTTCTCTTTTGAACGATAAAATTAAATGAAACATTTTTTGCCCGGTGTCATGGCTCGCGCTCCTCTCAAAGAAGTTTCTGATCTTAAAAAGCTGAAAAAGGACGATGCTGCCGACTACAGTTTCTCGTTAGCTAACGACGTTAGCACAGTAATTTATCCGGAGAAGAAGAAAAACCGATGCCCGCGACGAAAAATGAAAGCGAATTTTCGGCAGGTTTTGAATAATTGCCGCGCGACACTGCATCAAAAAGCTCTGAAGAACCGTCGCACAGTGGTCGATTTCACACAAAAAGGCGGCCAAACTCGAATTTCGAACATTTCGCATGATCCAAAAAATTGGTGTTTCCTTGAATAGTAAAATGTAGGGGGAACAATGTACCAACCCTTTTTGTTAGGCGACACTGACAGCAGCGACATGTCTCGAAAGTTTAAAGATTTTCTGATTCCGCTTTCATTTCGAGGCACTCATCAAAGCACCTTTCAATTGCTATCGATTTTGCAATGTTTTCAGAAAATTTTACAGATTTTTTGGAGATTATGGGAGCTGTTAAGATAGGTCTAAACTATAGCCTCAAAGCAGGTGTTGTTTCTTTAACATTTATATTTGCATAGTTATTAAACTTCGAGAGAATACGTTTATTCCATTTCTTTGCATAAAATTAGTACTTATGGACATTCGAACATTATCTAGTCTTGTTAATGGCAGATACAGCTGCGCATATGATAAATGCTAAAAACAGCATTTAGAGCTGTTTTATCGAAATATGGTGCATTTAGCGTGTCATATCTTCCATTTGTAAATGATTTAATATCTTCTATTTAAAAAGTATTCGTAAAATCATTACTTCCAGCCGAATGCTGTCGAAGGATTTTAGGAAATCTTAACGAGAGAGAGAGAGAGAGAGAGAGAGAGAGAGAGATGGATTCAGGCAGTAATATTTTATGCTACGGATTCGAAAGATATTGAAAATTTAGTCGAATCTTTCAATGCAAATGATGCATTGGCGATTAAAACGGTACAGGATGTTCTTCAAAATGAATTATTAATTCAAAGTTTATAATATTCATCAAAATCCATTTTCAAACTTCCCGGATGATATAAAAGAATTATAAACTATTGGAGTGCCATTAACTGAATTGATGAATATACAAATATAAATCGAAATTTTAGGAGCATTCTTGAATACGGAGAAAACATTATAACAAAATGGAATGCAATTTTTACCAAAAATTTCCGTTTCGAAACAATATTCAATATCGATGAAAATGTGAACAAATTTGGAAATCATCTATAAGTTAAACACAACAAAATTATCATATTTTGAAGCATGATATTTTCGGTTTGGTTTTTATATCATAATAATAATATTATAGTAACTATGTGTTACTTGCTCAGTCTTCTGCTTTTCATACAATAAACAAATTTGTTCTTTTTTATTCATGCAACCTGCCACAATCTCTATTTGGGACTTATTAAAAAATATAAAATATTTTAACAACAAAAATGAAAAAAAAAGAATATTTGGCAGTTGATAGGTTAAGTTTGCCCGGATTTTGGCGGCGGACCCTGTACTCTAGTTTGAAGCACTTTTTGAATTTTTAGTCCAAGTAATCCCGTTTAGCAGACGTAAACCTGCACACCGTCAAGCCATCTTTAAAAAGAGGACTTCAGGGCGATGCCGTATGAAATCTAAATAAACAGCATTTAAAACAAAGTTAACACTGTTTCTTCTCATAGTTGGCAACATAGTAATATAAGCCATAAAAACTTATATCAATCAAATGTTTACTTCTTTTCTGCTATCTTCTTCAAATACAAGTAATTTTTGATCCCATCAAAGTAGTCAGAGCCCATAAAACTCTAAGAAAATATTTCGAAAAATAGAAGCTTATAAGCACGAACAATGGAATTCAGAAGTTATTATTCAGAATAAACCTTACATTTCCCGTCGAAACGGTTATTTCGCCATCGAATCGTACCGTGATTCGATACATCCAGATGATCATCGGAATTTAATTTATAACTCGCAGGATTGCTGTAGCATCGCGTTGTGCGAGTGTCGAGCTCGAAGTTCATCATCGGAGAAGCAATTGTTTCATCAAAAAAAAAAAAGAGAAAGAAAGAGAAAATGAAAGAAAGAACGAATTCTGCTACATCCGAGTACATAATGTTGCTTTGTCAGTTTTTTGATCTCAGTACGCTCTGCAATGTTTCCACGAGTGCCCGTACGGCGAACGTTCGAAATCGAGTGTCTCATTAACGGCGGCCGGGCTCAGGAAACGGTTCGGATTGTCGTCGGTTATTTATTTTTCCGCGGAGAGTTGTGCCCTCGTTTTCGGTCGCGCCATGAATTACACGCCGCCTTGCATGAGCATCCTGGAAACTCCACGTGGTAATTAATCGTCTATCGGATTATAGTATCGATAAGCTTCGAGGACGGAAACAAGCGAGCACGGTGTCGGGCCGTGGAAAAAGAGAGAGAAGAATTTAACGACTGATGAATGGCGGTGAGCAGAAGGGGGCGAGAGGGAGAGAGGGTGAGAGAGAGAGAGGGTAGCGCTCGGCAGGGTACTTAATTATCGATAATTGTAAATCAAGCGCGCGACAAGCTATGCAAGCGTCACCGCGAGCTCCTCGAGTAATTGGCCTCCACCGTCTAATCGAATCGCCCGCGCTCCATTGAAACGCTCCACGCAGCCGAGCCACTTCCGGAGTTTCCTTCGACTCTTTTCTATTTCCGCATCGCCTAACCTTTAACAGCGTTAGCAATAATTAGCGGGAGGGACGAATCGCGGCTTACATGCTTCATTAGAGTCGATTAACTCCGGTAACGACCCCGTTCGAGTCGGCGGCGAGCGAACTTGCCTGAAAATCGAGTGAAGAGTGTCGGCGAGAGGGGCCGGTTATGAAAGCGATAGTATGAGGGAGATTAAAACTCGTCTACGAATTAACCGTCGGACGGGGTGCGCCTTTTGTACAACTACGTTACTAGTAGCTTCCTTCGGCGATCTCTTTAACGCTAGGTTTACGGCAGAGTTGGGCAACATTTTGTTCGGGCAATGAATAAGAGACAAAGTCTAACGAATAAAATTTAACCCCTGGCAAAAAGTTTTTTCCGACATTTGTACTGATCGATAATTGCTTTTCACATATCATTTTGTTTTCTCTGTGGTTTCGTTTTGAAAATTAATGAATGATCGTGTTATTTTGTATTTAGTTACTTTATTTAGATCACATTAACGTTCCCCATTCGTCTTACCTGCATATAAGAATATTTTATGACTCTAAAATGCGTATACTATTTGTAAATATTATATCAGCGTATGTGATTGGAGACTTTTTGCCAGGGGTTGTAGTATTCCATGCTATCGAATGAATATACAGTCGAATAAAAATTTATCCAGATACAAATTTATACGGACAAGTTTTTATTCGAATAAGAATTCATTCGGATAAGATTTTATTCGAATACAAATTTATTTGTACAGGAATCGGCAATTTTATTGTCTTTTATTACTCTTTTTTATTCGTATAAATATATTTTTATAAAATTACGTAAAACAACAAAAATGGTCAATAATTATTCGCATTATTATTTGAATAATTTTACAACCTCTATTCGAATAATTTATTCGGATAGAAGGTGAAGAATTATTTCGATAAATAAATAGAATAATTTGTTACGAATAATATATAATTGTTATCCGAATAAAATATTTGAATTCATTCGAATAATTGTCAGAAGTAAATATTTATTTGAAACAATTCGTATAATTCCCAACTGTGTCTGAAACTTGCTAAACATTTGGCCTAATCAAATAAGACAGAATACTTCATTTATGCACGACCCGTTTGTGCGTAGCCTGATTTTATTCCATCATCATTAGTCACTTTCAAACTTGTGCGTTCCTGAAAATTTGCTTCGATTCGCTAGTTGATAGATTTTCATCGTTACATTTCTCGGCTAAATTAAGCACAATTTCATTCCTTTTCCAATGTTCGACAATATTTAATTCACCTCGCTTTTCAGCCCCGCAATTTCTCTTTTAACACTGGCGATGAACAGAGCGCTAAACCGAGGCATTTAAAACAAAAAAAACTAAATTATATTCAAGTGGGAATAATAATAATTCTGTCGAAAGCAGGAGCCACCATAGAAGCTTCAAAAATCAGTTGCGGGCTTTTAAAGGATTGAAAGGGTTAATCAGTGATTACTAGCCAGCGTGATAAATCTTCGCTTTCGGAGCTTCTGTTGCATTAAATAGATTACTCTACTTCTTGTAAAATTTTTATGGTTACTGGTCCAGCAGTGACCGTGTTAAAAAAGTGGAAGAGCGTAAAGGCAGAAGTAGCAAACTGCATATGGCAACGTGCCAGTAAAACGGAATGTGTATTTTATCGTACCCTTAGAACGCAAGATATCAGGTCATTCCAGAAGTCTTTGCATATTTTCGTACAAACTTTATCGCGAAAAGAAACTTGCATCGTAATAAGTTTAATCGCTAATATAACATTCATCTGTTTGAACTGCTCCTTGTCGGCCATTCGCAAACTATTCCGCGTTGATAATATTGTCCGCAAGAATTATTTCGTTCCTTCGAATGAAACTTTCGGGGCACATTCATCTCGCGAGATTTTTATCAACTTTCATTGTCGCATTGGAAGCTATATGCTATATTCCCTATGAAATTCTCTCGCTGATTAAATATTATGCGAAAAATATGGAACACGCTCGTTCATCACGGATGAAACATGCTTACACGACCTGCTATTTACAGAATGTCGATTTACACACTTTAAGGTTCTTGGTACTTAATACACAATTTATCGTTTCGACTGCAACGCCAGCAACCCCAGAAATTTAATAAAATTAATGTGTTTTATTTAACCGAATTAAAATCGAGACGTGACGTTCCATATTATATGTATGTGGAATATATTATATATGGTAATATAATTACATTTTCAATATTCTTACGTTTTTTAAATGAAATTAGGAAGATGTAACAGATTATAGTGTTATTAGTGCGACAGCTAAAGCGTTAAGAATGTTATTTCAAACAATAAATGGTTTCAAAACTGGGTATCTCGACGTTTCGTTACAGTTGTTCCAGATCTATACATCCGATAAAAAATTCGCGTAATTTTCAAAGATTTAGCAGCATTTAGAGTTCGAATGGAATTCCTTTGAAGATGGCTTTGTTCTCCGCGGTGCTGTTATCTTCGTAGATGATAGCTACAGTTCTTGAAATTTTCTTGCTTTGTGTAGTTCTCATGACAATCGGTTGAAATTCTGAAGGGATACGTAGATTAAAAAATAACAATAGAATATACCTTCGATTATTTCATATATATATATTAGGATTACGGTAACTTTATTAAAATGATATAAAACGAGTAACTTATTGTTCTCTCATTTGATTAAAGTTTGTTTTCTGGAACAAAAGGGAACAGTGAAGACAGTCCAGGAGAGATTTCGAACAATATTCCTAGATTTTACAATGATATACACCGTATATTACATTTAAGCTAATTCATTATTACAGTATTTACATTAAATTTTCTCTATTGTTCCTTAATTCACTCTGCACTTAATGATATTCTAGTTTATGAGAGAGAGAGAGAGAGAGAGAGAGAGAGAGAGAGAGAGAGAAGAGAGCAAAATCATTTTACACAGTAATTTCAATTTGATTCATCTACAAAACTATTTAGAAAGTGATCAATTAATCTCAACATTTCTGAATAATACATACGCAATTAACATGTTAATTTCGATTGTCAAACCGATTCACAGAATATTCAGGTAGCCTTATATCCAATTTTATTCGTCAGTCGTTCATCAAGACAATACTAATCCCATAGAAATGTTCCAACACGACGGCAGGTATAACTCGAAGTTACGTGTAATCATGGTTGCCTAGATTGCGCAGAAACAAATGCAATTACACTATCGAAATGGGATTGAATTCTGCTAAACTACATAAACAAAGGACAAATTTAATTACCAAACCGTGGGTGATCGAATATTTACTTGCCAACCAATTTACTGTTGCAACATAGAGATCAGGTGCAATGTGTGTACCTGACGGCGGCTGTTCAAAAATTCACTAGAAACTCGAAGTTACCTTATAATGCGAATAAACAATGCTGCTCCATATGATTTTTGTACTGCAAACATTGTAGAATAGAGGACTGTTTTCTGAATTTACACGGAGCGACAAATCTCACGGCTTAACTAACATACGAGCCACACGATTGTTATTCACCAACCGTTTCAATATAATTAGCGGACTGCTGATTTTTATGGAAATCCCAATTTTTATGGATCGGCCCATACAAACCAGAGCGATGAACACATTTCAATGCACCAATTTGAAATTTCTATATTGTATAAGTAAGATAAGTAAAGTAAAAATTTAAAAACGTGAGTTTTTTAATTTAACTTTTTTGTCTGAACCTATAATTAAAATCTAAAAACGCGTTTTGTAGATCCCGGTAACATACAGGATGTCCCAAAATTATGTTACTCATTGGTCACTGTTTTTTTTTTTTTTTAATAACACGTAGAAAACGCCGCGGTTTGCACTTTCGCTAAGGAAAAAATTACTAGAAAAAAAATGATCTCAGGGTCCCCTCATTTCCCGGAAGTAACATAATTTTGGGACGCCCTGTATATGCCTACTGAAAGCTTCATCGAAATCGGTTAACACAAAGTCAAATTACAAGCGTGAAGAGATTTAAAACAAACTGTAGATTTCTCACACTTATTGGACGAAAGCGTCGAAAATTGGGACGAAACTGTGATTTTTGCGATCTTTAATTGTTTGTAACTTTTAATAACGTCATCCGATCTCGATGAAACTTTTATTATGTATACATATATATATATGTTTCTAAGATTTACGAAACTCATTTTTTTAAATATTCGTCATACCTTCAGATAAAAGAAGTTAGAAGAAGATCTCTAATCTTTCTGTATCATGCATATTCAAACTTTTTGTCTGGTTACGTCATCTTTAAAACTTTCACCTTGCCGTACTAGCCCTTAGAAGTCCTAAAACCCCACCACTCAAGTTTAGTACCTGTATATACGCCGTTTTCCTTCGAACAAAGAGATTCCTTCCGAACGCATACCGAACAAGTTCTTTTCCATCATATACTCAAAGAGATTCCTCTCAAACCACAGAACTGTTAACGTCATCCACGCTCGCAAAAAATATTTTAAACAATAACAAGAACTTAACACTTTATCGACCGCTAGCCTATTTATCGGCTTTTCGATTGCCAATGTTTATCGATCGCTAGCCTATTAATCGGCTTTTCGATTGCCAATGCTTATCGACCGATAGCCTATTAATCGACTTTTAGCTATCGACGGTTTTCGCTTCTTTACTGTTTTGTTAGTAGCTGACCTCCTGTATGCTGACCTCCCCATATCCTTATGAATTATAATTATAATAATAATTATTATTTATTATTATTTTTAAAGGAATAAGCACAACACAATGAATAGCGAAAATTTAGCCGGTACTGGGAGCAAATGCGCGCGCGACTAAGCCAGTCCTTACTGAGTGGCAGCCTCAACCACGACCGGACGATAAAGTGTTAAGTTTCTTCTAGTAGTATCTCGTTTGATTTTTTTGTCGTATCCCTGAAGAATTGTCGTGAAAGAATCATGAAAACTTAAAAAATAGAGATTATTTGGACAAAACCCTGGATTAAATGTTTTGAAATTTTCGTTCGGAAAGATGAAAAAATGCCAGTATCACAGACCGTCGTCTAAAGTTGTCGATTAACTTCAAGAAATGGTGACGTGAATTGGCCACCTGATTTGTGTGACTTCACCCCATTGGACTATCTTCTTCGAGGTTATTTGAAAAGCAAAGTTTATGCCAACGAACCAGCATCAATCCATGACCTAAAAAACAATATTATAAATGAGATTGGTGTCTTAAACGAGCAGATATGTCAAAACGTCATCGAAAATTTCGTTCTTCGAATTGATGTCTGTAAACATGGTCGTGGTGGTCATTTGACAGATGTCGTCTTTCACACATAATTCTCATAGATGATACTTGATAATTCAATAAAACCACCAATAAAATTCAAAATAGTTCGCCTTTATTTAAAAAAAAAAAAGAACTTCCTACAATCTATTTTGATCAACCCTGTACTATTCGGCACGCGCGAACACGTGGATCATCCGCGTATAATTGATCGTGGCGTAAACGAGGGTTGAAAATATGTACTTTCCGTCGCGCGGTAATAATCAAAGTCGTCCGTTTAATTAGCCGACATTGTGCGACGAACAATCCGTGTGCTGGACGCGGCGTGTCTGATCGACGTGTCCCCAACTTTTCGGATGACCTAATAAAATGGCGATCGGTTATTACACAGGCTCGTCGGTCGCGAGCTGTCAGTCGGTCGACGATCGACCGCGACCGGCCCGGTTCCCGCGCGACAGCGCGTTGTCATCTTGTCTTTTTAAAAAAGTAATTAAAAGAAGCGTATTTCGAGGCGGGACTCGGGGCTCGGGGCTCGGGCCGCGGGTCGATCCGGCGGGAATAGCGGAATGAATATCATCGGTGGGCACTCGACGTTTCGACGAAGCGTGCAAGTGACAACAGCACTCCGGGTTTTGCGGGACGCCAGCTGGACGACATTCCAATACGTCAAAGCCGGCGGCGGCATCGCGCGGGAAGTCCAATCGTTCGACCGATTATTTTTCCGGTGATTACTCGGGGTAGCATCGGGTCGCGGCGATATCTCGACGCGCCATTTTCGCGCCGGGACGGTACGGGCCGGGCGGCCCCCGTGTAGCACGTGATCCGACACAAAGCGGCTTTCCTATGGTATACAATTTGACGGCCGTTAAATCCTCGCCTAGACTTGATGGCGTGATGGGATTCGCCGCGTTCATCTTTATTAATGAACAGATCAGCGATAATGTGTTACCAACGCGGCGCGACTAGCCGTTACATTTACGGTGCACAATATCCTCTCCACCGATCCTCGACGCATGGTCATCGAGTCGGGCCTATTGATTCCAGCTCGAATTTCGGTGTGAACAAGATTGAAAGGATTCTGACCGCGGAAAGCGATTGCCGCACCGTGGTTTACGCGTTCGTGTCCGTTCAGACTTAAGGATCTGATCACTCTGCCGCGATCAGAAATTACTTGGATTTGAAAACAACAGCAGTAGAGAAGTGAACGTTCGATCGATGTAAGTTTTTATTGCTTATTTTACAGTGCTGCGAACTGTAAAGAAAACAGTGTTAATTTTGTTTTAAATGCTGTTTGGTTAGGTTTCAAATGGCATCGCTCTGAAGTGCATTTCTTTTTTAAGATGGCTCGACTGTGTGCAGGATCTCTGGCAAACGAGATTATCTGGAACGAAAACTCAAAGAATACTTAAAAAACTAGGATATTAATATATCCTATATATCCTAGATAATATAATAATAATAATAATAATAATAATAATAATAATAATAATAATAATAATAATAATAATAATAATAATAATAATAATAATAATATATCCTATATATCCTAGATAATTCTAGGCATCGACAATATAACATTTCCATTTTTGTGAAATGTTGCGAAAAGCAACATCGCAGAAGTTGTACATATACGTACAATATAAGTATGTAGATTCAAAAAATCATTGAGCAAGTGTCGCATTCATGCGACAAATAAATACAAAATAGCGTAAAAGAAAATAGATGAACCATCAATGGTTTCGATAACCGAGATTTTACTGTACCGAGAAATAAAGAATTTGCTATACATATTATAACTAGACTGCGGATCTTTATGCAAAATAAAAATGATGTGCCCCAATTGCAAGACGTAAGAGTCAAGTTTCTTTTTTAAATAATTTTAATAAGTCGTAATTAACACATTCACATCTTTTAAGTTCTTTCAATGTTGTCACTATTTTGTGTTTCACCTCTACATTTTTCCCATAAATGAATAAAATCCACAGTCTAATCGTAAGTTACTACACATATAATATACGTACATTTATAGGTAATTTAAAGCATATGCATAAAAGTTTGGATTTTATTTATTTACGTGTAAACGTAAAGCCTTAAATTCGAAATATAACCGAAATGCACAGTCGAAATCCAGAATCTGAATCCGGAACCGAAATCCACAACCAAAAAATAACAGTTAATAGAACCGTTACAATATCGGTTCTTAAAAATCGAAACCGAAATCGAAACCGATAAAAGTTAGAACCGACGTACTACATAACTGTTGCCGAACTTTTTCGGTCCTCTATAACTGTTTCAGTCAGAAACCGAATATAACAGTTTGATTTCCGGAACTTTTTCAATCCCTGGTTGAAATTTGTTACGACCGAATGCAATCATTTTGGATTGCTAAAAGAATTAAGCTTCTTCCTCAAAAGTAATATCTAATTTCAAGCACACTAATTAAGTACTAAATTTAAAAGTACAGATCCAAATGCTTATTTATATTGATTTAAAAGTATTTCTTCACTGTTTTGCTGTTTCACGCAACATGGAAGGGCATCGCTCTTCTAGCTGCTATGTTGGAAACATGGAAGAGTATTCAAGAATTTTTTGGTATTTTTAAAACACAAAAGCATAAAAAAAGAATGTACTGCGCAGCCTTAAATATCCCAGCATGCAGACGAGGCAACGTCAGCAAAAAAGAGTTGAGAGCGGAAGGTTAATATTGCGAAAGAATTGCATACAGAGACATTTTGAAGTTAAGACCAGTAGAGAAAGTTGTTAAGGATTGAAAAAACGTGTGTCGGTTTCGCAAGGAACTTTTTAATGCTACGCGTCACTTGTCCCGCGTTTTTATTACAATACAAATGAGAATGGACTGAATTCTTGTGCGAGATGAAACGAGTAAGTAATGCATGGATAATGAACGTCTGGTTTAAATTAATCGCTATGTACCAATCTACGCAGATCTTACATTTCCTTTCGCATTAAAAATGTGCAGCTCATTTATAATTATTTTCAATCTATCCGACTTTACAACCGCAATGATTAAAATTTCTCCGTTCTCTTTCTCGTTAGATTTGTTGCATGTTTTAGAAAATTATATAATTTAAATATTATAATAATATTGTATATTATTATATATTATATTATATAATATTATATATTACATATTATATTATATAATATTATATATTATATATTATATTATATAATATTATATATTACATATTATATTATATAATATTATATATTATTATAATATAATAATATTATTATAATAATTATATAATTTAAGCTTTACTAATACAATTATACAATTATGAAATGTAAAACTAATGTGATATTTTCGTCGCGAACTTAATTCGATATTATACGACAAGGAAATAAAGCAACAAAAACACACACATTCGTCAGTTTTCGAAAGTTACGAGGAAGGATTTTCTCTATAAAACAGTATTCTGGTCGAGATATTTTCGACAGATTTGTAGATATTTGACGGTGAAACGAAAACTTTTACTATCGGCGTTCTGCGTTTTAACAAACACCGCACAGATTTCGCGGAGACGGAAAACCAAATATCGAGCTTGTCATAAGCGATCAATACATGAAAGGCGATGCGTGGAAAAATATATTCACACTGTCGCCATTATTTCGTCGCTTCTATTCATCTCATACAAACAAAGAAAAATTATAAAAATACGACGACGATAGAAATACACTTCGACAAGCGACCATCGAGTTGTCGTCTTTAATTCGCAAGACGTTGAAACTCAAACGTTTCTGGTAAGAGATTGCCGTCGCTTTTTTAATCCGTTAAAATCCTCGATTAGTAATTAAAAGCATGGAACGGTGCTTACCAGAATCTTCGAAAACGGTGGTTGCGTTGTAACAGAATAGCGAAACGATTCGACAAACTTTGAATCGATATAAACAACGATTTGAAATTCTTATTATACGTAGGCTTCTGGAAAAATGTGAAAGAGTTATCGAATAATTCCGCCGATCGTATTTCGAAGGATATGAAATCAGCTTTCTGAATTTGACCGTAATTCGCGAATTTTCGTGCACAGAATTCAATTTTTATTAGAAG
This sequence comes from Megalopta genalis, assembly GCF_051020955.1. Classification (NCBI taxonomy): domain Eukaryota; kingdom Metazoa; phylum Arthropoda; class Insecta; order Hymenoptera; family Halictidae; genus Megalopta; species Megalopta genalis. The sequence goes on from NC_135025.1 coordinate 9,641,191, forward strand.
TAGTAAAATTTTATTTTACGTGCCAATAACTTCGGCGGGTAAAAATTGATGCTTCGATATAATAAAATGGCGAAGTTATTGTCTTGTTTCGTTCGAAAAGTGTCTACAAGTTATGGCTGCAGAAGAATCCGCAGTCTACTTATCATTAATTTCGGAAGCTAAACATCTAGTGAATCGCGCTATAAACAGAATTTCCAATTCAACAGAATTCATTCGAGGATTGCGGTGCGCGAAACGTTACGCACGTTGTTAAATATTGATTTAGTTCCGATTTACCTCGTATAACGTCATCATCTAAGACATCGGTCTTCGATTATCCAACTTGTCGTCGCTGTTACAACCATTTTTATCGGAATTTTCGATATCGTGAGAACGAAGACACCGAGTTCTCGACTGGCGCAGTTATTTCGCGTATCAATTAAATAACAAAGATAATTAGGTAATCATTCATAAGCCGACTGTGCTCATTTGCACTGCCCACGATTTGCCGGAATCCTTAAATAGAGATATAATGAATTCCACTTGTGAAGGAATAAAGAATTCGGAATAATAAAGGACAAAGGGGATATTGAATCGTGGAGTGCTTTTTAGCTTTAATGAGCGGAATTATAATTTTCACTCGCATTTTGAATCCTCGATTATTTTCCGGACAGTTTCCTTGACATCTATTCTTGCGAAATGAGTTTAACTTTGAGTTTGAGCGAACGACTATCTATTGTCTGGTTATTGGCTTTCAGCTAGATTCGACAGTAAAATAAGATTGGACTAAATAACGAAACTGTGTCCAACGAGAAAAAGGTTTTCTCCGGGTAGCGAGTGATTTTTCTCTGTTCACTTCATCCTCCTTGTGGTTCTTAACTCGGGCGAAGTTCAATCTTGCATCGGGACTAATGGTAGCAAAGTAATGGCGCGCTAAACCAACATTGATGAACTTGCTGTACGACGTACATAATGGTGAATTTATGGGAACTGATAGGCCATAAAGTCATCGATCTGTGTTTAGGATTTTTCCGCGAACGGTATGGTAAACGGGTCTGCGGTAAAAGCGTAACAACTTTTAATTACACGTGAAAACGTCTACAAATTGCGTTCGCACTCCTCTGTTTGAGAAACATTAAACGTCCTAGCACTTAACTTTCAGGGACTTTAAGGGAAAATTTCAATTAAGAGCAAGCAAACAAGATAACGAAAAATGTCTTTAACAAGCCCACGTAATTAAATGTAATTACGTTCATTTGTTAAAAGTTGAACATTTTATGGAAACTGTTTACGAAAGTGTCATCTCTGTATCAAAATAAAGTTTAAAACAATTCCCATGAAAATGAAGTCCTGAATTATTAAACAACTGTGTATTTTAGCTGTTACAATGTTTACGAAAGTGTCATCTCTGTATCAAAATAAAGTTTAAAACAATTCCCATGAAAATATAGTCCTGAATTATTATTAAACAACTGTGTATTTTAGCTGTTACAATGTTTATCTAAACCGTTAACGTTTAATCTTTTTTTAAAAATAGAAAAGGCGTTCGTTTAAAGAGTACGTTAATTAAATTATAAATAAATGATTAGCTATTATATCGTGGAACAAATTTTCCCACGTTTTGGACTTCTAACTTCGACTAATTGTTTCGTATAATTTTTGTAATAGAACTTATGGTTCGACCAAAAAATCGAGTTGGAACGAACGCACGTTTCTCGAACGAAATGAAGTATTATCGTTTGATGTTACGTTACACAGAATGAAAAAATACCGTTTAAATCGAGCGAACACTTGCAGACATTTTTCAATTTCTTTCTGCAAGTAAAAATTCAGAAGAAAATCGAGTTACATCGGCGCTATACAGCAAACTTTCGGGCTACGTGGCATCGACAGAAGTTACAAATCACATTTTATTTCCAATACAGAAACGAAATAGTTTGGCAAAACGATTGGCACTGCCAGTGGTAGTCCGTGTTCCATGCTTTTTCATACTAAAAAACACGAAAACGACGGCTCCAACAGCATTGAGTAGGTACCACTGCCGCAGTTTTGTGAAACTGTTCTGTACCTGTATTGGAAACTGTGCTTCCAATTAGATTTTCTCCTACATTTTTAGTTTTCGAAATGAAAATACCATTGCGTTAATAATGGAATACAACATCTTGTTTCGGGAAAATTGTTTTCACAGTGTAATATTTTTCAAGTTGAATATCCGGATTTTTCATCGAAATCGATATTTAAATATTAAATTGGGAAAATATGAATTTACAATGTTTAATCTGAGCTTTGCAAGCAATATTTGCAAGCAAATCAATAACAAGTGGGAAGGTAATTTGAAAATCGTGACAGTAAAATTAGGAAATGATTCTCAATGACGAATACAGCGTTCAGGATAGAGAACATAGAAAATATTTATAATAATATATAAATATTTACAATATATATAAACGTTGCTAAATCGTTTCTTTCAATAGAAAACATTAATTGGTTAAAAATTTAGTCACTAAACTTACCATCATATTGATATGTATACAGTTATTCACAAAGTTGAGCAATTTGAAACGCAATAACTTTTTTAAAAACTAGACCGAGTGATTTGAATATTTTTTAGAGATTTTTCCAGCTTTTGATCAAAAACTGGAAAAAGTTCGCAGTTTTTTAAATCTTTCAACGCCTGTAGCTCGACTCTGGGTTAATTGATTTCGATCAAATTTTCTGCACGCGTATAAGTTACAAAGATCTACGAAAGGTATTTTTTAAATTTTTGTTATGGGCTCAGATAAAACAATTGAAAAATGAGAGTCTTTTCTTTTTTTTGTCATCCTAAATAATAGCAAAATTTAGAAAATCGTCGTCTAGTGGACTAGTCCTTTCATCTAAAAAAAGGTTCAAGTCACTTGATCCAGTTTTAAACAATTTATTACATTTTAAAAGGTATACGCTCAATTATGCGATTAATTGTACATATATTCATGGTCGCCTATGTGGGCAATCTCCAAAAACGTCACGCGAAGATGCAACCACAGGAGTCAGTCGACGACACGTCAACGTCAGTGACAAATGATGTAGAAAATAATAACCATAGAATTTTCCTCACCGATAACCGTTATGAACAACCAGAATAATTTGCTCCCATAAAAAATGATTACGAGTGATCTAAATAGAATTTCCGATTTTCGACAATGATCACTGTCAACAAACAAAAATAATTACTATTTCCAACCAAAAGAATTGAAATCTTCTGATTACATATGGTCTCGCGAACAATTTTGTTCCCTTGTTTCAAGATCAATAGCCTCAACATATCAAATAAATAGGTTTCCGTGACCGTTGTATTTTTCGTCGAAACATTTCAAATGCATTAACCACGGGAAAAGATTGAAACCTTTCCGTACAATCGGATCCAATCTCCAGATCGTTTGTCTAACGCGCGGAACCGTTATTTTTCAGGGATTGATCGTCCGCCGACAACCCGTAGGCCCAGCACAAGGCGGGACTCGAAGAAAGCCTGGAAGATCGATCACGGTCATGAAAGGAAGACAGCCGGCATGAAGGACGAACCGATGCTGAAAGGCCTCGACGACGATGACGAGCAGATTGATTTTCAATCGGCGAGAGCCTCGTCGCTATTCCACCGACACTTATTCGCGAACCTCGGCATCACCGCCATCACGGCGATCCTAGCCGGTCTGTCGACGTAGGAGGCGCAGCTCTGTGATGACAATTACCCTAGAAACTGTTTGATCCGCGTCCCGTCGAGGTCGCCGGGCTTGACACGGCTCGGGCACGAGTTCCATCCGCGCTTTGAACACGTCGGAATCCTCGGGCAACAACGGGCCAAAGACTAATCTTTTGAGGCATCGAGGACCAGAAAGTTTCTTCCTGGGTACACCGAACTAGCGGCTAACAACTGCCGGGCGCATGAAGAAATCGACGGTTCTCTGGTGTTTCGTGGGATCGAGAGCATCGTATGGCCCTCCAGTGTAACGCGAACTTGCGAGACGTGCATCTTCCGTTGCAACAGAGTTCCGTTTGCGTGCAGCTTTTCGGGAGGTATTCCATCGAGAGGTACATTCACTCGGAGGAAACGCATTCTTAACCCTTCCATGGTTTTTCGGGTCTATATGAACTCTAGTTCGTGTACTAGACTTATGCATTACGCGAAGAAACTGGAATTTTTCGTTCGATCGCGATTTCTGCCGTGCAAAAAGCTGTCGAATGAACGATCTGTCTCAGTTTTGTTTCATTTCCGACGAAATTTCATTAATAACAGCGTTAGCTTTAATATGAGGTCGTTTAACCGGTAGAAGTTTTCAAATAATCGTGTAATTAACCCTTTACAATTGTTATTTTCGGTGTAGACATAGTCTCCATTGGTTCAGAAAGCATAATTTTCAAGACAAATTTATACTGAACGGTTCCTGTTGTTCAAACCCAAATTGCTGAAACAAAGTTCATCCGAAGGTCATAGTCGTCGAATGCATTTTTTCGTCAGCGATTACTCTGCAAAGTCAAAAATACATGGTGCCATTTGAAACAGTCAAGGTGACCTTGACTTTTAGTAGAAAAACAATAGTTTCTGAAATTTGTTATTTTTCAATATGTAGCCGACTAAAAGCTAATTAATTTTTATTCGAAATATTTTTTCGTTAACAATGAAACCTCGAGTAACCGAGCTGAGCAGTGCCGCGTGGACGTTTGGATAATAGAACAGTTACTAAATTATACTGCCAGACTTTGTCTTTACTAATTTATACAGTAGACGGTTCACATATAGATTGCCTAAATTACTAATTACATATCAAACGTTTTTGGATAATAGAGATTTCTGATATTGAAGGTATTATATTCAATTTACGTGGAATTTGGTGTGAAATTGTACCGACACGGACTTCGTGAAACAAAAAGGTTTTTTAATAATTATTAGCACTCTTCTTGTGTCTCCTGAGAGGAGAGATCCGAGTGGAGAGGGTTAAATGAAGCGTTTTCGACAGTGATTAACAGCCCACGGATTGTTATGGAAGATAAAAATGATCTAAAAGCTGATTGTAAGAATCGTAAGTCGGATACAAATGTTTTTCCTTTTTTGATCATTTTTAATAAGAACACGACATAAAAATATCCTCGAATTCTTTTCACAGTCTTTACAATTTCATTTTTGACCCAAACACTTTTGTCGAAAATGCACAAAATCCGCTGTCTAATGATTCAGTCAGGTTTGTATCCAGCTGTACGCGAGCGGACACGTATGTAGTCTACGTATTGTTACAGTGCGAAGTTTTGTATGATTCCGTCGCTGAGACCTAGAAAGTCATTGTTCGAACCGTTTGTTAGAAGCCAAACTGAGAAGCCAAATGAAATTTCATGGAACATTAAGTAGTTACGGTAATAGCGGACGGAAATAGAAAATATACGTGTAAGGAGAGAAAAATTATATTGAAATTCAAGCTAAATGTATCCTGTTGACCTTACTTACTTTTTTCGGTAGAGAATGCATACATGTAATGCCATAACGTCGCCTTTATCATCATCTCCCATATTAAGTGTGCTAGAAAGAAAAGGTATGCAGAAAGTGAAACCGATCGATTCGACTTCTGGCAGATTTCTTTTGTCTTCTCATTTTGTATTCTCATACCAATCGATGATTCGTTCGATAACGCATGTGAATTTGATTCATTCATTGAATTGAAGGGAAGAAAGAAAAATGTCTTGTTTAGCGTCATGTACATTGCAAGATCGTTGTTGACGAAACAATTATGAATTTATCGTTGATTTAGCTGTTCTAGGGAAGCCAGTCAACATATTTATACATATAGAATGAGTAATTAAGATCGATATTGTAATATAATCGTTTTGCGACAGCAAATCTGCCAATAAAAGAAGGATGTAACGTTATTTAAATTTCTGATAAAGATAGTTTCTCTCTTCTCTTTTCATGTGTTTCGCAATTACGTGCATACCGGTGTTATGATTTTCAAAGCGAAGCTAATCGTTTAGAATTTTTCTCGGCTTGTAAAAAAATGAACGTGACATTGTTGAAAGAAAATTTCTGTCCTGGATAACGATTGCGAGAAAAAGAGTATTTCCCCCTGTAAATATTACTTACATATATATATATATATATATATATATATATATAACGGACGTGTATAATAACATCGCTTTACGATATTTTTTTATATTGTTAAGTAACGAATGGAGTTTACGTGTTTTCCAACAATTGCGCAACAAGTTTTCCCTTCTAAAATGGTGTATTCCTTTTAGAATATCAAGAATGTGAAGTCCATTCCTTGCAACCTACAACACATAATTTATCCACTGTAATATAAACAAATATAAGTACGTCGATTCTGCTGTTTTAATTTATGTTATAACTTCTACTTTCGAAAAGTAATTTAAAAGACAATTTCTCGTACCTTCTAATTTGCTTTATCATTAATCGTGTTATACAGCATCGTTCTTTTATGACTATAGTAATTTGGAAAACATTTTGTTAAACAAGTCTACCGTGTTTCGCTGTTAATATAATAATTATCGATAATTAATATTTATGATTAGTTCACATTCCCTACTATGAAAATTAGAAAAACTGAAACATTAATTCTGTCGGTTTCAACAATTGATTTACGAGTTCCGTTCGTACCCGTGAAATATGCAGTAGTTTACAAGTAAGTGGCTGACATATGACGTTGTATTCTACTAATCGAGGAACGAGATGAATGCTTTAAAAATATGTAAATATTGTATAGGTGCAGAGCTGCAGCTAATTGTTGAAAATGTAGTCACATCTTGTTTGGAACGAAGTTTTGCAAGCATCTTCAGAAATCTATTTCATTCAAAGACATATTTGAAATTGGACATATTTTAATTGTTTGCTTGCATAAAATGTCCATGTGGTGTACGAAAGTATTTTCTGATTAATTATACTGCATGGTTAATTACTGTGACAATTTATAATTCGTGATTTCAATATAATAAATTACTTTAACATCGCTTAACTAAATACATTAAGAAACAATTAGTTACTATTAATCGAGTCCGTTTTTTCGTTACATAATTATACATTAAACGTTGAATTTTCTTTGCTCGGTTTGACACTAACACCACGGGCTGTCATGACAAACAAAAAAGGTGTCTGCAATAGTATCTGTGATCTCATTACTTTGCAAAATTTTCATTGTTTTGGTGAACTCGCTGACCGTTAGTAATTAGACTGCAGAACTTTATGCATTCGTGGTCCACGATAATCTCGCATAAATTAACAAAATGCAAATTTTCAGATTTGATTCAATTTTCACGAGCTTTTGATATATTCAAAGTATTTACGAAGGAAATTCAATATTACTGAATGTCGCTCGGTTAATATATTTCTCTACAAAGATGTATATTTACCAAATTTCTGCAGTCTAGTAATAATACAATAATCCCAGATAGTGAAAACGAATTATATAGTCTATAGGACTGTACACAACGACGATCCGGGTAATATTTTAATGTACCCTAAGTGCGAATGTCATCGTGTGTAATCGATTGCAGAAAACGATTGAAGATATATTGTATTCGACGGAACTGTAAATGAATGAGGGTTATAACAAAAATATAATTTTATTAGTGTATCACAATTACTTCACACGAGTCTTGCCTTCATACGAGCATGAATATTTGCTTATGATTTCGCTTTACAGAGTTATCCAAAATAGACTATAGGAAGTTTTTTTTCTGAAATAAAAAATATTGTCCGTGTCCATCCAATGTGAAATGGACTTGAAATATAATTACTGTTCTTCTGCATAAAAAATTAGTCAAAATTGTGTACCGGCAATAATTATTTCGTAAACGGAATTAAATAAAATTCTATCGCGCTGCACTGTTTAAAAAGAAAGAAAGACGAGCTGATAACAAAATTGCGTCTGCCGCCTCTCAAATGGCCTACTTTTCTATTACAATAATCAATATCAGATATAATTTGTTAAGCCAGTATTTGTTAAGCATTTTTAGAACTCCAAAAAATGTGCACCTGTTCCCACAAAATATTTTATAAAAATAACAATGAGGGTGAAATTTCTATTGACGCTTCATCGATGTTTGTAATTTACATTTTCTGTGAACAATCACAGCGTCAGAAATGGTTTCGTTGATTCAGTTTTTTATTGAAAACGTCACGATTTCTCTACGACCGATCAAATGTCCATCGTCTGAATTATTTTCAGGAGAGTCGAGCATAAGTATCGTGAACCGAGCTTGTAACCTGTAACCCCAACATGAAATCTCACCCCTAGAGAGGGGTGGATGCCCCGCATAGGGAGGAGACACGCGAAATTAATTGTCCTCGTCTCGTCAGAAGCGATTTTTCTCGTGACATTAACTTGTATTTTTCTGTCGGCGTAAATCGTAAATCCTGCCACGTGGCTATACCAAGACTTCCTATAGAAATGGGAAACCATTGTCGTCCATGAAACAGCATATCTTGCGTTGTCTTAACGAGTATGACGATTCTCTTTAGTGCTGTTTAGGTGCGGCTGCGACGACTACCGACGTTGTGTATATACACATGAAAGTGTGATACTTGAATCTGTATGGCGTAGATGATCGCTTCGCGCGCGTAGGATAAATTGTACAGTACAATGATAGCGAGTGTATGACGACAGTAGACTAAGCCTCAGGGACATGTAAATATGTTAAGTTGTAAGACGATGTTGTATTAGTTTTTGCATTTGTGACTACACAACGTCCTCCTCCATTGTAAATACAATGTACTTTATCGTATATTTGGGCAATAAATGTTAGACAATCGTAAAGTTCAGTTTTCTATATAATATGTAAAAATGTATAAAAGAAGCAAGCTGCTTTATAAAAATATTCTTTGGGGTCGTCTATAATAACTAGACTTCGTATAATGCAATGATCTTTCATTTGTAATCACTCACAGAACCTTCAAGATTATAAACATTTCTGCTTTCAATGATAACGATTGAGAAATCTGCGGAAAGGTATCAATTTTCAGCAGTCATGATTTTGGTTATACCATTGTAATTGTAATACCATTGTGTGCTGATTCACCATGCTATTGGAAATATTCTAAATCTGATCGAGTTTGTAATGGAGCATCATGAAAAACTTTGTTTAAAAATCTTTTAAATTGTTCATTTTTCGATAATATTACCCTAACACTTTTTTATACAGAATAAAGAAAGGATTCGACATATGCGAAAAGAAATGTAAAAATATCGATTTAGAAAACCGTCGATGATCTTTACACGATCTGTACGCGCCCACCTACTATTATTTCACATTATGACCCTTTTAAAACCATTCATCTTTTTCCTTCGCCATTTTTTCCTAACCAAAACGAAGAAATAGCTTGTTACAGTTCCATGAATCATTCTGTATAACAATGAAACGAACTTATTATAATCCATTCTTGTGGTTCAATGAAACACCCTGTATGTACGATAATTAATAATCACATATAATATGTTAAGTTTTAGTAAAATATCAAATGACCAGTCGTACATTTAGGTGGGACCAGGGCAACGGCTTATTCTCGATAAGAAAGCGAGATTCTGGCAAAGCCTAGCATATTAAACGTTTTTTTATATTATAACTAGCAACAAAACGCTATAGCTTACAAAATAAGGGACACTCAGATAACTGAACACTAGGAGTTGCCCAAGACACTCCGATAACTTGAACGCAGGGAATTGTCGAGCATGGACTGTGTGAGGAAAATGGTAAAAGTTAATTAGCTACCAATAACTTTTACCAAATAATAAAATTTCTTACAGCCGACGCTGAGTCGATATTTGTTTCCCTACCTGTTGACTGGATTCGGCTCGAACCTGCAGCGGTCGATCATCGCTGGTTTAACGTTGACCTGCATAAACAAATATAGCTTCGTCTAATTAGAGCTGACTTTGGCACTGTGGAGCTCCTTTATGTAGAGAATCGATGTATTAGTATGTCGCAAATTACATTGGATCGCAATTAGCATCCAACTAAAGGAAAAGAATGATTTTATTCGATTGTAAACTGCATAATTTGATCGCGTTAAATGAATTAATATATGTCGTTAAAAATAGCTAGGATTTAAACAGTTTCTTTTGGTCCAAATGAATCCTATTGGTAGCACCGTCTGAGGCAAAGCATTGAAATTGATAAACGCGTTATTTTAAGTACATAGGTTCGAAAATTCCCATTGGAACACATTTAAAAACTAATTCGAAACAATCTCTCAAAATGCAATAATTTCTCTCCGAGTTGTTGGTAGAGATTTATTAATTTTTCCAATGCGATGTTGAATCTTCTAACTCTAAATGGATCCGTCATAAAGTGCGATCAGTCCTCCGAAATTCCTAGGATCGTAGTTGAAATCAAGTATACAGGTATGCTCGAGTCATGCTCATTGCACAGACTTTGAATCCGTGCGGACATTGCATGCAATGCTTCTTCTGTCTCTGGGTCTGAATTATCGACTCTGTAAGAGAATTCCGTGGTACGATAACGAACTCTACGTAAATGGAACGGTTAGCTAGTGAACTATATCCAACTGAAATAGAGTAAAGTGTGTGTGTGTGTGTGTGTGTGTATGAGGTGGCTAAATTTACAGCATTATCAGCTTTTAAAAATACATACATTATTGTCACATTATAACCTTAGTAATGAATATTTTAGAGAGTCATTCTATATGCTACAATATAAAATTAAAATAAAAATAGCATGAATTTTCAAATTTGTTTCCAAATTAAAATTTACGAGGCCAAAATGCAGGATTTATTTATTAAGATGAACTACCAATTTTTAGGTATTTCCAATGATCCGTGATGAAACTATTCAAGTTGTTTCCTTTAAAAAATTAAGGCAAGCCTGGCTTCAGTTAAATAGACTTCGCATCGCTTTGAGTTCAGGAATGTGGGTTTGATTAACGGAAACGATGATAAAGAAAATTGTTCGATACTTATATATTCATAATAAAAACTATTAAAACAATTTGTCAAATGTAACAATACAACAATAATACAGTCTGTCTTGATCGTATCTGAGTTTCTGAATTTAAAGTCATCTAAAGATAATGGTATAGTAAATTGAAGGATTCCACTGAGTTACAACATTGTGAAATCGATCTTGGAAAGTCAAGATCATTGAACAATATATATACTTAATATTTCTGTACAAAACACTTCTTTGGCAGATTTTTGAAAAGATAAGCGATGATATTATTCTGACCGAATACACTCTCTATATAATATATCGCTTAAAACATACTCAATAATTTCTTCGTTCTAATCACAGCCATATTGAAAAAATTCGTATTTTCCTACTCCGTACCATTTTTTCGTTTTTAAAACATTTTGTTCGCCCGAACCTGCTTCCTTCTCACGTACCACTGTTCTTACCACGCCCTTTCTTCTTCCTCCGTTTCTTCCGGGGGGCGTAAATTTTCCTTTTTTCCACGAATTCAAACATATGACGGCAACCACGTAAATCAGCCACGTTCAAAATTGTCCTGCCATTATTGTCCTTAGCGTTAAAATCGACATTTTTCTCATTCAACAGGAACTTAACCATGTCCGAGTTACGACAGAAAGTAGCCAAGTACAAAACAGTTCTGCCCTCCTTGTCTTTGGCATTAATATCGGCCCCTTTTTCGTTTATCAGAAATTTAACCACCTCCATGTTACCAGAGCTAGCAGCCGAGTGCAAAACTGTCATGCCGCTGTTGTCTTTAGCCTTAAAATTAGCCTTCTTCTTATTTATCAGATATTTAACCACGCTCAAGTTGCCGTGCACAACGGCAGCCATGTGCAAAACTGTAATACCGTCGTTGTCTTTGGCGTTGACATCGACCCGTTTCTCGTTCACCAGAAATTTAACAATGTCCAAGTTACCGGAGGCAGCAGCCGCGTGTAAAACTGTCATGCCGTTCGAATCTTTAGCATTAATGTCGGCCCTCCCGTTTGTCAGAAATTTCACTATCTCCAAGTTATCAGAGGACGCCGCCATGTGCAAGACCGTCATGCCGTTACTGTCTTTAGCATTCACATCGACCATTTTCTCATCCACCAGAAATTGCAGCATTTCTAAGTTACCAAAGGTAGCGGCTGTGTGCAAAATAGTCGTGTCATTCTTGTCTTTGGCATTAAAATCGGCCCCCTTATCTATCAGAAATTTAGCTATCGTCCAGTGAGTACAGTTGGCGGCCGTGTGCAAAGCTGTCATGCCGTTATAGTTTCTAGCTTCGAAATCAGCCCCTTTTTCGTTCACCAGAAATTTAACCATGTCCAAATTATCGGAGGTAACAGCCGCGTGCAAAACTGTCAAGCCATTACAGTCGACAGCATTAATATCGACTTCTTTCTCGTTCACCAGAAATCTGACTATATCGAAGGCACCACATACAGCGGCCATGTGCACAACTGTTACGCCATCGTCGTCTTTGGCATTGAAATCGACCCCTTTTTCATCGATCAGAAATTGAACTACTTCCAAGTTACCGCTGACAACAGCCGTGTGCAAAATTGTCTTGGAAGTCTTGTCTTTGACTTCAATATCGAACTTCTTCTCGTCGACCAGAAATTTAATTATGTCCAAGTTACCAAAGGTGACAGCCGAGTGTAGAACTGTCAAGCCATTATTGTCTGTAACATTGAAATCGGCCTTCTTTTCATCGATCAGAAATTTAACGACCTCCATGTTACCAGAAACAGCAGCCATATGCAAAACTGTTACGCCATCATCGTCCGTGATATTAAAATCGGCCTCTTTCTCGTTTATCAGAAACTTAACTACGTTCAAGTTACCGCTGATAGCAGCCGTGTGCAAAACCGTGGAGCCATCGATGTTTCTAGATTTAAAATCGACCACTTTCTCATCCACCAGAAATTTCACGGTCTCTAAATTATCAAAGGTCGCAGCCGTGTCCAAAACTGACAATGTGCAATTCTCTTTACCGTTGAAATCGACATTTTTCTCATTTATCAGAAATTTCACTACCTCCAAGTTACCGGAAACAGCAGCCATATGCAAGATCGTTATGCCATCGTTGTCTTTAGCATTGAAATCGGCCTCTTTCTCGTCTATCAGAAATTCAATTATCTCCAAATTACCGAATGCGGCAGCGGTGTGCAAAATTGTTCTGCCGTTGTCGTCGCGTGCATTAAAATCGACGTTTTTCTCATTGATCAGAAATTTAACTATATCCCACTGATGAGCATTGGCGGCCGTGTGCAGAACCGTCATGCCGTCAACGTTTCTAGCTCCAGCGTCGACCTTCTTTTCATCCACCAGGAATTTCACCGTCTCCAAGTTACCGAAGTTCGCAGCCGTGTGCAAAAATGCCATGGCGAAACTCTCTTTAGGATTAAAATCGGCCCCTATCTCGTTGATTAGAAATCTAATCAGCTCCATGTTATCAGAAACGGCAGCCATGTGCAAAATCGTTATGCCGTTATTGTCTTTGGCGTTGAAATCGACCTTTTTATCATTGATCAGAAATTTGACCATCTCCAATTCACCAGAACCAGCAGCCTCGTGCAAAATTGTTCTGCCATTGTTGTCGCGTGCATTAAAATCGGCCCCTTTCTCGTTTATCAGAAATTTAACTATGTCCCACTCATGAGCGCTAGCAGCCGTGTGCAAAACTGTCATGCTATCATGATCCGTAGCTTCAAAGTCGGCCCCTCTCTCGTTCACCAGAAATTTCACCATTTCCAAGTTACCAGAGGCAGCAGCAGCGTGCAGAATTGTCATGCCACTGTTGTCTGTAGCATTAAAATCGGCCTTTCCTTCGTTTAGCAGAAATCGAACTATCTCCAAGTTACCAGAAAGGGCAGCCAAGAGCAAAACTGTCATGCCGTCATTGTTTTTAATTTCAACATCGGCCAACGAAAGTTCATCTGTCTCCGTGCCGTCAGAGCTAGCAACCATGTCCAAATCTGCAATATCATCAGGATCATTGGATTCAATATCGGCCTGTTCTTTATCCAGCAGCAATTTAACATTCTCCAAGTTTCCAGAGCTAGCAGCCGTGTCCAAATCTGTCATATCATCAGGATCATTGGCTTCAATGTCGACTTGTTTTTTATTCAGCAGCGATTTAACATTCTTCAAGTTTCCAGAGCTAGCAGCCGTGTTCAAATCTGTCATATCATCAGAATCATTGGCTTCAATATCGGCCTGTTTTTTAACCGGCAGCGATTTAACATTCTTCAAGTTTCCAGAGCTAGCAGCCGTGTCCGAATCTGTCATATCATCAGAATCATTGGCTTCAATGTCGACTTGTTTTTTATTCAGCAGCGATTTAACATTCTTCAAGTTTCCAGAGCTAGCAGCCGTATCCGAATCTGTCATATCATCAGAATCATTGGCTTCAATGTCGACTTGTTTTTTATTCAGCAGCGATTTAACATTCTCCAAGTTTCCAGAGCTAGCAGCCGTGTCCGAATCTGTCATATCATCAGAATCATTGGCTTCAATGTCGACTTGTTTTTTATTCAGCAGCGATTTAACATTCTTCAAGTTTCCAGAGCTAGCAGCCGTGTCCGAATCTGTCATATCATCAGAATCATTGGCTTCAATGTCGACTTGTTTTTTATTCAGCAGCGATTTTACATTCTTCAAGTTTCCAGAGCTAACAGCCGTGTCCGAATCTGTCATATCATCAGAATCATTGGCTTCAATGTCGACTTGTTTTTTATTCAGCAGCGATTTTACATTCTCCAAGTTTCCAGAGCTAGCAGCCGTGTCCGAATCTGTCATATCATCAGGATCATTGGCTTCAATGTCGGCCTGTTTTTTATCCGGCAGCGATTTAACATTTTCCAAGTTTCCAGAGCTATCATCTATCATGGAATCCTCGTCTTTAGCATTAGAATGGGCCTCTTTCTCATCCGTCTTATATTCAACCATTTTCAAGTTGCTAGACAGGTACCTGAAAAAGATGGAAGAATGTAATTGAAGAAATAAAAAAATGCCGAAGAAAATTCCCATAGGGCAGAGAAATTTCGGGAATATTGCAGTAACTATGGAAAACTGAGGCACTGTCAAGAGAAATAGAGGATCCGAAATGCAACGGAATCAAAATTTGCGTACGAATGAATGCGTGCATGTACATGCGTGAATGCTAGAAAATTCTACGAGCAAGAGAGCGTGAGTGAGAAAGCATGAACAAGAGAAAGACGAACAGAGTGCAAGAAACGAATGCGTCGGTATTTATGTTGACAGCTTCAAATTTTTTGCATTCTTACATATCACTGTCGTGTAACTCGCTTTCGTTTGAATTTTGACGTTTACCTTTTGTTGTTTATCGTTTCCCCCACATTGACGATGGATCGGTATCGAAGGAGAAGCCGAACTGTTAGTGTTACTTTAGATTTTTAAATTAAAAGCGTAATCCTTGAATTGTTCTACCGTCGGAAAGTAAATCAACTTGTATTAAACTTTTTTTTTATTAGGTTTGTAATATTAGAATATTAGGTTTGTAGTTAATTATTTACATGATGTTCTATCTAAAGAAGTTTAAATGATATATTTTGTGTATATATTTTATATCATAATAGGCACTTTCTCACAAAATTTAGAGAATTGAGTGCGACAGAACGAGTACAAATTTATAATCGACGTGCAAACATTTCAAGAGAAGGTCTAAAAAAGATATTTCAAAAGATGAATATTGTTAGAAAATTTAACTAGCACTAGAAGACGGAGAGAGATAGAAATTTGTCAAGACAGACAAATAGTTAAGTTAAAGAAAATCCATTTCTTAGTGCCAGGGAATTGAAAAAAAAATTTGTTTGCCCGTTAGAATTACGCAAATAAAATCTCGTATAAATGAAGGTAATTTACATGACCGTATATCACGAAAAAGGCCATATTGTATTTCGAAAGTTGATGTTGCCAGTTTAAATGTTTAAGATTTACTCAGGAATATTATAAAAAGTCAATTTCATTCTAGGAAACAGTTATTTGAAGCAACGAATCGAAATTTAAAATGAAGTCAAGTAAAGGAAGCCAATATGTAAGAATTGTTTACATCAAGTCTTGCGACTCTAACCATGAAACATGAAGGTTGTTTTAAGAACGGTCGAATTGGAAATTTAGCAATAATTGAATGGAGACTGACTTGCTCAAAGTATATATTGAATTATTACAGGAAAATTTGTTTCCTTCGATGCATAGATTTGAATGTTCGTCTTTCGACAAGACAACGGCCTAAAGCACGCATCAAGGGTTGCAAAAGAAATATTTGAAATCAACAATATAAATTTGCTTCTATGGTCTGAACTCGATCGAGCATTTGTGAGAAGAATTAAATTGTCGAATAACAGTAACTGAAAGATACACAAACTTAAAATTTATAGAAACATTGAAGAAAAAATGGAATGAATTAAGCTCCACTGCGCTAAAAAAAAATAATTAAAAATGTGCCAAGTCGCCTGTTAGAAGTAATAAGAGCCAAAGGATATCAAATTTCATACTAAACAAAATTACAATAATGTAAGATGCGCGTTAAATTGCAATGTCAACATACTTTCCTTCTTCAGTTGTATTAAACATTTTGCTTTTTAACGTAATTTTATATATATTTTTATATTTTTATTATATATATATTTATTTATATATATTTATATATATAATTTATAATATATATTTTATATATATACATATTTATTATATATTATAAATATATATATTTACATAATTTTATATTTATATTATTTTTGTTAAACTTCAATAAACACATCTATATAGTAAGTAAGTTCTTACACTTATGTCATTAACTTTATTTTTGGTCATTTAGAATAAATGAATACCGACGCGAGTGTACGAAAGAACTTCCTTTGAAGGAAGAATTTCCTTGCCGAATAAACATATTCTTTTAATTAATTTTTATTATATCGGAGACTCCGTTATTCCACCTCATCCCACAATATTTAACTTTTTAATACATCTATCAGTTTGTATATAAGAACAACACTTTGAAACGCGTTTAAGTAGTTATATTTTTTGTAGTTAACGAACGTTGGTTAAGAAATGTAGAAGTTTTAGGTTAGTTAGATTTAATTTTAAAGTCACAGCACTCTTCGTTCACGCATTTTTCGTCCGCTTTCGAATGAATCTCACAATCCGTTTGCCCCGCTCAATTTGCTCCGAATAACATGTTTATCATTAATTCATTAATTTGATCATTTTTACATTAAACTATTATACATTATTATTCAAAAAGGTATTAATATTTATAGAAATCTTGAACACACAGATAAATATCTCTAATCAAATATCAAATAAATAACATATTTATTGAAATTCCAATTTCTAGAAAATTATTGTTGAAGGATTGATCAAATAATTTATCTACCTTATGAAAACTATATATTTTACTTGCCTGTATAATATAATTTTCATAGCCATGTGTGTTTACACGTCGACAGTCTGCCCTGTACAACAAGAAGGACGAGCACACAGAAACATACAATGTAGCCGCCAGGCACGACAAATATATCGCACGAATGTCCGAACGCCATTCAAATCATAATACATATAAATCCAGTACAGAAGTAAATTAAGAGATGTCGCGATTACCACAGAAATTAATGTCCTGACAATTATCGCGATCGGAGATGTTGACACTTTATTGCTTTATTTATTTAATAAATAACGGTATTATCATAATTTTAAAATTATCATAATTATCAATGTACCGATATATCAATTTGGTAGATGACTGTAGATCACGAATTTTAATTTTATAAATAAATGTTCAACAAAACCTTTACCCCAAAATGCTCACTATGCTTTTATAAACTACATTTGATCCTAGTCGGGTAGAACTTCATACGGATGCAGGTGCCGAGGGCTACGGAATAATTCTAATACAAAAACATGAGAGAAGGCCGCAGGTAATTTTGTAAAACGGTCTGAAAACAACAGAACCGGTGTAACGATACCATCCATACGAACTTCAGGCATTAGAAATTATTAAAGCTATCAGACATTTTAAATATTTTCTTTGTGGCCGAACATTTGAAGTAGTAACGGACTACAGTTTAACCCTTTGCACTCGAGTGGTGACTCCGAGGCACCATTAACCCTTAGCGGACGACAACTTTTTCGGTCGAGTCAGGTAGCAGGACGAGGCGATTTTTGCAAATATGTCGAGTGTCTTCTATGGTACAATAAAATGATCTTACATGTAAATTATCTTACAAAAACGTTATGTTTCGTTAGTTTATCTATATTCACACTTTTATGAATATAATTTTACAAAAATTATGATTTGTAGTTTCGTTCGGTGTGATAGTTTATAAAACATTGACCAAGATGCATTCTTGGTTTATCTGGACATATATCACAGAAACAGGTCGTCTCATGTCTTCCCCCTGGTTTGTTTCGACTGGAACAAACTTCACAATCTTTCTTCGTGCCAGTAACAATTACATGCAGTTTCCCGTTTAGACGAATTTCGTCAGAGTTGGATGTCGAACTTGAAGATCTGTCTCGTGGTTGACGATAATCTCCTCTCAATTTGTTGATCAAAATTTTGCGAAAGTTCAAATGTGTAACTGGCTGTTCGTTTCTCTGTCTTTTTACATGTTTGTAGAGAATGTACGAATTGATTAAACAAATTTCCAGTCCCCGGAAAAATAATTTGCGCCACCACTTCAGGGACTTTCACATGAAACAGTAGGTCGGATAATGTTGGAGATAACGAAATCTAACATAAACACCGACTGTCGCCTCTCGCTCGCCATTCGTCCTGCCGCGCGAAATGCCGTGGCGACCGAGAGTCGCCTCTCGTCCGCTAAAGGTTAAAATTTGTTGTATCACGTTCTCAGATCATTTCTATATTAACCCGAGAAAGATAACCTACGTCGCAGAGGCGCCTGCGAAGACTGTTGATTTTTGTTAATTTTTCATAAAGGTCTAGTGATTTAAGTTTAAAATTACTTAAAATATAAAAAGATATAATATAAATGCATTTTATTTTTACAATAATGCCAAACCTTTAAAATGACTAGATTAACTTAAATAAATATCCATTGTTAGTATTGTAGCGGCACACGGCCGGCGACCGTAATAACCATAAAATTGTCCGCTTGCAGATGTCAAGGGGTCGACGGAGAGAAAACGTCCTTGACGTTTGCAAGAACCGGAAATTCCTTTGTTTCTTTATTTTTTATCACTGCCAGATGTACTGCATGCCTGGTCGCGGAGAAAGCCGCCGGCCGCGTACCGCTGCCTGGCCGAACGGCCAGCGCACCCCTACAGCGAGGGTTCATCGATGGCTGTCTCCCCCGCTAAACTAAACGGGGGTAAAAGAAGACAGCGAGTCCCCCAAAACAGGCGTGGCCTTTTTGGGGGACGTAATATAAATAAGAGACCCGAGTCAGTCAAGAGGACAGTCGATATTTTTCAGTCCAGTCTTTCTGAGCCCTCAGTATAAAATTGACGCCTTAGAAAAGCATGCGCCTCTGAAGCGTATGGTTATCTTTTACGTACGTTGTCATATGGTTATCTTTCTAGGGTTAACACTATGCCGTCCGGTGGCACCACGCTGGTGCCATGCAAAAACTATCTGTTGTACGCCGGTGGTACCACTTTGGTGCCATTTTAAAAAACTGAAGTAACATTTGAACTATATTTCTTGGATGTTAAAAGGCAGCAAACTAACTATAGCATTGTGCTTATTTAACTAAGAATTAAGCACGAAAATTCTTGGATGACGTGTCTTAATTTTAGGAATTTATATTACCGCCATCTTCGAAATTTTTTTTTAAATCTAAAATTTCCAAGCTATTATGCCGGCGTCAAACAAAAGAATCATATCTAAGATCTGCGGACGGCATAGTGTTAACAAAGTTTAGATTTAACTGTAGTGCGAGTCACAAGAGTCAATTTCATACGCATAAAATACACTTTGTTCTACAAAATAAAAGAAATACTATAAGACAGAGAAATTGTTTTAGATTTACAGTTAAAAATAGCTTCGAGTGCAAAGGGTTGAGTAGTAACGGACAACGAATTACAATTAAATTAAATTGCTATTACAATTAAATTACAATTAAATTCGTCAAAACCTTCAAAAAATAAGGAAAATCTTACGGCAGGATGTATAGGTGGTGGACTTTTCATCAGCAAATTGAATTCGATATTGAGCATAGACCTGGGAAAAACATATCTCACGTCGATTGCTTGTCTAGAGATCCAATAGATCGTATTAGAACAAATACTTCAAACAATATTTAACAGTAAATTTTGCTTGTCTAGAGATCCAATAGATTGTATCGGAACAAATACTTCAAACAATATTCAACAGTAAATTCTGCTTCTCTATCGAAAAATTTCCTGATCACCGAACAAAAACGCCACGCTTTTATACTGTCAAAATCAGTCCAATTATGGCGGCGGAGATGTTCGTACGTGGTCCAAATATCTAGTTTCCCGGAATTGTTGTATAATCAGTTCGCGATGGTACGAAAAAAGGCGATTGTTTTCCCTAATGAAGGGCCCTTTGTACTCGCACATGACTAGACGGATGGTTATGTCAAGGTTACATCAAGTTTTAAAAATGATCCTGCGTTTTAAAAAAGATCCCACTCAATTTCGTGCACTCGATTCTCGATGTTACCGTTTAATTATTGTTCAATTAAATATTGTTAATTAATTATTATTGTTATAATAAAATTAATAATAATTATTATTATTAGATATTATTGATTAATTATTATACGTTTAATTAAATATTGTTACCAATTAATGATTGTTAATTACTGTACTATTTTATACTAATATTTATACTAATTAATTACTATTGTACGTGTCGATGGCCACTACTATCTTCCCATTTTAGTCTTTGTGTAAATGAATCTTGCATTAAAATTTATATTTCATCGTACCATTTAAAATGTATTTTTTAACCCTTTCGCTACTACGGGCCACTATAGTGGCCCTCCATAAGATGTCACTGAGGTACTACGGGCCACTATAGTGGCCTTTCGTATGATGCCACTGAGGTACTACGGGCCACTATAGTGGCCTTTCATAAGATGCCACTGAGGTACTATGGGCCACTATAGTGGCCTTCCATAAGATGCATTATATTGCATAATGTTATTTCCTCTCATACTGTAAATTAAAGAGCGCATGCTAAGACGTTATAAATACCCTGGAATACCCTTTATTTATAAATACCCTTTGGAGAGAAATTTTTTCGTACGAAAACATTCAAGCAGCTTGGGTTCTCCGCCGCGGTACTCCCGCTGACGATCGGCGTCGCGTAGCGTGCAGTGATGTCGCGGCGCTCCGTTCAGCGGAAGTACCGCGGTGGAGAACCCGCCCGTAGCGAAAGGGTTAAATGAACAACCGCCTAGATTCCTTTTTTCTTGCATGTTTCGTCAAGTCGAGGTGCTTTCCCGGGTTTATTGCCTGCAACGCTAGAACGAAATTGCGCACTCTGTCCTCATCGTACCAATTCCGTAGTTCCGCCTTGCTTTGTTTTTGGTGCAGCGTGACTCGCGGGCGAAGCAAGCCTGGCCCGGGATTGCCTTCAAGTGTGAACACATTTTGGACGGTGCCGGGCGGCCTGGCACGCCACGAGCACAGCAGCGCGCATAGTGTGAGCACTCCGATGTAAATCAAATGGAAGAATGTTTCAGCCTCGCTCGGCCTTGGAGCACGATCCGAGCCTAGCACGTAGACGTGCTTGAACATTATGCCGGCAGTGAACTGCGCAAACACCTCCTGCGTAAGATAGAGGGTGGAGTTAGGAGACCGTTCGCTCCAACAAGCTCCGTCACGGAACAAGGGTGCCTCAATGTAACGCCGTAATGTCGCTAACTGAGAAACATACACTCACTTAAGAAAATCGTGCAGCTAGGAATTTAGCCGATTTTCCACTTATAAAACGTGACAATTGTAGGAAATGACTAAAACACATATACATGTAGATATGTAGTTCAATATTTTATTTAATTATTCGATCTTTATTTAATATATAATAATAGCAGAACAAAACTTTCAATATTATTAGTAAATAAAACTTGTCGCTACGATGGTCAATAATTATGAAAACGAGACGCGAGGCTCGAATAATCACATCTCCTCCTCACAAATTGTCCATTTTTGTGCGCAATCTGAGCGCGAATTAGGGAGAAATTACTGTATTTTTCATCGTATAATTATTATTATATATTATTATATTATATATTATTATATTATATATTATTATAATGCACTTCTTCGATTTGTTTGTAAAAGCTCAAGCTTCTAGTACACCGCTTATAATGTTTTTCATTGACTATGAAAGTTTGTATTATTTTTTATTTGTTTTATTATTTAAAAGGACAACAACCGTTAATGATGAGAAAATAGCAAAATATTCTCAAGATGATGATATTAATAACTAATGTCATCGCAACAATATATGTACATACATACTAATTGTGTGTATTCTAAAAGCACTTTGAAATATGAAAATGTTCGTTGGAAAGAACACGTCAGTGTTCAATATTTCTTTGAACAATATATATACATAAATAATTCTATGTATAACGAATAATATGAATGACTTTTCTTCAAAACAGAAACACAAAACTAAGCAGATACGTACGGACTTTAAGCTACAAAATTTTATATTTGGCATACTTTTATTAAACAATTATATAATTATTTCAAAATGACTCGTTCAAAAATCCATTTGTAATTTTTTACACATCTTAATTATATCTATAACAAACGGAATTATTATAAATATCAAGAAGCCAGAAATAATAAACTTATTACTGAAACGAGTTCGATCTAATAACGCATCAATCGATTTATGTAATTAAAATCGGCTTTTTATCTGAAGAAAGGAAAACGGACGATAGGCTGGATTTTTCTTCCATGAATCGTAAACAAGCAGCGGGTTTCGACCTGTTTCAAGGAAAAATTGTTATTGTATTCTTCGCGCCGGCTCGAGGTTATCCGCTACCCTAATTAACTCGGCGCAGCGATAATCCGTTGCGAGGATTTTGAAAATATAATACGGTATCTCGAACGGTAGACTTTAAATTACGAGTCATCCTATCGAAAGAATGGGGCGAGGGGACCATAACCGCGAGGTCCACATTCCTGAAGTCATTTGCTCGGCAGCATTGAAACACGAAGGTTGGGTCCACAATATTTTTGGTGACCTCTAGAACACTCGATGTTCGAAAAATTGTATTCTTGAGGTACTATATCGTTGAAATATTTAATCGGTACGTCTGGTCGTTGGGATATTCGGTCATTTGAATATTTGATGATTTGACTATTCGTTTATTTGGCTATTTAACTATTCGGTTATTTGATTATTCGGTCATTCGGTTATTCAGTCATTTGGTTATTCGATCATTTGGTGATTCGGTCATTTAGTTATTCGGTCATTTGGTTATTCGATCATTTGGTGATTCGGTCATTTAGTTATTCGGTCATTGGAATATTTAAATTGCTGGAATATTTAAATTGTTAGAATATTTAAATTGCGAGCCTGTTCGGTCGTCGAGAATTGAACCGAACCAAAGTTCGGATTTTCTTGCTATTAAATTTAATAGAATTTCTTGCTATTGTTACAGATCTGGTGACTATGTGGATAGACTATGCGAATGGCTGCGATCAAGATGCAACGGGTCTGGTTTCGTCAAGGAGCAAAGGATGTAAGTATAATCTTCGTCAGTATATATGTAAACTATACGGAATAGTTTGCAGAAATTCTTTAATAAAATAACCACATGTCAACCTTTCTACTTCGCAAATGAGGATTTAATATTTATAAAATAATATTTTGTTATCGGCTATGCAATTATCTCTTCTGAATTTTCTGCTACAAACTTCGCCACGATGATTCGACGAGCTGGAAAGTCTCGAATTTTACCTGATAGTATCTATTGGGTTGTTACAAATGTAACTTCGTTTGCTTACAAAAACTGAGCTGGAAAGTCTCGAATTTTACCTGATAGTATCTATTGGGTTGTTACAAATGTAACTTCGTTTATTTACAAAAAAAAACCTAAATAACTGTTGCAACATCTCAATATCACAGACTTAGAATCCGCACAGACATTGCATTTGATGCTTCTTTTGCAATGCTACCACTGCAAAAGCTTATAAAATTAACGTTGTAATTAGTAGAAATAATTGCTCAATTGTCCATAAAAATAATTACACTTTATTTCGTATTTCTGAAGTACACGTTTCATAAATACTATTTCTACCATTTAAATGTTATTATTGCCTTCAAATAATATTCAGCAGTCGTAGCAGAAATGAAATATACAAGATATTCGTTTTTCGTGAACTATCGGTAACGCTGAATGCGACACGAAATGCTAAGGGGACTCTAGAGCCCTCCAAAATTGAGCCAGAAAAGCCCGGAAGGTCCAATGCCTGTACAGATTCTGAGTCTGTGGTCTGTGATAACATGCAATGTCTTTACGGATCAGTATACGAGTCGTTTATTTTGAAAGTGGTATAAGTCACTTTCTTTTTTTTTCAAATGAAAAGATACCGTTCCATTGTAATTAGTGTTACCATTAACTCGATTTTTTTGAAAAAGTGACTTATGCCACTTTCAAAATAAACGGCTCATATCTCTGGAACACCTGGAAGAACACATGATCTTCGGTCGATAAAGTGCCATCCACAACTTTGTTGCGGAAATCTCGCTTGTAGAATTGAGATCTTTGGAGGCATCGTTGGCAATATGTATAATTTTATGGACAAAAGATAACCCCGTTCGACATTACCCACAGTTCAAAGGGTCAGTTTCGTTAGTAGGAATCCGGTATTTTCTATACTTGATTCTTGCTACACGTGTGACAATCGCGTGTTCGTCCACGAACAGTTTGCGAACACTGTTGACAAGCAACGCTTTGACGAGAAGTACGGTCACATTTCATAAGCACCGTGACAAAAAAACAGCTACAAAAACATTTAACTGGAATGTGCTATGTTGGCTTCGCGAGGAATTCAATTTATTTTTATTAACACTAGCTTCACGGAACACTGTGAAAGCAGCTGTTTTATATTGTTTTATAAAACTAACAAGTATATGTTTATTCACATTTCTGTAGCGATTTTTATTACAATAAATATTATATACGATCAATGAAATATATTGATTGAATAAATTCCTTATAAAGATATCTTCATAATTTCGATAACTATATATTAAATAATTTATAACGTGTCAAAATGACGTGTCCTGTAAACAGATTGTTAAAAATCATAATTTACATCTTTTTAACACCGTTGTTGACGAGATTTGTGACACTTAAGTGGATAACTGATTGCATGAACATTTTTTCACGTTTTTCTTACAATAAAATACGTTTAAATTTACTTCGATTCGAGAGCCAGCATGTCAATTCTCGCGTACGGGACATCTCTTTCTTCCAAAAACTGTTTCGAGTACGGTTCGACAAAGTAAAAGAATATACACAACGAGTGGAAACGAGATAAATGTTATTTATTTAATTATTCCTACATGCCTAGATTGTCCGTGTGCTATTCCTGCGCCTATACGTGTTACTGCTACGCCAATGCTAAGGTTCGACGGAGATTTCTCGGACTAACAACTCATAATGCAATAACGTTACATTTTTAACTTGAACGTATTAAAACTGAATTGTTTTTAGCACAAGGCTGACAGTTTTCTGATGAAAATAAGACCAAGCATGATATAGTTTTGACAGATATTTCTGATTAATTGAATAAATATGGTCTAAAGCATGTCATATTTAGTCTAATTTTAATTGGAAGAATCTCACCACACAATATGTTAAACAAAATTTCATGTTTAAAAAATTAGAAATAAAAAAGTTAAGACATCGTTTTTATTCTAGCATTATTATGTATTTGTATTAATGTACACCGATATGCTGGTCTCTCTCTCTCTCTCTCTTTCTCTTTCTCTTTCTTTCTTTCTTTTGTTCGCTCTCTCTCACGCTCATTCTTTCGCTCTCTCTCTCTCTCACGCTCATTCTTTCGCTCTCTCTCTCTCTCTCTCTCTTTCTTTTGCTCGCTCTCTCTCACGCTCATTCTTTCGCTCGCGCTCTCTCTCTCTCTTTCTTTCCTTTGCTCGCTCTCTCTCACGCTCATTCTTTCACTCTCTCTTTCTCTCTCTCTTTCTTTCTTTCTTTTGCTCGCTCTCTCTCACGCTCATTCTTTCGCTCGCTCTCTCTCTCGCTCTTTTCTCGCCCTCTCTCTCTCTCGCGCACGCGCTCTTTCTTTCGCTCGCTCTCTCTAGCACTCTTTCTTCCGTTTGCTCTTTCGCTCTCTCTCACGAGATGCCGGCAACTGCAGAGGCGTGTGGCTCGAAGAATCGTGACTGAGTTGCCTCGGTTATCCATTTTCGTTTCCGAGCTGCGAGACTTCTAGGGAGAATTAAGAGAATTCACTGCAGTACGTCGAGCAGCGATAGTTAAGACTTATTTAAAGAAACACCGTAGCCAGCAACAGATGAGCGTACAATAAAGAAATTTTCATTTTCAATAATTACCGTCTTATCTTTATAATTGTAGTATCAATGTATGGTTGAGATTATTCTTGCATTAATTAACAAGTTAGGGTGAGTCACATAACATGCACGCCTGAAATAACTTTCAAATTATGCATTTTTACGAAAAAAATTGTTAAATACGTGATATCGAAGGTGAGTAAAGCTTCATATATCAGAAAAGTTTCTACATTTCCAGATCAATTAAGTTCGTGTTATTTGAGTTGTTTAAGCTACATGAATCACCTTCTATAATAGTCTTGTCGATAATTTAGTCCGATTTCCATCGTATTTGGATCCATTTAAGTTACTGAATTCAAAATTTTCTTTCACGCGTGTTTATCTTCTTGTTAAGGCGAGACCTCGCGTCGAGACATTGTGGCAGTGAAGAGTGGGACTGGTTCGTGTACACTTAACCGTACAGATTTTGCGTAAATTTAACCGTGCACCACTGTGCATTCCCTACAAAGCTTTCTTGACTCTTCCTAGCTCCCGATAGCAAACATACTCGCATCAATCAATTGAGAGTTTTCCAAAGCGTGTCTGTTTCTGGAGAGCATGAGGCATATACGTGTGGGTCTGCCAAATTTCGATCGATGCGATCATGCCTAAAGGAAATCCACGTCGCGCGTCACTACGAAATTTTCCAGCCAACCAACGTGCTTGCGATTGAGTAACAAATAACCATTGTACAATCTCTTCGTTGAAATTAGTCGCAGTACGAATATTTTTTTTATACTGACGGTGCATTGGAAACGCGAAACCTACGTACAAACCTGGATTCAACCAGTGTCGATAACGTCGGATGTGACGTTAAAACAGTTGACGGGTTCTAAGGATCTCTCGAGACCTGTGCGCATACATAAAAAGTCCTATAATCTGAGATGCTGTGGAGAATGTTCCTGAATGCAATCGCAACGTGATAAGAGATATATATGTACTTGCAACGGTTTCGCCTATAAACTTGAAAATAACAAGACGTTAGCGACACTTTTTACTGCGTAAGATGTAATGCTGTTATTTCATTAATAAAGTACACACATGCTGTGATCATAATTGGATAGTTGTTTGTTAACTGCACACATGGCACGGATCTTGGATAAAAAGAGAAATAAAGGGTGAAAGCTGGTACACTTTATAGACGCTGTTTTCAATTAACTTTACTATACACCCCCTGTATGATGTTATAATCTGTTACGTAAACGTTTAATAAATGATTGGATTTTTTAAATTGCTGACACAATTTAATCCGTAATATTGATTGAAACCTTAATATAATGTCCAAATCGTTGCTAAGAAGATATACGCGATTGTATCCCGACACAGGATTTCGATGTCTCGAACACTTCAGTAATATATTGTGCGTCGTACTGTGAATTATTTTCAATTAGATCGTAGATCTATGTATCAGATCGTTTATCATCGAAGATTAAAATCTCCATTATGAAACAATAGTCTTTCATTCGTGACACTATCGTTATCCACAATAGAAATCTTTTGGGCTGTTTGTATTATATTCTCTCACCAAACCCTTGTTCCGATATTTAACTCTTTAATATTAGTATTACAACTTCGAATTGCATTCTTTCGTTGAATCGCTCGAATCTGTTTCCATAACTTTATATTCTGATAAATGCAGCTCAATTAATGCATACACGTAAATTTGTTTAAATGACCCGCGACGTTTGTCCGTGCAGCAACAGAAATAGGCACGGATTTTCTGTGCATTTTTATCGATCAGACTGGGTGCAGATTCTTTCGGCAACTTGTTCTAGAATTATTCTAGAATGTGCGAAATTTATGAATATGTTTCACATGCATTTTAACCCCTAAATCGTAGTATTTTTGTTGTAAGATGTAAAATTGCCATTTCCTTGCGATTGTGTAAACACGTCGTCCACAGTTAAGAGGTTAATGAGTCAACCCATTGAAAGGATAACTTGAAATAGCTTCTATCTAGTCCAGAGAGTCTACATTCTACAAGGTAAGTGCAGAGCGTAGTTCAAATGTTTTAATAACGGTAAGGAAGCATTCGCCGCATAGTAGTAATCTCGTGCTAGATAGTAGTGATTATATGATTTATATACGAGAGAGTCTTTAATTTCTTTAATTCCTCACCCCTTGAATTTTTGAAAAAAAAAATATATGTACATATAGTGCATATAGTGAATATTTAATTATAATTGTTTTTTTTTCAATGTCTGATTACTTTCGTTAATTATGTAGCTCTCCTAAATACAAATGAAATCTTATTAACAAAAATGTGATTAGGTGAGAAAATACGATAGACACTTTAAGTCATTAATCTTTGCGAATTACGTTGCCCGAAATAACACCAAACCATTCATGATTGAAAATAGACAGTAAAATTAAGTTGGGATTAGTATAATATCCTTATTCAGAGATGTCTGTCAGTTGATTCTTCATAATCGCTGATCGTTCCTTCATTATACTTTATTCGCGTTTTATCTCCAGTAACTCTGGCTAATCCTTGGTTTAGCAGAGATCTCAGATTTTCGTAATAAAATCCGACAAATTAAATGATTGCCTTTTAAATGACAGACTCTATTAATCGTTATATTTGACTATAGAAAGAGAGTCGTATAACTTGCACATCTCGTATGATAATGAAATTACGTGTTCTCTTTTCAAATGCTGCAATTAATGACATATCAACATTTCTTGCAACCTCGAAATTTTAGATTCTAATTTATTAAAACTTATTTTAAATATTTAAAAATTTATTTTCGATAATTTACATTTATAGCATTAACGGTAGACAGTATTTATATCAGGGATGGGCACTATTGAAATAATGTTATTTGTCCATCAATATATTCGACAAAAAGATTATTTTTAAATAATTTATTTTCCAAATAATTTTATTATTTAATGTAGCGATGCAAAATAACAAATAACAATTTGTTGTAACAATTATATTTATTATTGTTAGTTTTAACATTATCATATTATTACTTTATTGTCATATTTGGTTTGATTTACTTTTAGGTATGCATCTTGTCTTTTAGAAATGAAAAGAAAAATTGAAATACTTCAATCACGCAAATGAAAATTTTGTGAGTCGTTTCCCGAAACAATAATGACAGTGATAATGAATAGTGATAATGAATTTAATTTTCGGTCTGACATAAAAGACGAACATAATGCACCCAATAAAAATTTAATAAATTTATATAAATATGTTAAAAGAGACCACACATCGGTGCAGAAATTATTTATACGTTATAACACCCCTCTTCCATCGTCAGGTTTAATTGAACGACTCTTTTCATTTGCTACATTTGAATATCGTGTTGTATTGATATACACAATAATCATGTGTAATAAATATGCTTATCATGTAAAAAAAAGTATATGTTAACGTATATATTATTTGTTATTTTGCATTGCTATTTGAAATAACGAAATTATTTGCAAATAAATTATTTCCCAAATAATATTTCAGAATTTATTTCTATATATGCTTATTTGAAATAAACTTATTTGTTCCCTTATTTGAGGTAAGTATTTGTCATTTTTATTTATTATCTTTATTTCAAATAAAAAGTGCCCATCTCTGATTTATGTACCATAATAGTGGTCTGACTGTGTCAACAAAAATTGGTACAAAGTTCCTGTAATATAAAACTTCGCTAAAGAATTCATGCATACATATGCAACAGTTGTGCTGTTTCTTTCACTATAGCATGGTGCTATAAGCATGGAAATGCGTATGAGCTATGCTTATGGTCATTAGCAGTAAAAAAACTCGCTATGTATATATAAACGCGGCTATTCTCTCCTCGACTGTCATTTGCACAATCTAAAAATGTTGCGGTTTAAAAGACAGAGAAAACGAAACTGTTCTGTTCAAAATATTTCAATGTTTCGACAGTCTACGAAAAAATTATGATGTTGAGTAATTTTAGATGATTTTTATTACATGTAAAAGTTTTTCTTCCTGCTTACGTTATCTCGTTGTTTCTAACAAAAGCACTTTTACAGTCTCACTGCGTATTGTCGGCGTTATATTTTCCCAAAAAAAGTTTTTCAAAATTCTCTACTTTCGTCATTTATTTTGAGTTTCGTAAGAGCAAGAATTCTGCGGATATTCGTGTGATTTCTTTATAAGCTGAAAATTGCATTTGTACATAAAAAATTCGTTAAGAAAAGTGTATCGAAGCAACTGGATCACATTTTGATTAAATGATCACCTTTCAAAAAAAATCCTCCCTACGTTTTTACTATTCGTTTAAAAATCCCACCTTTCATATTATTTCAAGGCCTATAAATGGAATTAGTCTCGAAACACCTATTGATCGAATTTCTCAATTAATCGAGCATTTTGTAAAATCTTTTGCACTCATCATTGTCCAGTAAACTAGTTTCCTGTGAGACTGTTTTATTGTATACATCGTTGAAACGTCAATCAGTGAGAGAATGAGTCACGAAATACGCGAGGCTCTGTCGGACGAATGAAAACGAACAGGGGTAAAAAAGATAGTTCTGCCTAGATAAATGATTTGGCATTGCTATTCGCGTGTATAATTTGTTCACGAAAGATTCGTTGTTGTTAAAGGAATTGTTATTAAACGAAGTGCTTCGATAGATCCCCCTGTATACCGAGAATCCAACAAGAATCTCAGAAAGATTCGAACCATTTGGTACAATTTCAAAAACGTTGCATTTCAAAAGATGTTCGTTCATTATCGTCGTTCGCTGCATGAAAAATCTCGCGGAACTGCTGGATCCCATAGAGAAAAATTTAGGAGCGCGGAGAGGGTTGAATCGTTCGGAGCTGCTGCTGCTGCTGCTTTAGTTTGTCGATTGGCCTGGAAAATCGGTGCCGTATATTTTTACGAAAAACCGATCGTATCCCGATCGAACGATCCTCGATTTCGCATTCGCGCGTCGCGACTCCGGTATTCTTTAGTAAACAAACAGCTTCGACTGCGAGCCACCGCGCGACGATACGGTTCCGTCTGCGTAGGCTGGTTCGAGCTTAATACCCTTGGACAGCGGAAAGCGGAGGCTCCGGGGTCTTGGGGACTCGGCAACGGAAGGAAACCGTGAAAAGGCGTCGTTCGCTTAAGGAAGATTATCGAGAGCTGTCTTCGTAGCTCATCCAGCGATGAAAAGTCGATCGGTCGAGAGGAGAGGATCAACACCTCTTTTCGAAATGTACCGGCCCATCCCTAGGCGGCGAAGTTCGACGAGCGCTTGCGCTCCAACGCTAGCTATAAGAGTCCGATCAGCACTCGTAGGGACTTCAGTCCGCCCCGTGGTACCGGTGTTGCGTTCGTCGTCGTACCCCTTTGCCGTCGCGCCGTTTCTTCCTAAACGGTGAACACTTTTGTGAACGATACGTAGCCGCTATGTTGTTTATCGCGTTTCAGTGACAAAACACGGACGACAGCCCGAGAAACGGTGGCAGAAAGAGTGACACGGTGAAGTGCTGCGAGGGACAGAGAAACCGGACCAGAAACGGTGAGAGAGACAGATAGAGACAGAGAGAGATATAGATAGATAGATAGATAGATGGATAGAGAGAGATAGAGAGAGAGAGAGAGAGAGAGAGAGAGAGAGAGAGAGAGAGAGAGACTACCGCAAAGAATAGGAGCAGCTCTTTTCCCCGTTTCTCCTCGTTCTTCGAAAGATAGGACAGCGTCCTCAACGTCAGCAACAACATCGGCATCCTGTACAATCAGTGTACGTTCACATTAAAAAAAAAAAGAAACATTCATATTTCACAAAGTTAGTAGCCACTCGTTCTCCCCTTCTTTCCTCGCGTAGTGGTTGCGAGCAAGGTTTTTGAACTTCCCCGAATAACACGATTTTCTCGGCGGTTCGAACCGTCGCCTCGCAACATGTAATCCGCGAAGATCGAAAATAGTAAACCGTTCCCGTACGCATTTCACCGCTTCGCGTTAGAAAGGACTCAATTAGGGATGACAATGATCGAATCCGTGTACCAGAGGTTCCACTTTGTGAACGGGAATCACCGAGAGGTTCCCCTGTGTTTCCTCCGATTTATTTTCGCTCGTCCCGCGGAATCGATCGTCGGCTTTCCCATTGATCGCGTGTTCGATTGGAAATTGCAACGTAACTTTCCACTTAGCCTATCGTTTGTCACGGCTCCCGGTGGTAATGGCTAATTAATTTGGCCAGCGCTTCTTAACCGCGCGCGGCGTGTGCTGCTCCCGGATACGATTTCTCCGAATTAATCTTCGTGATCTTTTGCAACGGAGTTCAATTAACGCGCGGTTAACAGCTACGGGAAATACCGTGCAATCATATCGCGTCTATTCATTAGAACGGGAACTTCTTCGGCAGGGAATTAGCTCGCGGACGTAGCTTCATTACAGTTGAATAAAGCTTGTTGCATTATAATGGAAACGCCAGAAAACCGCACGCCTCGAACATTAGTTCGGGTTATTTGATAGGGTATATAAAACGGAGTACTCGGATGATTAATGGCTTTAATGTTATTAGAATCCCGGCCACCACGTTTCGCTATTTTCCATTTGGCGCGGTGCGTTTCTATCGAAGCAAATTAACGAAGTAGTTGCTTAAAGTAGATGTTCACTGCCACGGACATTGCTACCAGGTTTCTCTATAAGTATGTATTTCGATAATCAGCGTTTCTCTTTCGCTCATTGCCAACTGAATTACTTTAAACTGCTTCTAAATTACTTACTAAACATTTGCACTCTTCGCATAGAAATGTAATTCATTGATTGTAAACGTACGATTGAATCGACCTATTGCATTTTATTTATGCGGCAGCAAGCCTTTGCGATCAAATTATGTAAAAGTTTATCGGAAAATCGTTGCCGGCTTCAACTGTAATTTATTTTAAACTATGCAGGAAATGTGGAACTCCCCGAAAGAATTCGAATGAATGAAAATTCGGGAAGGAGTTACAGTTACTGCAAAATCCTTTATGTCGTCCTTTAAAACTTCATTAGGTGCGAAGGAGGATTTAGCATATTTCAAGTTCGTCGACTAAACTGAATATTGATTTTTAAATGATACCACAGACGTTGAGCGAGCCTAATAATGTCTTCCCGATGTGTATAATATTTGACTTTTTAAAAACATGTAATAACGTAGGAAATTTGATCTTTTATAAAAAAAACTATCAGCATTTACTGGTATTTAGTCAGATGCAATCGATCATTGCAGTTTGCGAAAATGTCCATCGATCGACAATGGGAGCTTCAAAGTTTTCTTAAATTAACGAAAATATTAGCGCTCCTTTTCGTTACGACAGTTGATAAAATTTAATTATTTTATTCAAATATCTCCTTCTACGTTATTATAGTACTGGGGTATTTTGCATATTTGAATGATCGAACATCTAAGTATTTCGATATTTTATTATGAAAAAAATGTTTAATAGTCAGAAATCGTAAATTGTAAATTATTTCGCCAGAATATTTTTTATTAGTTTCATTATTTCCATTACTCAATTTTAATAATATACGCGGCTATCTCGCACGTTTTAATTGACTGATAAATCATGCATAATTGTTCCTTGTAGGCCACGCGTTTAATCAATTCCCGATTTCCAACTATGGAGTTCTATCAGTTTCAATTTCATACTTTCCACGAAAACTTGAACATTTATATGTGAATTTTATGCTCAGGTTTTCATCGAAATATCCTGCCGAAATACGACGTAACTAAATAGTTTGTAATACACCGAGGCCTCGATATAATAAACTAATTACGGTGTTCGTTAATGCCGAAAGTTTATATTATATAATAAATTGGATCACCCGGATGCGTAATACTTTATGTACATGTTAACAAAAATTTAAAAACTGATCGGTTCACCCAGTTTTATTCATGTAAACACGTACATATATAACGTAATTAAAATTTCCCATTTCATTTCGGTGCACCGGTTATGAGTTCAGTAATTATTTGTCTAGTCTTGGAGAAAAAAAATGTCGATTTCGCTTTCTCCGCTTAATTGGAAAACGTTTCCTGCGGATGGGAAATTGATTAAGCAAAGCTTCATTGCCACCTCAAAGTCCTATAAATTACGTAATTGTTTTCTAAATGCGGTGCGATCAGGTTCGCCAATTGTTTTCTGATAGCAATGGATCGTAAGCCAGTATTCACTTCTAATTAATTATAAATTTCGTAACAGCTCGGAATCGAAATTTGATTATACACTCCGCGAACTTTGACGTAAGTGAACGATCAGTAGTTTCGAACTATCGATTCGGCCGGATTCATCTCGAACTTTCCGAATAAAGGATGAACATCCATCCATCGGTATGTCAAATGCTACTGTTATACGGTCGTAAAATCTAACAGGCAACGCCCGGAAATCATATTGAAGTTCATGAGGACGTTCACGAGTGATCAGCATTTCCAATATTATGTATTATCTCGTGAACATTCCGTTCACGATCTTTCATTGAAGTAGTAGAGGATCTTACAGTTCGGATCGCTTTCAGTTTTCGTGCTCTATCTTTTGGGATAGTTGTGTCTCAAAAATCGAATTGAAATGAAGTAATTTGTAGTCCATAGAGAGTAGTGATTCTATTTGAGATGAAGATAACAGATAAAAAAAACAACTTGCCTCGAATAAGATATCAAATAAGTTTATTTGAAATAAGCAAACATATATATAGTATATAATATAGTAATAAATTCTGAAACATTATTTGAGAAATAATTTATTTGCAAATAATTTCGTTATTTCAAATCCACACAGCTTATAATTATTATTATTATTATATTATATTATTATTATTATATTAATAATATTAATTATAATATTAATTATATTATACTAATAATAGGTCACGAAAATAATAATATAATATAATAATAATTGTATAATGTAATATATTATATATAATATATTATAATATAATATAATAATAATATATTATATTACATTATATAATTATTATTATATTATATTATTATTTTCGTGATCTATTATTTAAGGAACACAAATATCTGCATCTCAAGGGGTTCGCGCGTTTCTTGTACTTAACGTCATAATAATAACAAACATCGATTTATTTATCGATTCATATGCTTTCTTCATTTAGTTCAATCTTCTCGCGATTTTCATTGCAGAGTATAATGCAGGAGTTTGTACAATTTGCACACCAAGTTTATTGTGAATTATAATAAACGTGAAGAGTATCCAGATTCTGTTTCACACAAATGAATTTCTTTTTTTCGATACATCGATGACTGTCGTACATCTGTTCCAATGTAATTTCAGTGAGAACATGCGACATGTTTGCAAGGATATTTCGCTCAGGCACATTTGCATTTTATGGAACAGAACAAGGCGAGATGAAAATTGCAATCGGCTTTACTCTCCGTCACTAATCGTTATTGCTTCAAAACGATAACGTATTCGCTTTTTTAATAGATCAGTTATTGACGAAGAAAGTCTATGTTTCCGAACATAATTAACGAGTGGAGCACGATTGTCAGTGTTTTATTATGGTTATCGTTGCAATAATAATGAATTGCTGATTTTATGCGGTTGCGACAAAAATTAGTGGATAAAGAACGAAACGGTGAACACATTGAAAGAACTGACGAATACTAATTTTTTTTTTTTCGTAATTATTAGCATCAATTTATTAAGATCACTACAGGACGGAATCCATCTCCAAATTGGTTACTTTGTTTTACGATCGCTGATGTCCCGATTTCTTTACTGAAGCTGTGTATTATAATCGAAATCGTACGAAGTTGAAATAAATCGAATTTTGTCACTTTTGTGAAACAATATAAATTAGTTGCATTTAGGACTCGGTAGTTCTAGTATTAAATAGGAAAACAGATTCCAAAGCTTTTGGCTGCTAAATCGCAATATGTTATTCAGCCTAAATAATATAAAATTACATTCTTCTGTTCCCCTCCTAGAGCTTTCTCCCGAGCCACAAATCCATTTGAAATTATATTCCATTTGTTACGTTTACTAAAAACCGAAAAACGAACAAAAACTACAATTCAAAATTCATTATAGAGCTAATATTTTAATTTTCTTGCATATCGTAGATTCTACAATAACTAATATTACTGCATATTCCGTATATTAGTACAACAATTAATTTTCGAATGTAGAGAAATGTTAATTACTACGTAATTATTAATTATAATATAATATAATTATAAATAAAATATAATATAATATAATATAATATAATATAATATAATATAATATAATATAATATA
This sequence comes from Megalopta genalis, assembly GCF_051020955.1. NCBI lineage: Eukaryota > Metazoa > Arthropoda > Insecta > Hymenoptera > Halictidae > Megalopta > Megalopta genalis. The sequence goes on from NC_135025.1 coordinate 9,677,903, forward strand.
ATATAATATAATATAATATAATATAATATAATATAATATAATATAATATAATATAATATAATTAATATTTTATTAATTATCGTTGTACAATATTTTGATGTGTAGAGTTTCCAAAACAAATTCTCGAAGTTATTGAAATGAACATTGCTATTTTCAACAGATGTTTCGATGAAATCCGATGACTCGAATCATTGTTAGTTCCACGTAGTTTCGTAAATACGAAGAGTTTGTTTACAATGGTTGTACGTTTTCCGACCTTGAAGATAAATTTACTCGAATCAACATACTCGTATTTTATAAACGCATTGCAGCACATCTGCGCTCATTGTTCGTTATCAAACCCCTCAAATTGGATGGAATAACAATCGAACGTTATCCACTTTCTAGGTCATCGACAGTAAACCTTTCCCGGCTTGTTTTCAATTGGGCTCACAGAAATTCGTTCGTAAAATACACGAGATACAATGTTCTATTGTTGCATTGCAGACGATATTCCTCATCAAGCTTCATTCTGCGACCAATTCCGAAAATAAATTGACAATAACGTGGCGGGAGCTACGTTGATTAAACTTATTTCAAGAAAATATTACTTACCAAAGTGTTCGTAATTACTTCACCATACAAATTGTTCAAACAATATAAAGTAATTTTCATATTTTCGTCATTAATTCAAGATTAAGGATTAATTATGAATAGCAAATTTTTTACTTTTCTTTTTTGTCATTCCAAGTAAGAGCAAAATTAAGAACAAGTATTTCAATCATTGTCTAATGGGCCAGTCCCTCTATCACCGAAAAAAAAATTCGAATCATTTAGACCAGTTTCATAAAAGTTATTGCGTTTTAAAAGGTAAAAGTTACCAAAATGTACAAAGTGCATTCTTTGAATTTTCATTCTGGTCTCAGATGAGGAAGTTGAAGAACATTATTTTTTTTTTTTCGTCGTTACAACTAATTACAATCTTTACAAAAATTTATTTACTCTTCCAAACATCTCAACAAAAGTCAAGTTGTTTGGTACAATTTTAAAATACGCAGACTTTTCCAACTAAGCTTACAACGTTGTAGTGAAGTGAATTTTTGAAATTCTGAGATTTTTTTGTTGTTACGACAATGGGTACACGGACGTTGCAGATTAGCCATTAACATAGCTCTCTTGTTTCTGGTCATCATTCTTGTGGATCCACATTGATTAAGAAATATGTATATACTTGAGAGATCTAAATTTTTATGCAGTTGTATTTTATAGAAATTGCAGATAATGAAAACTTGTTCCATCTGCGAGCGAAATATGTTCACAGTTACTTTTCACTGAGTAGCTCAGGAGGGCCGCAAGAAAAAAATGGATGAGACAGGGACCACGTTCGCGAAAAAGTTGAGAAACTCTGTTACAGGCGATAGTACGTAAACTTCCTTTCTGCTTTTCGAAACCTCTTTTCGGTCGGACCGACACGGAATCTCCATTATTTAACGTCCGGGTTTTGTTCAAATTTCGACAAAGTACGCGCGCATACAGTTGCTCATTAAAATGCTCGGACATTTTTTTTAGCAAGAAATAACTTTTTCAAAAATTATTACATATTACTTGAATTATGTTCAGACGACAGAGTGACTAGTTCAATGCACTACGAGTACGAAAGTTTCACCGTAAGTTGCAACTGGTTGGGGTGACAGAAAGAAATAACCTTTTTATCCGAGTATGTAATGAAAATTTAACATTTTAACACTAACTCAGACTTGGAAATCAATTTTTACGCTAATTTATTATAATTTCCTGATTTCATTAAGATTCACAAAACGTCAGAATGGCGAACAAGTAATTGATGTTATACAACTTTATCTTTCAATTTTAAACGAGAATTTAAATAAATAAAATGCTTTAATTTGATTAGGTGTCCCACAATTACGTCAACATCCGAAAAGGGATGATTCCATTTGAAGTAACAGTTTTGAAAAAGACTGCGACCAATGAGAGGCGAGATTAGCTGGCGCGAGAAGGCCGAGCCAATGAGCGGAACTGGGCATCGACCGCTCGTTGGCTCGACTGCCTAGCACCAACCAATCTCGCCTCTCATTGGTCAGTGTTTTTCGTTAATAACTCGTGAATGAAGCCGCGGGTGGCATTTTCGCTAAGGAAAAAGTCACTTCGAATGACTTCAGCAACCCTTTATTTCTCGTTTGTACAATAATTTTGCTACACCCTCTATGTTAATTTTGTCATGATAAGAATGCAAGTATCAATTTTGAATAGAGAAACATTGTAACTACCTCTGATCTTATACTGTCTTCATTAACACGTTGACTGCCGCGTCCTTCACTTATTTATCGGTGACACTAATTTTTAATTAAGCTTCAAAATGAATTTTTATCCTAACGAATAGAATGTTACTGAGATTTTTAGAATGTAAAAGAGTTAGGTTTATTTTTATTCTTTGCATTTCTTTAAATGCAATTCAGAGCAACGAATAATTTAATATTTTTTAAATGATGCGTTTCTATCGACCATGTTCTTATCTTGATTCGTTGTTAACAACTTAAACGTTACTCGTCACAAATCGAAAATACCGTGGTTAAGTAATAATCTCAGAATATTTGGTAGCATTTTGTCTCACGAAACTTTTTAACATTTACAATATAATATAGTTTTTGCATAATTGTAGCCCAAAGTCAAATTGCTACTTTCAATCCCGGCCTCCGTTACGATAAAGAGTTAACGTGCAAAGTTTGAAGAAAAATCGCGATTAATTTCATAGTTATTGCACGCGCAATTTCTGTATCCGCATTACGTAGCCAACTCTTATTTCAATAGATACAAACGCACTGTAATACATATGCAGGAAATGCTAATTTTACTCAGAGCGCGGAACTGTTTCCTTCGCCGTACAATCCAGGCTTATAATGGTCTGAGTGGAGTGGATAAGTATTCTGACCATCTGTGTACTGCATTTACATGGAATTCATGTGCATGTACGCCCGTGCATACATATGTTTAATGCTACTACGTATGTATCCTCGGGGTACAACTTCGCGAGATCATCTTCCACGTTGAAATAACGCTGAATCTTCTTCATTGTTTATTGCTTTTCCGCACGGCCGATGCCGCGTAATTCCCTGAACACGTTCGAATTTTACAGAGAGTTTGCAATTTTTCCGCGACCTAAAAAACGTAGTTACGCTTTACAAAGACAGTTGCAAATATAATAATCCGCAATTGTCTCTCAGCTAAACAAAAATGCACAATTTGGGACGAGAGATACGATTAATCGAGCCTCGCGTGCCCCCGATTTTATAATAAGTGTTGAAAATCGGCAACTAGAAAAACGAGTCGCGAAGCTTCGAACAATCGTATCTCCACTCCCCAAATTGTCCATTTCTGTTCGCAAGCTGAAGAACAATCGGGTAGAATTTACTGTATTTCGATTAAATCTCCCGTTATTAACTTGACACATTTGGGCGAATGATCGCGTATTCTTGTAATAATGTAATATTGTACATTCGACGGAATTTGGTGTAAACAAATAAATTGTGATTACGGCAGAAATTTAATAAAAGATCTACAATTTCGTACGGAAAACAATATTGTCATGGGTGAATAACTGACATGTGATGGGATTCAAACAAGTTTAGGACACGTTTAACATGTGAAAATAAATTTGGTGCACAATAGCATGTAGTGAGGGATTGTAGCGAAGTGGAAAGAGCAATCAGGCTGGAGGACCTGGTGAGCAATAAGAAGAGCAGAAAGATAGAGGAATGGCCCCAAAAATTGAAAATAAAAAGACAGAAAAGAAAAACGAACGTGTAATGAAGAAGCAATAGAGAAAATAAGAAAAATTAGAATGTAAAGTAGAGAATATGGGAGGCAAAATAGAATTGTATACCAATCCTTTCGTAAAACCACTCTTTCATTCTAATATTTTCAACTCGATAACATAATTAAATCTCCCGTTATTAACTTGACACATTTGGACGAATGATCGCGTATTCTTGTAATAATGTAATATTGTATATTCGACGGAATTTGGTGTAAACGAATAAACTGTGATTACGGCAGAAATTTAATAAAAGATCTACAATTTCGTACGGAAAACAATATTGTCATGGGTGAATAACTGACATGTGATGGGATTCAAACAAGTTTAGGACACGTTTAACATTGATACGGGTGAAAGAAATATAAAAGGATAGAAACGTAAATAACCGGGTCGTATCCGCCAGCTAGGCGACTGATCACAACACGAGCTCAATGAAGAATGCCTTCTCGTTTATTCGGTCGAACGCATATCGATTGATAAAACAAAAAAAAAGCCAATGAGCGCCGAACGCGTTTTGTCTTAAATCTAAATATCCCGATAATCGATATTTAGTAGGTACATTAAAACGCTTATTTCCTCTTGTCAAATCCGTTACATTTCACAATGATACCATTCTTACAATATTATTTTACACAGAGTAGCGAGTTGAAAAATAGGAACGAGAGAGCAATATTAGTTCGCAAGTCTTCTCTATGGATGGAAGTCTTCATGAAAAGATTACGGGACACACTTTTCAAACTAATTTAGTACACACGCTTATGAAAGAATATAAATTACCTGCTGGGGTCGTCCTGTCATTAATTACATCTGCGGCCGCCTACATTTATGAACATTTATAGCGGCACGATATTACTTGTTCCTCCGCATAATTCAGTGTAAATTAACGTAGCGGGATATGTTTAAATCCGAGGAAATTATCATTCATATTTCTCCCATTATTAATACAGCAATTTCTCCCGAATTCGCGCTCGGATTGCGTACAAAAATTGTAGAATTTGGGAAGGGGAGATGCGATTATTCGAGCCTTGCGTCTCGTTCTTTTGGTTGTTGACAATCGGTAAATTGTAAAAACAAGCCGCAAGCCTCGAATAATCGCATCTTCTCTTGCCAAATTGTCCACTTTTGTGCGCAATCTAAATGCGAATTAGGGAGAAACTATAGTATTTCTTACAAGAAAAAGCAACGAGCTTTGCTGATACTTTGTCGGGTAAGTTGCATTAACTTTTTTCCAAAACAGAATAAGCTACTGACTGATTTTAATTTATTTCTCGATGGATTTTTACGAATAAAATGTATTATCTGATTTTATAATGTCAGCGTAATAAAGTGTTCCAATAAAAAAATATAATTTATACATATAAAATGTAATTTCCAAGTGTTTCGACATCCGACCCTCATTTCTTTATTAGAAATGATTTTTAAAATTCTGAAGAATTATGTAGAATATATTTCAATAAAAATCAACGTAATTTTCATATATGTGTGTACTGTTCTCGTGTGAGTGGAAAAATGAATACATGGGCAACAGCTGGACGTAACGTCGACGCTTTGTTTCGTCGAAATATGGTCAATGAACGCGCGGGGTTCGTTCGTGAGAAATATTAGAGAATCGAGATAACAGTTTTATACGCGAAGTATATCAACAACCGAAGAGTATAATTTTTTCACACATAAGAACCTAATGCATAAAATAAATTTCGACAAGGACGATATTTTTATAGCCAGTATTTTTTTTTACATTTTGAAGGTTCTAACGTAAAACCTAATTCCACTTTTAAAACAATAACATTTCATTGAATTTTCTCGTTTCCTTTGAGAAATTCGTATCTTTTAGAGTAATTTATACATAATGATAGTAATAATTCGAAGACTGCTGTAACATATTTTAATTACAGTTTCATATATCATTACGAAATATAGGAGAATTTTGAGTTTATATGTTTCTATATTACAATTCATAGAAAATGTGAATATACAAATATAGCTTTTTCTTTTCATAACTCTTTCTTATTTAAATATCAATAAAAATGTAGAAGTTGCTTTCACTTTACAATTATTCATGGCACTGTAGGGAACTTTCTTTAACTGAAACACCCTATATATTTAAAAAGAACTTGACGAAATATAAAAATAATAATATTTTTAAAAAAATAATAAATATTTGGTATATTGCTATATTAGAAATAATAGAAAATAGTAATAAACAAACACGATATTTTGTTAAGTTTTCGTTTAGATATCGGTAACAATGTAAAAGTTACTTTGAGTATATAATAATGCACTGTACCACTGTACATATCCGTTCGAGGCACTTGATTAATAATAGACACGACGGTAACATTATAACATTATATGTATGTACATGAAACCGTAATCTTTCAGAAAGGAACATAAGCTTAGCCGGTTTCGATTCGAAAGCTCTTTTGAATTTTGCCGTGGATTTGCTGCGGCTCTAACTGAATTTCATATCTGAAGTGACGCAACTGAAGTCCTGCAACGGACGTCACAAAATCTATCTTTCTCGTCAGGATCAATCCACTGCTGTCAATTCCCATTCTCATAAAATCACTGTATTCTCGGGAAAACCGTCGGGTAAAGTGTCCTTGCGTCGAGTATCCTTCCACAGCACATGCAGGCCACTTGACGACGTCGGAGTAGCTGGCAAGGGATACTGTGCCTAGACGGTTGCTTCTGCAGCTTGATCATTCCAGTGTTCGGTGTAGGGTCCTAGTGCATTACGCTCGTAAGCAATTATCCGAGCTTAGAAGAATTTTCTTTGTCTCTAGCAGCTTTATAAGGAAAGTCTGCCAGAGTCCGATCACTTTTTGAAAACAGTATCGTATCGCTGTGGCTGTTTAGAAGTTTATTGTATTAACCAAATTACAGCAATGTCTGAGTAATTTAACATATGTATTTTTAATTTACATACATTTGTGTAAATAAATTACTATTATATGTATTATAATATATATAATAATATATATTATTTTTTATATATTTAAATATATATATTTGCACTCGGTGATGCGGGTGAGATCGTCCATTTATGGTAATATATATAATAATATAGTATAATATAAGTATAGTAATAATATAGTAATAATAGTAGAGTAATAGTATAGTAATAATAGTATAGTAATAATATAATAATATAGTAATATATAATAATATATATAATGGTAATATATATAATAATTTAATATTTTAATATTTAATAATTTATATATATATATTTAAATTATTAAATATTAAAATATTAAATTATTATATATATTACCATTTTTAAGTAAAAAAGAAAAATACTGTAAGTGGACGATTTCACCCGTATCACCGAGTTAGAACGTTCCCTTACAACGGGTGAGAGCGACCTCGAAGAATAGCCTTAACTGTAACTTGTAAATAGTACTATAAATAAAGAAAATAATTCTTATGTTAGTTTTTCTTCAGCTTTCCACATAAATCACAAAAATTCTCATATTTGGAGCATCCCTCGTGATACCAACGACTGCACCTCACACATTTAAGCCAGTCGTCACTTTTTGTTTGTGTCTTACTTCATAAAAAATTTCACCAACCAGGAAGGTACCCTTAATAAATAATTAATATAATTAATTTAATATTAATTTAATATTCTTAACAAGTGTTTAGGGAATTCGGCCTGATCCATTTGATGAATTAGTCCTAGTCCTACCTACATGTAAGTATACCGTAACATAAATAAATAATAAAGTAGAGAGAAAGTTTAGTTAATACGAATACCACAGCGCAACGGGCGAACGTCGGTATTCATTGCAGCAGAAGCTGATAGGATGATGAATAATTTGATCGATAGTATATCGATAATATGGTATTATCATTAGTGTTTAATTACAAATAGGAATAGCAAGTGATGGATTGAATCATTCATAATTTGCATTCAACGGTATCTATTGAATCCGGACAAATATTTGTAATTGATTTTCTCGACAATAGAATGTGCTTTGGCGATAGTTTATTTCCTGTATTGTTAATATCTTGACAATCCATAAAAGTTCCCCGCATATTCCACATGAAAAATTCAAGAAACATTTAACTGATATTCCTTGGATTTTTATACGGTTTTCTATGCGATGTGTCCTGATTCTTAAATTATCTAGATTGTATTTAAAATTTTAATAAAGGAAGGATAATAATAGAAAATTAATTATTGCCGTTGTCAAACAACTTCTGTCCGAAAAAGTATTCTGCAAGAAAAGTTAAAGTAAAAGATTTAAAAGACTAACCCTATATATTCTTAATTCTGTTTAAATCCAAATAATAATAAAAATCCAAAGAATAATAGTTGACAAAAATCGATAGGAATTTTCTCGCATATTCGCCGGTTTTGCTAGAGCAGTGACACCCGCTCCGGTCGTACCATCCACGAAACACTCTAGAAAAAAAATGTCTTATGATTCTCAATATGTATTTCGTGCGCAATCTTCGACTTGGAACAAAGAAACCGCTACTTGACCAGGAAAAGATCTTTATTCCCAGAACGCATTTCAAGGTCCCCAGGCTGTCTAAAGTGTGGAAGCCACAGCTGTACTGAAGTCAGACCATTGAAAGACAGTGATTGAATTTCAAGAGTCAAGAGTCGTGCTTCTCATACCGTTTACAGTTCTTGCAGCCATGGTTTCGGACAGAAACTACAACAAAAGGTCTGTTCGAAACACGGAAAATATGTTTAGTCTTCTTTCGTATAATTATAAGTTATAAGCGAAAAATTAACAATGGGGTTTCCCGATGATTTTTCTGAATGTCACTTCTTTACACCGATGTCTACTACACAACTTTGAATTAGTTCTTAATTGGTTACACGATAAAGTCCAAGATTCTTTTTGCAGTTATTTCAGCTATTGTTAAAAACAATTGAAAACACTCAAAATTACATTTAGGCATACTTAATTGTGCTTGACTTTATTGACATGATGACATCTCGTAGCTGATACCAATCTATCATTAACACCATCAATTCTATTCTACAGGGTGTCCCAAAAGTTACTCAAAATCGATGCAATCCGCAGCTTCGTTTACGAATTATTAACGAAAAACACCGACCAATGAGAGGCGAGTGCCGCAACGCGGCTGAGCGAAAGAGCGGACAAAGCCCAGTTCCGTTCATTGGCTCGGCTCCCTCGCGCCAGCTGACCTCGCCTCTCATTGGTCAGTGATTTTCGTTAATAACTCGTAAACGAAGCTGTGCATTGCATTTGCGCTAAGGAAAGAGTTACTTGAAATGACCTCAGGTACCTCTCATTTCCAGATTTTGAGTAACTTTGGAACACTCTATATATAATCCTAGTATATTATACTAGTATATTAGTACAATATAGATATAGTACAGCTTGAGTCACGAAAAACAGAACGCTTGAATTTTTCTGTTGGTATAAACGATATAGCAAAGTTGAAAAATGAAATAAAAACGTTAAAAGTAGTCAATACGATGATACTAACATACTTTTTCCAGTTGTATCGGCTTGCAGCAAAGGTGCCATATTCGAATTCATTTTCCAAAGTTACATTTGCAACAGTGCATTATTGTTGCTCAATTAATAGAATGAGACAGAGAAGTGGACGTCAGGAGGAACAAAGGGAAATAGGTGTCAAATGAGACGTTATAACGTGTTTTAGACATTTAAAGACAAGCACAAGATGATAGAATACAAGAATCAAAATTAAAACAAACAATCAGAAATAAAACAAACATATCAGAATAATAAGAACGTCTCGGAATATTTACACAATACTTACATAATACACACAACGTCACAATACTTACGATAGGAACCACCAGCTAATATTACAGATAAGCTGCAGAAGCACAACGAAGTGGACCAGCTATTGGAAGAAAGAAGAAAGAAGAAGATGCAATCTATGTATGTGAAGATAAATTTGGTGCACAATAGCATCTAGTGAGGGATTGTAGCGAAGTGGAAAGAGCAATCAGGCTGGAGGACCTGGTGAGCAATAAGAAGAGCAGAAAGATAGAGGAATGGCCCCAAAAATTGAAAATAAAAAGACAGAAAAGAAAAACGAACGTGCAATGAAGAAGCAATAGAGAAAATAAGAAAAATTAGAATGTAAAGTAAAGAATATGCGAGGCAAAATAGAATTGTATACCAATCCTTTCTTAAAACCACTCTTCTATTGTAATATTTTCAACTCGATGACATAATTAAATTAAGAAATAAGTGTCTATATGGCTTCGGTATTTTGCAATTAATTAACTCTATCTTCATTTTGCACAAAAATCTGGAGTTCAGCAGTGGGAACACCAGATTAACAGGATATCATTTTAAACCGTACAAATTTCATTAAATTCGAAATCATGTATCGTTTTCGTCAATTTTCTTTTAACAATCAAATAGAAAGAATTTGAACGATTGATACACGGTTCTGGAATGTGGCACATGCGGACGATAGTATTTGTGAGTAAGAAGTTAACGTAAATGTTATTGCTCAATATTTTGTCGAAGGTGACCTACGGAAAAGCGGGGGACCATCACAAGCTGAGTTTTCTCGTCTTCTTCGAGCCTTCGCGGAGGTCGAATTCTCTCGAGCCGCTCGCTCGAACTTTCGCAAACGATCGAATCCCGCTAAGAGTTCGTACTTTCGCAAGAATAGCAAGCTTTTGTGAGTTCGAATTCTATTTCCGACGGTCCGAACTTCTCGTTATGTGTATACACAGGATGGGTCACCTAAGACAAGAATCTTTTAGCCACCTTTGTCGTTTTTAAGATTACACGAAACTGCCTGAGAAGAGATTCTTTTCAATGGGGCAAACATTGTGGTGAAGAGATTGTTTCTTCGTCATTATATCGGGTTGGCAAGAAAGTATTTTCGATTGGCATGCATAGAAAGCGTTGTAATTGTTGAAAATCGAAATTACTTCCTTGTCAAACCAATACTATGCGACGTTCTAAGATCCCTCCAGCGTGGAGGTCACGGTTCGAAAAGGTGTCGCTCTTATTGGGTTGGCAACTAAGTAATTGCCGATTTCAGTTATAGATGTCTCTCACTCCCATTTTTATGATATCCGTAAATGTTATATTATAAAATTATTATTATTATTATTATTATTATTATTATTATCATGTTATTTTTTATTATCCGTGAATGTTAGCAACTGGACAAATTGAATGCAGCGGTCAAGGAAAAGCCACCAGAATTGGTCAATCGTAAAGGTGTCATTTTCCAGCAGGACAATGCTAGGCCGCACACGTCTTTGTCCACTCGACAAAAATTGATGGATATTGGTTGGGAATTGATGTTACACCCACCATATAGCCCTGATCTCGCGCCATCGGATTACCACTTATTTCGATCCCTGGACAACTCCCTTCGTGGTAAAACTTTTAATGACGATGACGCTGTAAAATCTCACTTAACTCAGTTTTTGGCCGAAAAGGATCAGACTTTCTACGAGCGTGGAATTTTCAAGTTGTCAGAGAGATGGCAAAAGGTCATCGAACAAAATGGAAAATACATTACAGATTAAACTTGATTCCAAGTAAAAAAATTTTTTATTTCATTGAACAAATCGGCTATTACTTAGTTGCCAACCCAATAGAGTACCGGAACAGAAACTTATTTACCGTGTGATCTATTATTACGTGTATTATTATTATTATTAATATTAATATTATTATTATTATTATTAATATTATTATTATTATTATTAATATTATTATTATTATTATTATTATGAATATTATTATTATATTCGACATCATCTACTTATTACATTTGATGTTTCTGAACCCGAGATTCACGGGGCCCGGTCGAATAGCGGATTAAAGAATTTGGTAACTTACGTTCGTTGAGATTTCGAAGATACATTTACGTGCTATTCATTCAATAAATTTGCTACTTGGGACGAACGTAACAATAAAATATCGTTAAAACTCCTAATAAATATATTATCGTTACTTTCATAAAGTAATGTAAAATAGTTGGTTTTAGAGCTTCGTAAATCTATTGTTAAAAGTGCTATTCGAGTCAATTTGGTTTATGCAAAGCGGCAGCTTTATTCGTTGTTTCAGCTGTTTGTCCTAGTTTGTGTTGGTTAAGCAGGCAACGGTAGCCGTGAATCATGAAAGAATCCGTACGGTAAAACGTACTTCAAAAACACATCAATCACTCAGTGATATTGATTTTTGATCACGCAAACTTTCTTTCGTTAGTCGTCTAGATGCTAGGTAACGACAAACAAGGCCAAAACTTTTGACTATCGGTTGGGGTTACTGAACATTTCCGTACATCAACGAATTAGCAACAAATTATGCTCATCCTCAGCGAGCGCATCGTTGTTCAGGAGATCGCGACGCGAAGATGTACGTTAAAAGAGTTCGGTGTCTATAACTATTATTCTTTGTGACAGCTGCGATATTGTCGAACTGGATCCAGACAAAACTTCGGGGAATTTGGCTCTAATCGATCCTTAAACTGTTTCAAAGAATTCAGGTATCTGCGAGAAGCGTCAGATGTGACAGAGCGTGCGGAACAGTCGACAAGTCCTCCGTCGATATTGAGATATTCAATGAGGCATGATCGATGACACAGGCTGTTGCAATTTATTCACTCCTTTCGACGCTGTCTCACACGTTTCGAATGCAATCAATAATTGCTACATTTTTGTCCACTTGAAATCCAACCAAAATCTTTCTGAGCTGTATCCGATTTTATGTTAAAGTTTTATGTGTAAATTTAAAATAAATTTAGAATATAATTTTAGAACGAAAATTTCAACTTTGATGCAATTGAATTATTTTCGGCGTTTTTTTGCTTCTTCTTTTAACAGTTTCTAAGAAAAAGGGTGCAACGAAACTATAAGACAGGTTAGGTTTTCCGTAACAAATCAACACAGAATTATTTTTATCCTTCCTTTTTACTACTTCCAATATTCTTTGTGGTTGAGATTTATTCAGTTATTAATTGTGTTTTGTTTCAAATTATTCCACGTATCCTCAATAAACCTTTTCAATTCTTCTGTAAGTTTTATGCTACTTTCCTCTTGAGTATACTTCCTCGGCTGACATTCCCAAACAGTTTTCAATACTGTTCAAATTGTTTTCAAATTTTGCACTTCCACTATTTTTCTGATAACGGCAAATTTTTAAAGCTCATAGATTACAGTTTCGATAATACATTTCTATTACCAAATTATGTAGAGTTTTACACTTCAAATATTGCAATACTTTACAATAACATTGCCGAATAAAAAATGTTCCAGGAAATGAAATTTTATATTAAACAACTGCGTCGTTTTGTAACGTATTGATTAATAAAAAAAGTGAACGTACAGCTATACGTTGCAATTTTATATGAAAATATTAGAATTTCTCATACAAAATCTCTGAAACAGAAAACGCGAAAACATTGTTTCTCTTTATATTTCTCGGGGTGATAGTAATTTATCATTTAAATAAACGGAAATATCTTAAATAAGCTTCACGAAAGCTACATAATTTACCATTTAAAACCCGGTATAGAATGAATGTGTATTAAATATTTTTGCACAACTCACTTTCTCTCAATATTTCATTAAAATCGATTCGGTACATTATCTTGCCCCTTTTGTGAGCATATTCCATTTAACCCCGTTCATATATTATAACGAATGTAAAGTGGCAATAATTCTTTTGATCGGAGGTTCAAAAATGTTATAATTGCCGTTACGGTTAAAGTATCGGTTAATGAAAGGATGGACATTGTATTTAGGCTCTTTTATAATTGTAATACTCTTGGCAATTTCAGATCCGGTTAAATGTTCAATTAGAAGCAGCGTTTGACGATTGTCGTGCAGGATATCAAAGAAAAATGTACATGTATATATATATACATATATACAGAGCGCTACAAAATTATTCATTGCGATTATCACAACGGGATTCTACATTCACGTTTTGATGAATATTGACATAAGTAACGTGCTGGAAAATTCATCTCTGACCGGGGATGTCGCGTTAATTTGTCATTTCGTTGTACGAAAATTGAATTTTGCCATTGTATGAAAGTACAAATGTTCAGCGGTAAGCAATATTATAGCACAATACCCACTTCCACACGTGTTTCATATGTATTTCTATGTAGAAGCGTGTACGATGACAATACTTTTGTCCATCACTGTTCTACGAAAGTTGGAATATCCTCGAATTGATTTTTATAATTCAACGACGTTTAACTCAATTTTGAAATGAACATTGCTCTACTATTGCAAGCGATGCGCAAGTCGTGTAAAATATTTGGAATTTAATTAATACACAAGAAAACACAATTAAGTACTTTTTGGAAATAAAATTGCTTCATATATATAATATCATCCACTAAAGCTGTCATGATTAATAAAAACCTGTATAATTAATAAAAATTGGATCCGTGCTGATTTTCCTATTTCAGCTTGAAGAGAACAAAACAATGCATTGTTTTAAACTAATTGAGCCAATAATCGTCTGTAATGAATATACTTATCATGTTAAAAAAAGTATATGTTATTTAAACGTATATATTATTTCTTATTTTGCACTGCTATTTGAAATAACGAAACTATTTGCAAATAAATTATTTCTCAAATAATATTTCGGAATTTATTTCTGTGTATATGCTTATTTGAAATAAACTTATTTGTTATCTTATTCGAGGTAAGCATTTATCGTTTTCAACTGTTATCTTTACTTCAAATAAAAAGTACCCATCTCTGTTCTATATTTACGTTTACTTCAATGCTTAAAAATTGATTAACAAAAAAAAATAGAATTTGATTGTGATCTAAAAGAAAGGAATATCATTCGTGTTTAGAGTAAATTCTGTTTGAAATTTTCATCACGAGTCTGTCTCGTCGTTGTTCCATGAAGAGCGTGAAAGAAACGTTTGTTACTTACAATACAGAATAACAAGTTGATTCGCGCTTTTAAAATATATATGACTATTATGCATTTGGCAACATTCCCATAAAGTAAGAACGTGTGTTATCGTAGAGCGAATTCATAGCCATGCACTATGTACATATGTATACTCGTATGTAGACATTGGAAATGCCATCAATACATTTGGAGCTGTTGTTTGAACTAGTTGGATGTTTGTTGAACAAGTTAAAATGGGTCGGGGGAACGGTAACGAGGGTTTATCCCACGCGTTCGGATGGAAAAGGATAAAGTTCCCCGAAAATCGTTACTGTATTGAGCAAAGTAGTAGTTTTACGAGCACCCTGGTTGAAAAGCTTCTCCGAAGTGATGACAATAACCTGAACATTGGTCACTCGCGTACGTACAGTTTGCGCCGTTTAAAGCGGAGTGGTCGAATATGTCGGGTGGCTAATTAAAGTATTCAAATACTTATTAAAACGGAATAACTTTTTCCAAATTGAACCGAGTGGCTTGAACTTTTTTTACGATGATTAAGGAGATTAGTTTACTAGACAATGCGTGAGACATTTTTTTTCAATAGTTGCAGTTAACTGGAATGACATGAAAATTTTTAAAAAACATATGTATAAACGAATTTATTTATAGACGTAAGTATGAACATACTTGTAGAAGAAAATAGCTATATAAAATATTAAATTAATATATACTCGCCTAAAAGTAACGTTGGAAAGAATAAATAAATCACGTCATAAATAATCTTAAGCACACTGAGTTATGTTATTGCCAATAATGTTCGCCGTTCGGTTGTAGTGTGATTTCGTTTTATTTGTGCATCCTTGCAGGACAAATTCCATCGTGACGAACATCAGATCGTTATAATGTCTCCTTTACTCTGATTTGATTCGTTAATTATGTTCTGATAATTGCATCGAATTACATTGTACCGTTCTTATTTTGAAACCGAATGTCATTAATTGAATTTACAATCGATACCTGTCGTGATTGGTGCACGCCACAATGATACGATTATTTATGGCAGAAATTAAATGGAATCGATATGAGCAATGTTTATTTTCAAGAAGACGGAACTGCACCACGCATGGCGTGTGAAAATATCACTTTATTGCGATCGAAATTCAATGGTCGATTAATTTCAAGAAATGGTGCTGTGAATCGGCCACTTCGTTCGTGCGATTTGACCCTATCGAACTTTTCTTCGGGGTTATTTTTAAATCAAAATTTATACCAACAAACCAGCAATAATTCATGATCTAATAAATAACATTAGAATTAGGTTAATTAAACGAGCAAATATGCCAAAACGACATCGAAAATTTTATATTCGAATTCCAAATACCAATAAAATCGAAAACCAATAAAATTCATAATAATTTTTTATTTAAAAAAAGATTATCTTGATTCTGGGTTAGTCCATTTAAAATACCGAGATCTACGAAAGGCATTTTTTAAAAGTTCGTTCTAGGCTCGGCTAAAAAATGTTAAAAAACGAGTGATTTTTATTTTACTTTGTAATTCCATAAAAATCGAAATTTAAAAAAAAAAGTATTTCAGTAATTATTAGTCCTTCTGTCATCTAAGGAAAAAATTCAAGTCGTTTAGTCCAGTTTAATAACAGTTACTCTGTTTTAAGAGCTGTCCGAATATTAATAATGATCGCTGTACTTATTTAATAAATATAGAACGGGCTGCTTCTCGAAAGTCAAACGCGACTTTAAGCTCACAGGACGTTGTTGAGTCGCGTGGGAAGTGGACGTTTCGTTAGTGCTTTTCATCGCGAACGAGTGTAGAGAAACAGAGCCTTAACTCGATAGGACAAAAGTCCGAGAATATTCCTATTTTTTATGAAAAGCTTTTCGAGTGAGAGAAATTCTACATGACCGTTAGACTTTATCGATAACGTCGCTCCTGAACCGGCGGGAGTACGCAGGTGCATACAATTGTTCTCGCGTTGGGTTACTGAAAACCGATAGATTACTTGGATCGCGAGCGATCAGTCAGATTGTTGCTTTTTAAAGTACCATCGAGGGTGAACGTTTCGGTTGCTGCATTTCTGTTACTTGTTTTCCGTAAACACCGCTTCAGCTAACCGTGCTTCAGCTAAGTGTTCTCTATCGTTCCGTATTACCAAAGTATTTCGAAATCTGCGTTGCTTTGCGCCAAGAACGCGTGTCACAGCACACTGCCGGCTAATCAATCATAGTTTATTACGTTCTCGGGAATTCTCTCCGGGCCGAACGTTGCTTGGTTTGCTTTACCTTTTATTACGTTCGCCCGACGCGACGCAGCCATATTTTCGCGAGTGAAAGAATTATTGAGTATTATCGAAAAGTGCGGCAGTAAAGTTGCAACGATTTAGACAGCATAAGATTTAAAATAAATTGAATTTTGATATCGAGATTGTCATTGAAATGTTATAATATAATATTATATTATAATATTATAATAATATAATATTATTATTATATAATATTATATTAATATATATAATTAATATAATATTATTATTATATAATATTATATTTTAATATATATAATTAATATATATAATATAATATTATAATATTATCAATAAATCATATAATATTGTGAATCATAAAATATTTCAATCCTTGAAATGAATCCTTGATTCAAAAAAATCATGTGAACGTAGAACATGATCTAGGAAAATATATTTTCATCGTTTCCATCTGTTGTTTGAAATAGCAGTTTGTTCGATATAAACATGATAACATTCGAACGATGGACCCTTTTGATACAAATATACTGCTTAAGATCATTTATAATCTTATTTATCAATTTTTTCCAACTTACTTTTTGAGCGCGTCAGTTTTCAGATATACATATTTTAGCATTGAATCTACCGAGCCGGTGTGAAAATAACTGATTTTATATTCTTTATTTTAAACTTATTGAAATATTATAGAACCTCTTCCATAGAGGAAGATTGAACAAATTTCTTATTCCAAGCATACACTATAATAAAAGTGGCGGTAGGTCTAATTAACGCTGAACCTGCCGAGACGTGAAAAGACTTTATTTAGATTTTCTACCATTTTTATCGTAATGTATGCTTGGATTATGAAATTTATTCAATCATTTTCTGTACAGGAGTGTTTATAATTTCAGCAACTTTAAGATGGAAAGTATGAAAATATGAAGAAGAGAGAGAGAGAGAGAGAGAAAATATGAATTTTGGCTCTGTAGGTTTAAGGCTAATATAGTCAGCACAACACGCGTTAGGGCTCGATAAAATTAGTGTTAATGAAACATATGAAAATTTCGATTAATAGAGGTAAGATAATAATAGATAATAGAGGAGAGATAATAATAATAGAGGTAAGATAGTCAAATGACAATGATTATAGTCTAGGTCCAAATGGGCCTGAGTCCCGTTGTCCGAGTGTTAAACAGCAGTCCCATCATGTGTGATATTCACTATTCACTGTTTTGGTATCTGTCTATCGTTATCACAGCTTGCCAACTGTTATAATATCGATTTCGGTTCTCGAAACGATTACGAAGGACAATTCCGAATAATTGTTACGCAGAATTGAACTGTTATCTGTTTCGGTTATGGTGTTCCTACGTCGATTCCCAATCACTATTGTTTCGATTGTACATTACCGTTTCCGAAACGGCTCCCGGATAGATTCTTGTATCGATTTACCTGTAATTGACGTCGCTAACCATCGCAACTTCGAATTACTGGGCATGCGTACATCTTTCATAAAATCATTATAGAACGAAAAAGCTGATCGAGAAAAAACGTCGAGTCTGTGTTTTATTTACACGTTCCGGATACTTTTCGTAGAGAATGTAAATTACGATCGGCAATATACGATCATGCTGGTAAAGTACGTTCATCGCGTAAAAATAAGAAACATTTATTGTACAGACACATATCCGATACGACCTTGTTTTCGAGTCGCAGCCGCTTCTATGTGGTATCACTTATTCGAAGTCTTGAGTTCATAAAAGAGCAATAGATAACATTGACGGGTTTCAACAGCATCGCAGAGTTATGAAACATCTTGCATAAGATATGTATATACAAAATATGCCGATACTTTGAAGCATACCGCTATCCAGGGAAGCCATGTCAAGTTGTTGAAGGGTTCCCACATACTCATCTTTTAAGAACTGAATCATCCACCGTTCGTATCGTATTATGTATTACATTACAATGCATTACAATGCATTGTATTGTGTTACGTATTATGTCAGTATAATCAAATCTCTGCCGAGTTTGTTTCTTTTTTAGCATAATATTCGACGTCCCTCGTGTTGTTTCTTATTACCAGACTGCGGATGTTACGCGTTTGTGTCGAAAATGAGGATACGCAGCGTGAGACAGCGAAAGAATTACATTAAAATTATTAACGTATTATTATTAAGTATAAGGATTTTATTTTGTATGAAGACATTCCGAATCAGCCCTTTCCGATGGTCTGACAGAAAAAATCTCTCCTATGAAAGTTAGTTAGTACTTAACCGACAAGACAATGCAATTGCTTAAATTTAAAAAGAAATTGATTGTCGATAAAAGAACGTGATCGCCGTTATATTTTTGAATGAACCACCATTCAAGAATGAATAATGGCGGAGCTATTCAGAATGGAATGGAGCTATTTAAAATCAATGAGAATGGAAACGTAATAAATTATTTGAGTTCGATAGGTTGTTATCTGGTTCTATTCCGTAACCTAATGGGGTCGGTTCGTTCACAGTGGACCTTATGACCTTCCCTTCCATTGCACTCGGAGCACGCCTTTTTCCAGAAAGGGAGACAGAGCCCCATTTTTCGCGGTGAAAATTCGGCGCCGAACGGACGACGTTCGTAGTACGTGACTCCGTGACCTAGTCTATGTCGCATATAAATTGCAAACTGTCGGGTAGAACAACGATTGGTTTAAAGGAACTTTGCTATTTTTCTTTTTTTTGTTAGTTTTAGGTCACGTCACCTGCAGAGATTATACGTGACTGTATGGTACACTTTTTTTTTTAACTACGATACACATTTATCGTAGACTACAATGGTTTTTAGATTTGATTTAATTATAAACCCTTTGTTGCTGTGTGAAGACTATAGGTACATTTAACAGCGTTTAAATCATATTTTGTACTTTTCTCACAAATTCTTAACAATGCATTTATGGACTCTTCATCATATTACATTTTGGCCTTATTTTTACTTGTAGAACACACTCCTGTACGGAAAAATGCGGAACACCCTGTATATATTTCTATTTTTTTAGGTCTCCAAGGTTTAACAAAACATGCAGAAATCGATAATCGAATTTCAAAGTATTGCCATTTTTTAAATTACGGACATTTTTCTTTTGTCCTATAAATATATATATATATATATATATATATATATATATATATATATAATAATTAAAAAATGGCAATACTTTGAAATTATATATATATATATATATATATATATATATATATATATATATATATATATGCTTTTATATTTATATTTATATATTTTGCTATAGCCAAATTCATAATAATTAAGGAACTTCTAAGTTTTTTTTATTTCGAACTAGCAGAATGACTGGAATCGTGAACATCGTGAGGCGACTATTTTTTTGCACTGTCACCAATTTTAACTCTTTTTTGTTCCAAAAAATTGTAAAACGTCGTTGAAATACGTACAAATAAATCTCGTCAATTTGACTGTAAAACGTATAATAGTTTCTTTGCAGAAAATTTCCTAGCGAAGTTAAAGAAACACGCACTTCGCACTAGAATACCCCATTAAGAGTAGATACACATATGTACATTCCTACTGGCTCTATTTAATAGATTTTTCTGTAAAATAGGGAATTGAATAAGAATCTAACTGCATACTTTGTTGTGCATCTCCTTCTCTACCTTCACTTTAGAATATTCACGCTACAAGATAAACCTTTGATCTGATTTCATGGTGTGATCAAACACTTGCGGCCGACATGTACGAAGAGTGGTCATGTCAAAGGGCTACCATGGGCGAACAGGCAGGAGAAACCTATATGTTTCAGTTAAAGGGATTTCACTCCACTGAAGATCGTTATGTCCGTGGATGAAAGTCAATTTAATATCTGAACTGGAAATTGAAGGCTCAAAGGAGTAACATATTTTCGTGTAGGCGAAGTTGCATTTGTTCATCATATTGTGAATAAAAGTGAATATTGAATGATTTTGAGAAACAATCTGGCAGAAAAGTATCACGAACACGAGGATCGCGACGACTTCAACCCTATCAGTGTCGACTAGAATGAAAAAGAAAGAATAGAAGAAATATCTATTTTTTATATTGTCTTCGTGAACTTATATTACATTCGTATTGTACGAAGGCCATTCAGGTCATATTATTTGCATTTATATTGTATTCGTATTGTATTATAAATCATATAAAGATCACGATGCATCAAATATTTCATAAATCTATTTCATAAATATAAATCTATAAATCTATATAAATATAAATCTATAATATAAATATAAATCTATTTCATAAATCTACTACGCATTAAAAGGATTAATAAACATACGTGTGATTTCGATGATGTAATTTAGATATATAATTCATGATTTTAATGTATTAATTTATAATTTAAATTTATTATTATAGTGGAGCTTTACAAACACTTATCATAATAAATAATAACCAGAGGAAATCATATTGCAATGTAGAAATTTTGCTGATTGGTTGATAGAACATCGCTCAATCGATGCATTGTTTTCACATAACATCATCCCCAGCGATGAAGCTCATTTCACATTGGATGGACACGCCGATAAGCACAGCTGTCGCATACGGGGAGATGAAAATCCAAGAGCCATTCAAGAAGAATCACTTCATCCACGAAAGGTTATTGTTTGGTATGGTTTTTGTTCGAAGGCGTAATCGGTCCATTCTTTTTCGAAAACGGGAACGAAGATGCAGTTGAAGTGAATGGTGCACGTTACAATGAAATGATTATTGATTATTTATGGCTGAAAATAAATGGAATCGATTTAAGTATTGTTTATTTTCAAGAAAGCGGAGCTACACCGCGCACAACACGCGAAAACATCACTTTATTGCGATCGAAATTCAATGGTCGATTAATTTCAAGAAATGGCTCTGCGAGCTGTGATTTGACCCCGTTGGACTTCTCTTCGGGGTTATTTATATTATAATTATTTATATTTATATATAAAAGCAAAATTTATGCCAACGAACCAGCAACAATTGAGCCGTTTATTTTGAAAGTAGCATAAGTCACTTTTTCAAAAAAATCAAGTTAATGTTAACACTAATTACAATTGAACGGTATCTTTTCATTTAAAAGATGTCACTTTCAAAATAAACGGCTCAATGCATGACCTAAAAAATAACATTGGAAATGAAATTAATTGATTAATTGAACGAGCAAATATGCCGAAACGTCATCGAAACTTTTGATAGACGTATTGATGTCTGTAAACGTCATCGTGGAAGTCATTTGACAGATATCATTTTTTTCACACATAATTATATAACTACTCTATTTTGGATATTTCTGTACCTTAAACAGCAGACATTTCTTCCACTGTACTCTCTCATTTTGGTCAGCACTCAAGGATTAACATCGTATCGGCAGCACGGTCATTAACGATGACATTTCACAGGTCTGCACTCTCGTCACATATGTCTGTCGATCTGACAAATTCCAAGAGCTTGTCTCGACTTCGTTCTGACCTGAATACTTCTTCGCATTCCACAGGGATTCGAAATTTGTTGCGCGGTTCATCCAATTTTATGCATTCCAGAATTATACGAGTATGCAGTACCGCGAATAGTAGGTTACAAGATTTGTCTCGTGAAGGAACTTCTCTACGTAGTCGTACATTGTATATGAAACTTGTATGTTTGTTTGTTAGCATTTTGATAAGATAAAACGGGGGAAGGCCAAAATTATTCAACTAAAATGTTCTCTTGACCAGATAATGATTATATTTTACTTGATAAACGATAGAAGCAATGTTAGCATGGATTGTATCATTTTTAATTATCTTTATAACAGAAATGGTAATGGTATCTTGGTGCTGGCCAAGATGTTGTAAAACTGTTGTAATAAATCTTTTAAAACTCTTGTAATTATAGGGAATCTTTCGTAAGAAATGATCGAATTAATTTCTTAATGGCAACGTGGATAGAATTAATGCACCGAAAGAGAATCTGGAAATAAGAATTAATGTTGAGAAGAAATTTAGACGTCATAAAGTGGAATTACTGCAACAAAATGCGAATATCTAATAAAAACCAATATAATATTATAAATATAAATATAATATTAATAAATATAAATATAAAAACAATATAAATAAAATATTAATATATTATATACCAAATAAATATTAGAAAATGATTTTTAAGTAATCTTCTGCTCATTTCTTGATTAGCTTAGTCTTGACTGTATCAGTTTGTCCATTATTTTTAGTTTGACCACTATTTTGTAGTGTATATGTCGTAACTATTTTTGTATTTTTACTCTTTATTAAATAAAAACGACATCATGTGTTCTTTCTCACTATACCGTGCTCTATTACATATAATAAAATTTGGTATCGCCTGTTAAATTCGTATTGTTCGAAGCTTGTCACCAAAAGTCTTATTTTCAGTGGAAGCATTCGTTAACGTAGGTGTTGCTCGAACGTCAGTCGCAAGCGCAATTACTTCTTCTTGATCGTAAAGTTTCAGAAGTTGCGCATTGAACGCGATGGCTTGAATTTCTTCCAGGGGTTCTTCTAGTGTCAGTCTCTTCTTCCAAGTCGTGGTCTGCTATTTCTTCAGCAACTCCATTTACATTAGCATTCTAACGATAATGTTGGCACATCGCTATCTGCTTGAACAACTCCGCTGGGATAGCATTCGGAACCTATACATAGTTCGCGTGTGTTAGAACAACAGTAGAACTTACGCAACTTTAACATCTTCGCTTGAGTTAGTTACTTCTTTCGGTCTTTAGACGGAACGAGAACTTCGTACGCAACAATGTCTGACGGAGGTTTGAAGTGCTTCAGAATAGGAATGCTTCATGTGTTAATTTTTTTACACACAATTTGTATTGAACGATAAAAAATTGTAAGTATACATACAGTGACTGACACTTAACACTTTATCGTCCGGTCGTGGTTGAGGCTGCCACTCAGTAAGGACTGGCTCAGTCGCGCGCGCATTTGCTCCCAGTACCGGCTAAATTTTCGCTATTCATTGTGTTGTGCTTATTCCTTTAAAAATAATAATAAATAATAATAATTATTATAATTATAATTCATAAGGATATGGGGAGGTCAGCATACAGGAGGTCAGCTACTAACAAAACAGTAAAGAAGCGAAAACCGTCGATAGCTAAAAGTCGATTAATAGGCTATCGGTCGATAAGCATTGGCAATCGAAAAGCCGATAAATAGGCTAGCGGTCGATAAAGTGTTAATAACACTTAATAACACTTACTTAATCGTGCATTTGGGAATTCAGCCGATTTTCACGTATTAGACGTGATAATTGTAGGAAATTACTAAAACGCATATATAGACATGTATTAGGGGGACCGGAAAGTTATGTCGTTTGTTTACATTAAATTCAAACAGATAAATATGCGCAGGAACGACATTACTTTCCGGTCCCCCTAATATTTCAATGCTTCTTTATTTATAATAACATATAAAGAAGGAAGTATTACGAGCATGAATTAGGTCAAAATCTTCTTTCGGAACACGCAAATGATTCGTCATGTTTCTTGTGTACTTGATTACACAGTACGCAGTCTGAATGTAGTTTAACTAACCAAATAAGCGTAACAAAAAATCATTCGTTTGTCTTTCATTTCGTCCGTGTCTTTTTCTCTTTCGCCTCGTTACGAGTTTCTTTCCTTCTACTCCAACCACCTCACAGCCCTGTCTCCTACTTCTCTCGACTCATCTGCCCCCCTCCTGTTCCTCTTCGCCGGTGCTCCGTTCCTGTTCCATTCTGTCTACCTTCTTCGAAACCTTTAGATTAAACGTCCACCTTTCGCCCGACCCTTCTCCCCTAAATATGCTTTCAGCCGCCTCTCGGGTTTTTCGATACCGCGGCTCCGCGTCTCTAATTTCCATTTAAATATTCCACGAAGAATAAGTTTTTCCACTTTCTAACCAACACCTCCCTCCTTTCGCATCCTTCCACAACTTGTACCTCGTATATCATTTCGGTTTCCTTCTTTCCTCACCCTTTAAAGCGCCGGAAAATTTCTTCCGTCCTCGCTACATACATTCACCGTGTTCACCTTGCTTGAAATTATTCCTTGTTTCTGCCACCGGCGGTTTCTTTATCTCGTTGCCGCGCAATCGTCACTTTGCCCGTGCTTTTCGAAACGTTTCGCACGAAATTTCTTCAGATGACGATGGAAAGTTGTAAAGTTGACTCTAACGTCGATTTTTGTGATAAAATCGTGGACTGAAATTGTTTCTGAAGCGTTGAGAATAAGTTGCGAATAAGCTGGGAATAGTAGACTACAGTTTATAACTTTTATATATTTTATGTTTGTATTTTGTATTTTATAACTTAAATCGTTTGGAACGTTAGGGAAATTATTACTGAACAATGGCTGAAATATTGTTTTAAAAAATTGCAATTGTTTGGCATGACGAATTAATTAGAAATTGACGTTTCTCCAACTTTTATTTATGTTTTATCCGAGCCGTTAACGAAAATTTAAAAAAACGGGTTTTATAGATCTCGATAAGTTACACGCATGCTGAAAATTTCATTGAAATCGGTTGACGCATAGTCAATACTATAATAATAATAAAAATTGCCTCGTTTCGATTGAAATTCGTGAACAAAATTTCAGCACCCACATAAAAGTTACCCAGTTCCACGAAATGCATTGTTTAAATTCTCATTATAGGATCACAGACCAAAAAGGTGAGAAAAAATATTTTTTAATTCTTCTATCACACCAACCAATTGCAATTTTTTTAAACAATTTTGTAGCCTGCATCTAGTGAACCAATCCCCCTGGCATCCCAAAACGGTAAACAACCGAATTCATAAATTACAAATATAATTTAATACGCAACATTTGCTAAATCGTTAAATCGTCCCTGAAAATTCGCACGCCGTCGCTTTCTTTCGGGTACTTTTTTTTTACATAATTCACAAATGAACACCACTACACTCTTGCAGGGGTAGTCAGAGACACGCGGCCGAGTCTCAGTTATTCGTTCGTAATTACTCGTCATACGAAGTATGTGGAAGGTCCTCTGTCGCACGAGAGGGGCGTTCAAGAGACAACAGCCGAGTTCAGTCGTGCTCATCAAGCGGAGTCATCGCCAGTGTCTAACCGCGCGAGAGATTGACGCGTTTTCAATCATTCGAGAGAACAACTTCCCATACGTATGATAGCTGTGCGCAAGAACAGCATTCGATTACGACAGATTCCGAACATTACGCGCAATCACTGCTCTGCCACTCGATCCGGTTCGCAAATATTAATTCGGCTGTGCCCGGCATTACGGTGATTCGAGGGGGGCAAGCTCGAGCTGGGTTTGTGCAAGAAAATTCCCGAGCAACTCACGAACAAAACACCTCAAGCTTAATTACCGTGCGAGTTCATGGTTTAACTCTTTGATTACGTCAGATTTTTATACGTATAGTGCGCACAGCACACGATAGGATGAACTTGTACATAAATGGAGATCTCTCCGCTCAGATTTTGACAGGACATTTTTTGATCACTTTATTCCGACGCGTATACGACAGAGAAAATAAAAAAGGACAGTCGATCAAACAGCGACGACTTAATAAAGAAAATTTATATAGTTTTCTCATATTGTAATTATTTGGGAAGATTGTGAGGAGAGAGCCACTTTCTAAATAATCATCATATGAGGAAACTAATTCGATCGTGTTTGAAGATCGCCGCGATCCGATCGATCATTAACGGAGATCTACGAAACGCATACGACTCGGCTAAAAAATTTATTGTTTTACGTTTACATTTTTTGTTCAGTCGATCGAAGCTAAACATGCGACCAGTGAACACGTTATGCTGTTAGGATAAGTCGTGTTGCATCGAAAAATGACCCATCGTTTAATAATGCATTACCGATAATTGTAGAATTTAAAGTGCCATTTGTATAAATTCGTATAAATTTGTATTAATTTCCGCGAATGCGCGTGCGATGTAAACAACACGTGGTGCGCTTGAAGTACGCGTATACAAATATTAAACAAGTGCACATAGAGCACAGATAGTACTAAATACACGAGTACTCATGTCCTAGATATTACGCGGATTTCGTTACGTGCATGTGCATGTGAATACGTGACATAGAAACCTGCAACGATGGCCCACTGTACAGCACCGGAAATGAAGGGGAAAGTTGAATAGTATAGGAAGGTCCATTTCCTCGCGATTTCATTTTTTCCATAAATTTAACGATGCGTCTAAAAAGTACAAATGCGTTTTTTCTTTCTATTTTTTTTTTTTTTTTTTTGTTAAATGAAGCTCCATATCTTTCTTTAAGTACGTCGTTCTCCTTCGGAACATTCCGCGGACGGAAATGCGAGGCTATAACACTGAAACGAAACAATTTGTGAGAGTGTTTTCTACAGTAATAAATGGGCATAACAATATACCATTCTTTTAATCTCGTGCAAAAAGATTGCAGAAAATTTAGAATACTTCAAATGTTGTGTTTCAACATTTCATAGCAATTGCAGTTATAAACGTAGGCAAAAGTTACTGCTAAATGTTACCGTCCGCCATAACATATTTCGAGGTCAGGCTCGTGGGAGCTGGCTTCTCATTTTATACATATTTATCAGTGATTTTTTACAAGAATATCTCCGACGATGATTTAGGCAACACGCATTTCAAGGTCGTAAAGATCGGTGAGGAGCGGAAAGAGAATTACCAAGAATTAAGAATTACCAAACAAGTAAGCAGAGAAACTATTTGGATAATGTCCTTAACTCCAGTTCATATTTGAGCCGTTTATTTTGAAAGTGGCATAAGTCGCTTTGTTTTTAAGTCGATATATTTAAGGGTTTGCGTTTTAACAAGTTTAAAAATATGGATGCTAACTTTCGAGAAGATTTACTTGTATTTGTTATCTCAGGATACTGATATTTTTCTCAGTATAAATAATTTCGTATAAACATTAAAAAATCACCACTTTTCATTACGGTAAAGCGACTTATGCCACTTCCAAAATAAACAGCTCAATTAAATGAACATTTTCTGTGCAATGACTGATTGATAAACATTCTCAACAATAAAATTTAACGAACGGAAGATGTATACGCTGGCTGAAAATTTGATTCGAAGAAATTCGTTCGACGGGTAAATCGTCGGTGGTTATTGGGTGTGAAATCATTGGGTCCCGCAGAAGTCATTACTCACAATTAAAACAGCACGGCCCGAAATAGGGCGAGGAAGACGTGCTATCACGGTAAAGTGACTTATGCCACTTTCAAAATAAACGGCTCATTTGTTTCTGACAAAACTGTAACTGTCGTACACTGAAACGAAATTATTACGGTAACTCAGCTGTTTAATCGAAACTTCAGCGGTAAATGTAATAAAAATGAAATTAGAAAGTACTATATGTAATTAGTAGCTCCGGTAACGCGAATTCGGAAGGGCACTGCTCACACGGCAGAATAATTAAACTCTACGTAGTGAATCGTAGGTAGCAAAAACATTGCTAGAGCGATGTTGTACTTCATTTTTATTATAAATTATTTTAATAATATTAATAATAATATTTAATATAATATAATATAATAATATTATAATATAATATAATATAATATAATATAATATAATATAATATAATATAATATAATATAATATAATATAATATAATATAATATAATATAATATAATTATTAATAATATTATTTTACATAAAACTAGGTAAATTCGATATACCGGGTGAGTCACAAATTAGTTCCCACGGTTTTCAGCCCTTTTCGATGGTCTGGCAAAAAAATGTGTCCTGTTAAAGTTAATTAGTATTTAACCGACAAGAAATTGCAATTGTTAAAATTTAAAAACAAATTGATTTTCGATTTAAAAAAACAAGGTCATCGTTATATTCTTGAACGAAACTAGGTAATTTCAACTTCATAGTATTGTAGGCGACGTCGAGGCGAATTCAACGACAATTCAGATTGCCATGATTCGATTGTCACAATATTTGAAGTAATTTGGCGATACATAAGGCCAAGACCACGCATGTAATCATAAACGAATGAACGTAAACGTTACAAATAAATAAATATTACTTTGTTTCGAGAGGCACATCTTATGATAGTCATAAATTCAGTCTAGTTGGATGTATCTTTGATATTTGAAAGTAACCTTGATTTTTTTTGAATGAAACTATATGTTTTCGTCTAGATAAGCTTGTAGCCCATTCCAAGAGGAATTCATTGACCTATAACTTGCAGCCACCTCTCGAGTCAGCTATAACTTTCAAGATCGTTCAAGGTCGCGCGATGTTTACGTACAACTGTTGGAAGTACTCGGGCTAGATAAATTTTG
Source organism: Megalopta genalis (assembly GCF_051020955.1). Classification (NCBI taxonomy): domain Eukaryota; kingdom Metazoa; phylum Arthropoda; class Insecta; order Hymenoptera; family Halictidae; genus Megalopta; species Megalopta genalis. Next base: position 9,707,179 of record NC_135025.1, read on the forward strand.
GGGACGTTTAACGAAGGCAAGTTTTGAACGGTATCGAATGACCTTGAACTACTTTGAAAGACCAAAGTATTGTAGATCGATGAATTCGCTTGGAATGGACTATAAGCTTATCTAGAAAAAAAAACGTACAGTTACGCTTTAAAAAGTCAAGATCACCTTTCAATCTCGGATCTAGGAATAGGGTAAGTTTCATTTAGGATAGTTTTGGGAACGAGCTTGGAACAGTTCAGGAGATAATTAAATGCAAATCTTCTCAAATAGGTCCTTCTGTATATGTAAAACTTATCTGTTTTAGGTGATTTTTGCGATTCTCAATTGTTCGCAACTTATGCCAAGGTCAATAAAATTTCGATAAAATTTTCAGAATGCATATGAATGAATGCATGTAAGTTACCGAGATCTACAAAATGCATTTTTTAAATTTTCGTTATAGGCTCAGATAAAAGAAGCTGAAACACATTTTTTTAATTTTTTTTTGTCATTCCAAGTAATAGGTAAATTTAAGAAGAGTATTATAGTCACTGTCTATTAGACTGGTCCCTCTATCATGTAAGAAAATTCAAATAATTTGGTCAAGTTTCAAGAAAGTTACACCGTTTTTCAAGTTTCCATATTTATATGCTCGCGATTGTACATAAAAATTCAATTTTCTTGTTACAAAGAATTAACAAGCAATATAAACAAATACAAAAACTGTGGTGAAAACATATTTTTACAATTATCCTTGTGAACAAATTTTACTGTAATATGTTCTATTATATCTAATTATCTACATTATACAGTGTATTTTAATACATGTGATCCATTATTGTACATCTTTTTACTTTCTAATGTGCAATGAATACATTTACCCCCTTTTTGAACTTCACACTGTAAGAGTGCTTTCTGATTCAGAGAGTCAAATGTATTCGCTTCTTAACATGTTTTTACGGATGCATTTCCTGGCTCTAGGAATAACCCTCTTTCGCTGAAAAGATCTTGACGTCCATTGAAGATCCGATTATGTTAATAATATGTATACATTTTATGCTGACGTATCGATTATCCCAGGAAAAACAGCACCAGGTGGTCTTTAATAATTTATTTTTAATGTATACCATTGTTCCAAAGTTTGGAAATAATCTTACTTAAAAACAAAAATATTTCTTATCATATTGAATGTTACAAAACACAGAACAGGCTATAAACACTGAAAATCTTACGTGCAAATGAGGATTAACAAATCGTTGGAAACTGAAGATGCACTGATTCTATAGTTATAGTTCTACACATTGAGACACATGTCTTCATGTTAAAAAAATAGAAAGACTTAACAGCAAAGAAAAATATGCAATAAACATTCGTTACGGACAGTCACATGTATGTTAAAACAAAATTACTTGTTGAAGTAAAAAATCTAATTGTTCATAAACTTTTGAACGGTAGTGTGTATTATTGAATACAATTAGTAGCATCTGCTGGAAATATTAGGTCTACCGGAAAGTTCTGTCCGTTTAAGAAATGAAAGGAAATAATAGATTTTTCATAAATTTAGTAATATTTATTGTACAATATAATTTCCGTCGTTACTTATGACCTCTTGCCAGCGTGATGGCAATTTGTGAGTAACATTTTTAGAAAATATATGTCTCAAATGAACATGTGCATACCTATCGAAATTTGCAATGACATTATTGGACAGAACTTTCTGGTAGACCTAATATAATAGGAGTTGTAAACAAAACTCTTACGAATTCCAATAGATACCACCCAAATTCTATCAGATATAAGAATAGAGTATACAGTATAAATGAGAATTTATATTTTAATGTTTCAAAATTGAGTGGAAATGCATAAAATAATTCTGCATAAATTACCAATATTTAGAATGCGATGGAAAGGTGTTTGAACATTTACTTCTATGAAGACACTTCTTCAAAAAATCTTTTAAACTATTAATTTTTCGATAATAGTACCCTAACTTTAACTCTTTACATAACCTCTGCGCGTCTTTCTACGGGAAAATTATTTATTTCACAGTATGACTGCTTTAAGACCGTTCATCTTTCTCCTCTAACATTTTTTCCTAACTCAAAGCAAAAGGAAAATATAGCTTGTTACAATTCCATGAATTACCCTGTATACCAGTTATCAATGCATAATGCAAGTCGGGACGGGATTATTCTGTACAGATGTTTATGTTCATTAGTGTCACATTTCAGTTTGAAATTTCATTCCAATAAAGGTATTAATATTTCCTCGGCAAGAGCTTTGTCAATAACAATCTCGAAGTTTTTATTTTCTCGAGAGCTTTCCAACGGACGTCTCTTATGAATCCAAATATTGGATTACCGATAACAATGGAACTTCTCGTACACGAATTGACAAGGACTCTACTCGGTAACATTTATTTATTTAGTCTGATTCGGTCTAGCGAATTTGTTAACAAAAATGCAAACGAATTAGTTTATGACCATTAGGAGTACTATGATAATCAAAATTGGTATTCCAATCAATTTGGATAACATTTTGTTTTATTTTCTACGAAAAAATTTATAGTCGGTAAATTCGTTTAGTTTCTTGGCCTATACTCTAATAATATTTCGAGAACGAAAAAAAAAATGGTAATATAGATAACTTAAAAATGTATGCAGTTCTTACCGTCCTGATTTTGAGGTACAGTGACTCCAGTTAATATTCGGACACTTTTCAAAACGCAATAACTTTTTTAGAACTGGACTAAACAACTTGAATTTCTTTTTAGATGATAGAGCGACCAGTCTACTAGATCATAACGAGGACGCTTTCTTTTTAAATTTTGCTATTGCTTAGATTGACAAAAGAATCATCTTTTCATCTGAGCCTATAACGAAAATTTAAAAAATGTGTTTTCTGGATGGAACGCATGTTCGGATAAGGGAGTCTCTACCGTAATTTTCTATCAGCCGAGCTAATTTAATCTCCAAATTGTTTTCACCAATGATGTGTTATAAACGTGAACTTACATGATGACTGTGATGATTATTGTAATGAATAATACACGTGGAAATGATGAGTAATAAGTTAAACATATTATTCATGAAATACATACCATATGAATGTTTCACTGTTTTATGTTTTACTGGAAATTCAAATACATTATCAGATAACTCGAGTACAGCTTGTAAAGCACTGGAAATAATTCCGTGTATAAAGGAATTTTTCTAAAATCAGATTCTCAGGATTTAACCGACGATGCTCATAAAAAAGGTATTCCTCTTGCGTCCTTTGTCTACATTCTCTTTTGAACAATCTCTTCGCTTCGCTTCAGTCTATACCGAGCATTGTTAACGGGCTCATAACGCACGCATGTGCGACTTAAAAGAAGATTTAAACAGTAAATAATGTAATTTCAAGCTGACGTATCGAATGCTTCAAATATGTACAGGGTGTAAAAAAGATATACATATATATAATATAATATATGTATACTATAAGTATATATAATATATAATATGTATATAATATAAGTATATTCCAACTATGAATTTTTATTCTTTTTAGCATCACTTCGACAATATTTAGCATCTTTGTAAAGCCAACCGTGTTACAAACAATTATAAAAAAATAATTCTAGCTTCCTGGCAATTATATTCTATATTCTAAACAATTGTAATCAACCTAACATATTCTCCTTCGATAATTTCCAATGTACTCGATGTTGCATTCTCTAATTGCTATGCCCGTTGTATAGCTCCTCATATTTCTCGTTCTACACTCGCGTTTCACACATTCCGATGGTTATCCGGCAATTCGATTGTCGGCCGGAGTGCAGAGGGCAATTGTCTAATTGCCTCACCTGCCAATCACTTATCTGTACACGCTCCTGTCATTCGCACACGCATACATTCGTAATCGTTCTCTCTGGGAACGAGTCACAAATCTAGCAATCATTGACAACGCATTTACATATAAAACACCAATGAATTTTAATGGCCGTAGGTAATTTTAGAGAGAAAAATTAATCAATTAATCAGTGTTATTAACGGTTACCCGGAGCGAATGATGGGTAACTTTGTTCGCAGTAAAAACAGCAACAAAGTAGTAACTTTCGATCTTGGAAACACGGATGTTTCAGTTATCCGTTCCTATCTCTCGATAACTTTAGAAGTAAATATCTCCTGAAAGATGCATTCGCAAGTATACATGCTTCCAGAGGAAAAATTTCTGTGCTTCAGGATCCTAAATTTATGTCTAAAGTTTGGCGAACACTCTGGGAACACCTGGGAACACCCTGTATATTCCTGTCAAAGTGGCATTTCTTGTCAATTATTATCTTTTTTCCCATACGGCAAGGTAATCATGTAAAATATTGGGTTGGCAACTAAGTAATTGCCGATTTCAGTTATAGATGTCTCTCACTCCCATTTTTATGATATCCGTAAATGTTATATTATAAAATTATTATTATTATTATTATTATGTTATTTTTTATTATCCGTGAATGTTAGCAACTGGACAAATTGAATGCAGCGGTCAAGGAAAAGCGACCAGAATTGGTCAATCGTAAAGGTGTCATTTTCCAGCAGGACAATGCTAGGCCGCACACGTCTTTGTCCACTCGACAAAAATTGATGGATATTGGTTGGGAATTGATGTTACACCCACCATATAGCCCCGATCTCGCACCATCGGATTACCACTTATTTCGATCCCTGGACAACTCCCTTCGTGGTAAAACTTTTAATGACGATGACGCTGTAAAATCTCACTTAACTCAGTTTTTGGCCGAAAAGGATCAGACTTTCTACGAGCGTGGAATTTTCAAGTTGTCAGAGAGATGGCAAAAGGTCATCGAACAAAATGGAAAATACATTACAGATTAAACTTCATTCCAAGTGAAAAAAATTTTTTATTTCATTGAACAAATCGGCAATTACTTAGTTGCCAACCCAATACATAAATAGAAACACAAAATCTTTTATTTATTATGTTATTTATTGCACTCGACCTGTAACTCCGATTGACCACTCAAAATTGTCATATATCGTTTCGAAATAATTTGAACATTGTCAAAAAGTGTAATTGTTACACGAGTCACAAAATTCAATATCATATACATATAAAATGCGGTTAAATCGTACAAAATGGAAGTACTCTAAGTCAGAAAAACTATTTTGAATTCAGAGTTAAAATGGCTTCGACTGTAAACAGTTGATTCCTATAAAATTCCACAGCAGTACAATGATTTTGATTTCAATACGGCTTTGAACAGCAAAATTTGCCGCAAATTGTTGTAGCAAATTTTTGCTCCGAGTTGCTGCTAGGTATATCAGAAAAATCTTCCGAATGCTAAATATTGAAATGCCTGTTGCAAAGACGAATTTTAGAATCCACGCCAAATTTGTCCGAATTATGGACCACATTTGCGACGGGACCACCGTGCACGACGGAAGCGTCAATAAAGGACAGAGGGCGAAGTCAGATCCATCGACATTTTAGATGAAATCCATGTGTCCCACCGTTCGCGTCTCGCTCTGGTCCACAAAGGTTTAGAGATTGCCATAGCTTATGTAAGCAAGCTCTGGGACGCGTCCCTGGTCTACTTCTGAGACCGTTATGGAAAATTCTGGGAGAACTGGGAACCGAAGACCAGGAGTCTTCTCGTGGGTGTTGTTCCTGTTCAGCAACTGGATTGCGCAAGGGTAGAAGTTAGCGTTGAGCAAGGGTGTCAAACTCAAAAGCTAACTTGGGCCAAATAAACAATGCTTAACTTTAGATGGGCCGCAGAAAAAAGATCAATGTTCATAGAAACAAATATTTTTATTTTGACTAGTACGTTGTAATAAACATATATAAAGTTAAATTATTGTTTACGTCCTGATACTTGACATCAAAAATGTTCATCTCGGGCCGCGAGTTTGACACCCCTGGCGTAGAGGAAAAGATGACGACGAAGGGAACGCCCAATAGCCCGCACCCAATTTCGGTGTGCTTCAAATTCGCGAGTCGCTCTTGCTGTTGGTTTCCGTTGTGATTAACTCAGCACACATAGGTGTAACAAATGCGTAAGATTGTCTCAAGCCTTCTTCGCGTGCATCTGCTCAACGCATTCTCAATTTAAAGAGCGCACATTTCAGCGTACACTCTTTCATCGAGTAAAAGAAATGGTTCAGCAATATTTAAATGACACTATTTATTATTCATCGAACGTTGCTCTCTTGCAACTAGCGTCTTTGCGGTCACGTAAATTTTTAAATTCAAGGCTTAGTTTCGATTTTAAAAGGTTTGTGGCAATCTAGAAGTCTTCTATAGAGAAAAATGTTATTCTTTTTCTTCGACTTATTTTCGCATGTAGAATCACTACCCCATCGGTTGCGCTGCAATTATAAGGACACCCTATACGTTCCGTATAAAGGTTATGAATACTACTAATTTTAAATTATAGCATGTTTGAAACGATATTCGATTCTTAACTGCTTTTCGATGGTTCATTTAAATTAGCCGAAAGCGAAGTAGCCCTCTTATTGCGACGATCTCTTAAATTTTCGAGCATCAAATCGCGAACTGATTTTTTTACCGAAAATTTTTTTACCGAACTGAGCGTCGCGTATGCTTTGAAGATAATTTGTGGTGGCGCGCGTAATTTTTCGCGTTCGCCGAAGCTTGAAGGGCTCCGGAATTTTTGTCATTAAAATCCGTTTTGTTGCGGATGGCATCTCTTTAGTGTCGCGAGCGAGATTTTTGGAAATTTCCTCACGAAGAGAACGTTGCAGTGCCGTTGCGTTTCAATTGAACATCGATTAGTTTACGATTAGTTGCTTAAATTAATTAACAGTCCTCTTATCAGAAGGCACCCTTGTCTTCCCCAATGGCCAGATCCTTCATGAAAACTGTCTTTGCACTTCAAGATAGTGGTACGACGTCGGGTCGCCTGCCATACTCAAAGATTCCTGACTTTACATATGTCAACGAATGAGCCCCATCCATAATGTAAAATACCTGCGCAACTTTAAGTTGCCAGATGTCATCTGGGGTTTGTTCGTCGACTTGAGAGGCTACCTGGATCCCTGACACTGTTACAAAATTAACCGAAAGAGGATTAATTTCTTTAAAAATATTTGGAAGAATATGATGTATTTAAGAGTTATTGTTTTATGACAAAAACGAAACAATCGAAAAAGGTGACTATTTCTAGAGAATTTTTATTGCTAACATTTTGATGGACCGTTTAAAACAGCAAAGATATTTCATGTAGGACGGAGTTTATGAAATGTATTATATATTAGAGGAAAAATGTGCTTCCAGACTCTCGAGTCGGTTTGTTGAAAAGTACAGTTGGAAACACCGTATACATCATAATTTACGAACGTGAGTTTCCCAACTCTTTCAAGTACCAAAGAAGAAAAAAAAGCAAATGTTGTAGAATGTATTGAGCTAACATTTTGATGTCATTCGTGTTCGTTTCGTGTCTGAAAGCGAAGCATTTTGTTTTAATCGCATGCAAAAATGTGCACAATAACTGACGAAAAGGTCTGCTACAGTCGTTACTTTCTGTAACAGCTATTCACAAATCCACCTTTGTCGTTCCATCTCTTGTAGCATTTTCATTTGTGGCTTAAAAAATTAAAATGGTACCTCTTGAATCAGTAAAAACATTCTTATTTTTATTGTGTTGTAGTGCTTAATGTTGTATTTTTTTTTTAGTTAATCATAAGCGATCGATTTAAATAAAAGCAGAAGATAAAAAAACAAATATCGAAAAAATAAGTTAATTCGATAACACATCTGTTGATCATTCTTTTCGATATTGGAACATAAATGGAACAACAGGAAATAAGCGAATAATTCGATTATAATAACTAGACTACAGATTTTTATGCAAAACAAATATTATCTATACTTATTGTAAGATACAGAGAGCTACATAGACATTTATATCTTTTCTCAATCATTTCAACGAGCTAACATTAATTCAATAGCATTTCTTCATCCTTTAATTTTTTTATCATCTGATCTACTTATTTTTGCTACAAACGCATAAACTCCGCATTCTAGTAATAATAAAACCGAAACGTGTTACAAGGAGCAGGCTTGAAATAATGAAGCTAATCAATGCACGTAGGAATCATAATGCTATTGCTATTGGCGTTCGTCCATTACACACTCACTTAGCAAATATTATCAAATGCATCAGGAGTGATTTTAATCGTTTTCATGCATATGCATATAATATATATGCGTTACTGAAACAGCGCATGAAACGTGAATTATCGGTATATATATATAAGAAACACAATTTTTAATTTCTAAATACATCTGTATACATATATATATTAATAATATAATATTATATATATATATATTAATAATATAATTAAAAATTGTGTTTCTTCAATTAAACGACCAACGCCGGGGTCAAATAAAGAAAGCTAATTGTGCCCAAACAAACCATTGCAATATAGTTATTCCATACAATAATAAATAGTACCTTACAATCTTGTATCAACGTGTTTAGACGATAATAATGTTACGTTAATATCGTACAATTATTGTCATAATGTTAATATTGTTAAGATTGTAAGATTATCTTCGGTAATGTATGAAAAAATACAGATCCGTACGAATGCTGTCATCGTTAATTATATTATTCTTAACTTCCAATAAGCGTTCCTCATAAATTGTTGTTTCTTAAATACGAAACTCAAATACTTTGTTCTTCCTATTTTAATTTCAGTTTATTTCAACTACATATATTCATTTGTTTGCATAACTTGTCTTATCTATTCCTTTCATTTCTATTCGTTTCTAAAATTACGTCAACCAAATAGTCTCGAACAAAGCCTTGTAAATCAACATAAGATGAATCTGCAATAACTGTAGCGTCTTACCATCGTGTCGTATATTATCGTGGCGTATTACAATTTCAAAAGAATATTTTACGATTCAAAGTTCTGATATTCTTCGTTTATTCGCATTGTAATATTCCAATGTGGAGTCACACTTCAAATACGTTTCTCTCAGTATACAGGATGGGGTCTGGAATTTGCAGTACAACCGAGCAGTGGGTGAGTCTACGTGAAAAAATAAGAACAAAATTTGGTATAACATTTCTTTATCTGCGACTCCGTTTTCGGAAAAATCGATTTGTTGCGAACTACAATTGTCCTTCGGTTTGTAAACAAAAATGGACAATTAGACATTCTCGATATGTGCGAGAGATAAAAAAACATTTTATTTTAATATTTCTATTACATAAAATTCGTCATTTCATTCAAACTGTACGCATATAATTTATGGTTGTCAATATAAAAGAGCACTCAATTAAGGGAGACTCTATTGAGTATTTGGAAGCAACCGGTGTATGATAAACTAACGCAATTACTACATTTCAAATGGATTTAGAACGGAGCATTACGGATTAGGCATGCATGTATGACATCAACGCCCCCGTATTATATATCTGCAGGCCTGTTGCAACAAGCTTGCACATGACATATGGAAATTTCACGAATATCGTTATCGACGACCATACGATTGTAGCTAATCTTCCAAGATCGTCTTTAAACGGAACGGACTGTTCGTACATTTCCGGCAGTCGTTTCAGGATGTAAATTCTTCTTCATGAATGTAGAATAAAATCGCGTTGCCTACAAAATGAACAGTTTTCTTTAAAACAAATGAAAGCCGTGTCCACTTAATCTAATTTAGATTTAATCTTTGCAGACAAATTTTCTTTACGGTTGCAACGATTAAAGCTTTCTCGATTGTTGATAATTATTTAGAACAAAAACGTAATTTATATTTATCTCCATTACATTGCAAACATTTCTGATAACTAGACTTCAAATTTTGTGCGTTTATGGCAAAATTGAGTACATGAAATATAAAATTGTGTAGATGTAAAAAGAATTTAATAATATTGTAATACTATTTACAACTTATTAATTTATGTTTATTTCATTTCTGTTTGTTACAATTGTCTTGGTGAATCATTAATATGCGTATAAATCCGCAGTTTACTGATAACGTTTTTTATCATTCTCGTAACCGCGTTTAAATTTGTTGTATTTATCGCTGCAAATTCGAATATAATCATTCCTCTCAGATTCATCATCAAATGAGAGGGAATCATTTCTCCATAGAATTTAGAGAATTTGAATAAATTCTAGGAAAAGTATCATACTGGAATGTGCAGCATTTACTACAGAAAATTTAATGGAGTTATGAAAATAAAAAAAAAAAAGACGTTATCAGAAATATTCGCAATATAATGGAGAAAGGTTTGAACATCTTCATTAGTAAAAACATTTTGTTAAAATATCTCGAAAACTAATTATTCTTTTGCCATGACACCCGAATTATTTTTTATGTAGAATGAAGAGAGGAATCGATCCGTGCAATCAAAACTATGCAATTCCATTTAGTGAAACGATGCTATTCTAGATGGCACACGCACTGATGCACTTAAAACAGATCTAAGGGCTTACGAATGTAATGCTCTTAGAGCCATTTATCTTCCCTCTTTGGTATTTCATCGTAAACGCGTTAATAACGAAAACATTACCTGAAATAATTGAGTGAACCACCTTGTGTAACATTTTGTTCAATATAGATAGAATATAAGGTTGTGTCTACAACAATCGGTATTCTCATTTAACTTAACAGTGGCTAACAAGAAAGTTTCGCAGTTGCCAGCATCTGTGGACGAACAGACCCTCTCGAAACATTCGAAATCTGTTCTCTTCCTCGTAACAGCAAACGAGTTTCTCCTTTCCTTCATACCGAACTCGAGATCAACATAATGAGAAGCGGGAAAGTTCAAGGAGCATTGCTTACTAATCATCGTAAAGACAAAGCCGAAGTGATTGACTTCAAACGTTGCCAGGATAGAATGAGCCGAAGTATAACAGGCGAGACATTCGCGTAATTGTATGTCGCGCTGTGAATGTCGGTCAGAATTCACAAACATGCACGATATTTGTCAATTTGAAACCGCATTTGATCCCCTGGAATATGCAGGGTGTTTCACGCAACTTACACACCTCTGTAACTTCCAAAGTTACACGCGTTTGCACGAGAAAGCTTTGTACGCAAATGTTGCATTATTTATAGGGATACATTTTGCACTGTACCAATTTTTTTCTATAGATTTGGAGATTTGATGGTCAACTTTGTTTTGTTTTTTTTAACGGAATGCTATATTTTTTATGACAAAATATGGGAGAATGTCGAATTCTGAGTAAAAAAGTGTCGACCTCCATTAATCCTAAACCTAATAACTAACGAGTAATATCACTTTATTTCTTGAAAATTTTATTCGCGCAACATCAAGTTGGAGATCACTATGCGAATCATCTGAATGAACAGATTAGGTATCGTCAGTATTTTTATTTTACATAAAATAGTTTTAAAACAGCTAAATGTACTCCATAATTATAACATAGTCGTTGGTATGCCGTGGAGAGTCGTCCAAATTGCATAACAGGTGCCCCATTACTCAGAACAGCTAGAACGTACACTCTTGTAGAGAAAGATTAAAAGAATCTAGTTTTACGTTCAGTAGTTCTAAAGTTTTTTCAGCTGTACAGTTTCCATGAATTGTTATTAACCTTAGATGGGTAGATTTCTTGCTACTGTAATATATATGTACATCCACATATCTTTTATTATTTTACGCTCGTCCATTCATCAATAGATATGCCGAATTTCTTGTTGTTTAATTTTAGTGTCTTTATTTTTTTTAATTAATTCTTTTTTTCTGCGAATAATAGCCCATCATTAATTGCGCTACATCCGACGAATTAGAAGGGAGAATAAATTCTTTAAACGATAAACCGTGTTTTATAAATTCACTTTTAGTGATTTGATGAAATGAAAATCGATTAACAGCTGCCAATTTCGATGTTATTTCTGACAAAATTGGTCGTCTAATAAATTTATTAATTGTTTCGTTGTCGTCTGAATATCGAAATTGTTTGACGGATTTAATATAAATAAAATATTAGGATATATAATATAATAAAATATTATGATTAACCAGATTATGCAAATAATAAATAAATAAAAATTACACCAAATAAATTATAGTAACACTAACAAATTTGACACCAACTGTCCACAAACGTAGACTGTGTGTTCACGCAGAATCACGAGCAAATCGATCGCTTGCACGTACACGATTGATTAGTAATATGCAATTTGAGTGAACTAAAAATTCACTTCCGAAAATATGTTATAAAACAAACGAGACTCGGAAGAATTTTCCTAGATTTTAATTTCTCGGGAAATACCGTAACTTTTCGAGAAATGAGAAATAACCAATTATAAAATTTCTCGAGAAATTCTCGAGAAGGAACACTAGTTCGGACCTTCCCCATTAATTTGAAAGCAGCATTAAGTCGTTACGATTTTTTTCGCAAAGTTACAGCACTTTAAATGAAAAATGTGCCGCGGGCATTAGAATAATTCATGGCACACGAGGAGAAGGTTGCACGGTCGGACTCGTACCGAGATAATAAGTTTTATGTTACGAAGGGATACAGAATCTGTGGAACTGAGACAAATTTCACGTATTTTAAGCGACGAAATTGTAAAAGAACCGATGCAAGGTGATATGGAGCTTGTCATTTTTGGTATATAAATTAACGTTTTCCGACAAACACTATCAACACCGCCAAATGTAGAAACGATGCATGTAATTTACTATAATTCTAACAGTAAGTACAATACATCAGAATAACCGTGAAACGTTGTACGTACTTAATTTTATTAGAACGGACATTTCCGGTGTTACTTTTCGTGTAATTGATTTTAGTTGGTGGTTGCATATTTTTAGTGAATATTTGCATATTTTTCGTGCATAAATATCATACGTTTCTGACATACCTAGGGAGTATAATACATCCGCTAGCTACATCCGCTTATTTATTGCTAGGAAATTAGCCCCAATTTAATGTTAATTAATGTTTATCGATGTTAAATCTCGGAACATTGTCTAAATAATATTTTGTTCATCTCTACGAGCAATTACATTTTCATCTGAAATTCATTTAAAATTGTATGTGTTAGAGCTATGCGTTTCTTTAGTTTTGTATTTCTGTGCAATACGCGCGTTTTTCTCTCTAATTCCAGTTCAGATTGCTCTCTCTCTCTCTCTCTCTCTCTCTCTCTCTCTCTCTCTCTCTCGTAATTATTTGATTATTACATTAAACTGCTCAGTTTGTTCCCGCATGAAATTCCTAACAGGGTGAAGCGATTAAAAACAGATTTGGCATATCTGATGCGCAAGAAACCTAAACGCAGCATTCGAGTGCCATTTAAACTTCGACATTTCTTGCGCATAAATTTCCATGCTATTATACAAAACGACTGATTACTATTCGAAAGTTCGTAACGTAGACAGGAAAAGTCTTACGTTCTCAGAAAATTGTCAAACAGAGACAAATGATAACCATTCCACGTACAGCTACACAAAGGCAAAATTGAAAGCGTTGACTGGTCATCTCGAATTCCCCGTTCTGCCCGCTGTTGGATCGATATCAACGGGTGGTAGGAACCGCGAGCCGTCTCTATTTCACTTCGATATATAAAGGGTCCCCTGTGAATTACAAATAATTTCGAAATGTTAACAACACTATTGTATTTCGCTGGTCAGAAGATAGAATGACCGCTAATAATATCGGATGATTAGAACGACAGATTGCGAAAGTACAATTTAACACATGTTCCTGGGAGCGATGTAGCACGACAGCCAATAATATTTATTCCGATATGTTATTTATTTTGTTGTCTCGTATTTTACATATTACGCTCGGAATTGGAAAATCTAAAAAGACAAAGTACGTACCTTCGACTCGCAACGTTTCTAGAACTCTGTGGTTTCCTTGAGTTTCGTACGAATTTTTCTCTGACGTTTGATACAGTTATGTGGAAATCTTACCTCTCAAACCTGAAGTATGGTTTACTCTCCGCAAGAGAGCATAGACCAGTCAGCAAGGTAATCTAGAAGATGATCCTTCTGAAGGATGCTTCTGACGAGGTATGCTTTTGCGTGTGGCTTCGCTCTTATCACCGCTCAGTAACTCCTTAGTTTTTGCGAATATCAACGTACTCGTTGCTATTTCGGAGAAAAAATAAGTGAAACACGCACATCCCCGAGGAAACTGATGGTTTCACTTTTTGCCGCGTGAATTGCGTTCGAAATTCGCAAAATAATATGTGAATTGCGAGATGAAGGTTTTCGGAATAATATAATATTCTCGGATGAAGTTAAAATTGACTTATACTTCATTCAGTCGGTGGAATAATTGTTCGGCGAAAACCGAGCGAGGAGTTCAACAAGAATAACATGATTCCAACACTGAAGCACGGCGGCGGTTCGATCATGTTATCGGGATTTATGGCATAATTATGGCATTGAAACTACTATGGATAAGTTTAAATATCTCGATATTTTGAAGCCAAATTTGGAGTCTTCAGCCGAAAAATTGCAAATGCCATCGGTATACTACTTTCAACAGGACAATGAACCGAAGCATTTTTAGCACTAAAGGGAAGGTTAGCGAATCGGAGAGCGTGTTTAAGGTTACTATTAATGCAGTTTATTGAATTGCTATCGATGAGCGCGGGCGCGACTAACGTGGTGTCGTAGGACTAGCAACTTAGGACAGACTGAGCTTTTCGAGTTGCGCGTTTGTCTCTTTTATAGTGGAAGAGAAGAAAGGAATAGATGGACTTCCGTAGGAAAGGAGAAAGTTGGGAAAGTCCCGTGCGGGTCGAGGTGTCCAGATGTGAGGAGAATTGTTTTATTAGTGCGTGATTTTTAGGGAATTTTGAGGATTAGGAACGGTACTTGTTTTATTGCTAGCGGCCGCGCTCAGGTAGAGGGATGCGACGCCACACATTCATCGTATCTGATGTTCGAATCTGATCAGATTATTAATTTGGATCGTTGGCAACGGTGATAAATTCATCGGTTTTTGGCGATCAAACCGGACGAAAAATTGCATTTATCGACAGCGGAACTGGCTGGGATATTTCTGTATTATGACAACGCTCGGCCACATTCCGCGAAAAAGAAGAAAGGACGTTATTTATTCCTTGGACGGGCATGAGAGGCTCAGCCTCGTGCGGCTTATTCAATGGACCTAGCCCCGTTGGATTACTACCCATTCCGATCGTTCCAACATCACCTAGCTGATACGCACTTCAAAAGAGTGCAAGAGGCCTGGAAATGCATTGACGACTTACAAGCAGAGCCACGAGCTTTTCTTCGTGAAGGGATTTGTCAGTTATTCAAGAGATGAAAGAAACTCGTCGAAAATAATGGCGAATATTCCAAAGATTTGAATGTATTTACGTATTCGCGTTGCGAGTAAACGTTCGATCCTTTCGCAGAGGTCGACGAAGTCGTTCTTACAGCGAATCGGTGTAGTTCTTCGTTGAACCATGAAAAACTAGATGAACCGTTAAAAATACAATTTTCAGCTTCGGCAATTATTTACGACGCGACCCCGTGATTTTGATGACATTTTCAACGAAAAACATTGTTCAAAATGTCAAGAGCTGCAGTTAAATTTTATCGAACTCCGAGAGGAGGACCGTGATGTAGATAATTATTTTAACCTTTACATGCTAACAACTTCGAACGACTGTCACGCTTAAACTGTTTATTATTTTTGGTCCGAAAAATTGCAACATATTCCATAGAATTATAACAAAGCAACGTATTAACTAATTGTAAAAGTATCAGGACACATGCCGGTTTAGAATAAATTGTAATTTTTCGATCATTTTAGGTAATGTTTTATGTTCAGTATTAAGTTTTATGGCGTCGAACGTACTTATTAAGTTACAAGTGTTTGTCACTAATGCAATTAGTTTGCCCATTTATTGCATTTCGTTCATTGAAAACGTATGTTGAGTTCGTTTCATACGACAAGTTTTTGAAATCTGTGGAATATACTACAAAATGCATGGAACCGAAGTGCATTTTATTAGTTTGTCTATTATTCCTGATCCTATTTGGTTCCATGCATTTTGTAGTATGTTCCACATATTTCGAAAACGTAACGTATGAAATGAACTCAACATACACTCGCCTCCAAAAGTATTAGGACACTACCAAAAAATTACATAAATTTGAGAAACTGATAGAAAATTGTTATATTTTATATTATTATATTGTTATATTTTTTTATACTGTTATATTTATTACAATTTTATATATGTGTATGTATGTGTGTAGAATAGAATAATAACAATAATATAATAATAACATTCTGTTAAATGTTCACAGGGAAATGATTAATTTCGAGTATCATGTTATACGTCACAATATTAAATAACGACACAGGTTAAATTAATTAGGTTCTCCATATGCGAAATACAAAATCGTGACCGTCACATATATAATGTATGTATGTATATGCCGTTGATAACGAACTTGTTAGATCGGACAAGTGGCGAATTATTTGATCTGCACGATAAGACTCTTTAAAGAATCGATCATGTTCGACTTACGAGAAGTCACTGTCATTGGGTAATCGATTTTTATTAAAATTATAGGTAGAATGTGAAAACTCGTTTATTAAATAAATGATAAATATCTTAACATGCGCTTGGATAATTATAGCTTCTCAACAGTTTCGATAAAATTTTTTCTGATGAATCTAGAGCAAAGATAAGCTGACCCACATTTCGCCGTTTTCGCCAATACTCATGATTTATGAAAAACCAGAACCATTTCAAACATTACAAACTTTCAGCAGAGTCAGTCTTACAGATCACAAGTTGAGATTTGTAATTTTCTAGATTAACACGTTCCGTGCCACGTGTACCATCGATGGTACACGCTTGCATGTTTACTTAGTGAACTGAACAAATTGTTTACAAGAAATTTAGGACCGAAGAATCAATTTCCACCGCAAGAATGGGCGTTGATAAGTTTTTGTTACGTTGTTATGTGTACGAGAATTAATAATTGCACGTAATACATCAAGTTTTAGTAAAATATCAAAGTGTGAAGATTCGAGTAAAAAAAGCTCGGCACGGAACGTGTTAATAAATAGAAACATGTATTGTAAAATTTTGCTCGTATCCTGAAGCAATACCAGACTACATTATCTTCAATTAAATCGCGTATTATGAATCAAATCAATAAGTTGAAGAAAATTTGGGAAAACGATAATTTGCAAAACGAAACTAACAGAGTATAATAGACAACTCTGTAACGAGAGTAAACAAAGGTAAATTAGACGTCGCAATCCCTTTCGTACACGCAACTGTAAACTTTTATCATCGACGTTTTACCAATATTTTAATAAATGCATCAGATTTATTTCTCGACAAAGTATCGATAACCGATCACAGGTACCGCGTATCATACTATAATCCTTTTAAGAAGTGCCTTGCATGCCTCACTACCATGGGACGCAGTACATTGGCCGAGTGCCATGTATCAAGATCAAAGAGTCGAAGTTTCAGTAGCACGCAATAAAATTAAATTAGAAGTTATAGAAAGTTCCCGATACGTCTAGAACTACAAGTTGACTACCGCAAAAGACAAAGTGAAAAGCAATATCGTCGTAATTGCATTTCCGACAGCGAAAAATCACGGTTCGATTCATGGCATCGAATGTTTAATAACAATGTTTCCTCGTTTCAAATCGAAGGGTTACCGTTACCTCATCGACAATTATTTCATCGGCGATCATTTCACCGACGCGATTTCATCGGCATCGCATTTCGCCGACAGTATTCATTCACGGATACGTTTGGATGTCCGACGATCATGATTATCGATGAAATAATCGTCGGTGATTTGAACGGGTCCCCAAATTGAATATGTCTCATAGAAATGTCGCTATTTGTGTTTAAATAAGTAACGAACGTTCCGATCTATTTAAAAGAGGGATACAGTTACTCCCAAAATTGAGCGTAGACCTTTTAGAACACGATAACTTCTATAAAATCTGAACTAAGTGACTTGAATTTTTTTCGATGACCAAAATGCTTGTCAAAAGTTTAAAAGATATAAAACTCGTTTTTTAACTTTTTTATCCGAGCCTATAACGGAAGTTTAAAAAATCTCTCTCGCAGATCTCGGTAACTTATTTGCAAGTTGAAAATTTTCTCGAAAGAACGCTGTGGACGTGTAAGTTTATTACATATTTTATGGTACCATGAACACATGTACTTCGATGGCGGATGAACAAAATTATCCAATTAAAATTACTGTCGTAATTTCACCTACTTAAATTACCCCAATTCAGTCGTCAAATTAGTAGAACGTAGCACGTAATGGAATTTGTTAGAGACATGACTTTTTTAACGGCATGATTTTTGCCATTATATTTGAGTTAACATTGTCTAGGGCATACAATGATGCGCATTGTGCCAGTAATCGTCTTTTTAAAAATACGCTTCGAAAACAGTACAATGCCGCAACGTAAACCAAAACTTTCTGAAAAGTATCGGAAGTTGGTCTGCGCCAGTTTCGTAACGAGGTAGCTAAAGACAATCCTCAAATTATCACCCCAACAAGAGATTCGTTCACAGTTCACACAACTTCCCTAGCAAGAGAGTAGCACTTAGGGTGTAGGCAGAGAACAATGCCAGGTGTCGAAAAGGAAATTAATTGTGAGACGAGATTGAAAATAACAATTCTTGAGACGTCGATAAAAGATCTTGTCGCAGTATCATAGTTTCATAGTATAAACAATTTTTTCGGTTGCGATCGGATTGCAAACAAAATTAATTCAATTAAAAAGAAGTGAAATTAATACTTTTGCTGTATATTTCGATTACCAGCTAACGAATAGACTGCGGATTCTATGCATTTATGACCAAATTGAGCAGATATAATTTAAAACAGTGGACAAATTAATGTAAACTAAGAACGTTGTTGTATTAATTTCAACCTATTAAAATGATTAAAGGAAGAAAGTCGCTTGTGCTTGTCTTTCGTGTTTTGCATTCGATGCAGACAATTTTTATTTTGCAAACAGATCCGCGGTCTATCAATGAAAATGATTCTACATATTTTACAATGGCCGATCTTGGACAAATTTAATGTCGAAGAAAAGCTTCTTATTTTAAACTTCAAGAATCTGCAATGCTCTTACTGTGCAAGATGTTATTGTAAACACTGTTTGTTTATAAGCCGTTGTTACTTCGAAGTTACAAAGTGAATTATTATAAATATTATAAATATTATAAATATTATAGATATATATATTATAAATATTTATTGTAAATATTATAATAAAATTGTTTAAACTGGTAAATTTTTTTTAATCTGCATACATATATATATTTACCAGTTTAAACAATTTTATTATAATATATATATATGCAGATTAAAAAAAATTATTATATAATAATATTATTATGACAATATTCTTATCAATATTCTTATTATAATAATATTATTATGTGACAATATTCTTATCAATATTCTTATTATAATAATATTATTATGACAATATTCTTATCAATATTCTTATTATAATAATATTATTATGACAATATTCTTATCAATATTCTTATTATAATAATATTATTATGACAATATTCTTATCAATATTCTTATTATAATAATATTATTATTATATATGTATATATATGGATTTATAATTGTTGATTTTCCGTTGCATAAATTTTCGTATATTTAAAAAAAAATTCGACCCAGAGAGGGTTAAGTAATCATTTACTGAACAAGTCTGGTTCTGCATATCCTAAGCTAAACCAGGCGTTGAAATATATGTTTTCAATAGCAACAACATACATTTTAACGTTACGAATACATGCACTTATGAAATTAATATATGTACATATTAATGTTATGCTCGCGTTCATTCATTATACATGTAACAAGCGTTGGTCATTAGGAAAATATCTACTACAACAATTCCGTTTACTTTAACATTATATAAATTTCAAGAAACAATATTAACTTTGAGATAAGTGATTCTTATTTTTGCAATCTTTTCTACGCAAGTTTCCTAAACTTTTACTGTTAGATCATTCTTGCCAACATCACAGTCCCCGTACATTCGTAGATAACAGACTTGCCAACAAAAATTATACGCTACATTAGGTAATAGAAAAAGTTTGTGCTGATTTCACGTTTTGCAGCGGTCTGGCCGTTGTCATGCCCGTACCATTTTTCTGGCCGCCTCCTAATTTTTTTCCCCAAGGTTCGGTGCACGCCTGGCCGCTGCGGTTTTACGCATCTGGTAGGCGGACCCAAACGAGCCGGTATTTTTCCGCTCGCAAACCTGGACATTTTCCTGACGCTTTACGTTTTTCTGTTTGTCAAAGACAATACACGTACATATATGGATGCATGAATGTATCCCCCCCGAATGCGTCGACGAGGCACTTTTTCGTCAGCTCTTTGTTAGATAGCACCGTATGTACATACGGTATATCCGTGATTTTTCTTTTTTCGTCATGTTGTCGCGATTCGTTTATCTCTCTCGCCATGTACTACATTATTCATGCGGATTATCCCCGCATCAAAACCGCTTATTGGATCACCGTATTTGTACGAATAAATCGACCATAGATGACCGTACCGTCGAATGACATTTTTTTGTAAAGTATAATAAAATGCTTGCGAAGTATGAAAAATTAATATGGGAAAATATGAGAGTACAGTAAATTCTCTCCAATTGATGGATAATTGAACAATGTCTAAAGAGATGGACAATTTGGGGAGAGGATATACGATTATTCGAGCCTCGCGGTTCGTTTTTATAATTGCCGATCGTCGACGCTATGAAAACGAGCCGCGAGGTTCGAATAATCGTATCTCCTCTTTCCAAATTGTCCATTTTCGTTTACAGACTCGGGGACAATTGCAGAGAATTTTCTATTTATTTTCTATATTATAATTTATTATTATATTATTATTTATTTAATTTAATTTTATTGTATTATTTATTTTATTATATTATTATTATATTATTATATAATTTATATATTATTATTTATTAAAATATTGTTAACGTTCTCATTTTGTTTACGTCCAATTTCTATTACACGCTGCGTAAACCCAATTTACTTACGCTATCTTTTAAATTTCCTTTTAAATTTTTCAAATATTTCATTTTATCTAAAATCCCATGGATAAATATGAGATTTTCAAGCCCATTTACAGTTGTAAATTCTTTGACTGTAATTTGTCCTCCATACATTTTTGCGTCCGCCAATGCCAAAAATATTATATTTGCTTTCGTCAGAGAATAATACCATACTCCAAAAAGAATTATCCTTATTAATATATTGTTTAGCATATTTAATACGTGATTACTCTTTGAATTCTCTTCGCATTATCAAGAATTAATTTGAACAACAAATTAACTGAAATCAATTAGTGAATTTTACGGGATTAATTTGTACTTCTTTTTTATCCAATGTACATGCACAGTAAATAATACAACGGAAGTACACAGGTGCTACAAGGAAAGTGTTTGACCCAATTTTTTATCTTCGTGGGAAGAATTAAAATGAAGAATAAATAAAAGAAGATTACTTTTCTGATGCTCTGTTGTAGAACTGCAACGGTGGCTCCGTTTGTCCTATAAAATGACTCGTTGAATTATTTGGAATATATTGCCAGCGCATTGTCCCAAATAGATCCCAAGAGAAAAAGAATATTGCTGCACAATATATCGCGTGCGCAGTAAAGAATAGGGGCGACTTTTACAACTGGATCGTTATAGTCCTGTAATAAACCTGATTCGTGCCTTTAGTGGTGATTTTTAAAGCCAAGCCACTTACTAGTCATTCAAATGTTTTCTGAACGATGTTTACGTTAATATTTTTTTGCAGAAATATTGTATTTTGTATTCCACAAAAATACCGGACAATTGTGCTTATTGACTATGAGAATTGACTATAAGACAACGAAACATAATCGACAAGTGAACATCGCCTTTCTACATCTAAAGAAAATGAAAGATAATTGTTTTTAAACATTCGTGCAGGATCAACTCGAATGAACGAAAATTATACGAGTCATTTAACTCTTTCATCTTCATTTTTCTTGTAAACTACACGTTTTACAGAAAAATGTTTCTAACAAAAATTGGTGTTTGGTATAAGGAAGAGCGTACACGGTAATAATTCATTTCTTTCTATTTTCTATTTTTATTGCAATAAAAGGATCAGATAGTCTTGAGTTATTTAGTTATTGTTGCACATTATCGTGCAATATTGAATCACGTTATTCGAAAGCCTATTTAAATGCAGAATAAACAAATTATTAAAGTGCAAGAAATTAATATTTACCGAGTTTAACGTTTAGTTGATTTTTGATGAATAATTTACATTATTTCAATATTACTTAATAAATAATTTTTAGTGGATTAATAAGTAGAATATTAAGTAGTTGATTAATAAGTAGTTTAATCAATAATTTCTTGTAATTCCAAAGTCATCGATCGAGTGCAAAGGGATTAATACAACGTTCCCAATCGTTCCATTGAATTTAGTCACCTGCTTTCCTGACGCTTTGAATTCGGTATAAAATACAGACCACAAATGGCTAATTATCGTATCGAGTTGTGATTTTCTATCGAGAACATGTTGTTGCACTGTCATTTTACCTCCATTATTCACTATTTCCCAAAAGACAGTCCTTAAAACAACAGGAGGTCCAACACTGATTTAGTTATTTACATTGAAGCCTGGCATTTCTCCACTGTGATTCTACCAGATTTACTTTTAACGGGAACACCGCTGAAGTTTACCACGGGCTTAATTGGTGTTGGCGCAGTTTACCACAACGTAACCTTGTAAATGCACAGCAGAAATTGATTTTGTACTGTGAAATAATTACGAAGAACGATTTATAATTCAGAACGACGATTAAAAATTTAAATTACGCTCGAACGATCACTGGCGAACCTGATTATAAAAAATTTATTGTAAAAATACAACCGCGGAGAACGGCAATAGAATAAAGTTCAATTTAAACATTAGAGGAGTACCAGAAAACCATTTGCTTCGATTTTACATCATTCATTCTGCTCTATACTCTAGTTTTGCTACTGGGTTGGCAACTAAGTAATTGCCGATTTGTTCAATGAAATAAACAATTTTTTCTTACTTGGAATGAAGTTTAATCTGTAATTTATTTTCCATTCTGTTCGATGACCTTTTGCCATCTCTCTGACAACTTGAAAATTCCACGCTCGTAGAAAGTCTGATCCTTTTCGGCCAAAAACTGAGTTAAGTGAGATTTTACAGCGTCGTCATCATTAAAAGTTTTACCACGAAGGGAGTTGTCCAGGGATCGAAATAAGTGGTAATCCGATGGCGCGAGATCAGGACTATATGGTGGGTGTAACATCAATTCCCAAGCAATATCCATCAATTTTTGCCGAGTGGACAAAGACGTGTGCGGCCTAGCATTGTCCTGCTGGAAAATGGCACCTTTACGATTGACCAATTCTGGTCGCTTTTCCTTGACCGCTGCATTCAATTTGTCCAGTTGCTAACATTCACGGATAATAAAAAATAACATAATAATAATAATAATAATAATAATAATAATTTTATAATATAACATTTACGGATATCATAAAAATGGGAGTGAGAGACATCTATAACTGAAATCGGCAATTACTTAGTTGCCAACCCAATATTTAGAAACACTAATTATCGAATTATACGTACAGTGACTCGCATTAATATTCGAACACCTTTTACATCAGGATAAATTTTTAAAAAGTGGACGGAATGACTTGTACGTTTGCCAGATGTAACGTTGTTGTAGACTTACGATTTTATTGACTACAATGTTGTAAAAATGTCCGAGTTATAGTCCAAATTTAAAATAATCTCTAACAAGAGATTATCAGTGGCTGTGAATCGCACATTATTCATAAACTTTGAGCACAGACTACTGCTAACGTTAGCTCTATGCGGGCACTCTGAAACTTACAACGAGGATCACGAAACTTCTAATTACATATTTCCCAGTTCTAGACAGTACGGTCAACTGCTGTACATATAATTATCGTTTCAGGTTTTGCAAAGTTGTCCTAACCGTTTATTATATTAAATAATGCAAATCTGCTTAACTTTTTGTTTGTTGTTAATTAATTCATATACTCTTCATGGACATGAAGGAACTGCTAAATATTTATAGGACGATTTCTAGAATTATATATTTCCAAAACAATATATGTTTTCAAGATTATACTATATATTTTTTCATTTTACGTAAATTTAACGAAAGCACAGCTATTAGATCGAATGTGACCTAATTATTTTATTACAAAAGTGTTGTTATTACAAAAAGTTATTTTACAACCTATGTTCTAACTGGACCGACATAATAGCTTTGTTTTCGTTAAATTTACGCAATGATGTATTTTTGTATTAAAATTATAAATTTGCTGATCGATGTATCTTATAATAAAGAAATTTTCATGTTCAATTTCACTTTACTTTCAATTATTCATCTTCTAACAAAGAGAGGTCCCCAGGCGTGACGCTCACTTTTTGATGAGATTTCGCACAGTGATAGAGCTAGCGAAACCGAATCCAATGATACCCAGTTTTAGGGCAGACGGCTTATAGTTTTTGAGATATTTAATGTTGAAGTTGTTAATAACAGGATTACGATGCGAGGCAGCGTGCGGCAGAAGGTGGGGGCACACCGCTGTGTCACGTTCAAGTATAAGCCGGATCGTGTCTCCCACCTTTCCCAAGTTCCTAATATTTCTGTGCTGGTACCTGTACACAGTGGGATGGATCCCCGAAAACACGAACTAAATGAATAGTATTGTCATGTTTAAGTCTTTCATTATAAGTAAAACAGTTTTAGGGCTTTTTGTAGGTTGTAGAATCCGATTACGGTATTACTTTTTTGATGCGATGAAAAATTATGTTTCGCATATTTTATAGTATCTATATAAAAATAGATGTTCAGGTTATAATTATATCGTATAATGAATTCTTAGAATGGATTTTATTTATGTCATTTTACTACATAGAATGATATCATATTGAAGATCATTTTATTTCTCTCAAAAAACGCTGTTATACCATGGATAAAAAAGCGCAGAGTCCCATTTAAAAATAGTAATTTCACTTCAATATCTCCCCCATCATTACGCCTGTAGGAATACTGTTTATATCATCTAATGCTCCCCTTTATACCAAACAACTTTTGTAGGAACATATTTTTGATAACTTTAAGCCCTCGCGAAGTATATGGTTAAATAAATCGGTGCGGAGAGTGATCTGACGCGAAGGTGTTTGGTTTCACGCATTGGCTACAAATAAACCGTTGTAACTTCTGCAGTTGCAAACCGATGCAAAAAATTCTTCTTCAGATACCTTCTGTAGAGTCTACCGAGCACATTTCTGCAAGATTCATCGTGACGCAGCGTGAATTCCAGCTTGTAGTTTTAATCAAAGCAAAAACGATATTGAAAACATAAGGGTTTAAAGAAGGACAATTTCAAGGAGTTAAATTACGTTTAGCCTTTCATCGCTCCTGGGATTTATAGCTAAAAGTATGCTCTTTAATCTTTCACAGAAAGTAGATGTGATTGGATGAAACCTAAACAATATTTAATTAGGTAAAGGACAGCTACTGTGTAGACATTCTGGAATAGACGTTTTACCGCATCATCAAATTGCTTGAAACACAATTCGTGGCGACTTTTGGCAACTCGCAACATGCAAAATGTTAGTTCGTGGATATGAGAACCTATATCTAAAATTTGATACATTTCCAAAAAGTTTGAAAATTTGACTTTAGTTCGTGTTTCCGTAGATCCGTACCACTGTGCGATACCAGCACAGTACCAGAATTATTATGGGTTCAACTTTACAAGCCCTATTACTGTAGCAAATCTCATCAAAAAGTGAGCGTCACCCCTGGGGATCACTCCTTGTAAGTTTAACATTTTCATCTCATCGCATTCGCAGGTGAAATATGACTTATTCCAGGTGCAATTGTCCAAACATAAATTTACATCCAATATAGGGCTTTAGTCATATCAGATTTTGCTACCCGATAGCAACGGAGTTCGAAAATTCACTAAGAATGCAAGCTATAGATGTACAGATAGGGCAAAAAGATAGTCACTGTAACAAAGAGATCTTTATTTTCAATATTTCGAGAACATACCAAGTTCAACTTATGTTTTTCAAATGGAATATATTTTCGCTTCGGCATGATGAAAGTACAGAAAAAGATGCCTTCGACTCGCATCGGTTTATATGCATATGTAAATACATATATAAAACAGCTTATTATTTAATTGCATCTAATTACAAGACTGTGCGTTAAAATAAAACGAAAGATTTACATACATAGTTAGTTAATACAACATTGTATTTTTGGCAGCAAATGGAAGGCTATTTAGAAGCAATTTCGTACGAGAAAATACGATGAAAATAAAGAAAAACAAAAGTGCTGTTTAAGTTTCAACTCGTTTGATGTTGGAGGGATTTAAAAAATTGTAGCGATAGCTATCTAAACACAGCGTTCGCAGGGCAGTTGAATTGGAAAACTTAGAGCCATCGTAAAAAATTCACGAGGGCTAAAACTTCTCCACACAAACTTTGTAAAGTCCGACAATATTCGACACGGCTGCGACGTTCTGACATACTTTGCGAAGTATTGGCTGAATTCTGCCGTGATCCACACATTGGGACAAACTCAAGGCATCATGTACTTTATTGTACGTATCTTCCGAATAATTCTACAAACCGAAATCGGATGAAAATTCGAAGTTTGCATTTTAAACGTAATTTAAGATGTAAACGGATCTCGATTTTTAGGTTAATCTTCCGGAACTGTGACACATGAGCAGCCATTAACAAACTTTAATTATTAGTAACTTGAACATGAAGCCTCCATCGTGCAATTTCATCACTCCCAAATTTCGTCTTATTTTAGTATCATGCCTCGAAGTACTGCTGAACACTTTGTACAACAATTTTTGGTATCATATTATATTGTATAATAAAGTACACTAAATTATTAGATAGCGGAAACAACTTTTTCATAATTAGGCCTAACGATCTAAACTTTTTTTAACATATTAAAGGAATTAGTTTACTAGAATGTTAAAAACAAAAATAACTCTTGCTTGTAAGATGCGATGTCTGTTTTATCACCGGGGCGCCACTTATAGGGTCAAAGGGTGAAAATTAAGGGTTGTTGGCCTCGTAACCTTTGAAAAGAGAAATATAGATTATGTCAAGGTTATGTAAAATAACTCTTGCTTGTAAGATGCGATGTCTGTTTTATCACCGGGGCGCCACTTATAGGGTCAAAGGGTGAAAATTAAGGGTTGTTGGCCTCGTAACCTTTGAAAAGAGAAATATAGATACACTTCGAGCGGCAAAAGTATATCGTTGTAAATGGTACTAGCTACTGGAATCGAAGAGAAGATAGATTAATTAAACTCGATATATTAATACTAATGATCTCTATTTCGCGCGTATCTCATTTTCACGTGTACACGTGCAATTAATGTTCATGTGTTTTGGTCCGTGTCATCTTTAAAACACGTGTACACGTGTATATGCGGCCCCGCCCCCCGTCTCGCGACAACCGAGCTCGCCTCTCATTGGTCAATGATTTTCGTTAATAACTCGTAAACAAAGCCGCGGATTGCATTTTCGCTAAGGAAAAAGTTACTTCAAATGACCTCGGGAAACGCATTTCCGGATTGCGAGACATTTTTGGGACACCCTGTATAACAGTTTGAAACAGTTATTTTCGGAAACAAATCAAACCCTGCTTTCTAGTAAGTTGAGTTGGATCCTTACTTTGGTTTTTATTAAATAATGTATGAAAATTTGAATCATTCTCTTTGTATTTGAAAATTTTGAACTTATTAATATTTGCAGCTTAGCTATTTTAACTATTTTATACGAATCTCTTTGCATTAAACCTTAATCGACGTCGAAGCGTACAAAGAATGAAGATCCAGTGTGGTTTCGAGATAGTTTGTCAAGAATTACCAACAACAGTTACTAAACATGTGCGTTGTTTGTGCCGTTTTCCTTTTAATTGTGTTTTTAGAATTTATGGATACGACTGTACACATATTTCAGTAAATTACCAACCATAAGTTACAATAATTCGACAATAAAAACGGAAAAATAATCGCGTTTGTATTGCGGTTTTATTAATGAAATCAAACTTTCTAACCGAATATTTTGCAACAAAATTTTGTCACGAACGCCCTCGTTCCTACGAATCTGTTACGCACGGAGTGCTTCCTAATCTTCTCTTTGGCGACCCTTAACCTTCCCGAGAGTCATGCGTGAGTATAAAAGGGCTCTTCATTAAGGAAAACAGTCGCCTTTCTGAACTACTGCAACGGGTTACACAGTATTCTCCCGTGTCAAAAGGACTGGCGCGAGCTCAGCCTTCAAATTAAATAATCGAAATTCTTTATTATTCGGTTTTTTCATCGATGAAACTTTTATCATTGTATTTGTGTCATTTTCTCGTATTAGAATAGCACCAAACGCAATACAACTACGATCATAGTTACTGTTTCCTTTGATTTCAATGGTCTGAATCTGTATCACGGGGATCTGAACCACGAAGTCGGTTTTTACCACCAACAAATTCGGAGAAAGCGACTTTAACTCTGGAAAAACATGTAGCTGTTGCATTACGGCGAATATACCGCCTTAAACGTCGCTTCATGGATTTTTATTGAAAAATGATACAATAGTGATGCTTCAGACGCGTCGCATTCACTGAATATGACTGCATAAGACTTTTTTCTCTTTTCGAAGATCAAAAAGAGATAAAAGCAAAATCGTTGGCGGAGTTGAAAGACATTCCAAGAAATGCATCTCTGCAATCTTCCTGAAACTGGAAACTATGCTGGCGTAAGGGTATTGTATCGCATGCAAACTACATTGGAAGGAATAACATCAAACTTTAAGAATAAATTAACACGTTTTTAAAATAGACATAATTAAGCAATATAATTATTGTTCAACGGTATGGTGTCGGTATTAGTTTATTAATTAAAATACCATTATAATCTCAATGGTAGAGAACACGACTTTTACAGAAAAGAAAAACAAATATTTAAAAAACTAATTTTTAGACGACGAGTATAATATAATACAAAAATGTAATTCAACTCGCACGTGGTGTAAAACGATGATACCATATTTTGTTAATTTAGTGTACATTTTTCGTTTCTCGGGAAATGAGACTAAATATTGGAAAATTAAAAAATATTGGAAAACTTATGATATTTGGAATATCGTTGATAATATTTATAGAAAACGCAAAAAACTTGAACTCGATGTTTATTCCGTGTCCAATATATGCGTAACTTTAAAAACAAGGAAAGAAATAGACGCTAAATATAACCGATAAATTTATTTACTTAAAACCAAACTTTTATCAAATGAAACATTATGCTTTTGTTTCGAAGTGAAAATATTATTAGTACCCTCTTCTTACAACTTCAATTGATACGGTGAGCAGTGGTTTGACAATCAAAAACACGTGTCTCGATTGCATTACGTACGAAAGAATGTTTCACAAAATATTCGAAATAATGTAAACTATTGAGTTTATCTAAAATACGCGTGAATATTGGCGAACTACATATTACAAGACGTTTGAAGCGAGGATGGAAATATAAAAGAGAGTAGAACAGCTTAACAGGAGTGCAGCATTACTCCTACATAATATGTTGCTAAGCTATTCCTTTGATACAAAGATAAAATATTCACGTTCCATTAAATTAGCCTGAAAGTACCAACGAACTCTATTACGTTTAAGTGTTCCGCTTTATGGAATTACATTTCAGTCTAATGTACTTCTGATTTTAATATTGCTGTCGTAGCACACGTAGACCGTCCTAATACTATCCGACCGAAACTTAACATTATTTTACCACTGTAAACAATGTCACGAGAAATGTATCCAATATATTCCATTGAGTAACCTCCGTCACTAATGATCATTACACCGTTAGACCCTAAATTATCTTCACGCAACATGAAATTTTTCTGCATCAACTGCAAAACGTAGGAGCATAATGTTATTCTTTTCTTTGATAATTGTAATAACTGGACTGCGGATTTTGTGCTTCTATGACAAAAACGAGTATTTGTAACGTCAAAAACATTTAATAATGTCGGTATATTATTTTCGATCTACCGAAATTATTCAAGAAAGAATGCAACTTTTAAGTCACTTTTAAACTGAAAGAAAAGCAATCACGTGTGCTGTTATGCAGAACCTTATTCGCACAGAGACTTCCATTAATATTCGGACACTTTTTAAAAGGCAATAACTTTTTTAAAACTGAAATAAACGATTTGAATTTCTTTTTAGGTGACAAAGGGACTAGTATTACCAAGATTAAAAAAGAAATTTTTTTAATTTTTGTTACAGGCTCAGATAAAAAAGTTGCATTCTAAGCAATAGCAAAATTTAAGAAAAGCATTCTAGTTATGGTCTAACAGACTGATCGCTCTATCATCTAAAAAAAAAATGCAAGTCGTTTAGTCCAGTTCTAAAAAAGTTATTGCGTTTTGAAAAGTGTCCAAATATTAACGGGGGTCGATGGATGTAAAAGTTGAATTAGCGCGAAATTTTTATATATCAAAATTGCACTTCGGAAGAAAAAGAACAGGGGAATAGAATTCTGTAATCTCCGGATCGGATGGTATCTCGTCCGTGTCAGTAAGAATTGAATGGCATAGAGGGATGTGATAAGAATGCCATTCGAAAGAGACCCACAAAGTTCAGTTATAAAGGGGGGATACTATAGGCAGTTCTATACTTCTTATCTCCAATATGTACCCACACCTGTTGAATGGCGATAAAACTATAGAAAAGACGATTTTACAACTTCAATTATTCGTGGAATCTATTTTGAAAGCGAGAAAGTTTTCGACAAATATTTAAGTAGCTTCTGTTTTATCTACAAATTCCGGGTATTTGTTTCCTACGTGATTCATTCGTGAGATTACGATAATAACGCCAAGAGGTAAACTTATTGTTAGATTCCAATCCATTTTTCCTTTGACTATTTCCTTAAATGCGAATTCTAGCCAACGCCCGCAGAGCGATTCGTATCTGTTGAATAACAAGCAGTGCGGTTCGGGCGATGAGTTTTAATCAGTTTCCTAGGTAACAATTCGAATTCTAGTAGTTCTAAAATGGCGGTCCTGGTCTTAAGCTTAGGTGCATTCCATAAGCAGTACTTTGAATCTCAAATCGATAGTACATACAGTTAGACTATATATATGTGTATAAGAGCTCTATCAACTAAATGCGGCGGTACGTACTTTCAGAATGCAAACCAAGGCGCTTTCGGCAATTGAATAGTATGCGCGTGTAATTGTTAGACCAATCACTTTTTTTTTCTTTTTAAATAGTTCGAGTTTTCAAACAGTCCCGCAATATTTTAGCCATGTCACATGATATTTTAATACCTATACAAAAATAGCAAAGGTAACAATTTGATTTCGGACCAGAATTATGCAAAAATCGTTACGCTTGCGCTAAAAATATTCATACAAACGAAGGGAAGGAAAATAATTGCGTTCATAACGAAAGAAAATTTGACAGAATATGCATGTGTAATTAAAAAAATTATGCTACTTTCAAAATTTACATTTCTTACACTTTTTTAGTCATCCAAGTTTGAAAAATTGATAAGGAAGATCGATAAACAAATTTCAAAATATATATATATATATATCATTTCAGATAAACAAAATAGCTTTCAAAGTAGCCAATGCCACCAATTTTAACTTCTTTTGACACAAAAATTTCGTAAATATTATTGAACCAAGCATAAATAAACCTTGCAATTGTTATCTTAAAGGGCTCTTCTAGTATGAAGTGTGTGTTTTTAACTTTATTCAGGAATTTGTTGCAAAGAAACTATTATACCATTTACGATCAAATCGATTTGTACGTATTTTAACGACGTTTTCCAATTTTTTGGAAAAGAAGTTAAAATTAGTGGCACTGCATATTCTGAAACAATTATATCCCCGACTATATCGCCGTCAAGTTTCGTTCCTTTGCAATCAAACTTTCAGAGAATATTCTCGAAACGTTCTACCTTCGCAAAGAATCAAAACCTAAAAATTAATTTTTTGAAGATTTCTGATCCAGCAGAACCCCATAAAGTAACCGCTACTTGTATTGTTATGAAGGGTAACACGTTTTTCCAGAGTTCAGAAAGTAGTTGAGAGGTCGGTGCTTACCTTTCGAAGCATTTGTCGTTGGGTCACGGATTCGAGAGGGTCTTCTTGGTGTAAAGTACGCGCTTTAATGGGTCGTATCAGTCGACTTGGGGACACGTCACTATCTGCTGTCAGCTGAGGAGTCGTTTATCGAACCGAAGGCGTCGAGAATATTTCTGGAAGGTTTATAGTTCTAACGTCTCTCAATAATACCACATTATCAACAACCGTTTTGCCATTGCGTTGGTTCCTTTCTACGAATCACCTTTTTATGAAAAGCAATAATATTGAATAGCGGTAACAACAGCGAAAGCCAATTGTCACAAGATATGCGACGGTAAAAACAAAAACTGTTCGAAATGATTGTCTTATTCACAACTTGAAACAGTGACTTCAAACGTACGGAAAACTTCGTTGTCCCTTGGATTTCATATTTCTTCGTGTCATGCAAAGGAAACTCATTGCAAGCTTTTTATTATACTCGTATTATATGAATGCCGTGTTCAGATTATATTACTTGTATTTAGATTACATTCATATTATAATTCATGTAAATATCTTGGTAGATCATATTATTCGTAAATAAATACAGATGAAGAGTTAAAAAATTTTACAATTTTGCAAATATATAGATAGATATAAAAGATTCTTATTCTCATTGGTCAGCGTTTCTCGTTAATAACTCGTAAACGAAGCTGCGGATTTCATTTACGCTAAGGAAAAAATTATTTCCCGGTTTTGAGTGACTTTTGGGACACCATGCATATACAAATCGGGGACGAATCAGGTAATTGCAAGTTAATAGGAGATAGAATACTATAACTACTAATGTTAGATTTTTCGAAATCAATTGGACATCCGTGAAATCTCCTTTATTAGTGTTTTGACTATCAAAAAGTGTTTAGTAATTTATTATTAAATTTATTCATTTCAACAATTTGGAAATAACGATTTCGATTATTACGATATCTTAAATTAAATTAAATTAAATTAAATTAAATTAAATTTAATTTAATTTAATTAAATTTCTCAACAAATTGTCACTGGAGTTGAGAAATAGATTCTATTCAGTAATGCAAATAGAAAAACAATAGTTATCATCGGGAAAGCTGGTTTCTAACGGTGTCTAAAAGGCATTACTTACAAGTACCTACCCCGAATACATCAAAATTACAATACCAGCATAATGAGCAATTTTCCAAATTGGACATAGAAATGCAATTGGATGTTTCAAGAAGCAAAGGTAAAGGCTTTTGTTATCTCGTGCTTCTTCGCTGTCCCAATCTTATTCGTCTCAGTTTATTCTGCTGGTGCCTCTACTCCCTGTGGTAAGGTAAATAGATCTTCGTGCCTCAAGAGTCAGGCCGACTTCTTAGGGTACAAAGATACAAAGAAACTATGCGAACGGAATACAAAGAAATACATTTTTATTCTTTATCGATAGCGACAGAACAGCTGAGAGTTGAGTTCATTCCACTCGTAACCTTTATAACAGTTACTTCGTGGTTTTTGCTATTTACATCAATTTTCATATTTTATGTTTCCTTTTGTTTGTTTTTAGTCGACGTTAAGCTAACAATGTAGTAATTAAGAACAATGCGAAATATACTTGACGCATCGATTAGAAAAATATTATATTTGTTTTTCAGTGTTCGAACATTCAAAATGAATGTAAATAAGCTGCTAGACAATGACAAAACTACTCTGTTATAATTTTGCTATTACTTAGAATGACAAAACGAAATAAATGATTCTCGTTTTTTAACTTTTTATCTGAGCCTACATTTGATAAGCCTATAATTAAAAATATGTAGATCTTGGTAAATTATATGCATGCTGGAAATTTCATCGAAATCGGTTAACGCAAAGTCAAGTTACAAAAATTAGAAGACTGTAAAAACTGCAAATTTTCTGCGAAATTTTTGAATACGTTTCACAAGCATTTTAACCTAAATCGTAGGAGAAATATTTTTGTTGTAGAATGTAAAATTGCCATTTTCTTGTGAGGTCTAATATACACGTTTTAATATATACGTCGTCCACAGCTGAGAGATTAAAAAAATGGACGTGACCTTAAAATCTTTAAAATTTTTCCGTAGAAAACTGAATACTGTCACATTACGGCCCCCTTCAAACCATACAACTTTTGTTAATAGAACTTTTTGTATCTCAAAAAATAACTCAGATATTCTTCTAGGCGATCAAAGTTATTGCCCCAAGCTGTATATTAATCACGTCTAACGAGGGAAGGTTGTCAGGGTTGATGTTCACTTTTTGACGAGATATGTTCTGTTAACGCTAGATTTACGAAACCCGTCAAAATGACGGGTCACTAATTTTTTAATTTACGATTATTCATATCGTAAAGATTCGTGCATGAGTTATTTATTCAATTTATATTTACGGCAAATATTATACTAACACTTGTTAAAAATCAGAATAAATGTCTTATTGTTACTTTTATAAACTAATATAAAACAGTTATTTTTTGTGCTCCGTAAATCTAGCGTTAAAGTTGCTAATAAAAGACTAGAAAGACGCCCTGGATTACGTAGCGTGGCACCCGCGGCAGAAAGTGGGGGGTGCCCTGCACGTTCACAATAAGGCGAGCTACCTGATCGCGACCTGCGAGGCACCTCCCACTTCCTGCCGCGCGGTGCCTGGCTGCGTAATCCAGTGCGCCTTTCTGGCCTGTTATTAGCAACTTTAACATTACATATCTCAAAAACTATAAGTCGTTTACCCCCAAAAACGGGTATCATTGGATTCAGCATTGCAAACTCTACCACTGTACCAAATCTCGTCAAAAAGTGAGCGTCAACCCTGGCGACCTCCCTTTGTAAATTATACATACTGTCGAAAAATTACGAATGATATTTGATGTTTAAGGTACTCTCAAGAGAAGGACTCTACAAGACGGGAGTCGTGTGAACACGCGGGCCATGCCCTTGGTCATCCCCCGCAGGTCAACAACCAGGCTGATATTTGTTAAGGTAATTTCAAGATTATTATTAAGATAATTTAAACAAAACCGTGTTTAAAATTTTGTGGTTTACCTACGTACATACATTGAATAGTATGTACGATAAAATGGACCGTTTATTTTGAAAGTGGTGCAAGTCCACTTTCTTTCGTTTCGAGAAAATCGAATGTCAGCAGATCTGACAATTAAAAAATATAGGTTAATTATGTGAAGTCTGGGAATGTTTGTACTAATTTATCAATATATAATTTGATTATATAAATTTCTTTTAGGCGAATTTAACTAAAATAATATACAATTTTCAGGCTGCAAATGGACTTACACCACTTTCATAATTAGTCGATTGTAAATATCATTTAATTTCAATTTTGAAATAACAAATATCACTTAAAATATATCTTATATTAATCCAATTTTGTTTATAAATAATAACGAGAAATACAATAGGATTAGCATTTTTTATTTTGAACGTTAATTATATTTATATATTGTTAAACTTAACACAAGATATTGGTATTATTAATTATTTATGCTCTTCATGTGGCAGTGTTTTGAAATATTCATGATGCACAGGAGGTATACAAGGTAATAGCTGCTGCATATCCTTATATTTTTCGTATGTAATAGGCTTGGCATCGTGATGGAAATTGGACTTACATCACTTTCATAATCAATGGTTACGCAATTTCTTTTACCGGCCAATTTTAAATTGAACAAAGCATTGGCATTTTTTAAGATATTAAATACTAACTAGTTATGAACAAAAAGTTTACACTAAATTAAGCATAAATTACGTCATATCTCATTTTTTTAAAAAAAGGACTTACACCACTTTCAAAATAAACGGTCCAAATGATAAAAGTGCGATGAAATTAGCAAGAATACATTAACATAAAAAAAAACATTAACACTCGATATACGGAGCACTAGCAGCAGCTATTTTACATATGTTAATTCATAAAAATAACAGGCATGTATTTATTCAGACTTTCAGCAATTTTAATTATAATACACAACATGTAATGAAATAAAAGTGAATAAATTGCACATAAATGTATCTCTGTAACTTCGATCATCGTAAATTAAACAATTTGGTACGCATCAAACTGACTATTATAGAACTGTTATAAACGAATGTTAATATTGAAAATTGTATGGAATGTAGCTTTCGCGAGTGCTAGTGCCGACAGAAAAAGCTGGACGCCTTCGAGAAAATAAAAATAAAGAAAAAAATGTAAAGAAATAAAAGAAATAGAAACGTAGAGACAAAGTACAAATAACCGCGTATGTATATATATTTAACAAAACTAAGGATGAAATTAATACATACATACGTACTAGATTTACGTTCAATAGTTTACGCGCCCACTCGCTTGTTTCGCCTGATTGCAATCATGGCCAACGCCCAGTGAACAATCGCTCTTCATTTGTTTCAAGGAGCGTGCGACATCGGTCCTATAATTAATCGATATCTCGATCGAGTATGTTGGTCGACTGTAGTAAAAATGAATTATAATTTCCATTTTCTGCTTGGATTACAGTTTTATCAGAACCAGTTTCAGAAATAATACAAAAGGAAATAATAATATAAATGATTGAAATTGAATGGATCTTTTGTTGGAACATTGCAATATTTGAGCATGTTTTGTTAAAAGGGTATTCTGGTGTGACGAATATTGACGTGATATAAAAAAACATACATATTGCATTCAATTTAAAAAATCGAAGATCGCCTTAATCCCTAGAAAACTGATGCAGATAAAAAAGTATTAGAGGCACCGTTATATTGCTCGCAAAAAGCAGTATAACTTTTTCCTCTTTCACCTTCTTCCATTGTTTACTGTTCGCAAGAAAGAAAAAACGCGGACTGCTGTCGGCGTGAACACCTTGTATATCATCGACACGTCATTTCAATTTCGAAGCAAGCGTGACGCTGCTACCTTTCAATTACGTTCAAAATTCCAGCGACGATAGCCAATTTCGTCTGACTAGGAATGAATGTTTGAAAACGAATAAGAAATGAAATGAAGGGTGCGGACGTGGCGGATTGGAAATTCGAATCAAACGAGCTTAATCGGACATTTGCTGCACTCGTTTCTGGGCCGAACGGCTGCCGTTAACGATGAAATCTGCTGTAAGATTGGTTCTCAACTTCCGTAATGTTTCTGAAATGAAAGAAGTTCGGCTGGTGGTCGGACAAACCAGCTCGGCTCGCAAATTTTCGTACCATCGACCACATTATTTCGCCGCAAACGGATGCCCGACCATTAGAATAACTAAGCTATCTCTGTTGCGGCTAGCCGCGCCGTGTTATTTTTAAACTCTCTTCCCGGGGATTATTTAAACGCGAAATTAGCCTGTCACGTGGCACGTTCGATCGAAAACCGCCATTCGGCAAATTAATTCTCGAGCACCGTCCTAAATGAGGGACCAAGCCGATCTTCAACGACGACGTAGATTATATGAGCTTAGATCGAGAACATTCGATCGGGTAAAATCCAATTCCGTTCTGCACACGAACACGAAAGTCGATTTGCCGCACAATTCTCGGCTTTTGAAAAATGCAGTTTCGAAGGAGAGGTGAAATTTGCAATTTTATGAATTTTTTCCCGCATTAGCATGTCGGCTGGAATTGTGTGCTCAGAGTTGAAGATTAATTTGTATGCTAATCTAGCGTGTCTTAATTTTTTTTTTAAATTTTATTAAAAATTGCAAAACTTACGTTGCAAAACAGAACGTCGAGGAAGCAATCGATGCGATGCGCTTAACTTTTCAAATGTAACTTTCATTAAATAGAGTACTTTAAATTGTACGACATCTCCGAGGTTGCCGGCGGTCAAAGTGTTAACCGTAACAGCTGTACGAATTAATTATTCTTAAGTAGTATGATTCTGTAGACTGTTCCAAATGCAACGGCATACTGTTCGATAACTTAGACTGTGGACGTTCATGCGAATGCATATTTTCATAGAAAGCTGTAAAACAATGGAACCTGAACAGAAATATGTTTCGTAATTAGAGGATTCTAAAAACGCGCCTTTGTCATTTTCTATTTTATGCATGATGCGTACGCTTCGCATATTTATGTTTAACGAATGCAATGACATAGCACACACGAAAAGTGTTTCAAAAAATAAAATCTTACGGAATTGAATGTTTGCCTCGTTTAAACACCACGGAATTGGATTTTACCGGATCAAACGTTTCCGATTTAAGCTCGTATAATCCACGCCAGGGCTCGGAATTATCGAGCACGCAACACGATGATCGCGAGGGCTACGCCTCCCGACTCCAGTCTCACTCCCCGATGATCGGCTAAATCAGGCATGGACAAGTCATTTGAGCTGCGAGCCACAAGCTCCACTACTACTACGGTAAGTGTGGGTGCATCACTGCGGATGGACCTAATACTGCGGTATTTTATAAAAGTAATAAAATCTAACATTTTCAAATCGTTAACAATACATTAACAATCTCACTTCGGACATTAACGCTATTATTACTACGCTGCGGATTTTATGCATTTGCGATTAAAGTTAATAGGCTAAAGTGCAGAACAGTAAAAACATTGAAAGTAATTAAAAGTACGGCTGTATTATTTTCAATTTATTATGATTATCTCGAAAAGCAAGAAATGTCTGTGCAACTCATGTATCTTGCAATGAATGCAAACAATTTTATTACCCTTATTACCCTAACTTGCACGATGATTTTCACAAGAATAACCAAATACAAGGGTTATTGCAGACTTCAAATAAAAAGTACAAAAAGATGTGCTAATTTATTTCCAGATAAACCTCCCATAGTTTTTTATTATTAGCTAGCATATAAAATAACAAAAACAGAGAAACTTAAATTTTTGCTACAAAATAAAAATTTGAAATACGATGTTGCAGTCATTCGTGACCTCGGCAGACAAGTTTAGGGTTGACACGTTCGTGTACGTTTTAAAATGCTTCGAATGTTCATAGAGAAATCTTTGCGAAACCGTTCGGGTGAATCTGATTGACCAATTTTTTTCACGATGCCCATCTCGTGGAACGGGAGAACGAACGAAAAGCGAAAATTACGCACGCTGATTGGTCAATTATTTCCTAAAGGCAGAACACGTTGATTGCTCCAGGATGAATTAAACTTAAAGCAGTTCGACCTAATTAAAGGACTGAATCCGAGAACTGGCTTTACCAATCGCTGAAAGTTTCTCGCAGGAGCCGTGATTTATGACAGTATTTCTGCCGGGCGGGGGATGCATAGTTCACGGAAGCCGATGCATGTGTTAAGGGAAACTAATACATTGTTACTGCAAATAATCTTGCAAATTGCGTTTAAAGCTTTAGGAGGGGATCTGAACGTTTTTTTACTAATATATATATATAATAAACTTACTTATCTGACAATTACTGCTAAGAATATATATTCTGCTATATATATATCTGCTATATACTGCTATATATATTCTTAGCAGTAATTGTCAGATAAGTAAGTTTATTTAATATTGTAATTTCAAACGATCTATTACGCATAAAACTACTGTGTAACCTGAATAATACGCATGCATTAATTTCTACTTTATATTAAAAATGCGGTCGATCTCTCCCGTAATTCTGCTATAGATCGGCCATACTAATCCGGGAGAGTGCGACCACGTTAATTGTTCCCTCCTTCAATGGAATTTTTATTCTTCTTCTATCCGGTTTTCTTCAAAGCGAATTTGCATTCTTTTCAAGTTGGAGATAGCTTAATATCCAAAGAATTCCGTTTGGCTTAGCGAGACAATACCGTATTCCTTCAACGAAGGAAACGCACTTAATAAAAAGTCCCGTCTGCTAGGTTCGCAATTTCACAAACAATTGCGACTGTCATGGTCAGAAGACGCGGTAGGCAACTCGCGAACATCGGAAATGGTTCAGAGAACGTTAAGACACAGAAGAACAATGGAGCTATAAAGAAACATAGGAATGTTTCCATTAAAAGGGGGAAGAATGTAAAGAAACGTAGGAAACAAAGGAAAGTGACACGTCATTAGAAGAATGGGACCAAAACGAATGCGTGAGATGCAGAGAGGACTATTTCGAAGCTGCGAAAAGTGACGACTGGTTTAAATGTGTGAGGTGTAGTCGTTGCTATCGCGAGGGATGCTCCGAATATGAGAATTTTTGTGATTCATGTGGAGAGCTGAAGAAAAAATAACATAAGAATTACTTTCATTATTTATGATACTTTTTACAAGGTTATTTTTCGAGTTACAGTATTTTTGTTTTTGTTTGAAAACGGTAGCATATATATATTAATTTGACGCAAAATAGTGTTTATATATGAGCCGTTTATTTTGCAAGTGGCATAAGTCACGTTACCGTAATGGAAAGTGGTGATTTTTTAATGTTTATACGAAATTATTTATACTGAGAAAAATATCAGTATCCTGAGATAACAAATACAAGTAAATCTTCTCGAAAGTTAGCATCCATATTTTTGAACGTGTTAAAACGCAAACCCTTAAATATATCGACTTAAAAACAAAGCGACTTATGCCACTTTCAAAATAAACGGCTCATATATATATATATATATAAGTTACTTAGGACATTGCTATAATTTGATTGATGCAATAAAATTCTGGAAAACCTCTTTTTGCTCAAAAAGAGGTCGAACTCTCACCCCCGGTATATCACATTATTCCGCACACTTCATTCTTCGAGTAATATATTCCACGAACGCTGTTCTTTTGTTCTCCGCTTGGACTCCGATAAGGGATATGTTGAATTCACCGACAAAGCTTTCATTGATATTAGATTGATTGACAAGAGTTCATCGAAAGCAAGTTTGATTGACACCTGCGTTAGTTGTCGGCGATATTGCAAGTGTATTGACTCGCTTGACTGTGCACCAAAAATCGACAGTTTTTGTACACTTTTTTTTATTTTCATACCAAAGAGTTTATCTACAAGCCGTTTGCGGAGTTGCTAGTCAGCATTTCTCGCGTAAATTACGAGTTTTATGAAATAAATAAAAGAAAGAAAAATTGTATCAATTTTTGTAATTAACACGATAATGTGGGTAAATTCGTTATTTAATACCAGAGTGCTCCGTTTATAGAAAAATCGGGTACTGAGCTTTGCGGAATAACCGGATATCGATTTTTATTATAATATTTTGCAACAGAGTTATTGAAACACCCCGTATAATGTCGAGTTAGTCGAGATGTTCCTTTAAAACTTCGTTATAGAAGTCCGCTTCTGAAAGTTGCGGTACAAGAAGGAGAAAGTAAAAGTAATACATTACAAGCTGCGTTCTCTGGAACTATGGCAGATGGTCTTATTTCATTTTCATTTATCTAATTTAATAAGACAGACTCTAAACTGCGAGAAATCGATAAACTGCGGATTTTATGTATTTATGGCACACATATGCATATGAATAACTGGAATACAGAGCAGCGAAGACTTCTGAGGAATTCTACAAAATTGTTACATTAATATCAAGATTTATAAAAGCAATTTGAAGAAGGAACAAATTCCTATTTGACTTCCGTCGTTTGTAATTGACGCAGATAATTTTTATTCTGCACGAGAAACCATAGTTTGGTAATCAATCTCTCCGAAGTCACTGCAAAAAAGTACCATTAAGACTTCTGCCTCTACTTTCAAGGAAACGGAAATTACTTCAATCATTTTCTTCGCGTGCAATTGAGTAACGACAATGAAAAATTGAGTTCCATATCAATTAAATTTAGAATGAGGTGTCTATATAGATGCAGGGTGTTCATGCTAACGGTCACGTTGATTTTTCAAGCATTTACAGTAATCTGGCAAAAGAATATCTGCAATAAAGGTCAATCGATACTTCGAGGAAAACAAAGTGCAATAATAAAAATTCCGAAAAATTTGTTCATTCGATAAAAAGCTCATATCCCTTACCGTTTTTAAATACCACTATGTATTTTTTACTTCATTGTGTGATAGCTGACGAAAAAACGAATTCAACGAGCCACGTGAACTCGATGCATCTTGCAATTCAGTTTTCTCGAGAACAAAGGCCTAAATGAAAAAATGTTGCTCTTTTTCGCCGACTTATTTTTGCATGTAGAATCACTACCCGGCCGATTGTACCACACTTTTGGGTGTGATGGTCGCGACATATGATTTTTACGTCGTTTTTAACATCGTTTTTTCGTAAAGGCTTGACTTGCGGTTCCTTTGAGACTATTGTTCCTCCTGTCGAATACTATATGAAACAGGAATAAAAACTTTGACCTCGATTTTCAAGATCAAGGTCAATTTTGCACCGATCCAGAAGTGTAGAAATCCGCTATGAAAGCGGAAAAGCGTGAAAAGCCCGAAAGCCTGAAAAGCCTGAAAAGGGAAAGGCGAGCGTGGTGTAGCGGAGTATTGTTCAATATGATAGATAGAGCTGTAAAGCATAGTGTTGCGCAAATAAACAAAAAGTTGTGAATTGCGAAGAAAACTCTGGGAAAGAAACATTGAAGAAATTATTCGTCTAGGATGAGACAAATTATATTGCATAACTTTCAAAAATAATCGGACGTTGTCTATGAATATATGGATCTAAATTTCCTCTGATTTTTATTTTTTATAATATGTTATTATTGTATATGGTATAAGTCC
The DNA here is from genome assembly GCF_051020955.1 of Megalopta genalis. Taxonomy (NCBI): domain Eukaryota; kingdom Metazoa; phylum Arthropoda; class Insecta; order Hymenoptera; family Halictidae; genus Megalopta; species Megalopta genalis. The sequence continues at coordinate 9,749,974 of NC_135025.1, forward strand.
ATTTGACGCTAAAAAGTCCTTTATTTTCTTTAACAATTTTAATAATTATTGTCTAACAGATTTATAATATTAAAAACATACTCGATATGTGAACAAATGGACTTCATATCGCTTTCAAAAATAACGTTTTCAACTAACATTCAATGGAATACAAAACTACTAAAAAGTAAAACTAGGAACAACATCGAGAAATTAAGTACTGTAACGAGATATAGATCAGCAACTGAATTCCAAATTGCATGCTATAATGTCCGAGAATAAAGTTGGGCAACCGTGAGTAAACGCGAAGCAGTGATAAAACAATCTAAGTGTTACATTGCATGTCGATTCTCTCGAAGATAAACTTGATACAGATGTTCTTAATTCTCCGATGTACTGATCAAAAACTGTGAAGAATGCTGATTATTGTTTTTCTTTCTGTTTAATTTTCTCACGATTCCATAGCAGGATGTCTCAAAATTATTGTACAAGCGGGAAATGAGGAGTTTCTGAGGTCATTTGAAGCAACTTTTTCCTTAGCGAAAATGCAGTTCGAGGCTTTGTTTACGAGTTATTAACGAAAAACAGTGACCAATGGGAGGCGAGCTCGGTAGTGGAGCAAGCAATAGACACCGACTTCGATCGTGCCGCTAAGTTTAATTTTTTTGTTTCGTGAAAATATGTAGAAATAAACCTTGTCAATTTAATTGCACAAAGTATAATAATTTCTTTGTAAAAAAATTCCGTAACAATGATAAAAATTCACGCACTTCGCAGTGGAATACTCCCATAATGAAACTTGTATATGTTTATTGTAGACCGATATGTCACGATTGATAATGAAATGAAATAGTACCAAATAGTTCACGTGTATGTATTGTATCGTTAACTAATGACATCAATTATTATAACAGCTTCCATAATTAATTCCACTTGTATCAGTATTTAATTAGAATGTTGCGAGGAGTTTCATAGTCGATAATTGGTATGACATTTAAATATCATTCGAGTTATAGAACAATAATAATTGAAATGTCATTTTGTATTACACACACGCAGTTGCAGTTCAACAAAAATCAGAATAGATTATTATCAATTGAAACGAGATCTATATATAAGGTACTTTAGTATGCCTTTATTAAACTTCGAAATAAAGACGTTCGAAGCTTCAAGAATAATACAAAAATAAATTTTCATTTATAATTTCTTATAAAAACACAAAATTAGTGTTTTGTACCAAACAAGAAATTCTCGCCTTACACGATTTAGGAATAATTACTTGTACAGGAATATTTTATTAAGATATCCAGCGTGTGTGAATTATTGAATGAATATTATTGATTAAACAGTTTGTTAAGTCATTGAACTTAGAGCTTCCGGGATATTATCGTAACAAAATGAATGTATTATCATTCGGCGAGCTTCGGTTTTCACATATATTTTAGGTAACGTTCAGGTCGTAATTCTTATTCCATTATTCATTTATTCGTTACAAGAGTATAATTTCTTAATCAATTATTCATTATTCATGCATTTATTCGTATCATGAATCGACTTCATCCTGTAGCTTTAACGTTCGATGGTTTTTTTTATAGAAAGAGATAAATAACGCAGTATAGTTGGAAATAATGCATTATTGTAAATAATTATATATTATATTATTATTATAAATATTATATTATTATAAATTATTGTAATGCATTAATTATAAATATAATGAATCAAAGATAGTACATATATTCAAGTTATTAATTATTTCCGAATTAACAAACACAATAATGTATTTATTAGTTTCTTCTATGTTATTTCAAATAATTTGTATTTAACTCTATAGAAAACTTGCTATATCCTGTAAAAGAAAACTGAACCTTAAGGGGGCGAATGGAAACAAAGGAAAACTATCTGTCTTCAGAAAAGAATCAAAGGTTCTTGAAAGGAAGACGGTGACTGCGCTGAAACTTCCTTTTACGGCTAATGTTCTTCGTATCCTCAAAATGATTGATTAGGTGTTCAAAACGTCAATTTCAAGAAAACGCACATTTGTCATATGTAGAAGATACGAACGATAAGGATGTTGTTTCTGAACAAGATATTTCGAAGTGTGTAATTTTTTATTAGAAAAGAACTACTACCACCAAATTACTATCAATGTACTCATATTTCATGAAATAACACTCAGAATGAAGACATTTTCGATACTAATAATATAAAAATAAAACGAGTATGAACGCAGCGAATTGAATAATTAAACGAAGCATGTCAGCGTTAAAAATCTTCATACCGTTGATTTTAATGAATGTTCTGGTATTATTGTGGACAGCGTATATCAAATCAATTATTGTTTGTCAAGCAATCTCTCAATGTATTATATCATTTCAGATTATACCAATATGGATTGTGGAACTGCATTTTTCAGAGCGATACAAACCTAAAATCGTAACCTTTTGTACAAAATCACGAATCAATTCGTGTCGTTACCCGTGCAATACTACTTTTTTTTTGACAGACCTGGCCGGATAAACGGGTAAACCGTTCAAGAGATTTCTCTTTGTTTTACTAACAGCTACAGTTATGCGTACTTCTGTTGAAACGCGTACGAGCACCAATGAGAACGCAAGTAGCAACAACAAGCAAACAGTAATGCATACATTGTTCGGAAGCGGAACACAAGTGGTATTCAAACACAATAGAATCAACTTCGTGCGCAACAGTGTTGTTAAATATATTTGTCAGCTAAAAATGGCATTGTTCGCATGTACTATGGTAAACGTAAACATTAATTTAGGTCTCGCCTCTGTTGGCACAATAGAAAACAGACCGAGTAATGAGGGATTCTCATAGCAGAGCGATGTCCAACCGTGGAGGCCCCTAACGCGTCTGCTCCCCTTTCCTTCTGAAACAGAGCTTGCAATTGTCCGGACACTTGTCTGCGTTCATGCTATGGTTGAGGAGAGGGACATCGCCAAGTTACAATGGCAGATGCGATAGGACAAAAGAAGAAAATTTGAACAGCAAACGATTCGAAAACGTCAGAATTTTGTAAAGAGGAAGTACATTGTGCAACGGTCACCAGTCCTTCGTACAAAAAGAACCATTAACATCGGCGTCATTCCACGTCGAGTGATCGCACTTTGTACACGCGAGGTCATGGATTTTCAAAAAGTTGCTTGCTCGTGTAGACCTCGATGACTCGAGCAGAAAGCGACTCTCGATTCCTCGATATTGTTTGAACTTTCCTACAGTCGGTTGTAAGAATCGAAAGAGTCGAACTTTTTAAAGGGAATTATAACTTGAATAATATTGTAATTATCAACACAGGATCAACGCCGTTTCATACACGAAATAAGGGATTGAAATAGTTTTAGTTGTAAATAATAGTTATAACTAGACGACGGATCTTTATGCAAATGCATATTTTCTTTCGAGTATAGGTAAACTGATGGGACTCAGACTGATATTTGTTTTGTCGAATAATATAAAAATATAGTCTTCATTTTGTATATTTTGCACATTGCATACATTTTACGTATTACATATTTCAGACGTATTTATCAATTGTGTATCGGTAATGCAATATAAAATAGCATTATTCCATTGGTCATCGTCAGTTATGGGAAAGAATTATTGTTGAAATCTAACAGTGTCCCACAATTTTGTCGCGCAGTGTACGTAGTAATTCACGTGAATCAAATCATGCAAATATCTCCAATATTTATGAATATCTGTAAAACTGTGCGAAATACAATAGCCGATTTATTTATAATTTAAAGTATGCCAGAAAGAATGTCCTAAGTGAATCGAATTCGTTAAATGAATCAGCTGTTTGTTAAGACAGGGTGGACTATTTCTTTATATAACCATAAATACCGATGTTTACGTGACCTCTCATTCGTGTAGTTCATCCTGTGTACAAATGCAAATTCAAACTTTCTTTTATGCATCGTAGTAGGTATTGGTATGTTTAACTTTGAGAACTTCTCCTCGAGAACTTGGGCATGGTTAGGAAACGACAGTTTTGTTTTGGGAACGTAAATAAACCAGCCGTAGCGTTCGCGAAGAGGATCTTCTGGTTCGGAAGACTCCAGAAATCGGTTTCTCAGACTCCACACTAACAAGGATATACGGTTAAGTTCTTTCATACGATGCAGTAAATTCTCCCCAATTGTCCCTCGGCTTGTAAGCAGAAATGGACAACTTGGGAGGAGGGGTTGCGATTATGTATATTATTAAATTGTGGATTTAATAATGCAGAAAATATCTTTTTATTCCTACACTTCCATTGTACTTTTTTTACCACCGTTGTGCGTTTCTCCACAACTGTTCTTCCTTTTTTAACTTCTCATGCACTTCATCTTTTTATTGTTCCACTATTTCCTCTGCGTTTCCGCGAGCATTCTTCTTTTCTTCTTTGCCTGCTATCCTGTTTTATTAATATCACTTCCTCTCCCTCATTCTTTTCCTTACAACGACAGATCTTAATTCAATTTCGCTCGCGTCCGCCGACATTCTGCACATCAAATTCTTCGGCTTTCGTCGTCTCTGTTCACGTGATAACGGATATTAATTAAAACCACGTAAACGGTCTATTTACCGATATAATGTTTTTCGAGGCAATCTAAGAAAAAAATTCAACTCACTTGGTCCAGTTTGAAAAAAGTTATCGCGTTTTAAAAGGTGTACCAACACTTTTGTGAGTCACTGTATATTAATGTGATATATTCATGACAAAACGGTGATTTCATTTGACGAGATCTTATAAAATTCTTGTTGCTACGAGTAACATGCAGGAAATACTTTCTCGCGCACCAACGCAAGGCCTTATCGTGATTCTTTTTCTCGTAAAAAATAAAGGACGCTGGATAAGAAGTTCTGGCACGATCTCCTTATATTTCAGACCTGTTTCTTTGCAACTTTCACTTAGGTTTTTCCCGAGTAACACTCTCTTGCGAAGATATGCTTCAGCCACCGGTGTCGGGCTCAGTTGTTTTGCCTCGTGCGAGCAAAACCAAAGACTTTAATACGAATGAATTATTTAAGCGTTATTTTTACTCAAGAACAGGCTGCAGTCGTTGGGTCATCGATTTTGATGAAACTCTTGACGATGGATCTAGTGCAACAATAATCTTACCAATTGCCATTTTTTCGTCTATACTCATTATTTATGAAGATATTTTACATTTAATCTTTGCGATTTCCGTGCGTAATATGGCATTATAAATTTTGAATTCAATCAACGTGTTATCTCCTTAACATACGATATCACGAAAACTCGAGCATCAATACTATTTTCCATTGTTGTACAGTAGCAGACAAAATATTGACAAACGGCATCCAATTATAATTAATAATTAATAAATAAATATAATAATATAATAATATAAAAAATATAAATATAATAATATAAATATAATAATTAATAAAGATAAAAATGCAGCAATAAAAATTTCTTGGAACAGTAGCGAATACATCGCGGAACCTTCGAAACGATTAAATTCGGAATGATGATCAATTTAACACTATTATAGAGGACATAATGCGACTATATCCTGTAATTTCCTATGAAAGTGTCCCCTGTAATTTCAGCAATTTTAAAAGAGAAAACGTGTTAAGTTTAGCGTTAAATTTCGCAGCCCTGCGATTGAGGTTATGAAAGTGAAACTCAAGTTCGTCCATTCATCGTCTTAAATTTACGACCGCTATCGTGTACGTATAACCTCGATTATTATTAATAAACGGTTTCTAAAAGTATGCAATTTTATGCTTGCGAATTTCTTTTTATCAAACAGTTAATCTCGATGATGCAAGAAGAACATTTTGTCACCGTTAAGAGACGGTTTAATAACTGAAACGCAAGGAGATGCAGAGCAAAGTCTAAAGAAACCTGATTCTGATCAGAAAAAGGATAAGATTTCTTAAAAGATGGACGATCAAAATGTTAAATTGTGCTCCCTACAGCCACTTGCTTTCTGAATCCACAGGAGAATGAGGTAGGTGTTTAGGATGTTAAGATTGGGCTTACGTACACATGTCGGAGCTGACAATGAGAACAAAGGTGTTGTTTATCCTGTGACGTGTGTAAATAATCGCCATACCCTTTAACATAGTTTAGTCAGCAAATGCTGACACTATGTCCATTATGGTCTATAAACAAATCATGAATAAATGTGAAAGCACTGAAATATTCCGTTCTCGTTATCTTCTTCCAATTGAATCGACGTTTTCTTTACTTATACTTTTTTTACCAGTGTTAAATTAATTAATGTATTTACAGCAGAACTTCGTTTGTTCGAACGTGACGGGAACGTGATTCTAATAACATTGTAGTTCATACAGTAATTGCTCACTAATTTCCTTCCCTATCTATAATTGTCGGACATTGTTCATACGAATACGATGGAATTCCATTTAATTTTATTGTATAATATTCTGTGTTCGCCTCGAGTAAAATAAATTAACGATCGTGATACGCGAGCAAATCAACACAATTATTATTAATAATAACGCACTGCATTATTGGATTATTATGCATTATTGCATGGATTGCATTTATGCTAAAGAAGAAAAAAAAATCGCGAGTTACTTTTGAGACACCCTGGATAAAATTAAGCGAACGACAAGCAATAACATATTATATAATATAACATATAATATAATATATATAATATTTTTTAATATTATATTATATATACTATAATATAATATAATATAATATAATATAATATACTATAATATAATATAATATAATATAATATAATATAATATAATATAATATAATATAATATAATATAATATAATATAATATAATATAATATAATATAATATAATATAATATAATATAATATAATATAATATAATATAATATAATATAATATAATATAATATAATATAATATAATATATAATATAACATATTATAAAATAATACAGAATTCTAAAAATATTGGAATTCTTTCTGTGGCCACAAAATTATTGTCTAAATTGTCTGAATTGTTTCTAAATTGTTTATATTTACGTTAGATTTCAGGAAATACCGAATCTGCTGTAATAGGACAATGTGCTTGTTTAGAATGCACAGGAGGTTTTACGTTCGACAAAGGTAATTTTATGGTTACTCGGACGCGCTCGCTATTACTCTGTAAGTTTCTATTATCTGGCATTGCACGAAACCGAACTGTCTTACTGGAATGTTAAACTGTTTCTGCCTGAACACGCTTTAACTTTTCTCGCTGCTATTGGCTGAGAAAAATTTGGCGAAGGTGCTGAAAAACGTAGCGTTGCAACTGTTACGAAGATTTATGGGCGAGTTCTTGGAGTTAGGATTTGCACAGAGGATGTGTTATAAAGTCGCTTTCCAGGGCTTCGAGGATTCCGAAGTTTCAGCTTTCCCGTTTGAATACGTTCATGTGTATAAAATCGGATAGTTCTTTGTTCTAAACTTGTTGAAATTATCCAAATTCTTTTATATAGAAAATAATTGACTAGATTTCTGAATTCAAGCATACGTTATACCAAAACCAGGTAAAAGTCTAAATAAATTCAGCCCTATTATTCTTATATAGAATCAATTAAAGTAAAATTAATGAATTAATGACACCTACGACTGTGAAAATGATCTGTTACATCGTTACTAAAATTTTTCGTCAGATTTTTGTGAAATTCTTTGTGTCACAATTTTTTCAAATTTTTTATCGACACATTTTCTAGCAAACTAGTCTTTTTAAAGCTTCAAAAAAATCCAATTCGTTTGGTCGAATTTTACAATAGTAATTCCATGTTAAAAGGCGCGTCCGCATATGTATGTGTACGGCATTTAAAGAGGCACTGCGACCAGCGAACAGAGAAAAACGTGCAAACGAGAAAACTTCATTTTCAGTAATTATCGCCTTATCTTTTTAAATGTAGCATCAATGAATGCCTGAGATTCTTTCGGTTAAAACGAGTCCAGGCACGATGTAACTCGGATTAATTAAAGCTATTCTCAGACTAATTAATAAACAATGTACAGGGTGAATCACATAAATCGCACATCTGAAATAACTTATAAACTATACTTTTCATAAAAAATTACATGGTTTCAGAGGCGAGTTTTCAAGATCAACTAATTTCTTAGTCTTACCAGACTTATATTAATCGGAAGAACCACAGCTATTCGTGGATACTACAATAATAAAAGTAAGACGAAAATTACTTAAAATAAATGTTCTTTCTTGCACGATTATTTTATCCAGTCGCGACATTTCTATACACGTGTGTCTGACGGCTTTCTTTTTATTTCACTAATTCTCTCTCTCTCCATCCCTGTCTACTGAGATAATACATACCTCGCCGAGCTCGAGGCACTCTGGTGTCACAAAAAGTGGGACTGTAATTTAAAAAAGTAACTACTTACAAATTTGTTCGCCGTTTATTAAAATTTTCGCGGATTGCCCCGAGTGAAAGGCTTCGAAGACCATAAAATGCCCAACTACGTTACAAAAACCATTTCTCGGACGGGAACGGTTTCCGTTGAAGCAGGAAACCCATCCCAGAGACACTGAGAATCTGTTCAGTGTGTGAAAACAAGTAATTAGTCATGATATGAGTTCCAGGTTTGTGAGGCGCACTTATAAGGGAACGGGATCCGGTTGGTTTTCAGAGAGGGCGGTCCGGTCACCCGTAATTCAAGCGCAAAACTCGAAAGACGGTTAGGATGTCATAAATAATGGCCAAGAGGATGGCTGACAAAGGCTTTGACGACGTTCCTTTAATGAAAGCAATTTGTTTGTTTTCATTGTGGAATATAGTTTTGAAAGACGTAGATTATCCCAACAAAGCTTCGCGTTCAAGTCCGCATACAGGGACTTCCTCTTCCGCCAGAGCAATCTTTTTATAAAGAAGAATAAGCGTTTTACATTCGATCCAAACAATTTCAGCTTTCTGAAAAAACTAGAAGGATTGTTTCACTAGATGACGTAATATGTGCAGTGTATAAGAAGAGGTTATGTTACGACCTTTACGAAGTTGTGTTCGCTGAAGCTCAGACCTGGTTTCAATGGTTTTAGAAAACATTGTTTACTATAATATATTATATGTTAATATATTTATGTTTACTATAATATATTATATGTTAATATATTTATGTTTACTATAATATATTATATGTTAATATATTTATGTTTACTATAATATATTATCAAAAAATAGTTAATTTATAGTAATAAAAAAAATAAAAACAACGATTTCTTTCTAAACAATTATTACTATAAATTAACTATTTTTTGATAATATATTATAGTAAACATAAATATATTAACATATAATATATTATAACAATTATTACTATAAATTAACTATCCAAAAATAGTTAATTTATAGTAATAATTGTTTAGAAAGAAATCGTTGTTTTTATTTTTTAGAAATCATTTTACTAAATATAAATCAACTATTTATCGAATAGTTAATTTATATTAGTAATACTATACAAAGAAAGCGTTGTTTTTGTTTTTCTCATCAGAAATCATTGCTTAATATGAATCAACTATTTACCGAATAATTAATTTATATTAATAATGGTTCACAAACCATTGAGACAGGTGTAAAATCATATTAACATATTGAATATGACATTAAATCATATTAACATATTTGAGAACCGAACTTTGTGTGAACAGTTAACTTTTTCATGTAGCCTCTCAACGCTCTTCCAGTTTTATCACCAGTTCCATGAATTTCTGTACATTCCCTATCTTTACTAGTCGGCGTGTGCCAACTGATAAGTAAGAATCGTCGACAAACGTCGACAAAACCGAGCGGCGAATATAGCCGGTAAGCATGGAGTAGTGGACGGCATAGTTCGATTGTCGGGCTAGTGGAACGGGTAAATCAATTCACCAACTCTCAACACAATCTTTGTCGACGTGTAGTGTATTGTCGCGGTGAGGTTCCGATACTATTTCTCGTATCTCTATTGCCTGGTACGTCCGATTGTGTATACAATTTATAATTACTAGCAGATAAAGTCTGAAACACACTTTTGACCATTTCCTGGAAAAGAAATCGTAGTGCTGTTGTTTTCCAGAAATTTATCGTTTCCGGCGGAACTAAAACAGTTTCCAACTATTCTAGATAATATTATGTATATACTTAATAATAACACCGATGAAGTAATTTGATAGTGATAATTTGAAGTAGTCACTGTACTATTTTCAACACTTTCCATTGAACTTGCTAAGGAATCAGCAGTCCAGCTAGATCTTGTCACTTTTCCTTTTATAAATCATTTTAAATGTTTGTTTTGATATCATAATTACTATTATATTATATTACTATATTACTACTATAATTACTACTACTACATTATTACTATACTCATAATTACATGAAACTATGATGAATGTAATATATATATATCGAATGATAAGTCACGGTTTCGATTTGGACAATGTCATAATGGTGCATGAATTCCCATCTAAAAGAACAACGACGACTTTGAAGTCAATTGTTCATTTGTCATAATTAAACTACGATTTTATACAAAAAACGAAAATTGTTTAAATATTTTGACTGTTTTACATTTGATCTACCGATTTCCTCAACAACTACGCAAAAAATTAAACAATTATTTGCCCCATCGAAACAAATGACATTTCTTTGTGTCTTTTTTTCGTATCGTTGAAAACAGCGAGACACGTAAGGTGCTTGAATTTTAACATGGCTTCTGTCTGGCCGATCCAATAATTCGCAAGAAATGCATGCTGACAAGAGATAGTCTACGATGGAACGCTATTGTTTGAGGTCTACAATCAGCCCTCCAAATTTCATCAAAATCCGAGTCAGCTGCAGAATCTCGACGGGGTCTCCAGTAGTGTGAGCGATCCAGGCTATCAGGACCGACAGGGCTTATCGGGCTTATAGGGTTGATCTAAAAGAAGTGGTTGGCCGGAATAGTCCAACCTTCGTAGAAATCTATCGGACATATGATGTATGTTTTTGACACCGTTGATTGAGGCTCTCGGAACCCTAATATCATTTATTTGTCACGGCCGACTTTATCAAAAATTACGAACGGTTTGTTCACAGTAAGCGTATCTATCCATAGTTCATGTATACCTATTTCTACCACACAGCAGGTCGAGTGACCCGTCTTCAAACAGTCGTATACAGGGTGCGGTGAAAATTCTGTCCCTGTATCTGTACAGGGTGTACAAATTTATATTTAACTGCCTTGGAAATAAGGACACTTCAATTCAATACTCTATATATTTCACCGGTTCGAAAACAGTGTTAATCACAAAACTGAACAATAAAATTTACATTAAGTGTTGAAAATTTGTTCCTTCTGTTTAAAAACGTTTTTGAAACCTTTTTCGAATTATTATTAATGACCGTCGCGAATTCCGTTAGTGTAATTTCGTTTCACGCATTTTGTAAAACTAGCTTTAACTCGTTCGTCGACTTGAATGGTTAATGACAGATCTTCTACCTTCGATAATAATAATAATTTATTTATTATTTATTATTATATATATTATTTTATTTTTTCAATATCCGATAGTCATAGCAATGTCGGCGCTCTTCATTCCGCTCTTGTGCAATTAACCAATCGAAACCCGCTGTTTATCGTTTTCCACTTTTAAGCTAAATAAAGTAATTATTTCCAACAATACTCCATTTTATATTTTACTCGAAACGTCGCTTTTATCACTGTACGGATGATCGGAGAAAATTCTGCGAGTGCAAAGAATTAAACATTTTTTACCGAAATATATTAAATACGCGAGTGACATTTCTTCAAAAATATATTATACATGGTTAAGAGAAATCTCAAAAAATGTGTGAAGTGTTCAAAACATCTAGAAAACGACTTTGCATCCTACGTTCCAAATTATTCTGAGATCTGTTTCCTCTCTGCGGCGAAACTTCTATATGTTTATTATTTTATTTCTTGATAACGCATTCTATTCGATTATGGACGCTGTTTCTTAATTACCCTATTCAGCGCAGCGCAACAATTCCCATTGACGATACGAATGGGTTTGCGCTTGATTAAAAGTGATGTTCCCCGGGAATGCAACTTCTTAGAATGATCCCGACAATTCTGGTGAACTGCTAACTCGAACACAATGGAGGACCGCATATCTCGGATACTAGCTATCTCGGTTTATGGTGGATTCGGCTGCACCTTTTCCGGTCATCCGTCAAGGGTCCTTCATCTACCTTCGCTTTCCATAGTACTCGCCGCCTGGGAGTTAATTCAATATCGAATTAACCAGTGAATAAGCTATTATTCTTCGAAGAATTTGCTCGCGAACAAGAAGACAGCGCATTATTGACATTTTCGTAATACGATAGAACCTCGTTTATCCGAACGACCGATATTTCAATACTTTATTAATTAAATTAAAAGACATGTACACGCTGTACGTGTACGTTCTTTTTTAATGCAGCAGTGGGCCAATACTATATCTCGACACTTTCTAGAACTGAACAAGCTTTTTTGAAGTCGAAACAAACGAGTTGAACTTCTCCGAGATGTTAGAAAGACTAGCCTTTCGCTGGACATTGTGTAACACGAGCCTTACAAACATAGCGATCGGGTGGAATGACGAAAGAAATAAAAGAAAATTAAGTTTCTCAATTTCTTCGTTCGAGAAATTCTAACTAAAAACTTCTAAAAAAAGATTCTAAAAAGAATCTAACAAAACTTCGAACCAATAGAATAGCGATAGGATATATAAGGACATATAAGGATATATATATAACGACTGAATTTTAATAATATAAAATATAGGAACACATATGATCACAATGATATTCAAACAACGAATAATATAAATATTAGTATCAATGAAGAAAATTAAAAAGCACCACATTCAACCGGATTCCTGCACAGCACAGCTCCAAAAACAGGACAACGGGCGCGAATTGCATACACCGTTACGAACAATGCATTTTTCAAGTCTCGGTAATAAAATCCGACGCTTCTATAATTACTGTTCAACAGACTCTCGATTGTACCATAAATCGAAACACAATTTTATTCGTGTATCTAGTGAGAAGGTACGCAGTTTCAAATAATTGCAATGAAATCGTCAGTTGCATCGCTGATGCATCGCTACTGAATCTGTTGTATTTAATTAATTGGTTGCACAGCGAACCGATCGATATCATTTAGCGTAATCAAGGTTACATCCCCATATATTCGCTCAAAATCGCAATATTACGGTATCCGTCTCACCCGAGGCACAACAGGTGTAGGGTCAGCAAGGATAGTCAAGCTAAAGGAGACGGGAACGTAGATCGGTACAGCGTCTTTTGTCATCATCAATAACTGCGGACAAATTGCAGCCAGCTGCATCTAAGCATAAGGATTATATCTTGCAAAGAGCATCAATCAGTGAGAGAAAATTATTTTGCAAAAAAAACATGTTCGTTATCTTGGTGATGTCAGTTTCTATCAGCAATGAGACCACGTAAAGTTATAATGTATACTATAGTTAAAATTATGTTTGCATTCGACAGTTTTGTTCTATTCCCGTTAACCCTTTGATGCGATCTTATGGGCGTTCGGGACAATAATCACAACTTCTAAACTAATTAATTTTCGACCTAAGTGTGTCAATAATTTTTTAAAGGCGATACAAAGATGAATCGATTTGTACATAAATAATATTCAGTTGTGTTAAAAAATTGCAGCGTTTTTGTTCTTTTTTTTAATAAAAAAATCTTTGTTTTTACTCGAATCAACTTCCATTGAACGTATGCCTTTGACTAAAATTATATATTACGAAAGAAAATCTGTTGCAATTGTTGTGTAGTGGTAAGGTTTGAGTTGAATTTATTTACCGACGTACTGCTGCCTTTACGATGCTGCACTGGCGATAAGAGGATTCGTAGTGGTTGACGATTTCACGGAAAGTAGAATATTATCCGAACTCGCCGAACCTACAGTGGTAACTTCATTCGAAAGGGATACTCGGTCCGCTCTCAGCAGATGATTGCGTCTCGAACCTAATTTCCGGAATTCTGATATTTCGAGAATTCCAACCGATATGAGTGGCTGGATACTGAATCCGAATGAGATCCCGATTGTAGCCGAATTGAAATTATCAGGTTCTCTCGTATTTGTACGAAAAGAACTGTAACTGTCTACGTGTGCGATATTTTTTAAACTTTTGAAGTTTACTTACAATTAGATTTTTGAGAAATTAATCATTGGACTGCGGATTTTATGCATATATAATATGAATGAGTAGCAGCGATTTAAGACACAAAAAAAGCTGAAAAAGTAGGTGTTTCGATACATTATCTTCGTTCTACTAAAATTATTTAAAAAATAAAGAGATTAGTATTGTGTTAATAAAGTGACTAGTATTACTTATGGAACTGGTAAATTTATAAAGCGCAAGAAAACACCTACACTGACAAAAGTTTATACTATTTTTATTTTTTTATTATTATTATATTTCTATTTAATTATATATTATTTATTATTAGTGTACAAACTGAAACTTTTCTTATTCGATTGTAGCAAGCAAAGCAGAAATATTTTCTTCGATCATATTAGCTAGTTGAAAATAATGAATAGATATTCTTGAATTAATTAAACACTTTAACGGCGAACGTGTACATATTTGACAACACCAGATTTATGCATTGGTTGCAACATTTTATTCGATTATATCAGAATTCGAATCTGCGTTAATGATATTTATCACTTCGTACAGAATAATTTTATGTAGGGAATTAAATAAATCACAATTGTTACGATATTTCCAAAGTTGAGAACATACATATTTGTTCTTACATACGAAATTTGGGAATTACATAAACGTCTACCTATAGTCCTCACGCGACAACAAGAAGAAGAAAGCACCTCTGTGTTTACATTCCCCCTCTTACTAACCGATCCACTGCCGCAGCTAATAAGAGGGGGAATGTAAACGCACAGGTGCTTTCTTGTCGCGTGAGAACTATATGTGATCCATACTCAGTTTTAAGATTTATTAGCTTCTTGATCGTTTGAACACGTTGTGTGTTATCTTACGTATCTCAAGGTTCGACAACCATCTCTACTTTCAAAAGTATCAAATTTTTAAGCAATTTTTGTTAACACAAAACTTGACTGAACACGATGTCGAAATACCATCGTTCTCATAACGCAATGGCCGACAAAATCAATGTTTCACGTCATGTCCTAAGTCAATATCGCATGGAATCCAAATGTCATATACGATGTCCTGTATGTCTCGTAATTTGTCTGTGGTACTAGTGAGGAGAGCACTGTTTCGTTACGTGCATAGATCATAGCAACGGCATGTGTTCGTAATTCTGTACGATGTAAAGTCGCTGATCGTGGTATCAAACAAAAAGACACGATGCTACGTTATATATCTGTATAAATTCATTCGCGGAATGTATATTCAATCAATTATGTTTGACGTATTGATGGAGTTCGAAATGCTGCAGCATCGAGAACAGGCGCAAATACGGCGACTTACGAAAGTGAGCCGAGTATTCGAATAACTTTTGAAATGAAACTATTTTTTCCAAATTGGACGAAATGGCTTGATTTTTGTTTTTAAATGTTAGAGATACTAGTGCGATTATTTGGAATGGCAAAAAAATAACAGTTCACGTTTGTTTAACTCTTTCATCTGAGCCTAGTATGAAAATTTAAAGAATGTATAAATAAATTAGTTTATCTTAATTGACAAATATCGATCGTCTAGAAATATTGTTTGATTGGCTCAGTTTCGTTCTCCACAGAGTGTGGAATATGAAAATAATTATTCGGAACACATTCAATTACGATAAAAATATAAATCAAAAAATCCATTACAATTTTGCAAATTCAGGCTTCGTGTTCATGTATTACCATCATCCTACTGAATACATAGTATCAAGAGTAAACTAATAAATGTATTAATAACATCCGAACTAGTACTAAGAGGGTACATTCATATTTACAATCTCTTTTTAGTGAAAAGTATCGACTTTCTTTTTATTCAAAATACATAAATGTAAATAACAAATTTGAAACTTTGTATATATTGTTTGCTATTCTTCTGTCGAGTTCAAATGGTTTAAAAGTAGTGTTGGTAATGACTTTTTGATGAGATATATTTATTTTTATTTATATATTTCACACCGTGAAATTTTCAAATATATCGCACACAGGGAATGTGGAAGATGAAATCACTGTCTCATATTGCTAATAACGCTTGGCAAACAAAAGATTCATGTTTCCCATCAATAACGTGTTAACAACGATTGTAATATAAGATACGAGCGATGCTGACAGCCGACCGTAACAACGAAGCACGTGTCTTGCATACCTGAAATGGGAAACGGCTATCTGCAAGAGCTTAAAAACATTCTGTCAAAAGAAACGATAGTTTATAGGCGGTATTTACCTCGAGGCATACAGCCATATTTTACTTCAATTTTTAAATTAAAATTCCTCGTGGTGAATTTAGCAAGATGAAAATTTGTTCATGCTTTTCAATTGTAAAAAATTCATTTTTCAGTAATACAGAAAATGAAATGTACAAAATAAACAATACGATTTAAAAAATAATTTTTCAGACAGAATTCACAGTTTCGAAGACAACATAATTCGTCCACCTTAATACATGTCTCATCGTATTTATTTATAACCACAGGAATTAGTGATGGATCTGGCTCGGAATAACTCATACACACGCCTTACATTACGTTACATTGCATTGTAAGCGAAGTCAGTTTCCAACGTTCAATATTTCAATAACGAATCTGTATATGCGCGATGATTTCCAAATGGAATTAAGTTGAACGAAGTCGCTGGTTGCTTTTATGTACACTTTAATATTACAGTACAGCTATGGTCTTAGCGATGCGTTATTTGCGTTCTATCTGCGTTCTTAGAGTTCTACGAGTTCTGGGAGTTCTAACAGTTCTGACTAACGTTCTAGGTGCCCTTCCGCTTGTCACCTCGGTTTTTTTGTCGATTGGTGGATGGTGGGTTTTGGTGGAGGAAATGAAGCGTTTTTGGTTGGAGATGGGTGTGCCGGAAGGAACTTGAAATGAGGAGTGGGAAACTGTTCGAAAGTTCGGGTTGTAATTTTTCTGTTTTGTGAAATATGGAATTTATGAGTCGTGTTGTCCGTTCGTCGGGTCGAAGGGTATTTTCGTTCGGATGCATTTTTTACTGTCGCAGGTATATTGCTTAATTGCTCAAGGGATGGCCAGGGACGTTCGACCTTCGGTGTTGCCGTCGCAACAGAATCCTTAACCCCTTGCCGTACTTTGACGAGTCCGACTCGTCATGAAAATTTCTATTATTAACTCATTGAGTATAGATGTTATTTTGTCCTTTAAAATTGCAATAAAATTCTATTCTTTTGTCGTCAATGTTTAAGCATTCAAGTAAATTTAAGCGCACAATAAGCATTAATTTCTTTTTAGAATTTCTTTTCTTATTGGAATCGAAAAATTTCTAATCACAGTAACTGCGAAGAAAATGGTATGTCAAGGGGTTAATATGAAAACTGTGAAGAATTTGCGAAATTGTACTCGCGCGACGCACATGCATATTTCGGATGGTCATGTATCTTCGAGACACCTTGTGTACACGTATTTTATAGCGAAACACAATGTTGGTCACGGCGATAACAGCACGGCGGTGTATGTTCCGTGATACCGGAATCGAAGGCGGAATCGCAATTCCGCGGCGGATACAATTCAAATGGCTATTTATGATGGCTCGCAGCATGACAACAGTACACCGTCTAGGCTTTGCGGTTCCTAGCGCATACAGGATTCGCGGTGCGATGCTGTGACAGATGCATGAACTTTGCAACACGCGAACCTGCGCGACACGCTAACAAGGGAAAATGTTTATCTACATAATCAGGCTAATGGAAAGGCAAACTAGAGGAAACGTGATTATGTTGACGATCGCCAATTTTACGTTTCAATGATGCTGCAGATACGCAATGCACAGTGAGCGAACAAAGTATTCGGACACCTTTGAAAACGCGTTGTTACATTTTTTTTTTAAACTGTTCGAAGTCACTTGAATTTTCTCGAGATGTTAGGGGGTTTAGTTCGCCGTACAATGACCAAAATATTTTGTTTTAATTTTGCTACTACTTGGAATGAGAAATCTAGAGGTCCGAGAGAGTGTTAAAAAATGAATCGTGTTGCTGTGGTTTTCCGAATTTTATCGTGTTATCCAAATTACAGCAATGCTAAGTAATTTAATATTTATGTTTATTTTATATATATATATATATATAAAATAAACATATAAATTTAAATTATAAAATTATAATTATTAAATTAATAAACACATAAATATTATATATATATGTCTATTTCTAGACGTCTCTTTCAGATACTTGAAATATTTCTTCAAAGAGATTTTTATGTTTTCGTGGTTTTTTAAAAATAGATCAGTCAAGTGCTTTTAAATATAACTTGGATATGGACGATGGAATCAGAAGATAAAAATATTGATGTAAATTTGGTTTTTTTTATACAAATTGGCGATCCTCAGGAGCGCATCGTTCAGCATATTATTTTTTATAAAGACAGCTTTTCCAGAAGTTCATGCATTATAATAGCTGACGTCTTTAAAATCTCAATGAAACGTCTTGATTTGTAACACGGGACGTTTCTAGGCCGTTCGTAGGCCGTTCCATAAGACATTCGGGACGTCTTACAGACGTCTTTATGCTATCTGATAAAAAATTAATTTCATTTAGAAAATGGTGAATTTGATTTGGAAAAAGATCGATTTCACTTACAAAACGATGAATTTGATTTGGAAAAAGATCGATTTTATTTGCAAATGGATGAATTTGATTTTGAGAAAAGGGTCAATTTGCTTCGAGGAAGGGTAGATATAATTTGCGAAGGGATAAACTCGGAGTGGAAAAGTTGTACAGTTGGACGCTTTCAGTATTCTCAGCATAAAAACGCAACCTTAAAAGCTATAATACGTGCGTGGAGGAAGATGCTGCCCGTTTTAAATGGTAACGTTCAAGGGCCAAGCCGCAAGCCACTGAGGAAGCTGGAACTGCTAAGCAATTATAAGATTAGTCGCTGAAGGAGAATTCTGCATCGTCCGCAGAAAGCATGCTTTATGATCCAGCCATTGCTGATTACGAGGAAATGAAAAAAAAATTGCATTTCACTTAGCAAAAAATTAGAGTTTACGTTTTAAACCGCATTTTCTGCGAACTACCTGGCGTTTTTACGATAGCCCTGTAAACTTGCGATTCATTCGACCAATTAACTTCAAATTCGTCACGCGTTGCCTTAATGAAAATTTGCTCCTGCTGACGAAACTTTTTCTTGAATTTGATTGAAGATTTATTTTCTTATCGCATATGCGATATGCTAATATTTTCTATATTCTACGGTCATGTCGGTCGTCATGGTAGTATTACAGTTTCTTACAAATATAACTTGATGTTTTGAAAATAAACTATTTCAATTCAATAGTACAATTTAACTTCAATTATTTAATCGTGATACGCGGAATAATTTCTTACCGAAGAAACATGGTAATTCGACATTTTAGAGTAGTTCAAATTTGATATTATTAATTTGTGCAAAATTGCTGTATTATATATTTTTGTAGATACTTTAAGCTTACAATAGATCGATTTGTTGGAACTATAATTAATTACGTTTAAAAAGTGTTCCCGAGATTTTGTTACCATTTTTTATAGGTATACGTGATATAATCGAAGTAATTTTTTATAATGAAACTACGTATACTAGTATTTCCTATATATAATAAAATATTATTGTAACCACAAAGATTGGCTTCTTCGAAAAGTATAACAGAAGATTTTGTGTAAAATAAGTGATAGGCCAAAGAACGAATTAATTTGGAACATTAACATTAATTTCTCATATAATGCAGGAATATTGGACTAAAATTGGACTAAAATTTGCACTAACCTTTAGATTCTCTAACGATATAATTGCTTGTGTTCGTCAGGTAAAATTTATGATTGAAGAAGTTCCGATTTTTGGAGAACATTTTGAACAGAATTCAATTTGAAAATTTCGTCTGGTTTACTATTTTGAGATTTCAATTTGCAGCATAGTTTGGAGTTTACGTATGATTGTAACCCTTAAAGCGAAATGCTGATGATTAGTGTGTGATCGATATTATGCAGATAGCTGAGCACTAGCCATTGCAGAAACTGTGCTAATTGATGATCACGTGCAACAAGATCCAAATATGTACATCAATCATAAAATTATTACCGATACGTCTGAATGCACTGAACAGATTAGCTACGGTGCGGAGTTAAAAAGTGCATGTCCGAGCTTTATAAAATAGTGTTAATGCTTTCCCATCGAATGCTGGCAAAATCCCAGATGACCTGTTGAAGCTTGCAATGCGAATGGAGGTAACGGACACCGATATTGAACGCTCATTCATTCGAAAATTCTGCTAGTCAGAATACTTCTACTTGCCTATTGAATACTGGTTCTATTTTTAGCATATAATAGATATACATACGCTGTTTCGAACGCGCATAGAATAATGCAATACTATAGTTTCGCATACTTTTGTTACACGGTACCGGACAAAAAATTAAGTCCACTTTAATTAAGTCACTCTTTAAAGCGCAGTATCTGTTTCATAAGCATTTCAACTGAAATCATAGGAGAAATATTTTTGATGTAAGATGTAAAATTGCCATTTCCTTGTGACGTGTATAAACATCGTCCACAGCTGAGAGGTTAAGTTGAGGAATCTAATGGTTTTAACGTTAGTGTTTTGAACGCATGGAATAATGTAATATTATGGTTATATTAATAATATATATTATTAATATATAATAATATATTAATAATATATAAGAATATATTAATATATTAATATATTATTAATATATTCTTATATATTAATATATTAATATATTATTATATATTATATATAATATTATATTATTATATATAATATATTAATATATTATTAATATATAAGAATATATTAATAATATATGGTCGTATGCACTGAAAATAAATGGCACACAATACAAATGTCACTTTACAAAAATAAACTGCAACCACGCATCAACAGACAACGGTTTTGAAGATTTAATTTGTCTGAGGAAAAAAAGGAACAATTAAATCGGAATTCAATTTGCTATTCGACAGTTATCCGTGTGGGACTAGAATTTTCTGTTGAATTGAATTCCGTCCGCGTCACACATACCGGATACGGCCGGTTTAAACAAATACGGAAACGTGATCGACATTTGTTTTCCTGAACCACTTCGGCTGAAAACGCAATGTCTGGTAGTCTCGTATCATCGTTCGCGGTCAACGGTAGGGTGTAAATTTCATTTGCGTGTAAACCCCGGTGTAGACTTTCTAATTTCGGTGTATGTATTTGAAAATTTAATAACAGTTCTGTTTGTACTTAACTCGTTGAGTTTGGAATTTGGTACCTGCGTGTACCGTACAATCGTGTTATAATCCACGTTGAGATTCGCCAACGGTACGATTATATCGCATTTGTTGTGCGTTATGCGACGTAGAGACACGTGCGAGCGTAATAATTATTGCATTTAACATTATTTTGACAGCAACGCGGTGAAAAGACATCTTTTTTAAAATTTTATTTTGATACTATTTTTAACGAAGGGATCGCGAAAGACATCCTTTTAAAATTTTGACTCGATACGATTTTTAATAAATCTGAAATTATTTTTCAAGTTTATGGTTAACGTATAAACATAAGTTAAATATATAACTTTAAATTCGATCTCCTGCGTTTTCATGTTTAATAATAATTTCAGGACACTGGAACCGGAGTCAATCGTTGATGATTAAATTGCTGTGGAACCATCTGCATCGATCGTACATGGCTAATGTAAAAGTTATATTTTATATCTCATTGTACAGGGTGACAGAATATTACATGTCACGATCACCATAGCGGAATTCTACACTTCTGGATCAGTTCTTGTAAAAAACTTCGTGATCTTGACTTTGAAAATCGAGGTCAAATTTTTGTTGCTGTATCGTATAGTACTCGTCAGGTGGGACAATAATCTCAAAGAAATCATGGGTCTCTCAAGTCAACGCTTTATATAAAAAACAGTCAGTCAAACTAGGAGTCAATGCTAAATTACTACGGTTACATATTTTGTAGAGTGAACAGTGAGAAGGAGATAAAAAACAAATATCAAAAACAAAGTTTCTTGATTATGCAGAAATAATAACAACATAATAGGTGAACTATTTTGAGTAAAGTTAGAATATCGTGTAAAATAAACGGGAAACTACGGCAACTAAATTAAAACGTGTGTTTAATTTATGTCTCTAACTTAAGTATGATCTAAACTCGGTTCTCACGCGTGCAATGCGCGAACCGCGTACATCCTGTAATGTTTAAAGATTGTCGATTTTTTGTACGTAGACGTTCTTTTCAAATTTGACCCTACAACAGATTCGACACATTCCATAACGGGTGAGTCTATTTATAGTCAGCAATATTAATGTTACGAATTATATCGCGTAACTTGCCAAGAATCCTCTTTTAACCCTTACATAGGCAACTATAGTTTCCACGGTTGTTTTTCACTATACAGTTCTAACTTATTCGAAATTCATAATTTTCCCATCCGTTGGTACAAAAGACGCTTCGATTCAATAATTCAAGCGAAAAAAAGTCAAATTGCTATGTACATACAAATATACTTCAAATAACAATGAACTGCGTGAAGAAAAGCTTCGTATTTAACATCTGTAACGTTCTAATTAATTTGGGTATACTTAGATCTTATACTTAGATATATACTTAGATATAGTATATGATATATACTCTTATAGTTAGATATAGTATATGATATATACTCTTATACTTAGATATAGTATATGATATATACTCTTATACTTAGATATAGTATATGATATATACTCTTATACTTAGATATAGTATATGATATATACTCTTATACTTAGATATAGTATATGATATATACTCTTATACTTAGATATAGTATATGATATATACTCTTATACTTAGATATAGTATATGATATATACTCTTATACTTAGATATAGTATATCGAGTTAATTCAATTCTTTCAATTCACACCCTCTCATTAATTCCAGTTGCTAGTATCGAAGTCCACCGCAGTGCACTTTTGCCGCTCGGAGTGCACAAACTTAATAAGATACGAGGCTAACTAATTCCTACACCGTTCCTCCCCTTGTAGGTCCCGACGGTGAAACAAACGTCGACTCGTCTACAAGTTACCTGTGAGTCCCAGTGGCGAAACAAACGCCGGCTCTTCCACACCCTTCTTCATTGTGGGTCCCGGCGGTGAAACAAACGTCGGCTCGTCCACAAGTACAGTAATCTCACCCTAAATGACGAAATCTTGCTATGCCATAAATGACGCGGTGCTATTGCCACGGCCCTGTAATTTATCGATTTTCTTGCTATGCCGATGCTAAGTTTCGACGAAGTCGGTGTGTGCTGCGACACGCGCCGCAACTCCTTTGACTCGAATTCCCGGAAGACAATACATAATACAGTGACATTTTAATTTTTTTTAAATTTAAACATTTTAAAACTGATTGTTTTTAACGTATTGCTGATAGTTTTCTGATTAAAATGAGACCAAACATGATATAGTTTGGACAGATATTTCTGATTAAAATAAGATCAAACGCGATATAATTTCGATCACATTTATTTACTTAATACTTAACACGTTGAATGCCACGGGGGTCACCGGTGACCGGCACTTAACTTGGCGGTGACGCCATGGGGGCCACCAGTGACCGGCGCGCCCAAATTTATAGAAATATATATAATTTCAAACAAATGTTAATATCTAAAATTTTGTATTATTACCATCGTCAATTGAAACAGTGATCCCTGTCGCAATTAACATGTCAAACATGGTTATACACTGTAACTTATCTATTGCAGATAATATTTCAACAGTATATGTATCACATAAAAGAAAATTCATTATGGTGCCACGGACAATTTCTGTAAAACCGGCGTGGCATTCACCGTGTTAATGTGTAATTTTGCTGAACAGAGTTATATCGATGAATTTCTAGCCTCGTCTATGCGATTCGATAGTCGCATTATGTAAACGTGCATCTGTAAATGTCAAACTACGCTTATACATACATACTGTTTCTCATGGGGAAGCATGGAGGAAACCAACAGACAGGAAATCGAACGCTGTGATCAGATTTCAAGCGACCAATATTTTCAGCCTGAAGTTCGAGCTCCTTCTTTGCTGTTCCCGTCCAAGTGGTTCAATCTTCTTCCATGCGCGTAAGTTTTCTCCACTTGAAGGGACAAAGGATTTCTATCAGTCCGACAGACTCATGCTTCGTGATTCGTCCGACATCTTTAATTTTTATCCGCAAGACCGTGTTTCATAGTCAAAGTTGATTCACCAAATTATAGGCAGATATCGAACCCACTTTAGTTATTGCTAGTAGTTTGATACGAACTAACTTTTATGTTCAAGATGGCTTTATCGCAGTCGAAGATGATTGCGGAATTATGGATAATCGCGAAACTCTTCTCTAATTTTCGTAACGACGCGATTTATAATTCCTGTTAGATACAGTACGTTAAATCAGAATAACTCATTAATTCTAATATCGCTAATACAGACATATATATATATATATATTCGTCAAAAATCAGAATATATATTAGAATAACTCATTAATTCTAATATCGCTAATACAGACATATATATATTCGTCAAAAGTCAGAATATATATTAGAATAACTCATTAATTCTAATATCGCTAATACAGACATATATATATTCGTCAAAAATCAGAATATATATTAGAATAACTCATTAATTCTAATATCGCTAATACAGACATATATATATTCGTCAAAAGTCAGAATATATATTAGAATAACTCATTAATTCTAATATCGCTAATACAGACATATATATATTCGTCAAAAATCAGAATATATATTAGAATAACTCATTAATTCTAATATCGCTAATACAGACATATATATATATTCGCCAAAAATCAGAATATATATTAGAATAACTCATTAATTCTAATATCGCTAATACAGACATATATATATTCGTCAAAAATCAGAATATATATTAGAATAACTCATTAATTCTAATATCGCTAATACAGACATATATATGTCTATAATATATAATGTCTATATATATATGTCTATATAAGCGATATTAGAATTAATGAGTTATTCTAATATATATTCTGATTTTTGACGAATCGTCAATACTTGAGCTGTTATAATTTCGTAAAAGTGTGTCGTATAACAACGAAACTGGACTCATTTTAAAGCTTGAAGCTTCTAGTTTTATCAAGCTTCTAGTTTGAAACTAGAAAGTTTCTGTAACATGTTTTACATAATGTTTCATGTTGTAACCTAGGGTCATGCTCTTTCTGGAAGATATTACGAATTGAAACGTCTGTAAACACACTGAAAAATTTGTTTCGCGACTGATCCTAACATAGATTTCAAGGTTGAAGCCTCCCCTTTAAAATGAACCCTTAAACATTGATGTACGATTTTTTTTCGTCGCTCTATTCAGCTTCGAATGAAAGGTGTATACTTTACAGTAACACGAGGCTCAGAAGAGCTCCACTCGACCGAACTTGTTTCTCATTCCTGTTTGATAAAACGATTAAAAAATATCGCACACCAAGCTTAGCGAGGTCATTGTAAAGGGGAAACTTCAATTTTCAAATTCGTGATCGATTTATTCGTGGAAAACAATTTTCAATGGTTATGGAGACATTTCAATTCGTAACATTTTCGAATAAATCTATCATCCTCAGTTTTCCGTTTGCTATGAGCTGTGAAATCATGGCAGGCAGAACTGATGGATAACTTGCGAAGGTAGAGGTTTCAAAATTTAAAATAGGCCCAGATTTATTGTGGTACGACTCTTTTTTACGCAATTATTACAGTTCAAATATCGAGAACCTTTAAAGCATTTACAAGCTGCATGCTTCCGAATTATACATCGAACCATTGATGACGATAAATGCTACAACCACGGAAGCAGTAAATCTTCTTAAGTTACTGTTAGTAGTTTCGAACAAACTGACTTGCACGTGAACAACTTGTTGCTGGCAACAAGTGTAGTCTCGTAGCCGAGATAAGGAGTGGTTGCTTCAAGCGTGTACTTATTAGAGTTTACGTTTATCGTTAATTTAAATCGTACTAGATTGAATTAAAAATCTTGTAGCACGATCTAGGTGCTCAGAGAAATATAAAAGAAGTCAAAGAAACTGTTTCATTTAACAAAACCTGCGAAACTTTAGTTTAACAACGCGATACAGTAAATTCTCCCCAATTGTCCTTCAGCTTGTGAACAAAAATGGACAATTTGGGAAGAGGAGATACGATTACTCGAGTCTTGCGCCTCGTTTTTATAATTGTTAACATTCGGCAACTATAAAAACGGGGCGCAAGGCTATAATTAAATGGAGAACGATGCGTTCGAGAAAATGGCGAAACACGAACTCCAGCATGATATACTCAAAGGATGAATTATTTAATTACAGTTGAGATATTTTCAATTTGGACAAATGGACATGCAATGCTAAATCTTTTAAGATTTTTTAAAATTAAGATTGGCTTGCATTTACACATTTTTACATAATAGATGATGAAGATAATATAATAATAATAAAATAATATGTTTGCACAAGTAAATAACGATATGTCTGACTAAATTCTTTACTTTTTACGCTTTCTACACTTTCGATGTAAATGAAGACAACTCGCAATCTAGTAACCGGAGGCGCATTTGCATTTCACACGCTGTCCTGTATTTTTGAATATATTTTACGTGAAAAACAACCACTATTGTGCGATTATTTTTAACTGTCTGCGCAGCCAATTTGTTGAAATATTTTCGCTCGGCTAAATACTGAACTTTTCCAGCTACATTACGATGTGACCTTTTCCTCTTTAACAGAGATTAAGAGTTAATTAGATTCAACGTTCCATTGAAACTTCATGTATGTACCATACAAATTGTGTGCAAAGAAGGTAAATTCCGTGTTGAGAACATATTGTAGCTTAGCTGAAAATATAGCATACAGAATCTAATCAGTTTCGTAGGGAAGATTTTAATTTAATTTAAACGGGACATCGCATGGTGGTAGTTAAGAATAAAAAATTCACGAGTGTAACATTTTCTCTTTACGTGAAATCGGTGCTTCGTAATTTTTCATAGGTACACCTGCAAAATGGTAGAATTAAAATTATGAATATAATTCTGATAAAAGCATATTTTCCTGGTTTTTAAAATTATTTTATCATGATTCAGATAGAGAACCGTTCAATTATTACTATACACATTGAGAAAGAAACAAATTCGATTATTATCATTTGAATTCTCTATTTCTCTTCTTAATTGCGTAAATC
This sequence comes from Megalopta genalis, assembly GCF_051020955.1. NCBI lineage: Eukaryota > Metazoa > Arthropoda > Insecta > Hymenoptera > Halictidae > Megalopta > Megalopta genalis. The sequence goes on from NC_135025.1 coordinate 9,777,376, forward strand.
TCTTCAACGAACTCTTTTCAGTAATACGCTTTGTACTTTACAAGCTTACAAAAATATTTATGAAAAGCGGGTTTTAGGATTTTAGCCGTTACAATTGTCTCTTTTGCCATTTTTCTTACAAAAATAGGCAAAACTTTTGTATTTGGACATTCCCTTATTCCTTCTGCTTTTTATCATGTTCATTGATTATCCTAACAATTTCTGGGTTTTAACGTTCGTCTCCGAAATTTGTTACAAAATGTATGTTTTAAATATTTGTTTAATTCTGTTCAACTATGGTAAATGTTATTTAAATCGGCGTATATTAATTAGGTCGGGTACCTCTTTGCTTTACGTTACGTTTTCGAAGAGCCAGGAAAATGATTTTAGTGTATGGAAGTACGTTTAATTAACCTCGGGAACAAAAGCCTTTTGAATTATACTAGCTGTTAGCTCCTGGCGCAACGCGTATAAAAATGAAATAATTTAGTAACTCTCTGTGTTAGTCTAACTCAACATTTTTGGACAGCTACTCTTCCGTGCGCTTATATGGACTCCTATAAATATTTTCATAAATGTATTCCGTATCCTTACTTCTCTGATTTACGTTGCTTGTTACCGCTACATAGCGGGTGTCCTAAATAAAGTGCTGAAAGTTGTATCTTAGAACACAACGAAGACACCGTATTTTATTTCCTTTTAACATTAAATGATTCAAGAACGCAACAATGTTTCGCTGTGGAAGCTTTTTAACCCTAGAAAGATAACCATATGACAACGTACGTAAAAGATAACCTTACGCTTCAGAGGCGCATGCTTTTCTAAGGCGTCAATTTTATACTAACAATGGATATTTATTTAAGTTAATCTAGTCATTTTAAAGGTTTGGCATTATTGTAAAAATAAAATGCATTTATATTATATTTTTTTATATTTTAAGTAATTTTAAACTTAAATCACTAGACCTCTATGAAAAATTAACAAAAATCAACAGTCTTCGCAGGCGCCTCTGCGACGTAGGTTATCTTTCTCGGGTTAATAAACCTGACACCAAATAAGAAGGTATGCACCTGGCAATTAACGAATTTAAGGCTTTATCAGCGCACGTAACGCCGAAAAACTCGTTCATTGGTTCGTGAGTGATCGAGTGGGGAAGCAGAGACCATGAAACACGTTCCTCCTTAGTCGGTGTCAGCTACAGAAGGGTGCGTTAAGTTTTTGTTATTATGATAGCTCTCGTCAAACTAAGTTACTTAAACTCGATTAGTGTAGTTTCACTAATAAATAACTACCCTACACTTTTGTTTCGTACAAGGTACTTTGAGTACGAAATAACAAGAGCATTAAAATGAAATAAAATTACATAGTCTGATTAAATTTTAGTAACGTGTGGACTCTCCTTTACGTTGTACCACTCCTTCTCGATAAGCTTCTATACAGATCCTTTACGTGCTTTTGTTCCAAACTTGCTAAGCCTCTAAAATTGCTTCCCATGTTCGGCTGAGATTTCCCAAAACATTCTCAATAACGCTTAGATCAGGAGATCTTGCTGGCCAATTAAAAACCTTTACATTTTCCGTTTCAAAATAATTTTTTACTGTGCGAGCGGTATTCGCAGCTGCATTATCTTGCTGAAATATATAATTCTGCGAGCGTAATTCTTCATCAAGAACTCTTTATTAATTACCCAGTAATTCTTCTATCTGTTCTTTGATTCAATTTAAGTAGACGGCACCATTTTTAACTCACAATTATTGAAATTGCAAAGACACATTCATGGAAAATTTGTTCAACAAGTTTGTTTTATCCGATATGTATCATCATAAAAATCGCCAAAGATCTGAATAAATGTATTGTTGTTGTTTTCCCGAAGCAACACCAAATAGCTCTACCAACGATGCTCCGTTAACTTAGCGTTAAATAAACAGGAACATCAATAACATAGATTGCTGATCAAATTTCCTGCAGTAAGCAATCGCAAATCAATAGCTATCTCGCCCCGCCTGCTTCCGGGAACGTGTTACAAACATTTTAGTTCTCGATCAATTCACGATCTAAATCCAATTTATCGTGACTCGTGAGAATGAAGACATTTCGTACGTGTGTTCGGTTGCCGGACGACGATGGGGAAAAATATTATGGCGCCCGATGAGTTACTCCTTCGCCGCTGTTTACGATGGAAATCGAGCCGGGGTCGTTGACACGGTCTAGCGACGGTACTTTCGGGCTGTGCTTCATATTTCTGCCTTGTCCAAACCAAACACAGCCTATCCTCTTTCTTTATACACCTTTAGCCCTCGGATGACGGACGCTTTGATGCGGAACAGGGCACGCGATTGCAAGGTCTATTTGACCCGCAGCAAAAATCTTTAGTTTCTTCCAGCGCTCAGGATACAATTTTTCTTTAGGATATTGCACCGCTCTCCTAAGCTTTTGCTTTCCTAAGATTTATGGCAGGCGTCACTTTGACGTGTTTCAAACTTCGCGTTTCAACCTCTACAAAGACGTTATTCTGTAAACACGGACACATAAGTATACAGAAAAATGACGTCAAGGCACAATTATACTAATTACGAGAATTCACATCATCACAAATTATGGTTTCAGTCCTCATTCTTTCAGGAAAGAATGTGAAATTCGACAAATCTCAGTAGTGGGCTATCGAATTACATAATAGTTGAAGAGAAGAGTTACGCAATCGCGATTGTTCAATAAATCTTCAATCTCTGGGTGTCATAAATGGGATTCTGCCACGGGATGTGATCAATATCTTGTCTCTTCCGACAATTTGCGATTATTGAAATTATAAAGATACATATTTATAGGAAATTCATATGATGAAGTTGTTTTATTGAATATATATTGTAATTAAAATCGCTAAAAGTTTAAATAGATATATGTACGGATATATATGTAATAGATATATATGGATCAACATAAAATTTATATTTGACAAGTTAAACGAATATGAATACAATATTCTTCTCATCCGATGAATTATAAATATAAATGTCTTTCATGTTTTAATAATTGTAACAAGTTGAAAACAATGTAAACAATACTCTGAAATTCTTCTAACCTCAATCGAAATCATCATACACAAATGTAATGGAAATGTTTTAATTTACATTTCATCTGATTGTTTTTATGTAGTATATAATATATAAATAGTCAAAATATTTTTGAAAATTGTTTTAGAATGACGACGTTAAAAATCGCCCTTATTTTTCGATAATTAGTCTTTTGAGACAGCTTCCACAAATGTATCACCGCTAAAATAGTACGATGTCAACGTAAACATTATGCATAATACAATTTGAAGTATGCTACATCTCGTTCAGTATAATTGAAAAGCATCAGCACTGATCGTAAATTATTCGATCATCACGTTCAATAATTGTTTCAATGAGTCCTTGTTTGTTCCTTAACACATTTAATGCCGAGATTATTAGGAACACATCATTTCGAGTAAATCTCAGTGCTTTCAAATTTTTCAATATTATCACCGCGTTACTCAAATGATGCGAAGACCTCCAATAAGATATAAATTCGTCAAACACGATTACATACTTTAACCCGAGAAAGATAACCTACGTCGCAGAGGCGCCTGCGAAGACTGTTGATTTTTGTTAATTTTTCATAGAGGTCTAGTGATTTAAGTTTAAAATTACTTAAAATATAAAAAAATATAATATAAATGCATTTTATTTTTACAATAATGCCAAACCTTTAAAATGACTAGATTAACTTAAATAAATATCCATTGTTAGTATAAAATTGACGCCTTAGAAAAGCATGCGCCTCTGAAGCGTATGGTTATCTTTTACGTACGTTGTCATATGGTTATCTTTCTAGGGTTAACTTGCTCGTCGTAAATAATATTTCACCATAACATGTAACTCAGAAACAGAAATTCATATTAGACATGTAAAACTAGCGTGACATTTAACGTATTAATAACAAAAATAGTTGAAATAACACGACGCACAGCGAGAGTTTATATCAATTTCTATCGTTGGCACAGCTTAGCCGTTCCGTATCGATCTTCTCGATTTTAAAGAATCCTTTATGTCGATTTCTCGATTACCCAATCGTTACCCTTCCTTTCGCTTGGCTAATGCACTCGCATCAATCGCGGTAACCCATTGAGACTGGATGTTCGAATCGATGGAAGTGCCAAAATAAACTCATCCTCTTTTTCATTAAAATCGTTCTATCTGCCGTTGCTAACGTCCCACATTGTTCGATCTCTTGCATAAGGATTTGAGATAAAATTAATATTCTTCTTCTTCATTTTCAATATAAAACACCTAATACATTCTTAAAGATCATATAAAGATCTATCGAAATTGTTGTAAAGAAAAATACAGTTTTATCAAAAAGTTGTTTAAACAATCTTAATTTTTGTATGAAATACAAGCTCGCTCACAGAAAGTTTATTTAAACATTTCTCATAGAGAAACATTTTTATAACATCAGGATAATATAATAATTATAGAATAATATAATAATTTAATTAATATAAATATAATCATTTATTTATAACAATAAAAGAAAATATAAATAACCAATCACTTTGACTGGTTTGGTAATTCTCTAGTGACAAATACATGAAAGTTAGAAAAATGAATGTTCTGTTATTCATAAATACTGTCATCCGAAAACGTTAGTCTGCCCATTAGTTCGGATATGAGAGGCCCTAATAAATCCAACGAGATCGTGTCAAACGTCCTTTCGGTGTCCTGCTTCATCCTCGTTTAAACACCTGCTGGAAAATCCCACCGTACGCTGATCGATTTCCCCGGTGCTAATGAAAGTCAACGTTGATTGGTTACCGGGCCAAAATCGTATTTTCTAAACGGAGGGAGAGGTCAATTGAAAAATTACAGTTTAGCCAAGAGTCCACCCATCAGTTATGGCACTTTATTTTTGGAAAATTCGATCGTGGCTCTTAATCTTTGAAAAATTCAGTGCATTCTCTTAAATCATTCTATGAAACCGATTTCGCCTGTATTAAATTGTTTCGTAGATAATAGTATCCCCCCACCCCACCCCCCAAAAAATCAAGTAAAGTAGATGTCTCAGTTTCCGTGCTTGTTCCAATTTTTGTGCCTCTGGATTAAATACTTATAGAAAAAGAAAAATGTTATACATAAATTGATAATCCATTTTTTCTTGTTATGTTTACCTATTAACATGTAAAACAAGAAAAAAGGGGTATTACGTTAAAAATCGTAAGAAACGCTTGCTGAAGATTTTCGTACAAATTAATTATTAATGTTGTAAGATTTTATATTTTTAATATAAATCCGGAAATAGGATCAGATTTTAGAACATGTACGTATTTTCGTGCCCTTTTGTATTGGACCGCATGATCGAACCTAACCTCAATTTCATTTGAAACAATTAAAAAAGCGTGGAAATATGGAAATATGAAAATACGGAATCATATGTGCAGAACTTCTGGAAGGGCACAGAATTATGGCCAGAAACACCTTTCTTTATTTCATTGAAAACATTATTAAATCACTCATTTTTATCACGCAAAAAAGTATATTTAAAATAAAAACTGTCTTGAAAATCGAAATATGTTTTTAGTGCATTAAATAAAAATTTTGGTATTTAATAAGAGTTTCAGCAAAGCGAAAATTTGCTTGAAAGCAGGCTAATTAGGACATCTACCCTAATTGAGTTCGGTTTGAACTGTGGTTCTCATAACAAATTTCCAACAAATTTTTCATCAATGAATTCATTGATGTGGAGATTTTCTATGGGTTAATTTGTTGGAAACTTTTTGTGAGAACCAGAGTCCTAACCGAACTCATCTACTTGGTGAACAAATGTTTTCTTTTAGGGGGGGGGGGTCACGTTTGAGGAGTTTTTATACGCGAACGGTGACACTTAATAATTAGGTAATCGTTAGGATTGAATACAATATGGTTTAGAAGAATAAATCGCTATTAAAATTTTTGACCGTGTGGTTCAAACAAAGATACGATCGCACTATAAAATATTTGCCTCACCTACAGCCATTGAATTATGTTGTGTGCATTCTTGTATCTTAATTGAGCTTCCTTTAATTATTTGCAGATATTTAATCTAGCTGCATAGGAAACAACTAGCTTTTGCAAAAAAACGAAAACGCTCTATACACCTCCTCGAAATGTTCGTGCTAGATCCATGTTTATTACCAGTAAGAAAGCTCGATCTGGTCCAGAATTAACACCACCATAATACTGCCGACTGCTCTTCCTTAGCGATAATAAACTCGGTTCAGACATGAACACCTCAAGGGAAATCGTGGAGGTCAGTGAAAGCGACGACTTCGATATTTTAAGTTGAAATAGTTAATATCTTATACACTTAGCTCTTCCTTCGTATCTTTTCGTGTATTGACATCAATGTATTATAGGCGAACTAACAAGCCAACCAAATTATTATAGAAACCATCATCTTACATTACGATTTAAAAATATTTCTCTTGCTTTCTATTATTTAAAATAATTATTCTTTTTTATTTTTATGTAATGTCTAATATCAAATTTCACGGTGGTACTATTAGTACTACATCATACATGTAATCACTTTTTGTAACGGTTTAAAACTATAGTTTTCAATTAAGTGAAACAAACACACTTTAATTTTGTTTAATTTAATTTAAAGTTACATTACACATACATTCATGATACAAAAACTATACAAAATATTTATATTTTATATAATTATAATAATTATTATAATTAATAATTGAAATTATTATATAATTATAATAATTATTATAAATTTATATTTTATATAAATATTTATATTTTCGTGATAAGAGTGATAATAATTTTAACAAGGAAACTTTTAATTCGTATAATTCATTTGTCAATAATATTATGAAAAATGCAAAAATATGCGGTATGCATTATTATTATTATTGTCATTGTCATTGTCACTGTTATTGTCATTGTTATTATCTATAATAATAATAATCTATAACCAAAAATCTGAAGAGTTAATGTAAATATTATAAAATAACGATCTCTAGATTGAAAGTAGATATTTAATTGTTATTGAAATTAAAATATGTTCTACGGTAATGGCTTCTGCTCACAAATACTTTAAATCTTGTTTATAAATTATATTGGCAAACCATATTGACAAATGTATCAAAAATTTACGAAATATGACTTTGTAAAAGAATCCTATTTGTCATGATATTTGGTGTTTGAACATTTTTGTATGTTATTAAAAATAATCATGACAGCTACGATTGCAGTCTCACGAATATCGTTGCTGTACATTACGTTGACTGGAATGGTCAACGAATATTTAAATGTTAATCTGTCTGCGTTAAGACGTCACCGACATTGTGGGGACTATAATTTAAGGCTGGACCAATTTTATGTACGTTCAGTGGATCATAAATTTTCAGAAAAGTATTCCAACCGATTTTTCTGGAGAAAAATTCGGACTCGCGTATAGGTAAAAATCTGTGTTTCGCTATGTTCGCTATGTTCTACGACCAACGGAGCAATCACTTTCCTACAGCGATAAGCAATTTCATAAATAAAATGTATCGCCTACAGAACTACACGAGAGTGACCCGAATAAAGTTGCTGGACTCCGCAAATAGTACGGTATAACGTTACAACATCGATGCCAGTACGTTGTTTGTCAGTGACCAACAACTAGTATAACAATGAACACACACACACTTTAGGTCAGATGGCAATCAGTGCGTGTGAAAGTCGTTTACAGAGGTATTCGTTCGAACTCTGGGGAATACACGCGGAATCCACGCACGCCAGTGTTAGTGAAACTTCTATGGGGGAAAGTTCTTTGTTGGGAAAAAATATTGAAAAATATGTACAGAACGCTGTATTTTTTTCAAACATCATCTAAATCGAGGAAAGAATAATGTTCTTTAAAATTAAGGATTGGAAAAATATTTACGAAGATATCCTGAAAACTAGAAGACAGATGAGAAACTTTCTTTCAGACTGTGGAAAGTACAATTTTCATGCTTAATTTTATGGAAATTAAAATAAAGAGTTGTTCTCATTGATTGAAAGATTTCTGGTAAAAGTAAAATAATAATGTTATTAATCTCGATCAATATTCGTGGCCCAGGTTAGTGATTGACAGATCTCGTATACTTGAAGATTTAAAAAACAAGGAAACACAAGATTCTGGAACAATAGAAAGTGAATATCATGCAATGGGTATTATAAATATGTGAGTATACAATAATTAATATACATGATGTCCCAAAATTATATTACTTCCGAGAAATGAGGGATTCCTGAGGTCATTTGAAGTAACTTTTCCCTTAGCATAAATGATGAAACTTTTTCCTTATCGATGAAAAAACAGTGACCAATGAGAGGCGAGATCAGCTGGCACGAGGCGACCGAGTCAATGAGCGGAACTGGGCTATTCCAATTTTTTTGGAACAAAAAAAAGTTAAAGTTAGTGGCACTGAATACCCTCATAGTCGCTTTTACTAAAGCTCGTCTCACGGTGTCCATGATTCCGGCCATTCTGCTTGTCTGATATAAAAAAAACGTGAAAGTTCCTTAATTGGTACGAATTTGGCTATAGCAAGGTACTAGAACAAAAGGAGAAAGTCGCTAATTATCGATTTTTGCATGTTTTGTTAAACTTCGGAGGCCTAACAAATAGAAAAAAATAAACATTTTTGGTTGATTCTAGTAGGAGCTGTAGTCAGACACGTACTAAATGCATTCTAAAAAAAAACATAATTTTATTTTTAGCCCCTAATGTTTAGTACATCGATAATGATAAAAACTTGTCTTTCAAACAACCACAAGTTCGTTAATTTTAGGAGTTCGCACGAAAGGTTCCAGAGATGTATTTTTGATCATGCAAAAAAAATTGATTTTTTCAAAAGTTCACACTAGAATATCCAGAATATCCATAACGCTACATTATCAATACTTATCGACTCATCTGTAATTGGTTTCTTCAGAAATAATTCTTCCTTAACTGAACGAACGCCTGGAAACCCTTGGCAAGCACAGTTAATAATTTCTTTTTTAATTACAGGTTTCTGGATAATAATAGGTGAATGATCATGCGAAAAGAGAACTTACGACTAAAAATACTGGAATAGCCACTTAGTACTTAAAACGTGTTCGTAAAACTTAGCTCCGTGGCAAGGCGCCAAATGTCCTGCACAGTTTCCAGCAATGGGCTGGTAATACGAAAATCGCATTAGATGATGTGACAAGTAATTTCAAATCATTTCTGTCCCCGAGTTCTTATAAATGCAAAGTGAGCAATGCAAAGTCGTAATACACACATAAGAAACATATACATAATTAAAACCTTCTTATTGTTAACGGCGTCCTTCGTGCAGAAGGATTAATTATCCGCTGACTATTCCAGTTAATCTTAACTTCTGTTTTCCGCATATCGAGGACATAACGATTATGGTCGTTCGAAATAATGATTTTCACCTGAACTATCATCGTTTTTAATGGTACGAGAAAATGTGTAAGAACAGATCTCTTTATTTCAGTGGGATATTATCACTGTATTTCTTTATATTTCCAGATCATTGTCGTTTTTTCAAATGGGTTTACATATTCACACCAGTGCCATACGTTAAATAGTTCAATTACTTTCATCGTTCTATTATTTTATATTTTCTTTAGAGCATTATTTACTCCTGCGCGAACAAATGCGTTCGAGTTTTCGGTAGATGATCGATGAAAATTTTCCGAGTGCAAATGGTTAATGCAAATAATACGCTTTCAACCAGGTAATTCTCAGGATATCTTGTTATTGAATAACATTTCTGCGCGATTTACCTCGAAATGGTCAGAACTTCTGGCCGTTAGAATGTGCTGCCGATATAAGCAGAGAACACCAGGCCAATAACCAAATACACAATTAGCGGGGAAATTGCTAAAGAAGTCGGTCACTAGGCCGTGGAATGCCAATAGGCCCTTTGTTTCGAGCGGCTGGATAATTAACTCCGGATAAAGACGCTCTGCGATTACTGATAATAATAGTTTTTAAAAATAGTATATTACGAATGCCCATTCATGGCCGAGTATAAAGTTCTGAGTCCTACTACTGTGATCAAAAAGTAAGGTGAAATTGTCATTTAAAACTTCCGGGCATTAGGAAGGCAGGTAATTTTTTTTCCTAGGTTGGTAGGACTGTCTGTAACATTTGCCAAGTGTCTGTTTGTCAAAAGGTTTAATTATCTCCGAGTTACACGTGTTTTTGTAAACAACCAAAAGTGAATTTTTCGATCTTTACAATGGGTGATTTTGTTGAGCAAAGAACTTGCATCAAATTTTGTTTGCGGAACGAATATTCTTGTGCGGACACGTTGAAAATGTTACGGAAGGCCTTTGGTGATCAAACTATGGCACAAAAAAACGTTTATAAGTGTTACAACAAGTTCAAAGCGGGCCGAGAACGCGTTGAAGACGAACCGCGCTCTGACGGCCATCAACGTCTACCGACGAGGGCCACGTCCAAAAAAATCGAAGATTTGGTGCTTGAAAATCGTCGACTGACAATGAGAGACCTCGCTGATAGTGTTGGAATATCATTTGGCTCAGTCCAAACCATTTTGAAGGATGATTTGTGTCTCAAACGCGTCAAGTCTCGATTGGTGCCATGTCATACTGCATTGGTTCTTCGCGACTTTTTTGCCAAAAACTCGACTCATATCGTACCGCAACCACCGTATTCGCCTGATTTGGCTCCGTGCGACTTCTGGTTATTCAGCAAACTCAAAAAGCCAATGCGGGGACGCCGTTTTGACACGATTGAGGAGATAAAAACCGAATCGAAGAAGGTCTTGAAGGCTATACCGGAAAAAGACTATTCCGACTGTTTCGAGGACTGGAAAAAGCGTCGGAAACAGTGCGTTTTATCGGACGGGGATTACTTTGAAGGGGATGAAATTGATTTGGAAGAATAAACAAAGAATTTACATTTTATAAACAAATTCACCTTACTTTTTGATCATACTTATTTCGTGTTACAGCGTGCGACACAACTGGTTTGATTTAAGCCGTTCAAAGTTGCGGCTTATTCTGAATTCTGAATATTATTCAGAGCCGTGACAAATTTTAGTTGGATTGGAATTGTACAAGGCTCGGACTCAACCTACAACTATTACATTTCCGTATAAGTACATTGCGCAACTTCCATCGAGGAAATGTTTGAAGATGCGTACATTCCGTAGGAATTCTTTTTGTTTTTTTACTTATCAACGTCGATACAAGTTTACAGTGTTCGCACACACAAACAGCACCATCCGTTGCTAAATCTACAATTTTTAAAAGATGATCAATGTGTTCCAGTCGATGAATTATGCGACGATTTTGGGTATAATCTTGCTGTTGGTAATTAAAATCGTGCTACACAATTATTCGTGTATGTCCCTGCATGAGCGACCCAAACATTCGGTAGATGTAGACAAACAGAACCTAACGCAAACTTCGCTTAACCCTCGCATTCCGGTAACGGAGTCTCTAGAGACCTTCCCATTTTATCGACAGTGACGAAGCTACAAGGATTAGCGACGAAGCTGCTTGTGTTAGTAGCGGAACAGGGATTGGGGGTCTCGAGCTCAAACGGCTGCAAGCATGTATTTGCGAAAGATCGGTGTGGGTCGCGATAGACCCCGTTACCGTACAACGAATGACCGTACTCCGAGGGTTAATGACTTTGTTTTCTCACGCAGACAACTCAAAGTGCAGCAGGAATATCTCTCCTTGAAAAATGCATTAAACGTCATCGAAAAGAATTTGTTTATTTTCTCAAAACAACGGTAAAGCTAGAAGTGCCATCTCAAACATGAAGATATAGTTCGTAACTATACTTAAATCCAGAGAAATGTCTGCGCAAGTCTATTATATGCTTCTTTCTGACTTGAAAAGATATTCAATTTCAATCTCTAGAATAGTTGGACATTCCACCAAACTTGTTAAACCACGCAGATAAATTTTCAGTTTCCTTAACAATTGTGCCGCTGCATCACGGGCACATTAATTTAACAAAATATAATTTCGAACCATTAAAACTTCATTAAATTTGGAACTACGTTTCATTTTCCATGCATATACAAGAACTCCTACCACGAGGGAGTCGAATGAAGTCTATCTCCATTTGGTAATCAAGCGAAAGCACTTACAGTTTCGGAATGCCTCATAAATTGGGATTGGAATATCTCTTAACCTAAATTTTTATTCTATTTTATACATTATAATAACTCGTTTCGAGTTACAGCGAGGCGAAACAAAAAGACACGAAGCTTAACACTTTATCGACCGCTAGCCTATTTATCGGCTTTTCGATTGCCAATGTTTATCGATCGCTAGCCTATTAATCGGCTTTTCGATTGCCAATGCTTATCGACCGATAGCCTATTAATCGACTTTTAGTTATCGACGGTTTTCGCTTCTTTACTGTTTTGTTAGTAGCTGACCTCCTGTATGCTGACCTCCCCATATCCTTATGAATTATAATTATAATAATTATTATTATTTATTATTATTTTTAAAGGAATAAGCACAACACAATGAATAGCGAAAATTTAGCCGGTACTGGGAGCAAATGCGCGCGCGACTAAGCCAGTCCTTACTGAGTGGCAGCCTCAACCACGACCGGACGATAAAGTGTTAAGAATAGGCCTTCCATTAGTTTAGGTAGTATTGTTTTTGATGTGTGAGAATAGTGCAATTTGTGTATTAGACAATAGTTGAATATTTGAAACCTAGATAATTGAAAGTTCACTCAAGTAACATAGTCCCGAGAGAAGGACAGAGTTCACTAGTGAAAATGCAACTATCATTGGTTCCCACCGAGAATTCCTATCCGGATTCTCATCTGCTAGCAGATCCCCTCGTGGACACTGCAAACCGGTAACTGCAGATTCATAATCTTCCCTCATATTCGGGTGCTAGTAAATTTCTGTAGTATCGGGTCGTACTGTGCCCGTAACGTTCCAATCTGTGCTTCCACATGTCGCAAGGTCGTAAATCATGTACGTTTTGTAAGTATACATTGTAAACTCGTATACATGCACATACAGTCAGTCGCGAGTCAAGCGAACAATAGCGCGAAATACGCAGATAAAGGCACTGAAACAATTAAGATGTAAGAATATAATTTTATAATTGAATTATAGTTTTCGTTACGAGAACAATTCGAAGGCCACATACAAAATTTCCTTGATAAAAAGATATTTTACTTCCCCATTTTCCAATGAACATACTTTTTATTTACGTGCACATTTAAGTTTGCGACTTTTGATTTGATTTCGCAGAACTGCAAAAAGTGTCTCTGTAATTTCAACAATTTTAAAAGACAAAATATGTAAGGTTTAGTGTTAAATTTCGCAGCCCTACGATTGAGGTTAAGAAAGTGGAACTCAAGTTCATTCATTCATTGTCTCAAATTTATGAGAATTTATAATTTATGTAGTTAATAAAGTAGTTGTTCATTAATTTCCTTTACTATCTATACTTGACGGACATTGTTTATACGAATACAATGGAATTCCATTTAATTTTATCGTATAATATTCTATGATCGCCTCGAATCAAATAAATTAACGATCGTGATACGTGAGCAAATCATCATAATTATTGTTAATAATGCATTGCATTATTGCATAGATTGTATTTGCGCTAAGGAAAAAGTTACTTCAAATGACCTCGAGAACCCCTCATACCCGATTGCGAATAACTTTTGTCAAATAAATCTTGATAAAATATTATGTCTATAAATAATTCACAAAAAATATAATAATAATATAATTCTATAATAATTCATATATATATATATATATATATATATATATATATATATATATATATGAATTATTATAGAACATATAAATTATTATATAACATGAATTATTATATAACAATGAGGCATATTTTAGTAACATATTTTGTAAAATTCCTGTTTGGGGAATTTTATTCCATAATTATTATTTACCTTATTGTGTATGTATGTATAAGCTGTTCAATTCATGGCTCCAAGTAATACCTGAGAAATTTCAACCAACTGCGTCTTGCTTGAATTTCGCAGCCCCATGTTTCAGATTAAGAAAGCGAAACGCGCGTTCGTAGATTTGTAAAACGAAACGAACTAAATAAAGTAACAGTTGTATAACATGCGTATTACCGATATTAAAATTCAACGTCTTCAATTTATAACCACTACTGTTTGTGTGTGTGGATTTGGAATAGCAAAAAGGCGCATAAGTCTGGGAACGGCTGTGTGCACGATGCGATACGGAAGAACCAATAAGGCAGTCTGTATTGGCATCTTCCGATATGCAAATGGTTTTCGTTTTTGGCGAAGACGCTTGGACGCGTACATATTCGCTGCCCTAGCGGTTAACGTATATTTAAGCAACCGAAGTTTTGTATAGCACAATATCTTCATTGTGATATTCCATTAATATGCCGCTTAGATTTGGCTTCATTAAAACCTACATAGAAGCACTTTGCTTATTTCTATAAACAAAGCCGTTCTAATAAAACGTGGATCTGTTGTCTACTATAATATATAATTTTACATATATATATATATATTGGGCTGCAATTAAAAATACAGTAGTAATGTTTCAACAATTTGACGTGGTCGATGCTTCAATAATTCTGGATTGTCGAGTGTACCACATTGTTAGATTCAAACAGAAAAACAACTGATGGGAAAATTTCATGTATATAAAATATAATCAATTAATTTAGAACTTCTTATATTTCTATTATACTTTTGTCACAGTTTTCAAATTTTGAATATATATATATATATATATATATATTATTCAAAAGTATAATAGAAATATAAGAAGTTCTAAATTAATTGATTATTTTATACATGAAATTTTCCCATCAGTTGTTTTTCTTGTTTTGATCGTATCCTAAATTGAATCTAACAATGTGGTACACTCGACAATCCAGAATTATTGAAGCATCGAGCACGTCAAATTGTTGAAACACTACCACTGTATTTTGAATTGCAGCCCAATACAAATAATTTGAGATCGTCATGATACATAATCGGTATATGTATTATGTCTGCCAATTCAGTCACGAAACAATTTATTAGCTAAAACCAGGTTATATACGAGATTCCGAAAATGTCAGGTCGGGTCAGGCCGGTAATTTTTTCCGGGAATTTTCGCCTGGATCTGAAAGGAACCTGAGGCTATTTCGAGAATCGAAAATATCGGGAACCCGAAGCACGTTCCGGGAGTGCCGCAGAATGCGTATTCAACAACATTGTGGTATTCGGTATTTGACTGTAGTTTCGAACTTTTCCGGTAAAATAGTTTCCCTTTTCCAGTACAGTCTAACACGCGACAAATAGCAAAGAAGAATGTGATATTTACTGGATAAAAATTACTAGATATTTAAACATGTTACACCTGCTACAAATTCTGTGGCTGCAAGGAAGAACGCCGCAAGTCGCTTCCGAGATATTGTGGCTTATGGTTCTAATCTCTAATGCTTCGAATTAGTAATGTTTCAAAGTGCATAACTTTTTCGGCCTTTAGAATTTGTTTTCGCGATGTTTTCTTCTGATGAATACGTAAATCCTGTATCGCCCGGTTGAATTAATGCGTTAACTGAAATTTTTCGAAATTGAGCCGCTCACTTGCCAAATCGATTAACTCCATGAAACAGAAAATGGAGAAATATGATGAATTAATATACATTGTTTTTCAATATTCCCTTTGAAATAAAAATTGAAATAATCATTGTATAATGTACAAATACAGGTGCGTAGACGCGGATTTCATTATTGCAACGATTCACATTGCAGTACGGAGTTAATCAGAATGGCTTATGAAATAAATTATTTATTATTCGGCGACCAATAAAATTTCGTTGTTCAATGATGTTAACAATCATCGAGCCAACACAAGCATTCAACGCAGTTATCACACATGCGTACATAAATATCACGTCTATTATATATAATTATTAAAGTTAAACTATAATTACTTGTCATAGTATACTACTCATTTAAATCGATCGAGTCAAATATCTTCGAAACCGTCGATGATACTAAAAAATGTTTTGAACGAAAATGTTTCAAACGAACAGAATTTACTGTAATCCTAATTTGATAAAACTTTATTAATATGTATTTTCACTACCTATCCATTCAATTTCACTCCGGATTGTGTATTGATTTATTGTCGTGATTGATTGTCATCCCGTATTTTCTCGTTGTGGATTATTTACTTATGTATGACGACAAACAGGAGCCCTATTTATTCTTAATAGATACATAATTTTGAAATTGTTGAAATTATTTAAATTATTACATATAATTATATATTGTTACATATATATAATAATAATATAATATTATTACATATATATAATAATAATATAATATTATTATATATATAATAATAATATAATATTATTACATATATATAATAATAACATAATATTATTACGTATAATTATTTAACGTGATAAATGTTAAAACTATTTAAATTGAATCTAGCTAAAGCAGACAATTTATTTCACAAAAAAATAGATTCATGACCGATGGAAAATAGATAAAAAGATCGTCCAAAACGTTAAACAATCTGAGTCATTTATTTGCTAAACTCGGAAAGAGCTAAAAATTTCATCACTTGCGAAAACTTTCACACTTTCACAAAGTAAACGTTGCAAAATCCCCGAATAATGACAATGTACTTGTACATATATTATACATGCATTACAGACAACAAGAAATCTTTTTGATACTCAATGTGTGTTTAGGTATTTAGAACAATTAGGTTCAGTTTTGGCTGCGTGATCATTTTTGGAAAAGTGAAGTCTGTAAAAGCTACGAAATTACCCGCAAGGCATAATATGATTGGACCACGAAGCTTTAAAGTTGAAATTGCATTTTGACCGCGAAATTCTGTTTTCGTCGTCGCTGTGATATCGTGGGCCTGCGACATTGCGAGGTGAATCAACATTTCGCCGAAGCCAATCAAGCAATTGCAATTTTATTATTGATCTTGTAATTTCGTGAATGCTTGCGGAGAAATTAGGCGCACGGTGGTGTATAGAGAATCAACATATGCGATGCGTACACTGTTCTGTCCCAAGGGACGTCGCCGTTCTTCGAACATATTCGCATCCGTGGAAAAATCGATCACACAATTCTATAGAAACTAGTGTTCCCGATTTCTCAACGTTTTTTCATTTCTCGATAAATGAGAAATAAGACTATATATTTCGCGAGAATTCTCTAGAATTCTTAAAATGTAAAGAGATATTGAAAAACTTGTGATATGGACCGTTTATTTTGAAAGTGGTGCAAGTCCACTTTCTTTCGTTTCGAGAAAATTGAATGTTAGCAGATCTGACAATTAAAAAACGTAGGTTAATTATGTGAAGTCTGGGAATGTTTGTACTAATTTATCAATATATAATTTGATTATATAAATTTCTTTTAGGCGAATTTAACTAAAATAATATACAATTTTCAGGCTGCAAATGGACTTACACCACTTTCATAATTAGTCGATTGTAAATATCATTTAATTTCAATTTTGAAATAACAAATATCACTTAAAATATATCTCATATTAATCCAATTTTGTTTATAAATAATAACAAGAAATAAAATAGGATTAGCATTTTTTATTTTGAACGTTAATTATATTTATATATTGTTAAACTTAACACAAGATATTGGTGTTATTAATTATTTATGCTCTTCATGGGGCAGTGTTTTGAAATATTCATGATGCACAGGAGGTATATAAGGTAATAGCTGCTGCATATCCTTATATTTTTCGTATGTAATAGTCTTGGCATCGTGATGGAAATTGGACTTACATCACTTTCATAATCAATGGTTACGCAATTTCTTTTACCGGCCAATTTTAAATTGAACAAAGCATTGGCATTTTTTAAGATATTAAATACTAACTAGTTATGAACAAAAAGTTTACACTAAATTAAGCATAAATTACGTCATATCTCATTTTTTTAAAAAAAGGACTTACACCACTTTCAAAATAAACGGTCCATATTTCGAATATCCTTGATAATATTTATCAAAAGATTAACTCAAAACTTTAACTCAATGTTTATTCTATTTTGAAATGACTTCTTAAGAAGCGTAATGCGTCTAATGAAGAATCAGACAATCTATTTCTTTTTTTTTTGTAACAAAATCTGTAACCGTAGAAAAATTTCTTTTATTTCGTGTGGATGTTGGCTTTATTATGTATGTAGAGCATACAAAAGTTGCTGTAGATTCGGTGTCCTTTTTCTAGTGGACTCAAAAATCTGGGATTCCTTCGTCACGTGATGTTATGGCAAATTCTGAAATTGGAAGGAGACAACGTTTTGGACCGCAAAGGGTTAACATGTCCAAAAAGTATAGCAACGCCGATTCGTGAATTTCAACATTTTCCATGTTAAACATTTGTGACGGAAATCGTGCAGCGTACATTATTAAACTTCATTCACCGTCCATATTGTAATCAATAATCCAATATTAATCTGGTGGATCACAGTCCGATTAAAAGCGTTGCACGATGAATCAGTTTTGAACTTTATAACTGTAAAATGATTGAATTGAAAATGAACGTGACTATTGGCGACAAGTATTCGACAAAATTCGATGCGGATAACGAACAAGAGCGGGGGAGAATAAAATTCGTTTCGTTACCGGCCAATGAATATGCTATCAGAAAATAATTGATTCACTATACTTATATTGAGTTAAGTGTTCTTCATTAAGCAATATGTTTCGGGTTTATATTTAGAGTCAAGTTTTAAATTTGTCATTCTTTGGTGATTATCAAAAATTCTTCTACAAGCAGATAAAAACCAAAAATTTGTTTTGTTGCACAACAACTAACAAACATACGTTGAATGAATTAAGATTCTTTTGAAATATCGATTCGGGTCAATTTCGGAGATGTTATTGCGTGCATCGTCAACATTTTCTGGAATCAATTTTAATTCCTCGTTGAAGCTGTATTTTTAAGAAACAAAACTAGGAGGACAATTGCATAAAGATCGATGTATATGTTGTTGGTGATAAGAAAATTGGAGCCAACTCACACAGTTCGCTTTCGAGCTAAAAAAGAACAATATTTTAACCACAACCACGATTTCGCTGTTGCTCGAATCAATCCTTTCTGGATCACAATAGTCGATTATTTATCTTCTACCTTCTTAGTTTTCATTGAGCAATCATAATCAATTAGCATTTTGAAATCAAATTTCGCTGTTAACGCTAACCTAGCTGTCTTTTTATTTTAAACGATTGTACAAGTAACTATTTTTTATATTTGCTGCTGATAACCATTTCATTCTATCAAAAGTTCACTTATACAATGAGCTGATTGCGAAATTTTCAAACACACAAAAGCCTTAGGTACCTTAAGAAATGTGATCAAAAGTGCTAGAAAGCCTTCTTACGTTACAACATAACTTTTTCTATTAAAAAAGATCATAAATGTTATTCGATTTCTTAACATTTTATCAGGCGGTACCAGGTCAATATAGTAACACAAATCAATTGTAAACTGAAAGTGTTTGTCGTCAGATAATTTGTTCAATGTGCTTGTATTCTCATTATTCAATAAATCGTTCTCCGTTCGTTATTATTCCCAGCAGTTGTTTCAGTAATGTAAATTTTTTGTTGATTTTAATCAATGCAGTCGTGCTTGCCACTTAACACGCCATTTGCTATGATAACGAGGATACGAAGAGGTGCAAACCAGCTTGGAACTTACGGCGTGAAACTTCGTTTTTAGTTGGAATCTATTATCTACCCACACTTTCAGCGCGTGCTGCAACTTATAAGTAGTTTGCTAAACTGCGCATTTCTAAAACGTATAAAAACCTTGAAAATGTAGAATCGAAAAAGTTTTGCATACTTCCACCGTCGAACAAACAACTTACAACGCGACGTTCTTATGTCTTCGACCGATATTTTGATCGAATTAATACAAACTATAACGAAAGCATTAGTTTCGCATATCAAGAAAATGCAAATTAATTGATCTTTTTGGAGGTTTACAATGGAAATACCATCTTAAAGTCTCTGATTATTTTGAGTATTTTACGTTTACAATGGAAATACCATCTTAAAGTCTCTGATTATTTTGGGTATTTTATGTTTGCACTGCAACGTTATTATTATTATTATTATTATTATTATTATTATTATTATTATTATCGATTCTTATTAATGTTTTCCGAACGATTTAAGGCCGCAGTTTGAATCGTGTGAATTTTACGTTGAACTTTCGAAAGATGTTTTAACACCGCTGTATGTTAAATAAATGTTAGCATGATCTGTTTTCGTTTGAACTTGTGAAGCACCTTTCGAAATACCTGCCGTATTTACACAGCGCATGCATATTTATATATTTATTTGAATCGGTTGCCTGTTTTTCACAAGAGTACGGCCGTGCAACGAATCACTCGCGAGCGATTTCCTTGAATGTGCAAATATTGTCACAGGCGGATTCGAACAATCCTTCGCCGGATACACATTCACGCGTGGCCCACTCTATGCGATCAACACTAGAGAAGGAGCATGTATTGTCGGCATTGTCCAGATCCTGGATCATACATGCGATCCCTGCACAATCCTAGATAGATAGCCCCGGTTTAGGATACATCGGAATAGCGAGTTTAAATCGCTGACCGTTGCAAGTCACTTAATTCACGAACATACGCAAACGATTTTTACAGTTCTGCGTGGGCCTAACAACACGAAGATTGCTTTTATTTAACGTTACGAGCTTCTGAGAAATTTCATTTCCAAGAAAATGTTCAATCTTCAGCATCTACGACAAAGCATTTTATAATTTTCCGTTATAGGCTCAGATAAAGAAGTTAAAAAAACAAGAGTTCTTTCAGAGACTAGTCCCGCTATCATCTAAAAACATTCAAGTCACTTAGTTCGGTTTTAAGGCAGACTGGAAATTTCGCGAATCTATACTTCTATGGATTGCGCATTTTTGTGCAAGACACAAATGTTCTAAGTCACTTCCGAAGAAGTCGAAACTAGATGAATATGTGTTTTGTTAGTTAATAATTTGAGTAAGTTGAAAATAGTGTGACAATGTTCTTAAATTTGTCTGCCGACTTCTAGGGTTTTAATTTTACCTCTTCCTTTTCTTTATGAAAACATAAAATTCGCTGCCCAGTTTCACGCGAGAGACGTCTATAAATTGATTTTTATTGTTTTTAACTACAACGCTCCAATTTGAAAAATCTGAAAAAGTCCTAAAGCCACAGTGGTTGCTTTTATGCAACCACTATCTCGAAAATACACTTCGACAACCGCGATGTGTCGCATTTTTTTTCAAAATTAATGCATGCATATAAACAGGGAAAATCCCCCCCCCCCACTCTGGTCACGATGGACAGTTAAAGTTTTACGCAAAATGTTTATCGCGGCAAATTCGACGATTTGAAACTCTAAATCATTTAAAATGTTTCGTAATGTTTGCACCTAATTTTGCAACGATTGCTCAACCGTGATACAGTTTTATGCGGAATAAATGCTACTTTCGAGCTTGGGGAGAAGAAGCTTGAATCCTGTGGAGCTGGAAACGAGGAAATGTACCAGCATCGACTGTGTAGTCGCCTAAATCTTATGCGAGATTACAGCCGGACGTATGTTTATGTTTATGGCATGCGCCGCTCGTGAAATCAAAAATATGGTAACAGCTATATCCCGTTCTTTATTCTGGGTTGGACGATTGCAGAAACTCAGAATCAATACCGTTACTATGTCTTCGAATTACTGACAGTCGTAAACTTAATGAAAGTTTTATCATGAATACTGCGATTTTAACACTAGATTGCCGGAGTAAGTCAATTTGACTTATTTACGATTTTATCGCTATATACATATATAAGAACTTAAATGATTTTTTTAAACATTATTTAAAACATATAATGATCATGATTGTGTTAAACACTGGCGTATGTTTTCAAAAAATAATTTAAGTTTCTCTCTCTCTCCCTCTCTCTCCCTCTCTCTCCCTCTCTCTCCCTCTCTCACCCTCTCTCTCCCTCTCTCTCCCTCTCTCTCTCTCTCTCTCTCTCTCTCTCTCTCTCTCTCTCTACATATATATATATAATAAAATTTTAAATGAAGCATATATTTATATTATATAATAATAATAATATATAATATATAATATAATATATAACATATAATAGATTATATCATATATATTGTAAATGAAGCATATATTTATATCATATAATAATAATAATAATAATATATAATAATAATGATATAAATACATGCTTCACTTACAATTTTATTGCTATATATACGCAAATTGACTCGCTCCGGCAATCTAGTGTTAAGTCGAACACAATTATCAGTGATAATAAATATAATTACGAAGATGATCAATTCATCGAAACATAACTGACAAAGAGGACCATTCCATAGAATTTGGACGCTTTTGAAACAATGCGCGTCTGGTACTATGCAGAAATTTTAGAATTGATATCAGTTGCCGAAAAGTTCGTGTAATTTCAATTGATCCCGAATGTCGTGGAACGGCTCTTTCTATTCTCGAAAAAGTGTTATATCTTCTTGTAAAGGAAGATTAAAGAGAAAAACCTATATATATAGACGCGATGAAAAATAACGGCCTGTAACTAAAGCGCGACATGACAACATGCGGGCAATCCATTACACTGGTGGCTGATCGAACAAAGAGATATCGCCGATTCTACGAGTACAGACCCGAATAAGTCCGAACAGGTCAAGGTATAATACATATATACAGTCGGTGCTAAAAGTGTTTCGTACGCTAAACTTTTTACAAACTCTCGATATTCGAACTGTTGTAATTTCGCAAAAAAAAGGGTCATACCATAATAAATCTGGACGTATTTTAAAGCTTTGAAGCCTCTACCATCGCAATCCATCGATCAATTCTTTCTGCCATGCTTTTACAAACTCATAGCAAACGGAAAATTGCGGACGATGGATTTACTAATAATTGCGGACGAGAGATTATTACAAATCGAAACGTTTCTACCAGCATCGAAACATTTTTCTCACGAATAAATCGGCCACGCACTTGAAGATTGAAGCTTCCCCTGTACAATGACCTCGTAAAACTTGGTGTACGACTTTTTTATTTACTTGTTTTATGAAACAGAAACGAGGAACAAAGTTCGGTCGAGTAGAGTCCTCGCGAACCTCGTGTTGCTGTAAAGTATGCGGGCACACCTTTCATTCGAAGCTGAATAGAGCGACTAAAAAAAAATCTTATATCAAAGTTTAAGGGGCCATTGTAAAGGGGAGGCTTCATGCTTGAAATCCGTGTTGGGATTACTCGTGGAACAAATTTTCCTGTGTATTTACAGACGTTTCAATCCTTAATATTTTCCAGGAAGAGCGTGTCTCCAGTTTCCCACCTGTTACATTATGTGCAAACATGCTACAGTGAAATGAACGATATCTCGCGTAAATAGAAGCTTCGCGCTTTAAAATGAGCCAAGGCTCGCTGTTGTGCCGTACGCTTTTATGAAATTGTAACAGTTGAAATATTGGTAATTTGTCAAAAATCGAGAATACAGTTATGCAAATACAAATACTACGCCATCTTGCATCCGCCTCTTATTGTTCAGTGGTTTTCGTTGATAACTCTTAAACAAAGCCGCGCGCGCGCGCGCGGATTGCATTCGTACTAAGACAAAAGTTACTTCAAATGACCTCAGGAATCCTTCATTTCTTGATTGCGAGTGCCTTTTGAAATATCCTGTATAGGGAATTGAGTTCTGCGACTCATGCAACAATTACCCTTTCAACAGTTTCTTTAAATATAAACAAATTTAATAATATAAAAATTATTTAATTTTTGGAACGCGAAATAAAGAACAGTACACCATAAAGTCGTCGCCAGAGTGCAAAGGGTTAAGTTACCGTTTATGAAATTGTAACAGTTCAAATATTGGTAATTTATTCAAAATCGAAAATACAGTTATACAAATTCAAATACTTTTAGTATTTCTTATACTTTTTAAGTAGCTCTGCTTGTCCAACTTGAATTGTATTACCTAGAATTGTTGAACTGAATTTAATTAATTAAATGTAATATAACTATAAACAAACTAATTTTAATCACCAATAATCACAATTGGTGATAAAAATTAGTTTATTTATAGTTATATATATATATATATATATATATATATATATGTTATATATGTGTGTATATATATGTTATATATGTGTGTATATATATATATAACTATAAATAAACTAATTTTTATCACCAATTGTGATTATTGGTGATTAAAATTAGTTTGTTTATAGTTATATTACATTTAATTAATTAAATTCAGTTCAACAATTCTATATATATATATATATATATATATATATATATATATGTTATATATGTGTGTATATATATATATAATAATAATAATAATAATTATATTATATTATATTATATATATAATTATTATATTACTATTATATATATATATGTAACATTTATAAAATATATCGCCGTTTTCGAACACTGTGCGTTAGATGGCGTTGACCGTCGTGTAGCATGTGTAACATGGACTTTCGCGTCAGTGCTGTCCCCATTACTACCCCCATCTCGAGTCACCTGCGCCGGTTTCCGTCGCAATTTCAGCACACTGCCCACGCGTCACATGTCACACGTCAGACGTCGCACGTAGGAGAGCGACCCTCCACCAAACGCATTTCTTCACGGTGTTTCCGGGCAACGCGAGGGACGACCCTATATTGCGGGCAAATGGTCACACTGGTCACCACACTCGCGCTCATGCTTTGCATGCTACGCACACCCCAATTTCGCGCACACCCCGCTCGCATTTTTTATGCCGGGAAACTAACTAGCTGAAAGGAGACCGAGTACGGCTCGCGACGGAGAAGTTTATCGCCCCTGATGTAGTGGGTATAGTTTTTTTGAAGTACAATAAATTCTGCCTAATTGACCCTTAGCAAAAGTGGACAATTTGGGAAGAGGAAATACGATTATTCGAGCTTTGCGACTTGTTTTTATATTCGTTGACAACCGATAACTATAAAAACGAGCCGCAAGGCTCGAATAATCGTATTTCTTCTTCCCAAATTGTCCGTTTTTGTGTACAAGCTGAGGGTTAATTAGGGAATAATAAATAATAATAAGAAAATAATAAATAATATAATAATTAATTAAGTATATAATAAAATAATTAATAATAAATAATAATAATAAAATTCTAATAATAAAATAATCGTATTTCTTCTTCCCAAATTGTCCATTTCCGTGGACAATCGGAGCGGAGTTACAATGATTAGATTATAATTAAATATATATATATATATATATATATATATATATATATATATATATATATATATATAATATTATATATAAATTAAATATAATAAATCATGATTATAATCATTTCTAAAAAGAAGAAGGACAATTTATATTTATTGTACGTCTACATTTACTTAAATGTTTAAATACTGATGAGAAGCAATCAGAATTTTATTCAGACTAAAAAGAACGGAACAGCATTCGTACTTAATAGGTTAGTACTAGAAATCTCCATCACGTCAAAATATGGCAAGGGGTTAGATAAGCCAGGCAAGGATCCGAAGTCATCCTACAGACTAATTGAATTTCTTCTAACAACATCCAATCGTCGAAAAAATTAAACGTAACAAGTCAATGTACGAAATTACCCCGAAACAGCGAATGCGAAATCATCAATTCAGATTATAACAACACGACAGAACAAATTCATAGAGTGACGATAAAAATGATCCGCTCCATGGAAGAAAGTAAATTTTGGACAAATAAAAAAATTGTTCTCGATTCAAAAAATTTAAAACTTTAAAACACCAAAAAGCATTCGATAAAGTCTGGCACAAAAGTCTGTTGCAAAAACTCCAAGTAAACAATTACGGGATCACCGTTTGCCACGACGTAAAGCAAAATAATTTGCATCAATAATTTCCGCGAACGTTTTGCCCTTATCTTTTACATAAATCACGTGCACATGCGGATACGTACATGACCGCATCCCAGTCACCAGCTGTCGCATAACGTTACGTGCATCGGGTCCTTTCAAGTCTACCAGAAATGCGATGATCTTATCGAAATCCGTAGCAGGATCTTAGGCGCGCGTCACACTCGCATTCGTGATGGTACGTTGCTATCTCGCGCATGCACGCACACATGCATGGGACTCTGCTCTACGTCACTGCACCACATCGGTCTTTACAAATCATGCATATGCACGCACACGCGCGAACGGCAAATATCAATACGTAATTACGCATTGCAATTATCCCGTTCGCAAGTGTCCGCAAGAACTACTGGCTGCACCAAAATATCGGTTCCTTGGAAATGACCATATTCTCGATGATTGTGTTACGTACGGGGATTTTCCACCGTGACATTTCTCGCCATTTCCCGGAAATCGTGTGCGCCCCACGAAGAATTTTCCAGGGTCCCGCGGTTATGTCAATGCGCAGGGCGCAGCTGCGCAAAAACTGATTCTGATTAATGACATAATGATGTAACTGATATAACTAACGTGAAATCAGATTCATGATTAATGATTGCGATTACCAAGCAGTCAATTAATCACGATTAACGGATAACTTAAGTAGTCGAAGCAAACGTAATCGTTGGTCACGATTAACACAGTAATCGTTAATCGTGTAATGATCACTTTTTTTATGTAATTATATTAATATAATTTAATGTGACGGTAATTATATCCAGTAGCTTTAACAACAGTAATTATAATAGTAATAGTAATAATAATCATAAAGTAGGAATATATAATGATAGCAATCATAACGAAGGGATATATAATAGTAATCATAATCATAAAGAAGGAATACGGTGAATACGTAACATAATAATAATAGTAATAATAATCATAAAGTAGGAATATATAATGATAGCAAGCATAACGAGAAGGGACATATAATAGTAATCATAATCATAAAGAAGGAATACGGTGAATACGTAACATAATAATAATAGTAATAATAATCATAAAGTAGGAATATATAATGATAGCAATCATAACGAAGGGATATATAATAGTAATCATAATCATAAAGAAGGAATACGGTGAATACGTAACATAATAATAATAGTAATAATAATCATAAAATAGGAATATATAATGATAGCAATCATAACGAAGGGACATATAATAGTAATCATAATCATAAAGAAGGAATACGGTGAATACGTAACATAACCAAATGTAATCATAAATACTGATTTACTCTAGTAACGACTAATTGATCAATGACAATGATTACCATGATAAGTTTTCGTAATCAATTACGAAAGTAATCACAAAATAATCGGTTATATATTGTCCAACTCCGATGTAGGGCCTCTTATTAAAAATGTAGAAGGTCCCCAGGAACGTGTAAACGAGGACTCTAAGAAACTAGATAGTGAAAGCACGTACACACATCTCCCGCTATCTGTTTTAGATACGATGTAGGCTTCGAACGAATTTTCGTAGTAGGTACAAAAGGGCCAGATATCCGGTGCTGATCGGGCAGGATCTCAGAATCAATATCCGTGCGTACATATATCGTGTCGTGAAATCGAGCTCGTTACCGTACAGTACACATAATTACTATTAGGCTCCAGCCCCGAAGGTAATGACGGTCCGATTAACCCCTTGCTCCACGATTTCTTTCACAGTTACGTTGATTAGCACTTGTTTGCCCCTAATAAATTCCTAGGCGAAACGGATGATTTATATCTTATTAAATGTCAATCTTTACTTTAATATTGAGATATTGTTAATAGAAGGGTAGAATTTGATTGCGATTTAAGATTTTAGAGCGCGCTTGACCGCGGATGGCGCGAATACCGTTCATCGACGATTTCCACTACGACATTACGTGGGGGATAGAGTTCAAAATAAATAAATTATGATTTCATTATTGATACTGGTATATTAATATTGATACATTGTTATTGACATATTGATATTAATACATTGATATTGATATTTACATATTAATATTGACATATTGATGCTGATCTATTAGTATTGATACTGACATGTTGATATTGATTTATTGATTCTGACATATTGATATTAACGTATCGATATTGATACATTGATATTAACATATTGATATTGGTATATTGATACTAATACATTGATGCAGATATATTGATACTGATATACTGATACTAATATATTGATATTGATATATTAATATTGATATATTGATATTAACATATTGAGACCGATCTATTAATATTGGTATATTGGTATATTGATATTTACGTATTGTATATTCTTATGCAACGCCATCGAAAAATTTTGTTAATTCATTCATTATTATTATATGCGTATAATACCGTCCAAAATTATGATATCCACGAATGTCACTATAGTGGCGTACCGTTCAAATTAATGGTATCCACGCAAGCCACTACAGTGGCGTACCGTTCAAATTGATGCTTTCCACGGAAGCCACTATAGTGGCGTATTCTACCTGAAAGGTTAAGAGACGCGAGCAATATCTATACTCGAAATCTTCGCAGCAAGACTGACACGATATTATCGGGCTAGGGATTAAGAACAGGTCACACACTACACTCTCAGTAAACTACGGATATTTATGGAAACTAAAAATTGTCGAAGTTGATGGCGAGAAACGTAAGTCAGACGAAAATGACTTTTCCTTTTAATAATTTTAATAAGTTGTACAAAGTTAAAAAATTCAAGTCTTTTTATCTTCTTTTTTGTCATTCTAAGAAATGACAAAATTTTAAAAAGGCATTCTAGTTATGGTCCGGTAGACTGGTCCCTCTATCATCTAAAAATAAAAATTCAAGTCTTTTTAAAAAAGTTCTTAAAGAGTTTTAAAGTTTTAAGAAAGTTTGGAAAGATGTCCGCATATTAATGGAGTTATTATGTGTATTTTAATAGTACTGTTTTGAATTACAAAATTGACCTCGGTTCGGAAGTTTTCTCGAAAGATAGTTTCTCTACGAACTCCAGTAATATGACAATTAATAAGCTAAAGGTTATGTCAAGGTTATATTATATTATTATGAAAATCATCCTACGCGATTACACTTTTCTAAGTTTATCTTACAAATAGAGCATCATTTCAGAACCATTCCTGAAATATCCGCATGCTACGGATATTGTCGAATTACTTGGTCGTATAAATGTCTCCTTCGTCATTATTAAATAATTAAATCTCCTAAATTAGACCCACCATAAAATGCTAATACTATCCGTTCTGTGGTAAACTACATATAGAATCGCGCCTCACTAATCATTCTAACACTCCAGCAAATCATTCGTTTGCGGTTATATGTTCGAAGAAACGACTCGTGATATCGACTGACCAGCAAAATGGCTGAGGTAGAATTGATACCCCCATAATCCGAGTACTCCCCTTTTCTACATACTCTGAATTGATCGAAGGTCACGCCAAATGGATTCGAATATTTTCCCTCGAAATCATTTAGTCCATTAAAAAATGTTGAAGAACAACTCTGTCAACTACACTTTTTAATAACAACTCTTAACTACTCAATTTTCGGCAATTAAGTAAGATAAATTGCTGTTAAATTAGAAACAACAGAAAGGCTGCTAAGTCTGCAAAAAGTATCTTCGACAATATGTTTTGAAAAATTGTCGAATGGAGCTCGGAATGTTTATTAGCATCGTCGGTAGTGATAACATTGTAGATTAATATTTGTTGAATTTCATCAAACAGGTTGAATACAAAAATCAATCTGGCAAATAGTTTTCTTTTTTTTTCCACCAAATATGTTGTTTTTACCGAGTTCAATCGTATCCGTTGACGCAGACATCTCTTAAAGAGAAAATATATTTTATACCTTGTTCAATTAGTAAACGTTCTAATTGAAAGTTCATATAGTGAAAAGTATTACAGTTTTTCCTATAACTAAATATAATTCTAATAACATTGATGCTGAAACAATGCAATGTATATTTTTAAGAAACGTACAGAACCGATACATGACATTTTCAGCGTCGATACAATAACGAAGCTATCGCGAAACTGAAGCCAGAATCGATATTACCCAGAAGCTTTTTCACTCGTAACAATTAAAACACCATTTCGGTGCTTATACTGTTTCTAGAACCGAAAGCAGTAAATGCTTGGCGAACGAAACTCAGTCACTGAGGCGCCTATAAATTTTTATAGATATAGGAAGTGCTATAGGAACAAATCTCTTCGGTGCTATAATACTTGAAATTTACGAGGGTAGGTTGAAAAGTTCGCGATATAACGCGATAGAATGGTAAAAAGCTTTTCCATTATGTACCTCTTTCGATGTGCTTTCCTTAAACTCAATGCATACCTCAGACCTTCGAATTACTTTCTTTATGTCTTCATCAAAATGTTTGTCGCTGTCGCTTAAAAGTTCGCTGTATTTACAGTTTCATAGTGACTAGACAGCGAATTTTATGGATTTGCGAAAAAAATAAATACATCAAATACAGAACCGTAGCGAGATTATAAGAATTTAAGGATAATATTGTATTATACTATTTTCAACTTATTATTACTATGAAAATAGGGAAGACATTTTTATCCGTCTTGACCTAACCTACGTCTCTTATAATTATCTTTGTAACTTATTAAAAATGTTGAGAATGCAAATAAATTTTTACAATTGCGACGGCGTTTTATTGTTGATAAACTAGTTTATCAACGATAGTTCGCAGAGACAAATAATTTTTACGTGCATCTCAGATAGCCAGTAACAGCTACCTGTTATAAAATAATGGCCAAACTTGAGAAAGTCCAATATTAGTTCGTTCGACATTATTATCTACAATATTTGCTCATCTCGTTTTAGCATTTATTTCAATATATTTATTTCACTTATTTCAATATATTTATTTCCCTTATTTCAATATATTTATTTCCATTATTTCACTTATTTCAATATATTTATTTCCCTTATTTCAATATATTTATTTCCATTATTTCACTTATTTCAATATATTTATTTAAATATTTTTATATTAGGACAGTTCATAAGTTAACATTTAGAGTGGTAATAAGTTGTTACCAAGTTCAATGCAGATTGTAATAGAAAAAAAATAGAAAATAGAATATAGATAAGATAATAGATAATAGAAAATAGAAGAGAATCTGTGTTGTGCGATTAAAAACCGAAGTAAAGACTAAAACAAGTGCAGTTATGTTAGGAAATATAAATAATAATAATAATAGAGGTAATTTCGAATATAAATATGTATTTTCTAAGAAATTAAGTGTAAAAAGCAGTGTCCTTGCATCTCATAGGCCTCGATAAAATTTCTCACTCGCTGCATTAGTATAAAATAAGTCTACATGAATTAGTACGAAACCAACTACTAAAAGAATTGATTTTAAAAAATAAAGAAAGCATGGTTAACGAGTAACGATTTTGTTAATTAGATCAAATAAATTTACGAGAAGAAATTTCTAATAGAAACCGTCGCTTTCCGTCGCAAGAGAAATAATAATCAATCGATCAGCACAGATAATCTTCCTTTCTTGATCGACAATCTCGCGACGCAAACATCG
Organism: Megalopta genalis; assembly: GCF_051020955.1. Lineage (NCBI taxonomy): Eukaryota > Metazoa > Arthropoda > Insecta > Hymenoptera > Halictidae > Megalopta > Megalopta genalis. The sequence continues at coordinate 9,808,963 of NC_135025.1, forward strand.
AGGAAAAATAGCTTATGCAGTTCTTCACGAAAGTTCTGGTCATCAAAAAAGTTTATCACGAGAGTTCCTAACGAGCATTCGACAGTTTCTCGGGAACATTCGATAGCTTCGCAGGAAAATTCAAGAATTTTCTACAAACGCGGACCAGCATCGCGAGATACCTATTTTCTTCTTGTCTGAGAGAAATATGACAATGTCAGAATCCGTTCTAATACCTTGAAACAGAAGCCATCATATTATATATACGTATAACTATCAAAATAAGGCGTTTAGGTTTTCTGTCTACAGCTGATTTTGAAATATATCTTATTTTAGAAAGATTCTTTATTGTCCTGTATACAGGGTAAGTCATTTAATCCATTTACCTTAATTTTTCTTGTAAACTACATGTATAAGAAAATGTTTCGAACAAAAGTTGTTTCGTATAAAAAGGAGCACACACGATAGCTATTAAATTTTTGCTATTTTTCTTCTTTATCAAAATTTCTGGCCTAAAGCATTTCCATTTTATATGGCTCGGTGCATTTTATATACAGAATGTCCCAAAAGTCACTCGCAATCGGGAAATGAGGGGTTCCTGAGGTCATTTCAAGTAACTTTTTTCTTAGCGTAAACGCAACCCACGGCTTTGTTTACAAGTTATTAACGAAAAACAATGACCAATGAGAGGCGAGATCAGTTGACGCGAGGCGGCCAAGCCAACGAGCGGAACCGGGCTTCGTTCATTCGTTGGCTCGGCCATCTTGCACCCGTTGAGCTCGCCTCTCATTGGTCAGTGTTTTTCGTTGATAACTCTTAAACAAAGCCGCGGATTGCACTAAGAAAAAAGTTACTTCAAATGATCTCAGGAATCCTTCATTTCTTGATTGCGAGTGACTTTTGAAATATCCTGTATAGGGAATTGAGTCTTGTGACTCATGCAACAATTACCCTTTCAACAGTTGCTTTAAATATAAATAAATTTAATAATATAAAAATTATTTAATTTTTGGAACGCGAAATAACAGTACACCATAAAGTCGTCGCTAGAGTGCAAAGGGTTAAGTTACCGTTTCTATCATTTTGCTGACGTAGTAGTAATGCTCTAGTATACCAAAATATCTCTGAACCGTTTGCGAAATGGTACCGCATTTATCTCGTACGATCAGCGTAGAGTACTATTGCACCAAAGGCGAAACTTCTGTCAGAACCTTTGATGTTCGCGTACCTAATTTGAGGGGCTTTGGGCACGACTTAATCTCTGTCTTTGCAACACGATGGATCGAAAATCTTATAACGCCCCACGTACTCGATATTATGCATATTTGATAGAAGATTATGTTTAAGACATATAAACAATATTATGAAGTAAATTTTATTTCATGAATACGATTATATCGCATACGTAATTGCATGTTCTTACATTCTTTTAAAGAAATTTTACGTTCATATTTACATAGATGTTGTGTAATCTCTATAGAAATATCATAATTTCAATTATTGTTTCGTTGTATATCAAGTGTAATAGATGATATGTGAGCCGTTCATTTTGAAAGTGGCATAAGTCGCTTTACAGTAATGAAAAGTGGTGATTTTTTAATGTTTGTACGAAATTATTTATACTGAGAAAAATATCAGTATCCTGAGATAACAAATGCAAGTAAATCTTCTCGAAAGTTAGCATCCATATTTTTAAACGTGTTAAAACGCAAACCCTTAAATATATCGACTTAAAAACAAAGTGACCGACTTAAAAACAAAGTGACTTATGCCACTTTCAAAATAAACGGCTCATGTGTAATAGACGATGATTTACTTTAATATTCAAATCATGCTTATACAACGCTGACATTATATTACAAGATATTTATTAATCATATGTATACACATAGATCTACGTGTGTGAAGTTATTATATGAAATAGATAACCCTAAGTATTACAGTGTTTTATATTTTTATATCGTAACCGGTATATTTTCAGAAGTCAACCGTGCCTTGTTGTTCAATTTCTAAAAACGCAATTTACATTCGGAAGTCATAATGGAGTAAAAGGCGATATTCGTGAAAAGCGATTCATTGTTAATTTAGACGTGGGTATCGAAATTATGTACTTCAGAAACGTCGGAATTTCACATTTTATGTTGTTCTTGCCCTGATACGTGCTTTCGTACGATAAATACAGTGAGCAACATTAATATTCGGACGCTTTTTAAAACGCAACAATTCTATAAAAATTAGACCAAATCACTTGAATTTTTTGTGTTAGACTGACTGTGAGTAAAAATTATTTAAAACAATTATAACTGGATGGAATGACAAGAAAGAAATTACATAATTATAGTTTCACAACTTTTTTACCTGAATCTAAAATGAAAATTTAAACAACGCGAATACCTACAGATTTTTTACAATTGTCAGTCGAGAGCCATTGAAGAGCTGCGATTATCGACTTTGTGAGATCAAAGTCATATGCGATAACAAGGAAATGCTAAATTACATATATATGTAAACAAAAGAAAACGATAACCTTAAAAACTTTTACAAAGATGATATTTTTCGCATTGCCAGAATTCGGCGAGATATTTGAGAACCACTTTTAAAAAGACCACTCTGTGCATTCACCGTGAAAAATGCTAGCTAATAGCTTTGTAAGTACCCTGTATGTTCAAAGTTCTTAAGAAGCTCTTAAGAGCGTCGAGGGACATTTAGATTTCATCGGCGTACTTTTATCGTTCCTACACCTACCGGCAATTATCACGTTAATTCGCGAATTCTATTACAATTTCACGCATACAAGCAGATCTGCAATTATCTAATTGTTTCGCAAGCACTTTTAAATTCACAAACGAATAGTAACAATTAAAACCTTGATAATAGCATATTAAACGCTACCTTCTGTATAGTTTTGCTTCTCGTAAAGATGATAAAGAATTTTTGAATAGATATTAATAATATAAACTCTAATTAAACTATTTTCGTTTTCTTAGAAATATCAGTTGCATCATACTTTTGATGGGAAAAAAGTCGTTATGAAGACATTTTTAATTTCGACCACGAAACGTCGCTATCAAGTTCATTCGTTTATTGTACATCGATACCCATAATTTGACGCTGCAATCAACTGCAGTCAGCTATTGAGATATCTCAAGATCTCGCATAATAGATGGACTTTCATTTACGGATTTGTTTTTCTTAGAGTGAGCATCGTTTTTGCAGGTTCTCGACGAGATGTGTGTGTGTGCGCGCGCGCGTGTGTGAGAGAGATTGCACATCGTATTGCTTCGAATTACGGGTTCAAGAAACCCATCTCTGTTTTTGTGTTGATCCTCTTCCATGCACCAACGTAATTGTGCTTTATTCCGAATTGATATTTAACACTAGGTTTACGGAACGCTGACAGCGATCATTCTGAATTAAACGAAACACATTCATTTTTTTGTCATTGAGCGACGAACCAACTCATTTCTCAAAAATGTCCTGATTTGTTCTCGGACGCGCTACTAAAAATCATGATCACAATTACAAACGCAGATCACTGCAAGAAAATTTTGTATAATAATTTTGAGGACAGCCCGAGGAATAATTTTTCGTTCAAATTCCAAGATATGATTTATCTTTTTGGACGAAAGTTAAATTAAAGATAATGAAACGTAGGTTCTCAATGATTTATAATTTCGAGGCAATAGATCTGAATATACGATAAGTAATTAATTCATTTCACAATTAGTATCTTCAACTGAATAATCCATTCATATTTATATTTATTGTCGCGTAGTTTGAATAAGTCGATGTTAGAGACACTGCGATGTAACGAGGAAATGCTTGAGGAATCAAAGGCAAGTAGATCGTTGTTCTGGATATTGTCCGCGTTTCCTGGGTATTGAGAGTTACTTTTTCTTTGTTTTTTTAAATTGTTTACGCATAAATAATGACCCTAGATTACAATTATGTTATAAAAAAATATTGATTTTTATTTTTTTTCATTGCTCGCATCACTGTGCATCACGGCTATTGAGAAAAACGAAACGGAAGGTTGGACATTGAATGGTCGCCAAATGTGAAAATTGTCCTAATCGTCGTAAACCTTTTATATTTTATTTTATTGTCGTAAACCTTGCCGGCGAAGACTTCACGAGTTGTTTTTTCGCGATGGATCTGGATGTGATGGTTAATTGCATATCCGTGGAGTCTCCGCGGCTTTCGAGTTTATGGCACGACATGGTTATTGTGGAAGATAGAAACGAAACTTGGACGCCAAATGGTCGCCGAATGTAAAAAGGTCTTAACCTTAAAAATAACCATTTGTCGCGTCCGTGTCGTAAACCTTGTCGACGATAACTCCACGTGTCTGTTCGCAATGGAACAGTTACTGATATCTAAACGAAAACTTAACAAATCATTATATTGGTATATTTCTATTTTCTATTATTTCTAATATAGAAATATACAAATATGATATTTATTAGTATATATAATATTACTTATATATATAATATTACTATTATTTATTTTTATATTATTTATATTATTTATATTTATATTATTATCTACTTTTATTTATATGATATTACTGATACTGTATATGATATATATGATATATATTACTCAGCTAAAGGAGACCACCTGTAGTGCTGTGAATAATTATAAACTCAAAATAACGTTTACCTTTCTCACAGATATTTAAACAAAAACCAAGGAGAAAACGATATTTGTATATTTCTATATTAGAAATAATAGAAAATAAAAATATAGAAATATAATATATCGTTAAGTCTTTGTTTAAATATCACTAAATATATAAAAGTTACTTCGTGTCTATAATTATCCACACCACCGAATGTTGCAAGTCTGAAGTAATAGGAGTGAGGACAGTTGTTATATTGGGTTGGCAAGAAATAAGAAAAGAAGAAAAGAAAAGAAATTAATAAAGAAAATACATTCGGTTATCACATATAAAGATAGTTGTAAATGTTGTTTCAAAGGCAAAATTACTTTCTTGTCAAGCCAATAACCATCAACGTATGTATTTCAAGTATTCTTCGAAAACCGTAGCACGGCTGTGCGATTTCACATCGAGGAACGCAAAAAGACCAACGGATAGATAAAAAAATGTAGTACAATGCTTCCCTCCGAACGAATTACTAAAGCAACACATTTTTCGACCGGTTTATCCGGGGCCTTACAACTCCGAGAGAATTTAATTGGAAGATTCGTGTAACTGTCCTCGATGTACATTCGCACATACCATGCACATAGATGTGTGTGACGAAGAGCAGACTGTACAGGGAGTGGCGTTTCCCACCCACACGTGTGAGCTGTGCTGCATACCGTAGTACCGTAGTGTGGTACAGATAATAGAATTGGACTGCACATTGTAGCGTAACATGTACTCTTTTTTTCTGTCAATGTACTTTTATGGATCGAGTTTTAATTGTCGAGCATGACGAATGATCGGCACCTTTGTTATTAACTCTGACAACAATTGGAAATTAACGCATTAATAAAGCTTCGACCGCGATCAAAATTCGTATGGAACTTTTACACAATATTTATGTTGTTCTCTAGCGGAACAAGTTATTGCGTTTCTTATTATGTATTTTGCTGAAACGCTCGATGCTCAAATGAACAATATTAAAATAAATTAACTTGCTTTATATCTTGTAAGCATGTAGCACGAAGACGTCCACAATGGTGAACTGAATGGAAAAAAAATGTTCCATTAAAAGAACGTCATTTTCATACTAATATTACTATACTTATATACCTTTCTGTGCTTTCTTAACGTCCTTTAACATTTTTATGAATGTAGAGAGATGTAAAGATAAAAAATTAGAAAACGTGAGCTTTATTATTCTTTTCTTTTTATTCCAAATAATTCCAATTTAAAAAAAAAATTAAGTAAATTAGTCTCTCTAACATCCTAAAAATATTCAGATTATTCGATACAATTTTCAAAAAAACTATTCCAACTGTTGCTCTCGATATGTACTACACGTTGCAATAAAAAGTTTGATTTTCTAAATCAAGGACAATTTCGCGGTTCATTTTTTTTGACAGATCCCCACTGAACCAATGGTGTAGAATCGCGTTATGGTAGTCGTGATAGATAATTTTTATGCATCCCGTACAAGCCTGAAGTTCGATACAAAGCTAATACTATGCTATTTTCTTTTGTTCTACTCGTTCTCTGATTGATCAGTATCTTTCATTAATAGCTCGTCAACCGCAGAGAACATTTACGCTAAGGAAAAATTTACTTCAACCTCAGGAATTAGCCCTTTTAGGAGCTTACAACATTTTTGGTACTCCCGCATAATAATCTTCTAACAGCGAAAGTGTTCAAGGATTTCGCTTAGGATCCACAGAATTATTCGTATGAAACTGTCAGGTTCTAGTATCGCGTTGGTAGCTATTGAGAAGCGTGAGGAAGTTACAGTACGAAATAATGAATTCACGGTTGGCTGTGTCCCTCGGCAAAACTGTATGACGAGTAGAACTTGTGCCGACGAATGCGATTGCTGATCGTAACCAAAATCAAGAATTAGAAGGCCATTCGATTGACAGCTGTCGGCTATCGATACCAGAAAGCGGGACTGAACTCTGGGCGGTATAAATGATTGCGAATATTTACTATCGTTACAGTGTAAAAAGCTTGCGAGTCAGCAATAAGTTGCATTGTTACGTGTTCACCGTATTCCTCCTTTATGATTAATATTGTCATTATATATATATATATATATAACAATAAACTATATAATAATATAATAAATAATATAATAATATAATATATAATATATAATAATATAATAAATAATATAATAATATAATATATAATATATAATAATATAATAAATAATATAATAATATAATATATAATATATAATAATATAATAAATAATATAATAATATAATATATATAATAATTATATATATATTTCTTCGTATGATTAGAGGAGACCGATTGCGATTGTAACACTTTGATTTTAGAACACGATTATACAGAAACTATTGTATTTACAACGACAATGATTGTACGAACGTCTTACCTAGTTATCCGAGATTATTCAGTTACAGTGGTTTTGTTGTGCATTAAGAAATATCCAAGTTATTAATCAAACATAGGAATTCGACCTCGGGACGGTAGTAAGACAGCATCGCATTCTTTATGTGCCCAGTCATTACAGCCACAACATTGAACTCATTTTTCATTGAATTTGATTTCTGGGATTCCTATAAGGTTCCTAGCCATCTTCGTATGCTTTTGCATCCATGATGCCTTTATCAGTTTTTCTAATTTTTGTACGAAGCATTCTAAAAGTTTAATTATGATATTAAATTGTAGCAATTTTAAATTTCTTAGTCAACCTAATAACTATAGGTACTTATTTAAATTATAACGTGAAGAAAATTAGGCGTGGAAGTCTCTTACAATCGTCGCCCAGTGGCATAAAAGCCCGAAATCATGATCTAAATAGAAAACAGTGACGGATTTAATTGAAAATAAATATATAATATTTATATAATACTATAATATAGCTATATATAATATAGCTCGTTGGCTCGGCCACCTTGCGCCAGTCGAGCTCGCTTCTCATTGGTCAGTGTTTTTCGTTAATAACTCGTAAACGAAGCCGCGAATTACATTTTTGCTAAAGAAAAAGTTACTTCAAATGACCTCAGGAACCCCTCGTTTTCCGGAAGTAACATAATTTGGGGACATCCTGTATATTGGCATGTTTTTTTTTTATTGATACATATTTCACATGTCATTTACATATTTTGTTATATTTTATCGATTCTATTTGTTCGCAGTCTACTAAGAGCATTCCTTATTAAACGACAACTTGAGCTTTGAACTGCGTTCCGTACTTTGAAATAGTTCCGCAAAGAGATGTTTGATACGAAAATATATTTACATTGTATTAGACCAGTGTTGAGCAAACTAATTGGAAACCTGAAGCTTACTCCTTGTACCTAATCTCGTTCGAAGTTCCGGAGCATCGTCGGAGGTTGCCGGGCACCAGCAGAATAAAAAGTATCCCTTCAAAGAAAGGTATCGGCTTCCATTGAGTGAAGTACACCAAAAAATTGAGGACGAAGCTGACGTTTGTTCTTAATTACAATTTCAATTCAGCTTGCTGTAAAGTTTGCAAGTTAATGAACAGTGTTAGGACATCGGGTAGAACGGATAGTTTTCCACTAATTACATTGTAAAAGTGACTTCAAAGTTAACTTCAGTTTCTTCATATGTTCGAGCACATAAAACAATTAGAGCTTCTGCAAGCGTGATCAATAAGTTAATACTCAACGATAATATAGATAGTTTATCCGTGTGTGTCACGGAGTTAAGATTTACTTGAAATTTTTGTAAAATTTTCAACGATTACCTAAACTGAATGTATCATTTGCGAAGTGATGCACAATGGTAGATGTAATTCAAATAAACATAAAAATTCTTCGATATGAAAATTCTGTATGTAAAATTATGTCTACGAACTATAAGAACAACTATGCTATTCTAGAATGTTGCAAGATATCTAACGAAGTCATGAAATGTTTGAATTCCCGAATATTATTCCCACGAAAGCAATTAACCGTTTCCAGATATCACGAGATTTCTTATAAAAAGTAAATGTTGAGAATTATGAAACTGTAGTTTCATGAAAACCTGCCTTTGCCGACCCTCATGAATTTTCATATTTAATAACGCTCTCATAAGAGGCGCGGTTGCTATTAAAGTTTCTATTAACCCATGGACGATGGACACTTTTAACGATTCCATGATAGACATAGCTACTAGATCCTCTCAAATCCTACGTTCGCACTAAAAAAACAGTCATTTTGCAGATCCTGTTCACTATCTTGCAAATAATATTGACCTTTCTGCAGGTTTTATTCACAATTTACTAGATAAGAAATAAAATTGTTCCCATCGCAATAAACTGCTCTACTCCGGCAAACATTATATTCCTTATAATATGCATTTGTTCTTATCGTAAGAAATAAAGGCTCACCCTGTATATGCTCCAATTATAATTATAAGTCCAGAAAATTTGAACAAAAATTTCTCTAGCTTCCTCAAAGGATTTACTACATACATTATTATACACGTTAATCTTGGCTTACTATACACGTTAATCGTGATTGATTTTACTTTACGTAATCAGTAATATCTATACAAACTATATCATGTTTGGTCTCATTTTAATGAGAAAACTACCAAGAACATGTTAAAAAAGAAATTTAGTTTTCGAAGATGTTAAAATTAAAAAAGTTACACTATTGCATTATGAGTTGTCATTCCGGGAATTCTAGTCAAAGGAACTGCGTCGCGTGCACCATCATACGCTTGACCGACTCCTTACTTGACTAACGTTAGCATAGACGTGGGAATAACGCATATAGGCATAGGAATAGCACAGGGATAATCTAAGCAAGCCCTTAAACATTGACTAGTAGGGAGAATTCGCTGTATTTAATTATTCTTACTTTTGTGCTTTAACGAAAATATATACAATGTTTTCTTATCCCTTTCATTTAAACATTCATAATTCATAAATACATAAACAAAAGTAACCAAAACAATACGATTGTAGTAATTTCGTTGCTTGGTCGGTGGGAATGCTACAACGCTGTTTTAAAAGAAGTCATAAATTTTGCGATTGGCTGGCTCAGACTCACGATACGACAGGGAATTGCCAGCGGACGATGTTCGGAAATTGTCCCAAGCGTATTGTGTACAACGGCAATTGACATATTGTATAGAATATAGAGACTGACATGATAAGTCTGTACGCGACAAAATAAAGAAATCTAGTCGCTCGGGACAGCGAAAGAAAAGTCAACCGCAGCAGAAACGTATTATTTAAATTCAGTGAAATCTATAGATTTTACTGTCATGTAAAAGAAGTTCCTAAAATGGTGTTATTTTCCTTAAAATTGTTTCCTCGAAAACATGAATTTGTATAAAAACGCTATTTGTTATAATTTGCACTGTAATACGATAATGTAATTATTTCGATGCTTTCAACAGTAATCTGTTGCCTTTTATTAGAAAAATATTAATTGATATGCCGAAAATGATCGTTCTACATCATCGACGTGATAGATGCATGCGAATATCTTCTCAATATCATAGCTCAATTTTATCTGGCTCATTAATAACCGCAGATTTTAAAGCATTATTAATTTTTCACAATTTATCATACCTTCTTTTAACACGTTCGCATTTCATTTCGCATTTTTCACGAAGCTTAGCAGGCATAAATTCTAAACGTTTAATGATATCTGTATTTAATTTAACGAGTTTTGTTGAATTAAAATATGAAGGGAATAAAATACTAAACGAATGATTATTGTTACTTTTCAGTTCTGGATTTCAATTCTGGATTTCGGTTATGCATTTCGATTGTGCGTTTCGATTATATTTCGAATTTAGAAGATTGATTAGAATTTATTAGAATAATTTATTAGAAGAAACTAACATTAATTTAATTATTATTTATTCAATTAATATCAACGACACTGTTACGAACTGTCTCAAATAATAACTTGAAGACTTGGCAAATCAGTTTTCTATCTACCACAGAAACAGAGTTGAGTATTTACAAAAGTAAATTCTGCAATGCTTTCGGAATAGAAGAATTTGATTGTAAGCTCGAATCTGGTGTGAAATTGCGAAAGCTTTAAAATTGATTCATATGTAGGGCAGGCTCTTTTGTTGGTTGTTCGACCGATTTGAAACTCTGCGGGAATTATATTTTCCCCGAGAGTAACAATTTGGACGATTGGACCTGAAAAATTGAAATTGAAAACTGTTACATTATAGTTGTAAATTCGCTCATATATTACGAACTCCGACAATAAATATTATACAGGATCGTTCATCGCGTATTACCTACTTTGATTTACGCGACTGTTGCTACTCGTAGCGAGAATCTATAAACAAAATTTACAACATTGACAAGAGGATCATCTTTTCGTTGCAGCACCGATAAGTAGGTTAACACAGTTTTGCAAACACGGAACAAGATACGTTAACAGCTGCAATAATACAGGGTGTTCCACAATTATTTTAACAGCCGAAAATGAGGGGTAGCTGAGGTCATTTGAAGTAACTTTTTCCTTTGCGAAAATACAATCTGCGGCTTTGTTTACGAGTTATTAACGGAAAACACTGACCAATGAGAGGTGACAGCGCGAAGTTCGAGAGCCCGCAGCACGAGGCTTTAACAGATGGTCGGGACGGACTCGAGCCGCGTTCGAAGTATTGAACAAATCACGAAGCGAGAACTTTCCGGATTTTTTTGTACTACGTAACAGTAATATTTTTAAGAAAAACGCTGTTCACCTTTACTTTAGAACGTCCGAAGAATATTTACCAATTTTTCGGACCCGGAATGGTAAGTAATTTAACCGTGACGACCGTTTTAATTTTCTAGTGTGCATGACACCTTGTGTGTAACGTATGAAATTTTTAAGCAAGGTGTAGAGTGAAGATTAACAAAGTACGTAAATGATATTTTAATTTAAATAATTCCGAGTCCGAACACAGTTCAACGAATGATTCGCAAAACTAATTTAATAAATAATAATCGTGTTAAAGGACGTAAGGGATATATATCAAGGTTATATCAAGGTTATGTCAAGGTTATTGATAATATTCTTCATATTTCTCTAACAAACATATCCCTTACGTACTTTAACACAATTATTATTTATTAAATTAGCTTTGCGAATCATTCGTTGAACTGTGTTCGGACACGGAATTATTTAAATAAAATACCATTAACGTAAAATATCATTTACGTACTTTGTTAATCTTCACTGTACACCTTGCTTAAAAATTTCATATGTTACACACAAGGTGTCATGCACACTAGAAAATTAAAACGGCCATCACGGTTAAATTACTTACTATTTCGGATCCGAAAAATTAGTAAATATTCTTCAGACGTTCTAAAGTAAAGGTGAACAGCGGTTTTCTTAAAAATATCACTGTTACGTAGTAAAAAAAATCCGGAAAATTCTCGATTCGTGATTTGTACAATACTTCGAACGCGGCTCGAGTCCGTCCCGACCATCTGTTAAAGCCTCGTGCTGCGGGCTCTCGAACTTCGCGCCGTCACCTCTCATTGGTCAGTGTTTTCCGTTAATAACTCGTAAACAAAGCCGCAGATCGCATTTTCGCAAAGGAAAAAGTTACTTCAAATGACCTCAGCTACCCCTCATTTTCGGCTGTTAAAATAATTGTGGAACACCCTGTATATGTTTCTATTTTAAAAAATTTTGAAGGCCTTCGCATGGCCTGTACGCGTACATCGACAAGAAGACAATTAACTTTTTGAAACCATTTCACTTTGCGCGACCCATTTTTCGTGTAAATCAAAGTGGTAATCTATGCTGAGACCACCGCGTACAAAGCACAGTTACTTTGTGCGTCACTGTGTGGTTCATCATTAAAATCTTTAAATACACAGGCGAGATTCGAGTTGAAAATCTTTCGAACAATTCGCGTCATTAATCATACAACAAGCAACAGACACTTAATGAAAATGTTACAAAGAAAAGATGAATCTGAACCGAAAATCACAGAGTCATCTCACCGTCGAAGATGAATTACGATGAAAAATGGCGATGCAAAGACGCAGTGGAGAAGGGAACTCGATGGAATATTTGTTGACGGATGACTCTGCGACAGTCTGGGTCTGGGTAGTACTTTCCCAGATAGTTCCTCATTTCCGGCAATTACAGTGAGCCGTCGAGAACGGCAGGAAAAGGCTTTACCCGGTAAATCAAACCATCGCGCATTTCTCGCAGCACTTTCTTCTCATTTGTCGATTTACTCTTTCATATTTCGAATTTGTAGCTGACAAATCACTAGATCCTATTTAAACAAACACATCCGTTTAAACTCATCCAGGAGACAAATTCCGTCCAGTCCATTATCGTCGCGATAAATTATCTGTTAACACTGAAACTACCGAGCTCTAAAAGCGACTAACTAACTAACTTATTTTATAAGAATGACAAGACCTTATTTATTTAGACTTCTGATCATTTATATTACAATGTATTTATGAAAATTTATGACCATATTTATTTAGACTTCTGATCATTTATATTGCAATGTATTTATGAAAATTTATGACCATATTTATTTAGACTTCTGATCATTTATATTGCAATGTATTTATGAAAATTTATGACCATATTTATTTAGACTTCTGATCATTTATATTGCAATGTATTTATGAAAATATTTATAATCTTTTATATTTGTATCTTACACGATTTTATGAAGCGTTTATAGTATTTTTTTGTTGCAACTTGTGTGTCCGAATCCTCTTTATGGGCATGGACAGTCAAATATAGAATACATGTAAATATAATTTATCTTAATTTGTTGATTCATTTGAAGAAATTTGTAAAATTAGAATTGCATTGTTGGCCCACTTGCCCACTAATATTGATGTAATATAGGAAAAATCAACCAAAAAAGCATTCCAATTTTACAAATTTCTTCAGGTGCATTCCATTCAATGTATATTTATTCAAATATATGGTGTAGAAGTCAAAGTTGTCCTAGTGTTCGAATATACTTTCGTTACCCACTGTGACTACTCTGGCGTGACTTTTCGTCGCGAAATACACATCAAAGTTCGGTCATTAATATGCACAGAAATATATGAAAAAAGACAGAACATGAAGTACCAAAAGATATTCAAATATTATTTACACAAAGTGGATGCTCCATTGAATTCCTCCATCGGTGTTGATTACGCATAGCTTCGGCTCTGCTGAGCCGAGAGAAGCGAGCAGCGGAGCACATGGCGGCGAAACGTCGTGCACGCGTTGCCGATGAATATTTTCTCCGTCTGCTCGAAATGTAAATCGTTCCGACACTTCTATCGAGTCGTTTCTTCTTCAGAAATGCTACAGATTCGGATCCTGAGTAGAGTTTCCGTGCTGGACAAAAAACCTAGAACTGACATTTTTCCTGGTTTGCGGAGGTCCCCCAAAAAATGTTGAATGACATATGGCAACACGCTTGCCATATGTCAAAAGTTCGTCCATGGATACAAGAACCTATGTTTAAAATTTTGTAAATTTCCTACGAAGTTGAAAATTTAATTTTAGTTCGTGTTTTTTGGCGATTCGGTCAATTGTGCGACGTTTCGAGTTGGGATAATCGCTAAAAATCATTGGCAAACAAGAACGTTTTTAATTGTCATCTGAAGAAGATTATAAGCTGACCCGGTTATATCAAAATGATTCTGTAACTTGCAATCTTATTCGTTTCGCGAAACTTTCGTTCGATGCCTGACTATGAAGCATTCGGTCTTATCTCTCGTTTCTCGATGAATGTCTGCAATTGTCAACCTTTATTCCCAATCTGATCATCTTCCACCGAGTCCACTCCCACTTGAAACAACTGGTTAGCTCCTTTACCTTTTAGCCATTTACAGCTGTACGTGCTCAAGACCTGAGATGATAAATATCGGAGATAACTTGAAAAACTTGATTTCCGATAAATTTGTCGCTGCTAAAAGCAGATATTCTGTACCTGGCGTCAGTTATGTATTACGCGCAAGAATAGAGGTACTGAATTATCTGTCGATAATATAACAATATCTAAAATAAATCGACCTTAACAACAAGATTTACGGCGCACGAGGTGCGACTATTTTATATTAATGATAAACTATTAATAATATAAACTATTAATAGTATAAATTATTAATAATATAAACTATTAATAATATAAATTATTAATAATATAAACTATTAATAATGCAAACTATTAATAATATAATATGAACTATTTTATATTAGCGTGATAGAAATAACAAAAATATTTAAAATGTATGACAATAGATCGTTATTATAAATAGATTACTTTTTTTAGAATATTAGACCACTAAATAAACTATTAATATAAACTATTAAGATAAACTATTAATAATATAAACTATTAATAATATAAACTATTAATAATATAAGCTATTAATAATATAATATGAACTATTTTATATTAGCGTGATAGAAATAACAAAAATATTTAAAATGTATGACAATAGATCGTTATTATAAATAGATTACTTTTTTTAGAATATTAGACCACTAAATAAACTATTAATATAAACTATTAAGATAAACTATTAATAATATAAACTATTAATAATATAAACTATTAATAATATAAGCTATTAATAATATAATATGAACTATTTTATATTAGCGTGATAGAAATAACAAAAATATTTAAAATGTATGACAATAGATCGTTATTATAAATAGATTACTTTTTATAGAATATTAAACCACGATGTCGCCTTCTCATTTGATCTACATACTTTTTCAAAGAAACGCCCTCGAGTACCTTAAATTTCTGATGTGATACGATATTGGCAATTTTCTTCTGAAATTCTGAGCCAATTTTTAAGACCACGATAATAGAAACACTTCGGGTGTGTGTTCTTATCATACAAGCTACCCTGTTTAAGCGAGCACAGCAGGATATCTCGGAAGGAGTTATAGTTATTAAAAAAGTGTTGCTACAAAAGTTATTTGATAGGACGGGCTACATCATACAGTATTAATTGCTTTCTTGTGGGAGGGATAGTACAGAAGATCTAAAGGTCAATCTAATTTTCTTAAATGTGCGATAAAGGTAAATCGTTAGCTTATATGGTTTACGTCCTGCATTGGTCGACGACCAACATCCAGCAGGATTATTGCTAATGCCATAAATTATCGATTGTAATTTTCACTGTAATTTGTTATCTTTCTACATGTCCACCATCATTGACCCTATTTCCGGATTTGTATTGAAAGTATAAAAATTTGCATGATTAGTGTTTCTTTTTGTTAGTACTAAATGAAAGCCTTTTACGACATAATATGCGTTTTGTACAACGTAAATCACATTAATGATTAATTTATACAAAAATCTTCGGCAACGGTTTCTTACGATTTTTGACAAAACGTACTGCTTAAATTCCTCAGAACTGCTGTAGCATCGATTGAAAAATGTTTGTTACATTTTAATATATGAATCTTACATGTTAATAGGTAAACATGATAAAGAAAATAGATCATCAATTTATATACAGTAAAATCCCCCCAATTGTCCTTCAGCTTGTAAGCAAAAATGGACAATTTGGGAAGAGGAGATACGATTATTCGAGCCTTGCGGCTCGTTTTTATAATTGTTGCTAATCGGTAAATATAAAAACGAGCTACAAGGCTCGAATAACCGTACCTTCTCTTCCCAAATTGTTCATTTTTGTGTACAAGCTGAGGGTTAATTAGGGAAAATTTACAGTATAATACTTTTCGTTTTCTATACGTTTTTAATCCAGGGGGAATCCATGCGAAAATTGGGGCAGGCACGGAAACTGGAACATCTACCCGAGGGAAGCGTTAAACGTTGACAACTGTAAAGACCCAGACATTGGAGATATCATCTCTCCGATTCAACTTGATAATACTAATGTAACTCCAGCGTAGCGACGCATTAAGCACAATACAATGGCAGCAAATGCCGGAATTATCTTCAATGTGTACACGATTTGAACTCGGGAGCTTCGCTGCGTTGGAAGATCGTTCGTGCAAGATACAGTTCCTGCGTGATCTTCTTTTTATACATTGTCTACTAAACCAGTTCTTCTAACATCTGAAGAAACTGAAATCGTTTGGCTCCACTTTAAGGAAGTTGTTTTGTTTTAAAAGCTGCAATGAATGGAGCTTTATGATACTGATCTATGAAAAGATGGTTCAATCATGTTCAAAATGATAACAAATATTTCCTACCAAGCTCTTAACATTGCTTCTAAAAATGCAACAGTTTCTTGGTTTGTGTTGATACGTAAAGTTTTGAACAACTGTATTCTCACTTTATAAATTCATGCAAACTCGTCGGAATTTATTCATAGGAAAAAGTATTGAATAAAGAAAGCGTAGGATTCGATCAAATGAACAATTGTAACATTTAACATCGATTAATTCAGGTCTATAGAAATGCAGATATTTTGTAGAAAAAGATCTAGCAAATTGTCTTCTTTATACATTGCATCTTTCGGTCAAAACATAGATCGAAAATATCGTTTCTTCTTCTATTCGTTTTAATTACTTCGTTCAAATTCTCTTTTGTCGCGTTCACTCTCAAATTATTCACAAGTTTCGCCAACAATATATCTCGCCGAACTTCAAGTTTTCATGGTTTCTCTTTCGTTGCTGGGCGAAGCAAAACGTACTCGTTGCGCAAAATGTGAGAACCGTAATCCCCTAAATCAGTCAGGGTTAGCTGAAGCACCTGCAAGAAATCGCGAAAACCGCCACGGTTTTCTCGCAGACTTCTACGCAGTCATAATTGGTGGCTTCTCATATAACAAGCCGAAGGTCTTCTAGAAACACTCGGATCACAAGTTCCGTAGTAACGTAGTCGTTGCGAAGTTAAACGAGTTTACTTTGAAACTTTGAGATGACTAAAAAGATAAGAGATTTTTCGAGACTGATCCGAACTTTTCGCGCACCAAACTGAACGATATAATGCGAGACGTCGTCCCTTCGATACAAAGAGTTCCCTGAAAATCAATTTCTTCGTTAGAAAATTTTTATTAATCGAAACCGCGCCGTAGAGGACACAGCCAAAGTTTCAAGCCTTCCATATTATTTTAGATTTTACATCGATATCTCTACGTACACATGTGTTAGGTTGTTACCTAATTTTTAATCGAACAGAACAAAATTTTTAGGAAGGGCAATATTTTTATTAATTTCTCAAACACTCGGAGCTAAGAAAATCAGATATTTGTATCCTTAAAAAACTAGTTCACATCATTTGAACAATATTTTAAATACATAATAATAATAATAATAATAATAATAATAATAATAATAATAATAATAATAATAATAATAATAATAATAATAACAATAATAACAATAATAACAATAATAACAATAATAACAATAATAACAATAATAACAATAATAACAATAATAACAATAATAACAATAATAACAATAATAACAATAATAACAATAATAACAATAATAACAATAATAACAATAATAACAATAATAACAATAATAACAATAATAACAATAATAACAATAATAACAATAATAACAATAATAACAATAATAACAATAATAACAATAATAACAATAATAACAATAATAACAATAATAACAATAATAACAATAATAACAATAATAACAATAATAACAATAATAACAATAATAACAATAATAACAATAATAACAATAATAACAATAATAACAATAATAACAATAATAACAATAATAACAATAATAACAATAATAACAATAATAACAATAATAACAATAATAACAATAATAACAATAATAACAATAATAACAATAATAACAATAATAACAATAATAACAATAATAACAATAATAACAATAATAACAATAATAACAATAATAACAATAATAACAATAATAACAATAATAACAATAATAACAATAATAACAATAATAACAATAATAACAATAATAACAATAATAACAATAATAACAATAATAACAATAATAACAATAATAACAATAATAACAATAATAACAATAATAACAATAATAACAATAATAACAATAATAACAATAATAACAATAATAACAATAATAACAATAATAACAATAATAACAATAATAACAATAATAACAATAATAACAATAATAACAATAATAACAATAATAACAATAATAACAATAATAACAATAATAACAATAATAACAATAATAACAATAATAACAATAATAACAATAATAACAATAATAACAATAATAACAATAATAACAATAATAACAATAATAACAATAATAACAATAATAACAATAATAACAATAATAACAATAATAACAATAATAACAATAATAACAATAATAACAATAATAACAATAATAACAATAATAACAATAATAACAATAATAACAATAATAACAATAATAACAATAATAACAATAATAACAATAATAACAATAATAACAATAATAACAATAATAACAATAATAACAATAATAACAATAATAACAATAATAACAATAATAACAATAATAACAATAATAACAATAATAACAATAATAACAATAATAACAATAATAACAATAATAACAATAATAACAATAATAACAATAATAACAATAATAACAATAATAACAATAATAACAATAATAACAATAATAACAATAATAACAATAATAACAATAATAACAATAATAACAATAATAACAATAATAACAATAATAACAATAATAACAATAATAACAATAATAACAATAATAACAATAATAACAATAATAACAATAATAACAATAATAACAATAATAATAATAACAATAACAATAATAACAATAACAATAATAACAATAATAACAATAATAACAATAATAACAATAATAACAATAATAACAATAATAACAATAATAACAATAATAACAATAATAACAATAATAATAATAATAATAATAATAATAACAAGACGTTCATAACAACGTTTTCAGAAATACGTCGATTAATTAATATAGGTTTCCTTCATCATTATTTTCCCGTTGCATTTTTGAGCATATATTTGCATAGGGTTATCCAAAAGTACCTTAAAAATGTTGAATGAAAGTATCTGACAAACGTCATGTTTGTTTCTTGTCACTTTCTCTTTTTTTCTAACCTGCGATGCGACTTTTATGCCAACAAACGAGCCACATTTCATGAACTAAAAAAGCGACATTAGAAATGAAATTGTAAACGTGGTCGGTGGTGGTCATTCGACAAATATCGTCTTTCACACATAAATGTCATTGATGATACTTGATAATTACATTTAAAAAGAAACAATAAATTCAAAATAGTTTGTTATTTCTTAAAAAAAAAAAATTACCTATAGTCTAGCTTGGATAACCCTGTACAAGCTGTTAACATTAAAAGTCTATTAATATCATTACGTTTACACGATATTAGCATAATGTTAATATAGGTTGTTTCTTCGTTATGTTTCAGAATTAAAAGGCACTTTAAGCTTCAATGGTCAAGATGACCGCTGAGAAGATATTAAGATGGATATCGTACACTCTCATTGTGAGCGAATGCCACAACTGGAAAGGACACGACGACGGTTCGAAGCTGATACGGATCAATGGCGACGTTATCCTAGGTGGAATTTTTCCAATGCACGAACAGGTATATACAATATCTCTTCAATATACCTCTGTAACTTCCGAAGTATGCGTTGCACGAAAAAGTTTTGTATAGCAAAGTTGCACGGTTTATAGGATTACATTATGTAGTGCATTCATTTCTTTTTCTAGGTGAAGGTGTTTCGAAGATTCGAAGGTCAAGTTTGTTTTCTCTTTAAATGGAACGCTACATTTTGTATGCCAAAGTATGGAAGATTGTCGAATTCTGAGTAAAAAAGTATTGACCTCCACTAGTCATAATTTTCAAGTATTAAAGTGAAATTACTCGTCAATTATTAGATTTAGAACTAATGGAGGCCAATACTTTTTTACTCAGAATTCGACATTCCTCCATATTGTGGCATACAAAATGCAGCGCTCCATTTATTTAAAAAACAAAGTTGAACATCAAATCCCCGAAACGCCTCTACTTAGAAAAGAAATAAGTACACTATATGATGTATCCCTATAAATCGTGTAACTTTTGTATACAAAACTTTTTCGTGCAACACATACTTTGAAAGTTACAGAGGTATGCAGATTGCGTGAAATTACGAGATACGCCCAAAAGTTTATAGATATTAGTAGTAATTGAGTTCTAATTAGGAATAATTGAACGATTGAACTCGAATCACAATCGAGTGCAGTGGTGTCTATTCGCGCACAAAAAATTGTTTCGATACAAAGTACATTAAATTATTTATATTTACATGCATTAAATATTTATACAATAAAAAGTGTAATAAAAATTGCAACTTTTACGCTAATCTATTACACTTCGCTAATTCTATTAGGATCCGCAAGAGGTAAACGTGTTGAAAAAGCTAGCGGTGTCGTACAACTTAACTTTTCGATTTGATCAAACAAAATAGTTTAATTTTGTGAAATTGTTGAGGTAGTCGCGTGGCAATTATAGCGTTAAAGCTTATACAAGTTTGTGTCACGAGCACACCGAATCAACAAACAACAATTTTAAACTGTACAAACTTGATTAAATTCGAAATTGTGTTTTATTTTATATGCATGCGCAAGGGCTTCTACAACAACGGAAGTTTAAACATTTATTCGCAGTTTTGTAAATGACACGTATTGATGAAGGTTATTAATTTTCGTATTTGCTATTGTATCGTCTTTGTAGAATATTTCTCCAAAATGTTGTCTCTGATATATTTTACTTCGTGGAACAAAATCAAAGTGCACGGGGCTAGACCTCTTCTAATATTTTAACGATCTTAAAACCGCTTTTGCCGAGGATTAATTTTACAAAAACTTGATATTAGCTGTTTGTTCTTTTAACGCTAAATATACCATCGCCGTTTGAATAACCGGTTTTCAATTTTCCAGTTCAGGATTTTTGACATTTTTGTGCTTGTTTGTCGGTTTATATTTTCGTGGAAAACAAAATGGAACCAACTCTTTGTTCGAGCATATATTATTATAAAAGTTATACAAAGACTAAGTAAACGTAATCTTACAACTTTTATAAGATGAGACGAACCGATTACATACTTCTAATACTCGGATACATTTAGTGTCGAAAAACCGCGAGACTTTTGCATCACTTGTCACGTCGGATAAATCTGCAACCGCATACGAACGGCGAATCGTATCGTCGTGAAACTTGACCCAAAGATAGATGATACTATCGGTCACACCTTCCAATCGAAGAAACAGCTGCAGCGCTCACGCAAGCTCGGAGAAAAAAATATCACCCCGCGTGCTTTTCGTTCGCATCTAGCGTTAAACCAAATACACGTCATTACTCTACGACCGAATTCCATTAGTTACCAATTCTATTTATGTTGATTACAAAAGAGCTCGAAAATCCAACTGTCGCATAGGTCGCGTGATTTGTGTAACGGCTGGCCGTTGGAAGAGAGAACAAACATTTGAGGAACCACGAATTTCCCGGCGCACAGTCGTCAGCATAGAGAATAGACGAATGTTTTAGGGCATTTGCTGTCCGATCCGTGGCATTCATTTTAAGGACAATATTTACATCGACACGGTTTCACTGACCCGGCTTTTTTCGGCGTCGAACAACCTCTGCAAGATACTGGCCATTTAAACACTTGCGCTCGAAGCCGTTTCAACTATGAGTCTAAATCAATTTTTCTAACTTATTGTGTCTCCATTTTGTATGGCAAAGTGCATTTCACGCGTACGAAATCAAGTCTTGCGACTCGTGTAACAGTTACGCTTTTGACAATTCTTTAAGCCTGAACTACGAATGGATAAAAACTATGTTGGAACGTGATGTAACAATTTTAGTAGCGCCTCGAGTCGCCACTCGAGTGCAAAGGGTTAATACCACTCAAATTACGCGCGAAATTGTTTGTTGCTTTGTCACAATTGAGCCTTGTTAGTTGTCAAGTGGCGTCAGTCCAAAACTTGGAAGAAAATGAGTCAATAAGAAATATTTCTTATTTACTGAAAAATTAGATCTTCCGAATGTTCTTTTTTTAATATTGAATTTATTTGCAAGAGTTGCATCAACAGTGGAGTTATTAGCGATATTGCTCCTGTTAGTTATATTATAGTTATAATATAAATTCTCTATATAAATTCGAATGTTGTAAAAATAAAACTGCAATAAAGGGTGAATTTGTCATCCAGCAAAATTCCATTTTTGAAGTACCTTATCATGCTATCGATATCGCACGCTACCGTCTCATTCGCAGCTCATATCTAAGAAAAACATTGACGTTCCATTTAACCTTACTCGCCCCTGCTTTCAAATAACAAATAAAATGTTACAAGGAAGATTGTTATTGCCAGACCGCGGATCTTTATGCAAAATAAAAATTATCTCTGTGAATAACAACAAACAGAAGCCGAGAACGCGAGAAAATCTCTCTCGCTTGTATAATTTCAGTCCATTGAAAATAATGTAGAACCATGTTGAAATGCTTTATATCTTTATATCCGCCGTTTTAAACGGTGTCTAGTCGTTTTAGTAATAAATGCATCAAATTCGCAGTCCAGTTATCACAGATACCTGCGGCAACTTATTTTTCATCGTAAATCGGAGTGCATGCAAAATGTATGAAACTCTGGATGCACTTCCATTAAACGGAAGAAACATGCAGAATACATGAACTTTGTACCGATAAAGTCGGCGTGAGGTGCACCATTCGCGTGCCTGCTGTTTTATAGATGTAGAGACGATATAAAAAATTTATGCGTGATCGAAATAACATTTCCGAGTGGTGTGTGCGTGTGTGTGTTGTCGTTGGAGCCCTGTGATGTGTAAAATTTACGACAGTACGCAGCAATGAATCAAACATGCAATAAATGTCTCTCCTCCGTAACACCAAATGTTCCATCTTGCAACATATCATATTTCTGTAACAAACGAAATCAAATAAAAAACAATCAGCGAAATTTTCTATATACTGTATACTTTTTCAAGCTGAAGTTGGTTTACGATGTAGCTGTGTGACGTTTCTTTACGACCAGAATAAATAACTCGATCACAAAGATTGTATAAATTGGATACGTGGATAAACGAGTTCGTGTCATGTTTGTAAAATAACCGTGGGTGAAAATCTATTACGAAATATTCTATGATTTATTGGGTTTGATGATGCAAACGTGTGAGCATGACGAGTGGAAAGTAACAAAGCAAGTACTTTCGAATGTACATGCATATGCAATGCCATAAATTCTTATTTGTTTTCGAAGATATTATTATATAATATATATATATATATATATATATATATATATACATATATATAAATATAATATAAATAAAAAATATAATATATAATGAGAATATATAATAATAATAATATATAATAAAAATATAATATAAATATATAATATATAATTACACATATTAAATAGTCAATGTTTATTTCAGCTAAAAGAATTTCCTGAAATTTCTCGACCAAATTGGATCAAATCTTGACCAATCTGGAAAAACCCTTTTTTCCAGAGTCTTCGATGTCTTCTATGAGTAAACCTAGTCTTTCTCGAGCATCCCCTAAACGATGAGATTGTAGGTCAACCTATGAAAAATTGAAGATGACCGTGACAACTTTGGGGGGAAAAAGGGTCAATAAAAAATTTGGTACAATCATCTGAAAGCTCTCCTTAAACCATGCTATGTTAGCTCCAAAAGTTTCCAATCGGACCACTAGCAACAGAATAAATTAAGCTGATCACGTTACGTGGTCCGCCCTGTATATATGTATAGAATAAGTCCGGGAGAGACCAAACAGTGTAAATATCTCGAAACGGCGACCCCATATGGCGTTGTGCTAAAAGTCGGAAAACACTTTAATAAATTGATTGTTGATCACGTATTGCAATTGTCGCGAAACTGTATCCCAGTCTTGCAAGTTCGGTTTGAAGCTGTAGGCGTATCTGAAAGTTTCTTCAATAATATATATTCTTAGTACTAATTAACAGAGATAGGTTAGTTTATTTACACTATTTTAATTTTAAGGGAATTTTATTATGCATAAAATTACTGTGTAACCTCAATATATGGTACGTACATATTCATTTCTACTTTATATTAAAATCGACCTCTCCCGTAATTCTGGCATAGACCGGCCATACTAATCCAGGAGAGTTCGACCACATTAATTATTCCGTCCTTCAACGGAATTTTTAGCTTTCTTCTATCCGGTTTTCTGCAAAACGAATTTGCTTCCTAATAAGGCAACTTGCAAACATCACAAATATAGTTCAGAAAACATTAAGACGCAGAAGAACAAGGGAATTATAAAGGAACAGGAATGTTTCCATTCGAAGGGGAAAGAATGTAACGAAACGTAGAAAACAATTAGAACGATCATACGACTCGAGCAGAGATAATCCAGTTTTACAAGAAAGTGACACGTCATTAGGAGAATGGAACCAAATTGAATGCGTGAGATGCAGGGTGGAAATATGAGAATATTGTATTATATAGTCCAAATATGAGAATTTTTATGATTTATGTGATTTATGTTATGAAGAAAAAGTAACATAAGAATTACTTTCTTTATTTATAATAATAATCGTCCATTTACAGTATTTTTGTTTTTTGCTTGAAAATGGTAGTAAATATTTTAATCTGATGGAAAATATATTGTTTATATATATGTTAAATTACTTAGACGTTGTTGTAATTTGGTTGATACAATAAAATTCTTAACCATAGCATTACGATTCTTTTTAAAAAAATAGTCGGACTATCCCAGACTTATCCTGTACATATACCGATAAAAACTTGTTATATATTGTATTAAACTACATTTGCTACAGTTCAATACAATTAACTTTAAAATAAATTGAAGAAACTACAATAATTTTCTATCAGTTTCTAAAATTTATTTAATTTTCTCTGAGTATCCTCATACTTTTGAAGAGGAGTGTACATGTTCCATCAGGTAATTTCTCTTAATAACTTTTTGATAGGTGAAGAAATTTCCATATATTTCCATACATATTCCATCATCGCATTGATCATAGTACGTGCCCATTTGAATGATTCTTCGCATCACATGCAGGATGTGCCAAAAATCGTGGTACAATCAGGCAGGAGGCGATTCTACTCGTAAAAATAAGCCGGGAAAAGGAAATATAACAACATCTAGAATCGCTCCCCGGCCGTCGGTACCACGATTTTCGGCGCACCCTATATATTTTGCCGTTATCGGCTTTCCCGCATGCAAAATATTCTTCAATGTTCCCGCCACAAAAAGAGATCAAACTATATATCGAGTGAACGACCTAGAAATTGGCCTGTCACGTTCTATCCATGGATTCAGGAAGATCCCATTTAATGCAGCTCTCGCTATAATGCGCGGGGTATCCATCATAATGCTAGCATATTACTCGACGAATATTCAATTGTACATCTCCGAACGAAATGCCAAGATCTTTTGAATCCAATAGCATTGTATACTAAGAGAAATACGAAACCACGACGGACGTAAAGCAAAGAATCATTGCAGCATGTTCTGCAATCAATCAGGTAGTAACAGAAACTGCACGGCTTCGGCAATTCAACGATTGCAGTCTCGTGTCGATGCAAATAGACGCCGGTTCGAGCAACTCGTATCGCTTGCGCATTATTTATTATGTAAAATTAGCATCTAGAAATAGTAAATGAAACGCGAAGCATTTGTGTATTCGTCAAAATTGATTTTGTCGCCTCCAAAATAGGTCTCAGCCGAGCCATCGTTCCCAGTCTTCAAAGCATATTTCAAACGAACGTATAGCGTGGAATAATTAATTCTCGAATGTCATGGCCATTCGGTGCTATGCAATTTTTATAAATAAAAATTCCGATCTTCATAGATATAAGTATGTCGAGTAATACTTCGTACGATCATAGTTGCCGGCTCGCTACGCGCAATCACGAACATCGACCATTCAGCAATAAATTATGTTTCGATGACATTATTTGGTCGCACGTGATATGCAAGTGTCCGCGAACCGCAGTTTATGATGTGAGTCTGCATTTGCCGAACTGGGGATTGGTAGTCGCAATGATCAACGATTCGAATACATGCACGCGTACACCATGTTGCAAACGTACGGATGGCATACACCGAATCTGTTCGCTTTTGAGTACACGGAGTACACACCATTATTCCACAGGGTGTCCGAGGTTTGAATGTTGAAATTTGTTCAGTATATTCTGTGCGACATTAAGTAAGAGAGAAAATCTTATGTAAACGTAGACACCGCGACGAAACTATAGATACATCTATGAGTTGTTTATTGAATAAATTTTTGTATACCTGAATAAGTATATTATTATTGTTACTTCTATAAAGTAATATGAAATAATTGCAAAAACCTAGTGCTTATACTGTATAATCGATTCATTCGTTTTACATTTTTGCAATTCGGCATTGTCGACAGCGTTGTGATTAGTCTTCGTATCTTTATGCGAAATAAAAATTCTCTACCTTGATCGCAAGAAACAGAAGTTAAATAAAAGGTTATTTCCATTCTTAACATTGTTAACAATTTGAAAATAACCTGATAGTGGAGAACATCTCTATCATACATTCTGAGAAAACAAATTTTTCATCTGCAAAATATACAAAAAACGAATCTAAGGATAATTTGTAATTTCCTTGAACAATGTTCAATAATATATAATTTAGAAACTGATAATAAGTAATATCGAATCTCTATTTGCTAAATAATGGTTTGAAGCATTAATAAATAAATAAGTTTTTTAAAGATTTATTTAGACGATTTAACATCTCTTAAAACAATTTCGAGTCAACAGCGTTCTGGATTGTTTAAATTGAAAGGCAATTCTACCACCATTTGTCAACTTCATTTAAACAACAGTACGTTCATGCGAAACGGCCAGGTAACCGTCAGATACTGCTGATACATATGGATCAGATAACTATGTTAGGTAGCAATAAATCGCATGGAGGCAATTAACATCTCAATACTCCGTTATTAATTGCGAAACCGCGTTCGAACCAAAGTCCAGTTGGATGCTTATGTGCCTGCATTAACGAGTACCGAATCCAAAGTATATATTCCAATAGCGAATATTTTGGTACTTGTTGCGAGATATATGTATGTACATTTCTAGAGCACATATACTTCCGAAACGAAACAGTACGCCCACTCCGAAAATCATTTTACTCCTTTTTATAGAATAACAAATTAAATTTTCGTCGAGCACGTTATTTCAAGCAGTCTTTAGTAAAACGTTCTGACAAAATAAAGATAAATTCTTGCAATCGACTTAATTTTATGTTAAAAGAACGTAAATATTACATTAACATATCTTTTTGAACAATAGAACATACTACAGCAAATTTAATATCAAATTCATATACAGGGTGATTGAAGTAAATAACAGGGTCATTTGAAGTAACTTTTACCTTAGCGCAATTGCAATCTGTTTATGAGTTATTAACGAGAAACAGCGACCAATGAGAGGAGAGATCAGCTGGCACGAGGTGACCAGGCCAATAAGCGAACCTGGACTTCGTGCGCTCATTGGCTCAGCCGTCTCGCGTCAGTCGCGCTCGTCCCTCATTGGTCACTGTTTTTCGTTAATAACTCGTAAACAAAGCCGCGGATTGCATTTTCGCTAAGGAAAAAGTTACTTCAAATGACCTCAGGAACACCTCATTTCACGGAAGTACCATAATTTTGGGTATATTGTAGATCAAATTCCCTTATATTTAAACGATCTTTAGACAAGTTCGATATAAGTAATTAATAATCTCACGGAAAGCATAATGTAAAAAACGACTCATTCCGCTAATAAATTGCATATACCGTTATTTGCAATTATTTCTTTTTTAAATAACCGATTTTTTACACTTATATCGGACATTTTGTGTAACGAACTCATCGTGTATCTTGTGAATGCAGCCATAAAGAGAATCCTATCATGAGAATATCAAGTGGATTTCTATCTCGGTTTGCGTTTTTTTTTCTTCCTAGATATCCGACACAGCGTCCACCGTTTATTGGCAGATATGAAATGAAATAAATGTAATATCGAACACGACTGTGAAGTGATTTTCTTTTTGAATGTCGATATTTAAAATGTAATCGAAATGTATCAGCAATTGGCAGAATCCGTTATTAGATTATTGACAACGCTTATCAACTGGCGTCGTTCTTTTGAATGCCATGCATGTGTGTGCGTATATGGGTGTATGTCTATCTATGAAACGTATAGATAAGAATCACAATATACTTCGTCGCGTAATATCTTTTTAATACCTTTAGTTTAGTCAAACAAATCTGTGGCAAACAAAAACACGGCATGACATATCCTTTAGAATATCACCATTGAAAATTCTGAACATTAATTATTTTTACGAATAATGTCCCTTTATTGTTTCTATTAGGTGTCATTTCTATTAGTGGTTCATGAAATTGTTTCAACGCCTTTTAAAACGGAATAACGTTTCAATAATCGAAACAAATGCCTCGAATCTTTTTGGAGTATTGGAGGAATTAGTTTAAATATATAGAAATTAATTGAAATGAGACAAAAGATTACAAAATTAGGTTTTCGAACTGTCGTGCCTGAGCCCACGTCGAAAATTTAAACAAATTAGACAAATTCATCGAAATTGATCTGCGTGGAGACAAGCTGCGGCTATTAAAAGATATAAGACTTCTCTCAAATTTTTCACAATGATCAGACAAAACTGTCGAAAGTAAGAAAAAACTGCGATTTTAATAACCTCCAATCGTTCGTAGCTGTAATATCAATCAATTTCGATGAATTTGTCAGTATTCATATAAAACTTAATGAGATCTATAGATCGCATTGCTTAAATGTACATTACAAATTCCGATGAAAACGGTTAAAAACATTATTCTCTGTTGTCGTTTCGACTAATCGCGATGTTTCAAAAAATTTCTTCGCGCATGGTCTAGTAAACTAGTTCTTGTAACAACAATTTTCACACACTTTCACGAGCCACTGTATATTTCTTTCAGTTTGTAAAACATTCAATGCTTTTGTTACACTCGGGAATAACAATAAATAAAAGAGTTATCAACATTTTTGTAGCATTTTAGGGAAAACGATGCAAGTCCTCCATTGAACTTGTGTTATTTTGCCACTCCGCGTTGCGGTTGCGTTGTTTTTCAAAAACCAGAGAAAATAAACGCGAAACGTGGGAAGTATTCTACTATTTTTTGTGCAGCTCATGGGGTACGCAACCACGTGAGCCTAATAAATTGGAGTGAATGTAAAATTTCTTTTTTCGCATATAAAGACAATGTAGAAACTAGATTTTTGTAGGGAACATAGGTTTCGTTTCAATTTCATATTTATTTTATTGCCTTCATTATTGAACTTTGTGTCTAATGAAATTTTGTATGCTCGCATTCGGCTCGAGAATAGATAGAAAGATCAAAAATAGAAGAATTGATGCTAATTTGTAAAGGAGAAAGAATTGTTTGTAAAGCCGAAAAAATTTCGAGATACAGGCATTTTCCATGCAGAAATGCTGCTGTATTTCTTTATTACGAAATGAAAACATATTTATATCGAATGTAGATGATTATCGGTGAACTTATTGTGAAATGGTTATTGAGTCTTGGTAAATGTTTAACGGACTGTGAAATGTCAGCTGCTAGGGTAGATGTCCCAATTACCGTGCCTTTAAGCCAATTCTTGCTTCGCCGGAACTCTCATTAAATACTAGAATTTTCATCGAATTCACTAAAAATATATTTCGATTTTTCAGACATTTTTATGCATGATAAAAATTAGTAATTTAATAATGTTTTTAATGAAATAAAAAAAGCTGTTTCTGGGGGGCTATAATTCCGTGCCCTTCCAGGGGCTTGTATGCCATATTTCCGTGTATGTATTCACATTTTTTCAATTGTTTCGAATGAAAACAATTTCTTTTTCACCACACGTGATAATAATGACGTAAATCTAGATGACAATATGTAGCGACCCACCCTGTATATGGACCATCGTTTTTAATTACTGTTTCGCGTGCATTTCATCCTGAAGGATCGTTTTCTCTGCTACCATCGATGAAAAGATTCCTCGTACCACTCGCTTCTCTAAACCAATTGTGCTTCTCACCACTCAAGTTTCGACCTTTTTATTCTCCATTGAAGAATTTACGTTTAACCCTTGTCTAAACAATAAGATACCTCGGTACTGATTAGCCTCTAATAGTCTCTAACAATTTCCTGTATTTCACATTTACGCAGACAATTTGATATATTAAAACTTCAAAATTGTGCGTTTCTTATATTCATTAATCTGCAAACATACAATCGAATACATAAGAAGGAATAAAATATAAGAAATTCTATTTCTTTTTTAACACATTACTGTCAACTGTTTATAGATCGTTATAGGTGTGTACCAGTTTTTATTCTACATACAATAATTATATTTCTTCGTAAATACGAACGAAATTATTCTTAGAGGCCGCCATTATTATTACACGTTCAATTAAACGGTGGAACTTCCAATGTATCGAAATAATCATTTCGAAAATACCACTAATTTGAAATTGTTATTCAAATCTGTAAGAGTTGTTTAACTAACCGGCACTTTCGCAGATGCTGTTTATTAATTTTTTAATAACTTCTGATTATCACAGGAAATTGAAGGTAAAGTCTCGATAATAATTTCAGATCAGTCGCTTCGGATATTGATCGAGTTTTCAGGATAATTTGTCATTTCCCCACCCTGTAGACATTGAATCGATTAGGAACGCTGAGACCAGTTCATCAACCAGTTTTCCTCATAGCTTCGCAGAACCTTCTTTTTTTCGAAACTTCAATATTCTGAGCTTCCTGTCTACTTTGAAACCGTTCCATGGCCGGTAGATTTTTTGATTTATCTTCTACACCAGGAAGTTTCAAAGTGAAGCTTCGTATGCAGTGACGGCCGTAATAAAGTACCCGAATTTAAATGGCCGCCAATTCGTTGTCGCGCGGTCTGCGTCTATTTTGCTTTAACAATCGTGTAGTTCATAATCGTATTTTTCGGAAAACATCGTGATATCCTACACGAGTCACTGAATGATGCGAAATTTTTGCACAAGGAGCAATTGGTCGATTAATTTCACGATTTTGTTTTTATGGAGATATCTTAAAGAAAATGTATACGCCAATATTCCTGAAACTCTGGAGCAGCTGAAAAACAATATCCGTCAAGAAATAGATTACTTAAATATTAATTAATAGAAATTAATTTTCCTTCCTTTTTCCTTTTGAGTTGTGAAATATATGTGTCCTCTTCAATAAAAAAAACGATGCCCGATTGCTCCATGAATTATTTTCTCGTAAAAACTATGCAAGACCAAGGCTCAATGCCAAGATTAATTTCACGTAGACGTTATGCTCGAATGAGTAATACGTTACGCTTTAACATTGCACGGTTCGAAGATATAATTCTTCCATAAGGAAGATATATTATTAAGGTATATTATTCTTGCTTCTCGCATTGTGTTTAACATTATGGAACACGAACGTTACTGGTTTCGACGCATTCTAACAACCAAAAGCTTCTGTTATCTTACACGTAAACATACAGGCAGTAAGAAGGGCCCAAAATTAACAGGGACTTAACAATGCAAGCAACGTAAGTTTGTCCCGTTTTGTTGCTCAATCGCGTAAAAATGCTTCGCCGATTCCTTGGCAACTTCGCGTCGTCGAGCGTTTCACCTCTCTTTTCTCTTTAGATTTCAATGATTATTTCTGCGCGAGTCTGTTTACAATCGGCGGTCTTCACTGCCGTCATAAAAGTTTTCAAACGCACGGAGATAAAGAACGTTCTCGTCGCGGTTTGCTATTTTTCTACGGCGAAGGTAAAAATCCGTCGAAAACATGTCTAAAAATTCGCGGCGGAGACAATGCAATTGACGAATCAACGTGTAGGAAATGGTTTAGGAAATTTAAGGATCGATTTAGACTTGAGAGATGCACCTCGTGCCTTCGGTAACAATAATCATCGTGTAGCAATACGTGATATTGCAGAAACGTTAAAAACGTCCATCATGACGGTTTCAGAATATATTCGTGATTTTGAATTGACAAAAACGCGCGGGACGAATTTATGTTACAACCTAATATTATATTTATATTTTATTTGAAAGGAACTGTTCGTGGTAAAATGAAGAGTTACAGTTGACCAGCTGGAAAATATGCTTCCCTCTGGCATGTTGCATTAACCGCTGCGGGTTTGCGGAGGTTGTATCGAAAATGTCCTGTGGGGAAAGCGTATCAATATTTTAAAAATCAATAAACAAACCGGAACTGAATCGGGAGAGTAATTTCAGGTCACATTAATGTTTCGAAACGAATGTACAATGTACAGAGTTTCGTCAATCTATTATATTTGTTGCATTAATAAAGAATATAAACTAAATTTACGTAACCGTTGAATATAAATGTAACTTAATAGGGAACTAGGTATTACAAGAAAAATTATGATTACATTACGAATGCGCGTTCGTATCATTCGTATTCCTACAGAAAAGTCTACCTCGAGATTTGTAGAATGATGAATCCAATACCGCGCAGCTTTTTCAGAACAATAGAAGGAGAAAGGATGGCGTATAAATCGATGAAAGTTTTAATCCCGAAAATATTTCGCGATGTTGACGTTTCATTAAAAAATTTTGATTTTTCCATCGATGTTGTCCTGTCAAATTGAAATCTGGTCACAGAATTTATTTAGCCTTCGAAAGTCTAAAAAAAATTTCATTAAATTGGAAAAATCCATATTCCTGCATTTTATTTGTTAATATATACTTTAGTATTGTTAATATATGCCAATATATGCTTTAGTATTGTTATTGCAGTTGATTCTTTAATTTACTGAATAATTGAAATTAACATCTTTTTTTTATAAACCAACGATATTTAATGAAATAAAAAAATATCGGTTATTTGTTGAGAGACGAAATTATTAATATATAATGACTTAAATCGTTGCGAAGAACTTTCTGCGAACATTGAAAATAGTGTCCTTGATTTGTTAATTTGTTAATTTATCTTCTCAATTTGTTAATTTAACCCTTCTTAATTTGTTAATCACAGAATTTATACAATGCGAAATACATAATTAATGCTGGCATACGACATCACGATGTAATGTCAAACTTGCAACGTTTCGTGTTGCAACAATTTTCGTAAGTGTTACGTAAATAGTGGCACGTTTTGCTAGCCATTGTCTTTGAAACCGACTGGCAAAAAATTGTATCGCGACAGTCATTAAAGCGAACTTACAGAACTGCTGCATAAATGTCACGAAAGGGAGGAATCTTTTGTCTGTTTCTTTCAGCGCCGGTAGAACCAGATTTATTCGAGCACTTGAGACCGAAGAACTAGTTCTTGACATGATATCAAAAGATCCGGAAACATGTACTAAAATTACTGTAGCAGCCTGCGTTCTCGCTTCAAAGCACGCGGAGTGTTACACGGAAAAAGCTTCTTTAGCTGCAAATTCTTGTTATAAATAGATGTTGCATCCAACGCTGTACCGTGAACGAAAGCTTAAACAAAATTATCATCGTACGCGCTAATTCGTAACTGTCGACGGATGGATTAAGCCATCCAAAACATCATTTCTGTTGTCCGTTTACATCGTCGCTGTACATTTGATACGCGCGCAAGTTTCGATGCCGAATAAATTATTTTCGCGCCGTGCAATTAAATGTGACCATCGCGAAAAATTTTGCAAGAATTAAGAGTAGTGTAAGAGGCAATCCATGGAAAAAATCGCGCGGCCAACTATTCTACATGAATAATGGAACGCCGACTCATTTCAAATGCACCGCTGGAAACTACTTCAGCAAAAATTATCGTAGCTGTTGGATTGTTAAAGGGAGATAAATTACATCGTTTGTGTGTATATGAACTTGTCCTGATATTCTTGCTTTCAAAGCGTATAAAGTAGGTTTCTCTCTCTCTCTCTCTCTCTCTCTCTCTCTCTCTCTCTCTCTCTCTCTCTCTCTCTCTTCTCTCTTTGTGTGATAATCGCAGTAATAATAAATGCAGTCCTTGATTAACCCACGAATTGTTAATCGTTTTCTCAAAATCCGTACAGCGAGAGTGTGTGTGGTTTTGATTACTTTTGTCTTAGTATAAACGAAATGCATTTTCATCGCCAAATGAACGCGAAAGCCAAATTGTGATTCTAAATGACAGATTTCATAGGATGCTATTTAAGCTCTGCAATTGAAGAAAAAAAGAAATTCAGAAGCCTAAGAAATTAAATTCAAGAAACTCTTTGTTATTCTGTTGTGCTTAATTGTAACGCTAAGTATAAACGCTAAAAGTGAAATAACAGCACGAAGATCTTCCTTTCTATCTCTGAGAATTCGCGGAACGTGGATTTTCCCTTTAACCAGACCCTTACAGTGCTTTTTTCAAAGTGGCTATTGCAAGAAAGCTTCATCGGAAGAAAAAGGTCAACAATTTGGAAGCGTCGCGACTTTTGCTTTTTCCTCTCGGATCTTGTTCACTCTGAAACGCAACGAGGGGAGTTCACTCACAGAAAAGGATAACATTGAGATTGCCTAATGTCCTCCAAACGAGCACGAAGTATTAAACCAACTGAGTCAGCTCGTTTCACCCTTCTAAAACGTGAAAAGTGATATTACCGTCTAAGAAATAAGAATACAGTGCAGGTCAAAAAGCCGTGATACGGTTTTTGCGATCAAATAATCATCAACTAATAATTTTGAAAATTTTTAATCAAGAAATTGCTGGAGCTGTCACCTTAGCTCCTTAAATTGTTCAAATTTTGAAAGTTTCGCGCACCGTTCAGGTTACTTTGAATCGTGAACGAAATTATACTACGTCGCACAGTGATGCGAACACTGGAAAAATATCAAAGATCAATATTTTCTTGACATAACGTAATCGTAATCTAGAGTCTTTATTCAGACGTAAACAATTAAAGAAAAGGACAAGAAAGTAAGTTGCCTATTATATCGCAGTGTTTCTAACATCCAGTTATTCAAAATACATTTCGCAATAAATATAAATATAAAAGTGCAGTGTAGTGCAGCATAGAAAGTACTAAGCATTTGTTATTTTGATTGTGAAATTGTTTAATTTTATAATATAATTATATATTATAATATATATTATAATAAATATATTATATTATATTATATTATATTATATTATATTATATTATATTATATTATATTATATTATATTATATTATATTATATTATATTATATTATATTAATATATTATACTATTATATTATAATATAATTTTATAATTAATAATAATAATTTAATATTATAAGTGCAGTATAGTGCAGCATAGAAAGTACTAAGCACTTGTTATTTTGATCGTGAAATTGTTTAATTTTTAACCATATAAGAACGATCACGAATGACCTTGACCTACATTAACACTAAACGCGTTGTTTTATAAAAGTGACGAGACTGAAATTATTTAGCCCTTTCGCCATTTACATTATAATGTGTATCTCTACAAACGAAATTGTTCAATCGTTGTATTATATAAAAAAGAGTTCATAATTTCAGCATTTTGAAATAAAACGTGTGAGACCGATCATTGCCATCGCCTTGGTTGCTTTAGTATTAAAATCTTAACGTGTAATTCAATGGATTTGCATCGGAATGAACAACGAATCATCTCATGCATGATTAAATAAAAATATACGGTCCCGTTTAAAAAAAGCAAAAGACGAATTTTGTGTCTGGACAAGTTTTATTTGATATATCTGTTCGAATAACTAATTCGAGACGCGGATGAATTGACGTAAAAAGATATCGGCAAGTTCTGTGCCATTTTGCAAATTGAAATTTCGTTTCGGGGATATCATCAGCACACACACATGTGCTCCCACGTGTGCGCGCGTGAGCGTGTGCGGTGAACCGCTCAGCTAATTGGGGTTTAAGTAGTGCCATCACGTAGGCGAACTTTCAATTTTCAACTAATGGTATTTTAGAAACGAAACTGTAATTCGCAAAATAGTAAATTCTATTTACAGGGTGTTACTAAATTATTGGTGCATGCAATCGAAGAAAATATTCATTCCATCCGAAGTCATCGGGAAAATGGAATAATGAAATTTGTTGCAATTAAATAGAACAGAAAATCCTCATTGAAAATTCTTCATTCTGATAAATCGTTAACAAACAATACTTGTACCTGTTCAGATCGGTCGGGACTGTTTAATCAAAGAGAAACTGGCCTAGTGTTACATTGTTAAATTATAAGTGTGGGCACTTTTCCTTCTAAAACTTGTTTACACTTTGAATAATTAGCACACTTGTCTTATTTAATCTGTAAAAGGTGGATCGATATCTACAGTTATCTTAGAAAAATCGGTTGTTGCTGGTGCACGCGAAATCTTAAATACGAGTAGGCTTGTGTCAGGGGCGACGGAACATGCTATTTTTGAGTTTCATCAAATTTAGCCTTTTTTTACATTTATGGCGTCGGAAGAAGTCGGGATCTACGATTACTTTATAACAAACACAGTTAGAACACCCGTTATAACAAAAACAGACTACCAAGACAATGATAACAATTTTTCCATTCGGCGAATTTATTCGAAATATGTATTTCCCGAATACAATTTTATTCGAAGAATTCGTTCGAAATGTTATTCGAATCAAATTTTATTGGGATAATGCCCGACTCTGCTACAGACTACACATTGAAAGGTTAATCATATGTTTCTTCCCAGGTATCTGGTGTCGGCCAGTCGCCGTGCGGTGCGGTGAAAGAAGAGAAAGGGATGCAGCGTATGGAAGCAATGCTCTACGTTCTTGATGAGATAAACGCGGACACTGAATTATTACCCAATACCACCTTGGGTGCGCTCATCCTTGACTCTTGTAGCAGCGATACTTATGCCCTCGACCAAAGTATGGAATTTGTACGATCATACATGAACCAAGTAAGTGAGTGTTAAAAACTTTGAAAATGATCGAATATGTATTTTTCAATGATGGTACCTGAATAATTGTTATTATTCAAGTTGTAGCTATTCGTAGTGAAATGTAAAAGAAATTATTCAAAAAAACCAGTTGCAAACCAAAAACTATGTTCGTTGCCGATCATCATTTTCGATGACAAAAATGCTACTTCGATGAAACATTTATCTTTCCCTCGACGAATATATTATCATGATATTTTGACAAACATTCTTTTTTTCAATGATTCACACAAATTCCGACTGCATCGAGAAAGATTTTTAATCTTTCAAGAAGCAGTACATTAAGGTCGAAGATAAAATTTACACATTTTTCTTAGTTCTTATTGATCGCAAATAATCGAAATACAATACAGTTTTCAAAATTGAGAAACAAAATTATAAGAAGAAATTGCATTGCATTTTCTTTTCATTATTCTATCCCAACGAAAACTCAAATATATGTGATTAGTAATATAAAATGAAGAAGTAAGACTTAATTATATAATTTTTGTTGTTATATGTATTTTTTTTCGCTTTTTGTACGGAAACCGACCACTGAGCGACGCTGCCCGTCCAACTTTGCAAATTTAGTTTAACATATTTTTCGATATAGTCGATAATTTAGAAGATATTCGAGAAAACCGATTTTACGAGCATGCAATCAATTATTTTAACCCTTATCGGAAATATGTCACGTCCCACGTGACATTATATATTAGGCCTGAATATCTGACGTCCGATAAGGGTTAATGTTTGAGGGCTCGATGGCGCATTTTCCCGTTATCCGATCGAGCCGAAATTGTCCGCAGAACATTTTTTTTTTATTTAATTAGAGCCATTCCGGAAGATGCCGCAGAATATAGTTCGTCGTAAGTAAATAAAAGCCATCCTAATGTACGTACATAAATGCAGGTAAATTAATTACTTCTGCTTGTAAGCTTTATACAGCGCTCGAGTAAAAAATACATTCGTTTTGTTCTGGACGCCAAAACAGTTAACAGTGACTAATTCCTCCGGGATTAACCGAGACCGATCTGAGAAGTGCACAGCGATTTATCCACTTTTCCAAGTCTTGTTCGAGGCTTTGTATTTCATTCGTTTCTATCATAACTCAAGCATTCTAATTATCGAAGCAATCCGTGTTCGTACAATAGCTGTTTCTTCTTTAGTTTAACTAGCAACAAAAGTTTAGCGACGACCCTTGGTTGCTACCGACGCTATAAATTAGACACATAGTCGAAACAATCGAATATAAAAATTAATTATCGGCCAAGCGATAGCATTCTAATATCAGTTATTCGAGGAAGACCTAGCAGATAATCTCTCCTGTACGTAACAAATGCAGAATATTTTGTTTTAATAAACGTGTGGCAGTAAAATGTATAGCGAGAAACAGATATTATTAGATACAATTTTAATTACTATCAATCAAGTGGATCGATCCAATTTTTAAAAAATTATTCCATTTTAAGCAGTGCCCGAATGTTTTCGCGATTCATTATATTTTAACAAAATTGACCATGAAAAATATGGTCAAAGTTACTTTTGCCGAAAGTTTTTTAAGGTGTAGAATGCATCTATGACAAAACCTTTTATTACACCCTGTACATTGTCAGACATAAAATTTAAGACTGTTACGTGATCTCGACGAAGATTATGTAATCCACCAATTGGTATAGTTGTTCGATGTGTCTTGAATTGTGAAATGATGATCGAACTTTTCACGTTGTTAGGTTTCTAGCTTGCAAAAGCAAACCACAATTTGTTTCGGAAAAACTACATTCGTATGTATTATATGTCGAGTGAGAGTGCAATAAAAAGAAGATTGGAATGGTGTCGTATTCATTAATAAGTCCCGCTTTTGACGTTAAAATACGGGTGGTAGTTGGTACGGAAACGAACGGTGTCAGAGCGAAATGTGATTAAACCACTAATAGCAATTGTTTCGAGTTTCGACTCATTCGTGTCTCTTTTATTTCCCGCAAATATCGCTGCATCCGACACCCTTACGTTTTATTTTCGGCGGATATGTGAAGTTTAGTTCGTGAGAAAGGATGTGCGACCCCTTTAACTTGAGAAACATCAGAAAGGATTGACAAGTAGGTTCGAACATCAACTTATAGAAATTTACTGTTTATATGAAGCAATTTCTAAATTGTCAGATTAACAGGAAGTGTACGAAAAAATGTGAGCAAAAGTTAAGGAATTTTTGTTACATATAGCCGTTCATGACAGTGATTCTTAATTGATGAAAATTAACCATTTCAGATTCTTCATTTTATAATTTTTAAAGATACAAAACCATTGTTAGATTCGAGATAGATTAATGTATTTATACGTATACTACAAAAAAAAGCAATTAAATCGAACTCGGTCACTTTGACCCGCCATATCGGCATTTATACTATTCACGTTTCCGAATGGAAACATTTAAAAAATCAATAATATGCTTTATGGTTCGGAAATGCAATTTATAAAATCTTCAAACGGAAAAATAAGTCAGCGAAAAAGAACAAACGAAATTAAAACTTTGATTGGATTTTTAACGTGTAGAACGTGTAGAAAGCTAAATTGTTGCACCGTTGTGCTATATTCCAATTAAAATATCGCCTGGTTCAATAATTTCTTGTTATATAATGGTTTTTGCGTAAACAATTCCCGTTAAAGCACTGAAAAATCGCGTATTACGCTATGCATATTCATTTATTACGCTATATTTATTTATTTCCAAATAAATCTTCTCTCCTTTGAAATGATTGTTAGACAGCGGAGAAACTTTTTGCAATATCATTTTATCAAATAGAACTTCTTTCTTTGTCTTTCTGCAACGATTTATCGATTTATACATTCGATTAATATAAAAGTCTTTGACTTCGCTTATAAAACATTATAATATATTTATATATATAAAATCGTTTTTATAATCGTTGACAATCGGAAACTATAAAAATGGGCCGCGTGGCTCGAATAATCGTATCTCCATTATTGTCCATTTTTGTGCGCGATCTGAACGCGAATTAGAGAGAAATTACCGTATTCATTAGTATAAACGTCAAATAGAAAATGATAAAGAAACGTCTCATTTTATTCATCAGGCCAATTGAAACGTTACGAGACTCATTAAATAGTTAAGAAAAATGCTTATCTTGTTTGGCCGTAGTCAACAAGCTCCACCTTTTATAAATGCAGGCATTCTTCAGCTCATTAAACAATCTGCTGCAGCATCCTTTATGCAGTTGATGTCCTTTGAAGCACGACTTACGAGAAGTGGTGCCGTTCTGATCCTATTAAGCAAACTTAATACCATTATTTAATAAAGTCGTGAATTGTTTTACACGTGCCTTAGCTGCGCACGCCAGCCGTAGCCATACTTTTAACCTACTCAAGGCGGAATTTTAATAAGGCATGGCACATAATTACTTTCCAAACGCGGGGCGAAGAATTCGATTAGTCTTTCAGATTCAGATTGTAGAAAGCGTAACACCATGCCGACTGTTTTACGAGTACACGAACGCGATATCCGGGAAACTTGATATCCAATTAGGAGAAGATCGTATCAGTAGATAAATATGCGTAGTCTCCTCTGACACACATTTGCTCAAGACTTTAGAGAAACACAGGCATAAGCACCGCACGGATTAAGAGATAACGCACATGGACCACCTCCCAACCACTCGCGATCCTCAATTATTGATATTTTATGTTCGTCATTTCGACAGTTATTGCTGCGAAATATAGGAAGCGTCAGTAAGAATATTAACACGTTCCGTGCCGAGCTTTTTTTACTCGAATCTTCACACTTTGATATTTTACTAAAACTTGATGTATTACGTGCAATTATTAATTCTCGTACACATAACAACGTAACAAAAACTTATCAACGCCCATTCTTGCGGTGGAAATTGATTCTTCGGTTCTAAATTTCTTGTAAACAATTTGTTCAGTTCACTAAGTAAACATGCAAGCGTGTACCATCGATGGTACACGTGGCACGGAACGTGTTAACCATGTATCCTGACATTTGCGAAAATCAAAGAAGGAAAAATGATGAAAAAAAGAGAGAAGAAATATAATAGAAAGACATCGTAAAATGAAGAGAAAAGGATAACTTTTAATTACGAAGATTTATGTTTGTTTTTGTTGCGATTGGTTGCAATTGTTCCATTGTTTTGAAAGTCTCCAATGAGTCGAATGTTTCTTTTAATTGCTTTCTACGTCTCTTTACATTCTTCCCCCTTTTTAATTGAAACATTCCTGCGTTTCCTTTTAATTCCGCTGTTCTTCTTTATCTTAATGTTCTCCGAACTATTTATATTGTTTGCAAGTTGCCTACCGCGTCCTCTGACCATGACAATTGCACTTGTTTGTGGAATTAAGTGCATACCGTTCGTTGAAGGGGAATGCGGGTATTGTCTCGCTAAGGGAATTCTTCGGAAATTAGGCTATTTCCAACTTGAAAAGAGGGCAAATTTGCTCCGAAGAAAACCGGATAGAAGAAGAGTAAATATCCCGTCGAAGAACGGAACAATTAATGTGATTGAACTCTCCCGGATTAGTATGATCGGTCTATACCAGAATCACGGGAGAGATCGACCGTACTTTTAACGTAAGGTAGAAATGAACACATGCGTACTATTGAGATTATACAGTAGTTTTATGCATATAATATATCCCTTAAAATTACAATAGTGTAAATAAACTTATCTATCTGTCAATTACTGTTAAGAATATATATTAGCGAAGAAACGTTCAGTTCCGTATGAAACTTTAAACGCAATTTGCAAGATTAGGATACAGTTTCGCGACAATTGCAATACGTAATCAACAATCAATTTAGTAAAGTGTTTTCCGACTTTTAGCACAACGCCGGTATAGCGTCGTCATTTACACTGGCCGGTCTCTCCCGCTGGCCAAGCTTTGCTGGACTTGCCCTATGGAAATACAGTAATTTTTCCCTAATACGCGCTCAGATGGCGCACAAAAATGGACAATCGCGTCTCGTTTTTATAGCTGTTGACAATCGATAACTATAAAAACGAACCGCAAGGCTCGAATATAATCGTATCTCCTCTTCCCAAATTGTGTGGAATTTTTGTGCGCAATCTCGTACGCGAATTAGGGAAAAATTACTGTAATCGGAAGTCCTGTAATACTAATTAAAATGATATATTCCTACCTTTTATATGTATTTTAATAATTTTAATATTAATAATTTTAATAATAATTTTAACGCTATCCGTACTAGATGTTAAATATGACTCGTCCGTGTTGCCTTATAGAAATTAAAAAGATTCAATTGATTTAGATTTTCTCCAATTTTTATATTAATAAATTTACTTAATGGTTCCCAGTGGAAGTGTCTTTATAATTTTCATAATCGAAGAACAAGAATTGTCGAACCGGTGATTTGACCGACGACGGTAAGATTAGTGTTAAATATCTGTTAAAAATTGTATGATCATGCAGAACTTTTATGAATCGAAGTGATTCCGGAATTTTTACGAAAAGTATTAACGCCGAAAGTGAAGAGCAGAAATAACTGAAATGTTTAAAGTTGAATGAATAACTTTCGTTTCGAGAAGAGCTAAAAGTTTCATTCGATCTCTGGTTTCTGCAGACGTTACAAATCGCGGTTTCATTTTGAACGATAATGGTTTGGCAAAACTGGTGGCACGCCACCCAGTAGTAGTACTCAACGCCTAGCGCGGGTGCCGTCTCTCGCGCCGATTCGATCGCTCCGCGTAATAAAAACCGTCAAATATTCAGTATACACCACTCAT
This sequence comes from Megalopta genalis, assembly GCF_051020955.1. Lineage (NCBI taxonomy): Eukaryota > Metazoa > Arthropoda > Insecta > Hymenoptera > Halictidae > Megalopta > Megalopta genalis. The sequence continues at coordinate 9,852,323 of NC_135025.1, forward strand.
GAAAGGATTCAAAATCGAATGTAATTTCAAATTTCCGTTTACGCCGTCGGTGGAGTGCAGTTTTGCTCCGTTGCACAGTGTGACATCTGAAATAAATAGAAAAATATTCGGAAACGTCGACGTATTCCGCTCTCCGGGATGCGAGCACACTTTCAATCTCGTGCAATTTAAAAAAACGCATCCTTTTTTTCCACGTTCAAAAATTCTAAATAAACACGCGTTAATAACTAAGTCACGGATCTTTATGCATCTATAATATGTTAACATATGCAAGATCTATGCAAAATGTATGCAAAGTGTACGCAAAATAAATGTAAAATCTATGCAACAAAACTTATTTATTATAATTTTATTATATTATATTTATATGTTATAATCTTTATAATAATGATATATATTATTATAATATATATATATTATAATAATATATATCATTATATATATCATATATAATAATATATATCAATATATATATATATATATTACAATTAATTATATATTATAAATTAAATAAGTAATATCACATTCGAAACTTTAGTCTAATCGTGAAATCTTGCACGTATTCGAGTAATTCTATGAATACACTATACATTTTTCTATGTTCCATTAATATTGATATCCTCTAATGACCAATTTGTGCCCCGAAGTGGCTAAAACGCAGTACCATTCTCTCACGAATTTCACCTGCCTATGATATGGCAGTGACGAGGATTCACAAAATAATGTATGCAAATCTATAAACGCTTAATCGGTCACACTGACGCGACACACAGTTCGGAGTAAAGCGATATTTGAAATGCGAACTAAAACTATACATATACGTATAAGCCGTAAGATATATCATTAACTGGATTGAATTTATTGACATAACGGTATAATATTCTTATTGCAATTATTGTTGCTAAAAGTATTTTAATAAAATAACAATATTTTAACTATAGACTTTATTATTGTATTATTCATATAATTTTAATTTACTGCCCTGAAATTCATTCGTTCAACTGAACGTTTTAATATTATTTTCATAAAATATGTACGTACTACTTGTCTGTCAGATAATTACGTCCTGATATTCGCCTAAACATTTATGATACATGGAATCGATAAGTAATTACTGGCAGCAGTAACAAGTTGAAAACTACCATGATAATTTCTTAAAAAAAAAAGAAACGAGAAAAGAATACTTGTCAAATTAACATAACACAATATTATCTACACGCCTTTTGTTTTAAATAGTAGGCGAAAGAATTGTTTAGGCAAAGAATCGTTTCCTTGCATTAACATTTCTTCGATCATCGTAACGTTCGCATAAAATTTTGTTGTACTATATTGTACAATATTAAACTGCACAATTCTGTGATTAAATTAACTGTTGTCCAAATAACTGTACTTCGAAATTCTCGTGACATATATTACAGAATTAATTGCGAGTTCAATAACATATTTTCACAAGACATTGTCAATAAAGCTCACGTTACAATGTATACAATTAATTAACAAGCAGTAATTACCGGCTAATAAATTCTGCTTTGCAGAATTCAGTGCATTGAACGCTGAAGAAATTCCTCTCATATTAATATTTATAATTTTGCAGTGGGGGACAAAACTGAGTGAACACCCTTTAAAACGCAATAACTTCTTTTAAAACTGAACTTCAAGCCATTTATGACTTGAATATTTTTAGATGATAGAGGGACAAGTCTGCTGGACAATGACTGAAATACGTTTCTCTAATTTTGCTATTATTCGAAATGACAAAAAATAATAAATAAAAAAATGCGTTAACGCAAAATCGACTTACAAGCGTTAAAAGATTTTAAAAACAGCTACTACAATATTTTTTGCCAGCCTTTGAACGTTTTCACTTATAAATAGAATAAGAAGCCATCCCAGCGAGCTGTCTATAAAACTAGGCTAAAAATCAGTACATTATAAAAGGAATAAGCCGACTGACCTACTGAAATAATAAAGAACAATTGTACATGATAATAGAAACGCAATGGAAACAAATTTGATTATATACCTCATACTTATTTATTGTGAAATGATTTTAAGGATATAGGTCACCTTGAATCTGCTCTTATAATTTCAATTAGTCTTACAAATGTAATTAACAAATTATTATTACGTTATACGTTATCACGTTCATTTCATTATCGCACGATTATTATTTGTTTAACATTTTATCGTCTGCTATGCATAATAAAATCATTGACAGTTTACATATCGTACTGCATCGGTATGTACCTAAAGCCATAATAATAAGCAGAAATTAAATATAATAAATAAGGGTACATTTCAGACCTGAATCTACCATGTATATGGTTTTCGTAATGTTTGTTCTGTTTATTTCCAGGATATATCGGAGTACAAATGTGAAAACGACACGCTACCGACGTACGAGCCTCACAAACCAGTAACTGGCGTCATTGGAGCTTCCTCTAGCGGCGTTTCGATCATGATCGCCAATATTTTAAGATTATTCAAGGTCGGTATTACAGATTTGTTTAATAGAAAAATTCAGACAATAAAATTGAACAGAATGATTAAAAATGGTTGACACTAGTAATAGGTAAACCCTGTTTGATTCTGTACTGTATCGATTATTCGATCAGATCAACTACTATAAGAATTTTGCATGTATAATAGTAGTAGTAATAACTCTGAACTGAGTCTGTGTGTTCAAATATTCTTACTTTATTAACAGCAACCCCGATCTGCTGAAATATGTATGAAGTTCCCTCCAGTTATCCTACTAGCATAATTCTAAATTTGTTTTCTAACGAATTTTAAGAAACCGGTACTTTTCATACAATCGTCGATGAACTCGATTTCATAATATTACGGAATCTCCGCTACACCGAGAAATCACGGGGACTCCGCGCGACCGAACTTGTTCCTCGTTTCTCTTTCTAGAAAACGACTAAAAAAAAAGTCGTTCGGCGACGTTTCAATCTATAACATTCTCGAGTAAATCTGATTAAACCGATCGATGTATTCCGAAGGTAGATATTTCGAACTTTAAAATAAGTCCTGACTTATGACGGCGTGACATTTTTACGAAATTATAACAATTGAAATATCGACGAACTGTTAAAAATCTGAGATTCAGTGTGTACGGAATACCTTTTACACCGAGTGCACGTACTTACATAGAACATGCAAAATTCAACCGGATTACTCACTGAATGCTACAAAGGAATTTTGGAGGAAACAGAATGAATAGATATTCAATATTCAAGCTTGCTCACATAATTAATCCGCGTACGCGCACAATGGAATTGTTTCCGGACATTCCCAGTTTCCGCAAAGTTCTACAGACATATTGACCGCGCAGTTGCTACATCCATACGTCTCCGAAAAAACATTTCACGCATAGAACCTCCGTCACGATGCATACATTTTTTCCAACTGGGAGTTTGAATTTTGCATGACGCAAATAATAAGCAGAGAAAATTAAAGTGCAGCTTTTAAGAGGATTTAAATTGTTAATTGAGATGTTTACGCTGTTGCGCTTGTGGAAAAATACTCGTCCACGTCGAATTTAAGAAAAATATTATGCAATATAAAAATGTACTGCATCAATTGTATTATGTTATATTATATTATATTATAGTATATTATGTTATATTATATTATATTATATTATATTATATTATATTATATTATATTATATTATATTATATTATATTATATTATATTATATTATATTATATTATATTATATTATATTATATTATATTATATTATATTATATTATATTATATTATATTATATTATATTATATTATATTATATTATATTATATTATATTATATTATATTATATTATATTATATTATATTATATTATATTATATTATATTATATTATATTATATTATATTATATTATATTATATTATATTATATTATATTATATTATATTATATTATATTATACTATACTATACTATATTACATTATATTATATTATATTATATTATATTATATTATATTATATTATATTATATTATATTATATTATATTATATTATATTATATTATATTACTCTCACTCTTTCGTAATTGATTGTATTTAATTTTGTCACAAATTCATAAAATTCGCAGCCTAAGGGTGAACTACAATTTCGCTAACACTCGAACGAAAATATAACCGAGTATACTTAAGATATATTGATGTTAATATTAATAAGGTAAAAAAGAATAATCGCTTCTTTGTCCTCAGATACCGCAAATAAGCTACGCATCGACGACCATAGAGCTGTCAGACAAAAGTCGCTTCGAATATTTTAGTAGGGTGGTGCCGCCAGATAATTTCCAGGCACAGGCGGTGGTGGAAATAATTGATCAACTCGGATGGAAATACGTTTCCACAGTTGCAGTCGAGGGTGATTACGGAGAGAAGGTAATTAAACTTATATATTTTCAAATCCGATCGAAATTTTAATTTCCATCGAGTTTTCATGGCTCAAAGATTCGAGTTTATCACGTTCCGAGTATTATATGGCACAATTTGCCCTGCGTTAGAAGTTAAACAAAATGTATTATCTACCAGAGACTGTACTATATTTTCCAGGGAATTGCCAGTTTTATCTCTATGTCGATTGAATACGGCATCTGCGTTGCAGTGAGCGAGAAAATTTTAAGGAACGCGAAGAACGAAGACTTCGACAAAATAATCGATCGTCTTAGTTCGAAACACAACGCCAGAGGCGTCATTCTGTTCGTCGACGAGGACAATATAAGGTAATGAAAGAATTTGTGCTCATAAAAAATAAAAATTGATGCCTGCATACTACGCCATCGCGACGAGGTACGACTCCCTTTTAGAAATTCGACGACGATCCTCAGGTAAGCGCTGAGTAGTCTAACGTAGTTTTCTTTATATCAGAACGTACCTTCGACTTCACTACTCCGTGGTCAGATCCTTTGGAAACAATGCCCTATTCTTTAAAGTAACCGATACGGTGATATCGGGTCGCCTGCCATTGGTGTCAACGAATGCATCGCATTTGATGTCTGGCTTACTTTGTTGCCAACCATCATCCCGAGTTTGCCCGTTGCAGAAACGAACGTCTTGCAATGAATCAACTGAAAGCGAATCCCTTAAAAAATAAGCTTCTGCCAACAAATACATATAGATAGTTGAATTATCATATCATCGATCTCACTGCCCTTTGGACGCTTCTTGCATATCTAGCGTTAATCAATGTTGAGGTCATCTGTTGAATATTAAATGGATACAGTTCGGATAAAAATATGAAAAATTCATGAATTCTCTATAGTGTCTATAGTAACGCTTCGACTGACACATCACTGCCACAAAAATTTCGAAAAATTAAAGTAAACTGTTTAATCAAATTGATATTGAACAGTTTAGTTATATGGCATCATTTATGAAAAAAAATTGGGAAGATATAATAGATTATATTATTAATATTTAAAACAATTATATTAACATAACACAATATACAAGGTTGCTTTGAATTGAAATGTTAAAAGATTATCGAGGGAGAAGATCGTTGCATTTATGTTTCAATTTGATCGATCATAAATGGATATTATATTGAACTTCCCCTAATAAAAAAAAGAAATGACACGTTTATCTTACAGAAAGCTTCTTCAAGCAACTGTCAGAGCCAATCGCACGGGCCATTTTATGTGGGTGGGGAGTGATTCATGGGGCGCAAAAGTATACCCGGTAAGGCATCAAGAGTTCGCGGCAGAGGGCGCGATTACAATTTTACCTCATCGAACATCCCTTGAAGGTGTGTTCAAATGTCAAAGATATTTTATTTTCATTTTATTTATTTCATTTTATCTTTTTATTTATTTAGCTAGATGTACACAATGAGCAACGTTAATATTCGCACGACTTTTTAACGTGGAATAACATTCTTGAAATTGGCCCGAACGATTCCGAGTCTTTTCTGAGATTGTTAAATTGACGTTCGGTTTACTAGATTTCACTATGCAATGACTAAACAAATTTGCGCAAAACTACACGGTTGGTTTGAGCGACAGAAAGACGTGAAAACACGACGTTTTCTCAGCTTTTTTAATCCGAGAGTATAACGAAAATAAAGAACAACTCAACACCTCCGTTCATTACGCCGATTAATTCGTCGGAAATTCTCATCTTCAGATTTCGACAATTATTATTTAAATCTTCGCCCGAGAGTGGATAACGAATGCGAGGGTCAAACAGAAAGTAACGTGCCGCACAAAGAGTTACCCGGGAAAATGGTGAATTGCCGTAATGTTTGGTTCCGTGAATTTTGGTCCCAGCATCACAAATGCAGTTTCAGCGCGAACTTATCGGAAGGAATACGACGTTGCAATGGTAGCGAGGAATTAACTAATTACGAACAAGAAGGTTTAGTACCGTTTGTGGGTAAGTACCGTTTTCTCTTGTACGAGTCCAATCAAATATCTTGTTGTCGATTGAGTTTTTTCATCACAGACGACAAAATAATCAGAGACTACTCGGAACTACAAAAGCTGTAGAAATAAATATAGCCGATATATTCAATGATTCGAGACATCTTCCGCTTTAATTTGTACAATTAACATTCCTTTTTACAACCGCTGCGTCGGCAAGTTTGTTATTTTCGGGTAGAATGATCACCGATGTATAACTAAATAACGTTTCTTCGAGTGCAAAGTAAGTGATCGTACATTCCAGAATTCATATTTAGATATGTATGTATACATATGTATGCTTAACAAATTACGTAAAAAGAAAACGGACAACAATTATGGTCATTATTATTCGAATAATTTTGCAATCTCTATTCGAATAAACTGACAGAATAATTCGTTACGAATAATGAATGATTGTCATTCGAATAAAATATTCGACTAAAATGAATTCATTCGAACAAATTATTTTAGATAAATATTTATTCGAAACAAGGCACAACTCTGCTACATACCTGTCACCCTGGTGGACTTTGCTTTTTTAAAATGGTACCATCTGTTTTTATTCACCATATATTCGTTCACAATACGCTGGTCTTGTCATTCAAGGTCTGGGTTAGGTCATTCGTTGCTATTTTAAATTTACATTCGTTAACACGACTTTCGAGATGCTTGCATATGTCGGTAAACTATACTATACTTAAAATGTATATATGCATATACAAAATATACTATATTTAATTTTGTATAGTTGATGCAGTATCTGCGATGGCGCATGGCGTGCATAATTTAATTCAGGAAGAATGTGTGAACGAAACAGTACACGAATTGTGTGAGAAACTTCGTCCAGCTCCGGATGGCCAACAACTTCTTCAATACATTCGGAATGTTAGCTTTATCGGTTAGTGCTTGTAATTATGATTAATCCGATTGTTATTACATTTGCATCGATGGCAATTTATATGTTTAAAGACTACTATTGTTTCTTATATATAACAATTTATAACATTAGTGAACATCGAATGAAAGGTATACTGTCCACTTCACAGCAATATAAGTTTATAAATTTAAATAAATAAGTTTAAGACTTTACACGGCCGAACTTGTTCCTCGTTCCTGTTCCATAAGACGACCAAAAAAAAAATTTCCTTAAATTTCCCTTTTCGGTCGCATACAAAATTTCTGTTAAAAATGCTTCGAATGTTCTTAGGGAAAGTTCATTTTTCAGCATTTCCGAGAAAATCCGTATCTTTAGTTTCCCACCCGCTACATTATGCAAACATGTTACAAGAAAATGAACGATGAGCGGCGAAAGTGGCGGCTTCAAGTTCCCGATTCTTCCTTGTCGGCAATCTCTCGAAAATCAGAAAAGTGCATCATTACTTTTGCGAACGACTGTACAGGGGGTGTCTTGTTTAAACGAATATAGAAGGATCTCTCAGAAAGAATCATAGTTATTAAAAAAATGTTCGTATAAAAGTTATTTGGTAGGATCGACTACACCATGTAGTATTAATTGTTTTCTTGTGAGTAGAGTAATACAGAAGATCCGAAGGTCAGTCTAATTTTCTTAAATGGAAGGCTATATTTTTGTCTTCAGAAAATAACAGCAGGCACTGAGAGAAATCCAAAGAGGTGCTGTAAGATATTATTCTGAGTTCGATACAGGTAAATCGTTAGATTATGTTTACGTTCTGCATTGGTCGACGACCAACATCTAGCAGCCGTTGTTGAGCAACGTCGGTTGCGTTTGCATCAAGTTACTGCAATTATGATATTATAAACAGGGATTGAGGATTATTGCTAATGCCATAAATTATCGATTGTAATTTTCACTGACTAGTTGAATAATTTTTTATCCTTCCACATGTCATTGACATGTAACATACATGTCGCTTAAACAAGACACCCTGTATACGGCTACGATTATCATCGAACAATAACGATTATTACTAGAACTTGAAAAACAATCAGATAAAATTATTATGCATCATTTACACTATTATTTCAAAAAATTTCGCAGGTACAGCTGGTTTTACATCGGCGCTATTAAACAATTAAGCTATATAATTATGTAAATGACCGTATCAACTTTAATGTGCTGTATGCATTGAAACTCATAAAAGTATTAAAAAACATTCCCCTATTAGTAATTGCATTGTTACATTACACGCAAATACTGGATAAAGATAAAGATACAGTTGTTTTCGGTTTACACTGTATATGCAGAATAAAGGAATTCAAACGTAATTGATTAACGGAGAAGAAATTATTGTTGTAATTTACAAGTTTAATACAATTAATTGAACGACTGATAATTTTGTTGATTTAATCGCATGTAAATTGATTGATAAAAATTTATAAAATGCTCGCTAACAGAAACGATACTTATCCCATGAAAATGTTCCTTAGGTCGCCGAGGTACAGAAATTAAATTCAAAGCAGATGGTGACGCGTATGGATTTTATAACATATATCAATACCAGAGAAACAAAGACGATACATTCGATTACGTTCTTATCGGCACATGGAAAGAAGTGTAAGTCCCTCTAAATCCCTATAGTCTAAAATGGCATAAAATATCTGGATATGAATATGTTGCTAATTTTTTATAGTAATAAAGTCGATAGCCACTTTTCAATTGGGTTATTATTATTATTATATATATTATATATATTATATATATTATTATTATATATATTATATATATTATTATTATATATATTATATATATTATATATATTATTATTATATATATTATATATATTATTATTATATATATTATATATATTATTATTATATATATTATATATATTATATATATTATTATTATTATTATTATTATTATTATTATTAAAATTATTATTATCTTATACAGGGTGTCCCAAAATTATATTACTTCTGGGAAATGAGGAGTTCTTGAGGATATTTGAAGTAACGACTTTGTTCACGAATTATTAACGAAAAACGCTGACCAATGAGAGACAAGCTCGGCTGACGTAATGCAGCCGAGTTGGTCGCCTCTCATTGGTCACTGTTTTTCGTTGATAACTCGTAAACGAAGCCGCGGATTGCATTTTCGCTAAGGAAAAAGTTACTTGAAATGACCTCAAGAACCCGTCATTTCCCGGAAGTAACATAATTTTGGGATACCCTGTAGATTCGTACTTACTACTTCAGATTCAAATTTAAAAGCATTTTATATTTAGAAAAAGTTGTATTTAAAAACTACATAATGTCACTGAAAGTGCAAAATACAGGAGATATATGTCGTATGAATGCATCGTTTAATTTTCATTATGAAACCTCCTATTTAGATTACAACTTTATGTCAACATGACGAAATGGGCAATGGGGGCTGGTGAAGCGTACATTCCTCGAAGTTTATGCAGTGATAATTGTCCTTTCGGTCATGTACGCAATTTCCAGGTAAATCAAAATTCCATATTAAAACGAACTATGAATTTCTTATAATGCGATATTGAAATAAATTTAAAAGTTACACGAGACATTGGGATTTGAATTTGCAGTTTTAAAAAATCCCGAAGATTTAGATTTTGGTGTACTTTCCACTTTGATCGTTGATGAAACATGTTCGTAAATCCAAATTGCAGTATTAAATTACGTTCTCGTATTCCGAAGATTACACGTAATCATTTTTTATAAGAAACAACCGTTGGACTGACACTGTCGAAACACGTGACAACTTCAAAATGAAAGTTTGCGTTCTTTAAAAATAGTTCCTTCGAAAGCTACAGATGACAAATGAAAATATTGTTAAGATACGTAACAAACGTATAAAAATCCATGAGAAACGCGTATTCAAAATTACACGTCTGAAATATTCGTTGCAGAGATTTGTTAGTTGCATCTATTCTTGCAAACGAATATCCTACATGTTAATGAACTTGTGCTTATTTTAACACTTTATTTATCGGAAGCCTATGAATAAGTGTTTCAATGCCTGAACCGCGTTTATGAGAAGCTCAAAGCTAATTTTCTTTTAAACAATAATCTCAAAAATGCTTCTCACATTACATTGATCTAAACAATTTGGTGGATTATGCACGAAATTATGGTAGTTTTCAAACAATGTTTTCAGAAATTCTTAGCTGTTCGTCATCGATTTTAAATGAACTATCAGAAAACTGCTAATGTATAAGTATTAAATGTTATTAGAAAGTTAACGTAACATTTAATCATATCATCCAGATTGATCCGGATGAAATCAATATCTCATTTGCTATTAAATGACGAACACCGAAAAACGAGCATACAATTTTCAGGATGCCTGTTGCTGGAATTGCGTTGCATGCCGAGAAGACTCTTACGTTTTCAATGACACTTGTCGCAGCTGTGGTCCCGGCTATGCGCCAGATGAGACTATGACAAATTGTGTGAAACTCACAGCCGAAGTCATTCCGTGGTCCAGTCCATGGGCATTAGTGCCATTAATATTTGCCTCCATTGGCATACTCAGCACTTTGTTTACCACGATCGTATTCATTCGGTAGGTTCCGACATATAGGTTCATACATTATGCTAGACGATAAGGCGTTGTTTTTTATGATACGAGAAAATATATATAACATTATATTGATCTCTCTCTCTCTCTCTATATATATATATATATATAGAGAGAGAGAGAGAGAGAGAGAGATCAATATAATGTTATATATATTTTCTCGTATCATATATATATATGTATAACAAAATACGTTGTCCTATTTAAAAAAGGAACGTCATTGGCTTGAAATTTTTTAATATACTATCTTCAGAAAGAAATCTTCGTTACTAGTTATATATAATAAAAGAACGTCGTTGGCTTGAAATTATATATATTATAATTATATATATCAAGGAATGTTCGTCTCGCAAGAGCAATTCTAGTAACGAAGATTTCTTTCTGAAAATAGTATATTAAAAAATTTCAAGCCGACGACGTTCTTTTTTTAAATAGGACAACGTATTTTGTTAGTGCAACGTTACAGCTAATAAAAAGATAAATTGAACTATAGATGTTAATCTCCAAACGACCGACACGTAGAAGATCATATAATATCGGAAAACATGACGCTACGAAATCTTTTCTACTTTAACAAGTGAAATGAACTTCGAACTGAAATGAACACCTGTTTCTTTGGACATTTTGTCGTACCATTAAAAACAAGGAAAATATTTTAGATCTACAAGCGTATGTATTTTCATGTTGTTTGAAAAACTTGAAATACATGTACCGGATGTTTCCAATTTGATATTGCAACTGAAAATGGGTATACGAAATAAATGAAAGTATACAGAGTGTCCCAAAAGTCACTCGCAATCGGGAAATGAGGAATTCCTCAGGTCATTTGAAGTAACTTTTGCCTTAGCGCAAATGCAATCCGCGGCTTTGTTTGCGAGTTATTAAGGAAAAACACGGACCAATGAGCGGTGAGATCGGCTAGCGTGAGGCAGCCGAGCCAATGAGCGGAACTGGGCTTCGTCCGTTCAGCCAGCCGTGCTCGCCTCTCATTGATCAGTGTTTTTCGTTAATAACTCGTAAACAAAGCCGCGGATTGCATTTTCGCTAAGGAAAAAGTTACTTGAAATGACCTCAGGAATCCCTTATTTCCCAATTAAAAGTGACCTTTGAGACACCCTGTAGAACAAAAATGATTTGAAATAAGTCTTCGTTTTCCAGGAAATCCATCCTGTAGACTTAGCACACACAAGTTTGCAGTTATTAATATTTACAGTAAATGTAACCGATTATAATATTCGATAATACACGTATTCGCAAATATTCGGAAACAATTCTCTCAAAAACATAACCAGAAAAAGAAACAGACACTACATTCCCAGATTTATCTTCATCACCTCCCCATCTGCAATAGCTGTACTAAAAAGAATTTACAAATGAATATTTATCGATAGCCCAATGCATTGCCACTCAACGATTCGATTAATTTTATATGAAATTATGTTCCAGTTATAATCGTACCCCTGTAATTATGGCATCAGGACGCGAGTTATGTTACGTATTGTTGGTAGGAATTCTCTCATGCTATGGTATGAGTTTCGTGATATTAAGCAAGCCAACAACGTGGAATTGTACATATCTGAGAATCGGTTTGGGTCTATGTTTGAGCATCTGTTACAGCGCGATATTGACTAAGACAAATCGAATATCGCGCATTTTCAATCAGGAAACAAAGAGTATAAAAAGACCTGCTTACACGTCGCCCAAAAGCCAAGTTGTGATCGCAATTGGTGAGTTTGCAATTTTCAAAGGAGATCTACGCATGGGTGTGTGTAGATACGTATAATACAATTAAATACAGTTTATTGAAACCGCGTATAAATCGTTTGAATATATTTTTGATTTTGTAAATATCGCTAAATCGAAACTATTTGAGGAACGATTCCTCGATACAAATATTTCCAAAGAAAAACATATTGTAAATGTTTCTCTACGATTGATGTTTAACCCTGCGTTAGACACGGTGATTTCACCAACATTTCGAAACGTATGAGACACGTGTGACACTCGTTTAAAACAGTGAATCTTCATAGTTGAAAAATGCAAATAACGCGATGACGCGATAAAACAAATTTCGATGTGCTTCGCTGCATGGAATTCTACTACAGAGCGATGAATTCATGCGTACATGCGGCCCACGCGCCTAACGCAGGGTTAAAGGCTTGATCTTGATATCATATTATGTAATTCCCGTTTTTATAGGGATCACTGCAGTGCAATTAGTAGGTGCTATCGTGTGGCTCATTATCGAACCACCGAACACCACGGAAATCCATCCTTACCCGTTATCGGCAGTACTTACATGCCGTGTCTCGACGTTCTCTCTGATGATGTCCCTTGTGTACAACATGTTTCTAATACTGATGTGTACTTTGTACGCATTCAAAACACGAAAAATCCCGGAGAACTTCAACGAAGCGAAATACATTGGTTTTACAATGTATTCGACCTGCATCGTGTGGTTAGCTTTCGTACCGATCTATTTTGGCTCGAACAACGACTACAAGGTCTGTGTTTATAGCTATTTTAATAGCTATATTTTATTAAGCACTTTGGCATTCTATTAAGCACTTTTACGTGACACGTTCTGTCATATTATGGCACAAATAATAAATATTCGAAATAGGTTATTAATATACATAATAATAATATATTCCGCAACGTCCGTTACACCCGTAAATGGCTGGATTCGAAGGGCTGACGTGACACGAAGTATCTTCTTCCTTTGCGAAACTGTTCTCCGCGACTTCGTCGACGGGTTATTCACGAAACACGCGAACCAATCAGAGAGCGAGTACGACGAGTTCCGGCGAAGTAGAGTGGGGGACGTATCAGAGGCCGCAAGGGCGGGACATCGGTCGTACTTGCTCTTCGATTGGCCCGTATTTTTTCGATGATAACACGTTATCGAATCCACGGGGAACATTTTTGCTAAGGAAAGGTTAATTCGAATCACCTCAGGGATCACACCTTTCCGTATGTAACGGGTGTTCTGGGACACGCCGCATAGAATATTCGGTGAATAAATAATCTCTTGTAAAACATACGCTCTCTTATAAATAAGGAATACATGATATCGATTTTATAGGTACAGATAGCAAGTATGTGCATGTGCATCAACATCTCTGCATCGGTGGCACTCGGTTGCCTCTTCACACCGAAAGTTTATCTAGTACTGTTCCAACCGTACAAAAATGTTCGACCTGGACACGCCAACGTAAGTAGAAGTTCTCGCTACGGCAGAAGGATATAATTTAGTATAATGAAAATAATATTTATATTATTAAAATCTTTGAATACGCAAACGCAAGAATTACGTAGAAAATGTTTCCGCGGCATGCCTAAGCTTAAAATATTTTGAAGCGATATCTCGAGGTTGTGCCTCGTTTGCATGTCGTACTCGTAAACCCATATTTCATCGCCAGTTACGAACAGTGTTCACACGAGAATAAGTTACGCACGGAGTAGAATAGGTGACGCATGCGCTGGGAATCCCGCACAGCGTCGCACAAACTCGGACAGTGAATACAAAATAACGGTACAATAAAATACAATAGGTGCCAGAGCCTGTGGGCGCGCCGCGCTGCTGCGCGAGACTCTCGGCGCATGCGTCACCTAACCCACTGCTTGCGTAACTTATTCTCCCGTAAACACTGTTTACGGCGCGTTTCGCGAACGTAGAGTCACTGAAAACCGTCGCAAGCGTTCAATATAAAACGATTAAGACGAATTCTTTGCTCGGAAGCTATCATAAGAATCGCAGAACGCAATGATTATGATGGATCGCGGTCGAACACAGCGTCGCATCTGAATACGGTGTTGCCTAATTACGTAGAAAAAAATTGCTTCAAGACCGTAGAATTAGCAATTCCGCGGGTATTGTTTGTACATAATGCATTCGGAAGGAATGTTTAGACCAGCCTGGATCTTCCTGGATTAGGCCAGAACCCTACTTTGCATTCGTATTCAGTATAGCCAAAAGCCAAATCATTTGTTTCAGACGGGTGCACTACAAAGCGGCAACCGTGTCGTATACAGTATGCGATTTTCCGGTGGTCGCAGCCAGACAATGCAGAGCATGACCTCTTGTTCTCGCAGTAGTCCACCGCCATCGCGTCCTGGCCAGGACGAGATGAAACATGCGAACGGTGAGACACAAGCACTGGCGAGCCCATCTGTCGAGGAGACCTCGGTTAGCTAGGTCTCTCTCATACACCTCCCTCCCTGTCTAGAGTGTCAGGAGAGAAATCGTGAAATCGCGGTGGAGGTGTATAACGATAACAAAGAAGACCGTAAACTCTCGACGGTCCACGAGGTGTCGGAAACAAAGGACGCGTCTAGTCCGTCTGTTTTCAGCGATAATTGCCGAAATCGAGGTCGGAAATCGATTTCCAGCGATTCTGATCAGGTGATCGATGTGTTTCATTAAATTTTCTAACTAGTCCGGCACAAGGTACAAACTCTGACAATCAGTTTCTGATCGTATACGACAGTAAGCAAACTGTGAACTTGAATTTATTGGACTGACTATGTTTCTGAAATCAGGAATTTTTTCTTGGACAGCTGCTCTTGCTGGTGTATAGATCGTTTCGGAAACGGGAAAAGAGCGTTATGTTAAACGTTACGTCGAACGTATCGTCGTAAAAAGATGTGTACAAGTATCGGATGTATAATCGATAGATCATCGCGTTGTATTTGTTCTGTTATTTCGGTAATTTTATATTTGAAAGAATTTACACGTATCTCCAGAAATTTCATCCCGGAGCATGGCCAGAAGCCAGAACTGAAATCAATTCATCGATCTCATAACGGTCGAAGCATTCTCCGGTTTATCGGTAGAGAACACAATCACCTTTTCGTTTTCACATAAATTCATGATCTGAGAATATTGTGTGACTAAAGTTTTAGCGGTATACAATGTTTTCGTAACGAAGTTAACGGTAGCTTTTTAAGGTAATCCTCTCGAAACGGCTAAAACAATTTAAGGTTGAAATAGAATTACGGTGATTAGGGCCCAATGAGGGCATCATATTACAGTATTTAACGTTAAAAATAGTAATATAACAATAACAAACACGTATACATGCGACGCACTCATATTTCATCATGAACTTTTTGTCAGGGTTTGCGGATACTAGAGAAAAATATTTATTATCAATATGCAAGATATTATTATGAGTCGAGCTCGTTGATCGTTTAAAGTACATTTTGAAATTATATCCACACGTACAATCGGTGTACAAAGTATTCAACACCTTTTAAAACAGAATAACGTTTTTGTAATTGGGCCAAGCGATTTAAATTTTTTTTCTTGAGATGTTAGAGGGATTGATCAAAGAATTCAAAAATGAAGTTTCCTCAACATTTTTATTCGAGATTATGACGAATATTTAAAAAATGCGAATAAGTTGAGCAAACATTATTTTTTAATTCTTTTATCATGCCGATCGATTGCAATTTTTGAAAACAATTTTTTAGCCATCGTCTAGCGAACTGATCCCTCTAATAATTTTTAAACAATTTAGATTGCTTCGCCCAATTATAGAAACGTTATTTCGTCCTAAAAGACGTACGAATACTTCGTAAACCGACTGCATCTTGTTTTGGTAGTGACTCGATGCAATAGCGTGCTGCTATAATTACGGTAATTCCGTTTACGCACTCGCAATAATTTTCTAACTTGACAGGATATTACTATCAATCGTTGTTCTCTGACAAAATGATTTTAACTATTTCTATTTGTTAGAAAAATTTGTTCACTCGTGAAGGGCATCAAACCTATTATTTCATTTAAGTACATCAATTTTTATACTGCGAGGATACATAATAGAATATTCGTTGATGTACAAAGAAGATTATCTAATTCTTATTTTTTGTAATTGTGTTTCGAGTCGGGCGATCCGGAGCGTAAGGTACGCGTGGGAACAATCAGTTGCATCTTCGACAAAGTGGTATCTCATAAGATGGATGTTAACATGTTGCCCAATGAAGATCAAACTTTCCATATTTACAGCGATTCGCCAACATTCTCCGATTATTCATCGTAACTTGCGACCTTTAATGTTAGAACGGACGAATATATATATATATTACCTGTGGCTCGTTTCGATTCGCGTTTGTCTTCGAAAATAGGTTACACAAACATCCGGACAGTGCGTCATAGAAATGATACTGAGAAAGAGTACTGAATCAAATGACGGTTCGTCAGGAAAAGTTTTCGTCTTCGTCGAAAAGGTCTTCGTTTCAACAACGTTACAGATATTACGTTCGATATTAGCTTGGTTCGTTCCAATCTTTCGACGATGAAAATAATTGCCTACAATAACAACATTCGCAACCATACAAAAACACTATCTACATCGACATTACACGAATTGAGCAGCAACTTTTATAATGAACTCTGTTAGTTCCTTGTACCCCGTTCAAAAGTAGTATGTATAGTAGCCTTAACCCTTTTGCAGTTGGCCGAGATACAACGGACGCGTGTAGAAATTGTAATCTCTTTCAATGGCTCCAAGGGCTACCTTGAAATCATGCTGCTTCTGGTGCATGATTATGCTTTGTAGGGTCATGTGAGAGCGAATAATGTGTTTTCCATTCACAAATACTGTACTTACTAAATTCTTTCAACTAAGAGTCTTCTTTAATCGTTTTTGATTCGGAAAGGAACTATACGTTATGATGCTCGTGGAATTCGTTTCGGCATCCCTTAAAAGATGGGTACAAAAATTTGTAGGTTTACCTACAAAAAACTGAAGGTGACCTTGATAACTCCGGGGAAAAATGTGTTAACAAGAAATTTGTTACAATCATCTTGAAGCTCTCCTTAGACCGTGTTATCTTAACTCAAAAAATTTCCAATTGAGCCGCTATAAAACCCATAGTATCAATGTTTGTTCTATGATCAGATAAAAAAGGTTAATACGTGTTTTACGTGAAAGAATGCGACTATTTCCGAGAAAGACAGACTAAATAGTTTGCTATTTGCCGATGCTGTCACTGATGCTGTCGTTACGCTAATTTGCAAAAGGGTTAAATATTTGTTACAACAGTGCGCAATCAAAATTCGCTATATCAAATGTTTCTGTTGATCATTTATATATATTGTTTATTAATATACGCATATACTATATGACACGTGTGCATATAGTATAATATATACGGGGTGAGTCACAAATGAAGGCCCACGATTTTTCAGCCCCTTCCGATGATCTGACAAAAAAATGCTTCCTATTGAATTTGATTTTATATGAAATTTGTCTTCTGTTTTATATATTAAAATCTGAAATTGGATATACATAAGCATTTTTGTGATGTTTACGTTCGTTTGTTTATGTTTACAGGCGAGGCTTTGATGTGTTATGTATCTCCAAAATATTTATTATTACGTGTCTCTAAATTATTTCAAATATTGTGGCAATCGATTCATGGCAATTTTTCCTTCAATGTTATCCGAAGTTCGTTATGTAGCAGGACAGACGTCGCCTACAATACTATGAAGTTGAGGTTACCTAGTTTCATTTTAAAATATAACGGTAACCTTGTATTCTCATCGAAAATCAATTTGTTTTCAAATTTAAGCAATTGCAATTTCTTGTCGGTTAAATATTAATTAACTGCGATAAGAAACACTTTTTTGTCAGACCAACGGAAGAAGCTGAAAAATCGTGAAGACTTTGTGTCTCACCCTATATATACTGTATATGGTTACCATACTTCATCTATAAGCTAGCGTGTCTCAGGAAATCCGTAAAATTGATGAAATTGAAACATACGGGAAAGATTTACATTCATCTACATAGAATTCTTGCGCAAAGTGTAATAGAAATACGTGTACGAACTAAAGAAGCGTATTCGATCCATCTCTCGGATAAAGGAAGGTTATATGGACCATTTAAATATGAATACAGTGTACCTACATCGGGCAAGATATATTCTCAAAGTCATTTTCTTCGAAATTTGAAAGTCGTCACAATGTTCTCTGTAAATATTCGAATTATAATTTCATTTACATTAAACGAGCTGTTTAGGGTAACATTTCAGTAACACATTAAATGCGTGAATCATTCGTAAGTTGTTTAGAAAAATGTATTAATGAACGTTATCTTGAACATTTGTTGCAATAAAACAATTCTTCATTTTTTAATCTGTCGATCACATTCATTGCTTCACTATTTTCATCCGCTTTGTAGCGATTATGAAGTATTCGTGGCCGATCGAAGATCATAATCCTATTACAGGACATTGGATTCGCCTTCGTTTCAATTGTCGTATCGCGATGGAAACATTACACGTATATAGTCTCATTTAAAAGAACTACGACGACCTTGAAATTTCGACAAAATTAACCTTGAGGAAATGTGGTTCTTCCTTATCAGCTTAGTGGCTAATGATATCATTAATTAATAAGGGTTAAGCCTTGGCTCCTCGAATCAAATACAATAAATTCTCTCCAATTGTCCTTCAGCTCGTAAATAAAAATGGACAATTTGGGAAGAGGAGATACGATTATTCCAACGTTACACCTAGTTTTTACAGCGGCGACTATAAAAACGAGCCAAAAATTGTTCATTTTGTTTACGAGCTGACGGATAATTGGAGAGAATAAATACAGTAAACTGTATCATGTTTTTACAGTGATCATAGTGAGGCACCCTCTATACCGCGGAACAAAACATCTTTCTTCGTATTGTTTTAATTAAACGATAAGGGTGGTTGTTAAAAGTAGGTTCGTTTTCGAACTTTTCTACAAACGATAAATTCTTGTTGGAGATTTGAGAGCGTCTCTTAAGAATCTATTAAAAACTTGAAATAACCAGATGTAGAAATTTCGTTCAAATTTTTATCGAACTACGGAAAAGACTTACTCATTTCATGCAAAACGATATTAATGTTGTTTAGGTTACCAAATCGACGTAGCCTTCCTTTGCCGTTGAGATATGTAGGATACAATCGTGAAATTCTTGCAATTATTTTACCTACATTCTGCGTGCAATACACTTAACTGAATTAACAGATTTCATAAAATATAATGGAGGGATTTTTATAAGAATGGAGTAAACAAGTACTTATTATTGACTGCTTGCGTCCCGATTGATTTGTTTATGTTCATAGGTAAATATCGACAGACTTACAGTATTATTTATTACTTAGAATAGGCTAACAAATAATAGTAAGATTTTTAATACTACTGTACCACCGTCTGTGTTTATTAAAATTAAACGTAGCAATTAATAGACAGATTAACCACAAATCGTACTAAAAATTACTAAAACACTTGACAAATTTACAAATTCGATTTTTTCAAAGAAGCATCTTCGAACGAATAAGTGCGACGGAATAAGTTTTATTTAATTTTATGAATGAAATAAACTGTTTCTCACGGTTAATTGGAAATACTAGAGTCGTCGAAGAATACAAATCAAGATGTCGTAAAACAGAAATATTAATAGCACACAGCAATTTCATGAAATGCAATATAAAATTTGTATAAACAATAGACACTTTATAATTACGTGGAATGAATGATTTATTTACCTTTTAGAATTATTATAGCTGTCGTAATACCAAATTTTTTAATTAATCATAATCAAAGAAAAGTAATCGTTTCATGATCAATGAATTTTACGTTAATAACGACCAGCGATTACGTTTTCTTCGATTGTTTAAATTATTTATTGATCATGATCGTTCGATTACTTAGCAATCGTTAATGCGTCAAGTGCCGAAAGTCAACCCGCCAATAATATTCCCACGAAAATCAAAATAATTTAATTAATGAAACT
The DNA here is from genome assembly GCF_051020955.1 of Megalopta genalis. Lineage (NCBI taxonomy): Eukaryota > Metazoa > Arthropoda > Insecta > Hymenoptera > Halictidae > Megalopta > Megalopta genalis. The sequence goes on from NC_135025.1 coordinate 9,873,045, forward strand.
AAAATTCTTTTGCATTCTAAGCATATTAGTATAATTCATTCTGTCGAATAATGTGACATTGATTACTTTTTGCCCAACTCAACCGAAAAAACAGTATTCTCATTCGTAGATCCGTATTTATCAGTACTATTATTTTATTTTATTACTTCGTTACACACGTCCATGCGTTCATTCATCGTTATACTAACTAAGCAAGCAAATTCTATATATATAAAATAAATCGCGAAATACTCGACGTGTGAAACACACAATGATCCAGAGAGTTACATACATGCTACATACAAACCCACATACGTGTGTTCTTTATACTAAAAAGAAACTTGAGAGGTCCTACACTATTTTCCAATATGTGACATTGTCTTCCAAACATAAATAATTGAAATTTTGAAAGTCACATATACACTCGAAACTCGATAATTAATAACTTTCAAATCAATTTACTTACGCCCCGTGTGTATTTGTTTTGATTGCTACGATAATTGAACTTCGAAGGTTCCATTTTAATATGCATTGGAAAAAGTACGTTTGTCGTGTGATCTTAGGAATTAGAACGTGAATCAATGTAGATGAAAACAAAACTATATACTCAACCGCACTTCACTATATAAAAAGATCTATTCAGTTGTGGACAAAGCGTAGGTACGGTACGATATAAATTTATAAAAAAGCGTTAAAGGTGTTTATTTAATAAACTGAGTCATTGATAATCAAAAGTACGGCGTAATTACGGAGAGCACAGGTTCACGTATTATGGAGTTTGTATCATACTCTTCGAGAATATCGAATATATTTCATGGCAATGAATTGTGTCACCTCTTAGTGTCAGATTACATTTAGTAGATTAGTATCGTAGTAGGGTCGATCTAAATCATATCAAATATTATTTTTCCCCTCGAGACTAAAACCCATAAGAATGTGTAAATTACAACCGTGAACTTTTAACTGCCAGTTCTTTACTTTCACTAATAATTGTAACGAACATTTTTTTAAATATACGATAAAATAATTAAGGGCGTTAGCGAAGTAGTATCTAAGCCTTCGATGTCGTTTCTTTTTTTTTTATCGAAAATTCATCGTGTAAGACGTAAAGTATGATAAATTCGATTATACCCAGTATTATTGTGCATTGCATGTTAATAGTATTGAGATTTCTGTTTGTTTTATGTAAAATAAACGTAAAGTATAAAATGTAATATTGTTGGCACGAGAATATGGTAAATGAATTTAGCTCGTGATACGAACTGTTGATTTAGCATGGACCTAGTTAGGTACACTAATTTTAACGGAATTAATTGTGCTAAGACATGCAGTATTAGTCAAGTATTATGCCATGTAACTTTTTACTGTGAAATTTTTAGGGTAGAAAATGGAAGAGCGAACTATATGGTGTGAATAATGTTTCATCAATTCGTATCGCTATATTTAGTTGACATTTTCGTATTTCATCGTAGTCACGATATAATTCTGTATGCAGGGTGTCCCAAAAATGTCTCGCAATACGGAAATGGAAGATTCCTCAGGTTATTTGAAGTAATTTTTTCCGTAGCGAATATGCAATCCGCGGCTTTGTTTACGAGTTATTAACGAAGAACATTTTTGTGTTATTGCAATATGTAGATTCACAGTGTTGTAATGATATATTTATTATAATTTTATCATTTAAAAATTGTATTTAATCCATCTAAAAATGATCGGATCGTTACAAATTTTAAATTTACATGTCTAAATCCTAATCTATAATACTATACAACACATATGTATCATACCTACTCGTATATAGCACCAATCCTGTTATACAAAATTATGCGTGTGTCAATGTATACATTCAATTGAGAACACAGTTGTTTAGGTTTTCGCAATACCTTTCTTCGAAAACATGTTGTTGGATGAGCGAATGTGAGGAAGCTATATGTATAGATATTAAAATTTCTTTCACTGCACACGCACTATAAATATTTTTCGAAGATATTTCTAGATGCATATGTAGATACTTTTTAATTTTTTAATAATGCTAGATAATATAAAAAGGTTACTAATTCATCGTGATGGAATGAAACGCAACTGTGAGTTGCTGATCCATTTCGGTGTGCTATGTGTTACACGCGAAGCTGCAAAGACTATGAAAATGTTGCCAGAGAAATCGAAATGAACGTTACAAAATGCTTTACGATTATATTCAAAAATGACATGTATAATACGTATAGAATTCGAATTGTTTTAATGTTAAGAATCGCTTCATCGGAGTAATTGTAAGAATAAAATGAAAAGGCATGATAATGTTTATCGTCGAAAGACGTATAGGAATAATAATAATAATTTATTTCTACCTTTCGGAAAATATTCAGAGCATTTCAAAGTCCGGCAAGTTTTACCATTGTTCGTGTTAAACACAAAATTATCTACCATTTTACGTACTGTTTAGAAAGTTTTGTAATTTAGACGAAAAAGAATTTGTAAAATTGAGAAAACGTATGTGTCGATGGACGATGGACACTTTCATTGTTATTTGACAACTCGTTATTACATTCATTAGATAAATGTTATTCGTACAATAATATCATAAGTGGAAGTGAAATATCCAATCGAATAAATACACGTGTACTTCTATACATATACAATACATAAACATATATGTAGGTATATAACTGCCGATGACTACAAAATCTGAATAACACTGAAAGCACATTAGATTTAGGTATACATATGTAAGTAATATGTATGCGAATGTGTGCGAGTTTTTAAAAATAGTTAAGTAATCGCGAGAGTTGTCGCAAGCACCACTAACATTGACTTTCGGGGAATTCAATTTCACAAAAATCAATCGCATCCTCGTTTCGACATTATTGTTAAGTGCCAAGTACTGTCGCAAATACCTTTTCTTGTCGAAATAGGTTACAGAGAAATTAATTTACGAATATTAAAAATATTAAACAATTTGGCGACATTCTGACATTATGGCTCTCAAGCGGCGGGCCCATTTTTCCGACTGTACAACTGATTGTGCTTACAATTAAGACGATTCACAATTTCGTTTCAAAAATTTGTTCAACCCTCGTGTTAATACCGAGGTACTCGAGCACCAATTTCCAATTTGTTTTCAAAATTTGTTGTCGTTTCTTGTTGCCAAGTAACAAAATTGTTACAAATTACAACAATTACAAATCTAACAACCACGATATCGTTGAACAATAGACAGCGGAGTATTTGGCCTCAAGAGCTAGCCGATATTATTTTATTCGTTTTTGTGACAGCAAAAGTACTTTCAAAGCAGTACAATTTCACAGAAAAAGTGCACGGGATAAAAAATTTGAAAGCAAATTTATAAATGTCTATAAATGGTACACGTTTGTTTTATATTATTTTACTTTAACATGAATTTTCTTTCGTCATTATTGATTCAAATGAGTTAATCTCATTTTTCACTGAACTTAACTATTCCTGTGTCGTCTACGCTATAGTTATTTGTTTCTCTGAATTATTGGTAATTTCTTAACAAGAGCACAGCATAATATTTGCTTTTAACAAAGAAAATAATAATAACTGAATAAAATAGAATAAATGGTATTGACATAAGGGTTAAAGATACCTAACCGAATTTGCCAGTTTATTTAATTCGATCGTCAAATGAACGATCATCGATAGACCGCCGCTAGAGGGTTAATAGAGAATTATTCCACCTATTTACGTACCCCCCCACCTTAAAATACTCAAGCATTACAGGCTTGCTGTGAAGTCGAATTAGAATTAACGATAATGTAGATAATCATAGATGACTGATTTAATTCTATGATTTTACGAGCAAGGCAAAAGCGACAAAGAACTGAACAAAACATCGTTTATTTGTTATTTTAAAGCTTTTTCAATCGAAATTGGTATTTTGGTACATTCATTTGGTTTACAAGAAACAATACTTTAGTCTGTTCAATTTTCTGAATGATCAGTCACAAAGAGAATCAGCTTTGTGTGTTTGCCTCACAACCGAGCGTAGATTAAACGAATTAATTAATCGTCGCAAAATTATAGACAACGAAAATATAGATTCAGCGGAAAATGTTTTGTCGTATAGAACAATTCATTTAAACTGGTTTAATGTAGCGATCGCGAATGGGAAATCATAAATAACGATTACAGAATTTCGAAAATCGCGTACGATCAATAGCCAAAATAATCGGATGCATTCCACATCTCGTTTCGCATCTGAACAAATTGATTAAATACTTACCTATTACTCATTGTGCTTGGAAGTTTAATTAAATAAAATTGTTCTAACGATTAAATATAGCTGTAACTAGTCAACTAAACTTGTATAGCTTCTTCTGACAATTAATGAATCAAATGGTGACCTGATAGATAAATAATCTCACGGAGAAAGCAAAGGTCAATTTATTGTTACTTTATCTACGAAATACTATATTACCTATGCCTAGATAATTAGTGTGCGGTATTGACGTGTTATGTAATTTCTAAGAGAAATTCCTCGAGTATTGAAAGATAAATACCATTTGTTATATGTTTATATGTTTAAATCGAAGTTGATATATACATATATATATAATAATTCGTAATGAGGAAAAAAATATTATCGCATAGAGTAGTGAGGTATTACTTATAATGTTTCTCATTTTTCAAATACAATTTTATATTCTGGTGCCAATCGGTCAAGTTTATTATGACCTTAATTGAACTTTTGTAAAAAACCTCAAATTTTATTAACAGTGAATAAATAATTATAAAATCTACACCTGTGTCTTTTTGTATTTGGTTGATGCAATGTTAATGACGTTTCTTTCCGGATTATTATTAGATTTACTACATAAACATGATCATATATATGTTTAATAAGCAGTACATAATAAAAGTTCTGTGACAGGGTATGATAGGAGAAGATTAAATATAGTTCACACAGTGTATTTATTATATTTAGAAACAAACAAAGTAAAAGTAAAAAAACTACCTTGTTTACTGACGTATAAAAATAAAACAGAATAACAATATATAACTAATGACTGAACAATCCTCAACGAAATTATTTTTACGTGTTAGTCGAATTATTTAGGAGTTACGAGTCCCTTAAGGAGATCGAATCTGTTTCCATCGGGATGTACAGTGAATATAGATCCATTTTCCCCACGAACACGTAAAAATCCATACTCATCGATACCCAACACCTTAGCTTTTTCTGATGTACCTGTTCTTGATATTATTGTTATGTCTTGATCACTGTAAACATACAAGATACGATTTTAGTATTATGCAGGATACGTTAAATTGTATAAATCTATATCTTTGAAAATTCAACGTCACAAATTCATATTTTGGTATACTCCGTATTCTACTTATCTTAAAGACCAATTTTACAAAAGAAAAAAAGGCGCACGTTTCTTCAATAAAAAAAATGCCAGATTTATAAGAAAGTAACGACAAATCTTTGTCTTGCGCATAATATTTCTTGTTAACGAAGTACGGTAAATTCTCCCCAACTGTCCTTTAGCTTATAAACAAAAATAAACAATTTGGGAAGAGTAGATACGATTATTCGAGCTTTCCAGCTCGTTTTAATAGTTGACGATCAGCGACCTCGTAAGCAAATTATTTAATAAGCAAACAAAAACTTGAGAAACTTACCTGTGAACCCAATACATGTAATAAGCATCCAAAAATTCGTCTATATTTCCACTTTGTACAGTGTCCACCCACCTTTCAATCTCATTAAACACAATGGCAAAATATTGTTCGCAAGAGATGGGCTTTAACTGCTTATTGAAAGTTTTATTAATCAATTTTACTACATCATTAATACAACAAAGTGGTTCGCTATTGGACAAATTGACTCCAACACCTAGGAATAAATGGTCGATGACCAAAAATGTGGTAAGTGGGTTAGGAAGTAGAAGTTTAACATGTAGAGTAATCCCATGGTATGTCTATTTATGTCGAACGTCGTGTGAATAAGGACGAATAAACTAACCCGAAGGAAATGCAATAATTTATATTCGTAAATTACTCACCGACATCACAGATGTTAACACCAGATGCTATTGTAGTTTGAATTAGCATACCACCAACTTTAACTCTCTTCCCAATATATATGTCGTTAGGCCATTTTATTGTCAGATCAACATCCTAGCATCAAAAATAAGGATCTGAGTTAAGTTTACATTATTTCTATATCGTGATGTACAAAATACAAGGTTTATTATGACGTTATTTACTTAGGAAAATCAATTTTACGGGATATTCTTATGTTATGCGAAATGCAGTTATTTTATAAAATTATTGTTATAAGTTGCAATTTTAAGGTAGCATATAGTAGTCTCGTTTTTAATTAGTTTTCATTGTTTTGTTTTGTTTTGTTTTCTTATTAATAAATATTAGTTCTTACATCTACATATACGTAATAAAAAGATATATTGTAATATATATTAAAATAAGTAAAACCAAACCTCGTATTCAGGTAGAGATTTAATTGCAGATACAATCGCGACACATACTAAATGCTGCAAGAGTGGAATACGTTGCCCAAGTATAGTATCAGTCGATATATGCATTTGTAACGTAAATAATGCACTTCCTTTAGGACTTAACCATTGGTTTTTATTTCGTCCTAAAATTTTATTAATGCACATCTCAATCTAATATATTCTTTCTTAAACACCCTAAAAAAAATGTAACGCCAGATTCCGACATTTTCGGCCAACAACGTAATTGTTTAAAACATGGATCGTAAAGATACAAGTTGCAGAACAAGCTAGTATAAAATAAATATCAGAAACATTTTAGAAACGCTCATTTTATATTAAAACAACTGAGTAATACGGTTATTGTATACAAAAAAGGACAAGTAGCTTTTTATAATTATTTATAAAAAATTAATAAATCATAAATATAATATAATTGTATCTTTAATATAATTTTATATATTTATACATTGTTAAAAAAAGTTTAATATACGCACCTCGTCCTTGAGTTTGCTGACTAGGAATAACAGCCAAACCATGTTGTAATTCTACCCCGCCTACAACGTCCATGGATGATTTCATTACATCCGCGTATATTACTAAACGACCTAAATCTTTCGTGGTTAAATTCTGTGAAAAGTATTAATTATGTTAATTTCAACTGCTTAAAGATTAATTAACAAACTGTTAGAAGAGAGAGCTAATACTAATACATTATTATTATTGTTACTATTATTATCATTACAACATAACTAATAAAATAATAGGAAACATTAATTTCTCCATTAAATTTTCCAATTTTCGAAGATCAGGTCAACGTCCTGTTATTATACATATTTGAACGTATTTTTTGGTCAGCTATACTATGCAATGAAAAAGAAAGAATTATACGTAAAATTGAACTACACATAAATTGTTAATAAAATGTTAATAAAATCTTTTATATAACCCATACTTTAAAAGTTGCTTGGAACGTGCAATTTGAGTGGACCACTGTGCTACATATAAACAATTTAAGTATAAAATTGCTTCGAGACATATTACCTCGAAATATTCGATCGTTGAAAAATGTTCAGGACACTGGTGTACCATAATTGGAAGAAACGAACACGAAGCCGGTTTGGAACATGTATTACTTCGGCAAAATTGTATTTCCAAATTTGGTAATTTTAAGGTGTCGTTGGATTCCATCTTGTCTTTTAATCTGTTTAACATATCCAACTTCAACTGCAAAACGTAATGAAAACCATATTATTTCTAAATATTAATTCTATTCAAAATTTTAAGAAGATAAATAGAAACATTATATTATAATTAGTTCCTCTTTAGATGGACCACTCTTTATACACATTGAAAGATATTTTTATGTGTGTCTGTATTTATGAAACTTTTCAAAATGTTCTTGATAAATCATCAAATAAATAAATTAATGAACTATGTCACAAATATAACAGTTCTACGTTGTATGAATGTTATTACTGTCTTACCTCGTGTCGGCCCAAGAAGTAAGCTGGCGTGTAAGTTAGAGACAGACTTGTAGTTTTACGAAGTTCAAGTCCCAAATGTACACTTAACAGATCATTAAGTATTTCTATCCTAGCATCATTGCTTTCTGTTAAAGCCTTAAATTTGTTCTCTTCAAGTTCATATTGCATAGGATTTACCTCCAGATGTATTTGGGAGAAAACAATTTTACCAACGTTTCCTGTTGGGCTGGCAAGTAAAATGCTTGGTGTATGCCATGTCTCCTCGGTTCCAAGCACTTTTACATCAAATAAATGCGAGTTTCCTCTTCTATCTTTTACATTTGACGAAGTCGGCGTAGATATGCTAGATACTCTAAACAGATTTTTTCAAAACATTTGAACTCGCCATAAACACTATCGCCGTTAGCGTGTAATTAAATAGTTCAACATTTAGAACAAAGTATTTGACACAAAGCATCTGTTATTACTTATTTGTCGTTCATATTTCTGTTATTTTTTTCATCATAGATCTCCGAGTTATTAAAATGATTTACTAAAAGTAATTGTAACAAGGAGACTTCAAATGCTTCAAAAAATTATTTATATACAAATTGTGTAACACGAAGTTCCAATATTTTCATGGCAGAAACCAAATTTTTGGATATTATTAACAATGAAAAAATGTAAAATCATGTTTCGTTTTCTAAATGATAAAATTGTCAATGATTGTTTGCGAATACGAAATCAATGTTCATTAAAACTTATGTTAAATACACAAAATATAATAGCTATCTCATAGTATAGCAAGAAAAACTACGTACAAATAAAGAAATACTATGCTTAAAAATGTTCTGTACAATTTGTTGCTGACATTGAAACGTTTGTCAGGAAAAAACTTATCGAATGATATATTGCAGGAGATTTAATGAATTCTTTGAAATTATCGCAACAGTACATGAAAATCTTACTTGACATCCTCATGATCTTGAGAAAATCTTGTTCGTATAGGAGACGCTTGATAACAGAAAATATGGTGCATCATTCTTACATGTTTCCATTTTCCGTAAGAAAAGTGAACAAGCTCATTCTCGCGTACTTCCGCAGTTTTGAACGATGGAAGCAATACATGGAGCACGTCGGAGCATAATGCGAGAAGTTTACCACCACCAAGAATATATTCGACGAGCTGGCTTCCGACTTCATTCCCAACATTTCCGCAAACAACAACTAAAACCGCATTGTCCACCCACGCATCGCTACGTGCTTCGTCTAATGATAATGCATAAATAGTATAACTGTGAAAGAAATTGGTATTTAATATGGTATAAAATGTTCGTTTCACCAATAGATTAGAATCAACAATAAACTAATAAGCATACATACTTAGATGTCCCGAGAGACTCTTCTAATACACTCTTCACATTGTTAAGTGCTATAATACTATCCGCAAATATTAAAACATTCGGTGGCTTAACAGTTTTACAGGGTAGTTTTGCTGTTATTTCCGCCATATTTCTATAAAATAAAATACAGCAAGAACGTTTAAATCAGTAAATTTCTATTTCCTAATCGTCGAATTCTAACTCTCTAACTTTTGTATCAAGCCTTGAACAACATTTTGATCTAGACATAAACATTTTAAAGAACTATTGCGACACTAACGTTAGTTGAGAGTGTTTTGACATATACAATAACTAAATAATAAAACTTTAATTTTATATTATTATCATTGCTTATATGTTAGTAATAGGATACTCACTTTAAATTACCTCGAGGCGGTGCGCCTCTAGTGTACTTTGCACCGAAAATAGTTTTAGTCTTTTCCACAGGCACAGTTGTGGTTTTGATATCAATGCATGATGCCGGCCGAACTTTGTCGCCGTCTGATTCTTCTCTAGTATTTAGCATGTCGAGTGATTTGCTAGCCATACGTAATACTTCTTGACGTGAAATATTCTCTTCTCTGTCAATGTCTGTTGCATTTGATGAATACAGAGTTTCTTGTAGAATGTTTACGGAATCTTGCGTAGAAATCAGACTGCTATTTTCAGTTTCTAAAATGGATATCCAATAGGATTCAGTTTTACTTAATTAAAATCAGCAAGAAATCGTTCAAAATGAGAAAATATTTCTAATTTGGTTTGTCTAATGTCCGTTCGCATAACTGCAACGCGACGATCCGCGTGATTTACTTGAATATACGTATATGGCTTTTCTTCTATGTGTGGGTCGTCATAGTGTGCGAAATCCCGGCCCCTTAATCCAAGTCTTAATCGCTTATTCATTTTTACATATTTAATACGTAAGTAATTATAAGTAATATTAAGTAATAATATTATTATAATATTAATAATATATAATATTATTATATTATACTTATACTACTTATACTTTACTATTATACTTATACTTATATTATATTATATAATAATATTATTATTATTATTAGTATATAATAATATATAATAATAATAAATTAGTAATAATATTAATAAGTAATATTAATTAATATATGCAACAAGTTCCTTTCATTCCTTATTAGAATATGTAAATAAATTGTTATTTTCTACAAAAACATTTTCATTGGTTCAATCTTGCTCCTCACTGTATATTTTACCAAGTGAATTGTATTTAATATCCCAAACAACAATATTACCGTAGAAAAGGTGAAATAAGGAGAAAAGAAGAAGAGAAACAAGCTCATGCATTTTGAATCTCGATGAGAATACATTTTAAACCCATGAGTTAAAATTTGTTAAATGTTTCAGGCTTTCCCAGAAGTTCTAAGAATGATCCATGCAATGTTCCACAAACGATGTACTTTATTACAATGCGTAGAGTATTTGCCTGTATAATATTACCTAATGTTTCATTTGATGCAACTCGATACGAACTTTCGACATCTCTATCTGTTACAGTATTGTCCGGATACATTACTAAGCCTGGAAATTCAGCGACTTCGAGTGTTGTGCATTGCTCCGTTGCTAACCTGGCACAGTCGCTTAATATTCTTAACTTTCCAACATGCGTTTCCCAATCCGTTTTATCTATAAACCCTTCTCAAATGAAACAAAGTTTTTCATTACATCATTAACATATCATCGACGAGAGAAAATATAATCTTTTCAAAAGCTAAACATGAATTGTGTAAAATGAGACACAGAATGCTGATATATGCATAGATCATAAAAATTTTGCATATTAATAATTATAAATCGATAATAATAATATAATTATATAATATAATTATTATTACATAAAATATTATATATTATATATATATATATATATATATATATATATATATAATATGATTATATATAATATATATATTATTATTTAATTAATTTTATATAATTTATATATATATATATATATATATATATATATATATATATATATATATATTATATAAAATATAATAATAATTATATATAAATAATATAATTATAAATTGTTGTGATGACGAGAAATTATGAAATTAGACATATTTTTTTCAGGCAAAAATATGGGATAATTTTGTTATCCACAACTACACAAAAATCTACTTAAGAATTGTACAGACAGTTTAGTTTAGTAGACAACGTCTAAGAATATCTTTGCAAAAATTGTAACTCGTAGGAATGACAAAGAAAAATAAAAAGATACATTTTTAAAGCTTCTTATAAAATACGTGTATCTACAATACACGTTCAAAATCGTAATCTCTAAATGCCGTCACGGGCTATGTTGTAAGCATTACTGACTTTCGTTGACCAAACCAGATCAAATTTTACACAGATCACTTTTTTGTGGAATAACACAATTTTGTGTTTTAATAAATAAAATACAAATAAAATAATTGAACGCTTATAGGTAAGCAACATTCTAATATACGAACTACATTATACTTATTTTTACAACTTATTCTGTACGTAAAATTTGTTCTTACTTTTAGCTGGCGGTGCATTCAGTAAATCGAAGTCGTAAAGACAAGGCTTTCCTGATATCAGGACAGCTGAAAACACAGAGAACCACTTTAATCCGAAAATTTTAATTATCATAATCGAAGTCCGTACTTACTCTGTATACGTTTCAGCAACAAGCCATTATTAATATAACATTGACCTTCCATAGATGCGATAAAAAATTTTACAAGTTTATCTAAATCTGTCTCTATAATTAAATCGATATTTTTATTTGCCGTCCATGTTATAATTAAACCATATTCTTCAACCTAGAATTAATTTACTGGTTTACGTAATGACAATACTTCCAAATGTTTTTATGTACACATATGAAATACCTGTCAGTTATCATTTTACTAGTGTTATAGTAGAAATATTAATAAGCTAGAGAAAAATTAATACAATTGGATTATGTCTATGGTTAATATAAGTCAAATATTTCATTAGGTTTAAATTAATGTATGTGTGCGCAAGCTTTTCAAAACTTAGTATTAAATTAGACGGATTATTGAGAAAGTCACACGAATTCCTAATCATGTGAATCGGACAAATGTCAAAAATTTGGCAACCTTACACGCCGGATTACCAAATAAAATGTATGCATGAGAAGAAACGAATGATAATGATTTACCAAAAGGTTCACTTTATCGATCTCGATGATCGTAAAAAGTATGTTGCCAAGATTCATGTCCAAAATAACTATGCCCGTATCCTTGGTTTTAGTTTAGAAGATGTAAACATATGTATGTTCAACAATATTTTTATTTCACTATATATTTATACGTTTCTCAAATATACATCTCAAATGTTGTAACTTATGATTCGTTTAGTATACAAGTAAATCTAACCCAGAACTTCAAACCACCATGTACAGTAAATTCTTCTTAATTAACTCTCAGCTTGGAAACAAAAATGGATAATTTGCGAAAAGGAGGTACGATTATTCGAGCCTTTATTGACAATCGGTAATTATAAAAACGAGCCGCGAGGCTCGAATAATCGTACATTTTACTCCCAAATTGTCAATTTTTGTGTACAAGCTGAGGGTCAATTAGGGAGAATTTACTGCACAGGGTGTTCCAAAAATGTTCCCGAGGTCATTTGAAGTAACTTTTTCCTTAGCCAAAATGCAATCCGCGGCTTTGTTTACGAATTATTAGCGATAAACACCCTCGACCAATGCGAGGCGAAATCAGCTAGCGCGAGACGGCCGAGCCAATCAGCGGAACTGGGCTCCGTGTGCTCGTTGGCTGGCCCGCCTCGCACCAGTCGAACTCGCTTTTTATTGGCCAGTGTTTTCTGTTAATAACTCGTAGACAAAGCCGCGGATTGCATTCTCGCTAAGGAAAAAGTTACTTCAAATGACCTCAGGAACCTCCCATTTCCGGATTGCGAAAGTCGCATACGCAAAGTTACTAAGGACGTTGATCTTGACAATCTGTCTGATGGTAATCGATGACGGTCGCGTACCTATTAATAAATTAAAAAAGAAAATTGATAAATATCTGAAATTTTGAGGTGCCAATAATGAAATACAGTACGCACAAACTAGGTTTATATTATTACTCAATATTTGATCATTACCTGTTTACGATAATAAAGAGTTAAATCAAAAACTAATTTTCCACTGTGCATGTTTATGTTTGTATATCGGTTCTGTACCACTCCTAAAAATATATTGATGTTGGATTAGTTCGAAAAAAAATTGGAACATAAATTAGTCACGTTTTTTTTTTTTATTTAAAACTAAGAGACTTTTTTATAATATTTGCCTACAGCTTTCGAAGAAAGCCGCGACGAGCGTTGATTAAGTTTTATTAATCTAAACATTAACTGTGTAGTGAAAGTTGTTAGCACGTTCGCCTTGCAATCATAATAGAACTGCATTCGCTATAATTATGCGTCATTCTTATTAGGATATAGTTGCAAATAAATATTATTATAGTTGCAAATAAAATATTCGGTAATTTATCCAAAAAGTAACTGCATACATACACGTAGTGCTGAATTCTGTTGTAACAAATTAAATTCCGGCGGAGAATACATATCTTCATGAATAACTGTACAGAAAGTTCAAATAGAGAAAGTTATCTTTTCAACGAGTGGTGTGAATAACTAAAATATGACGGAAATTAAAATTGGCGAATATACAATGAAACGTTTCAGATGATCGATGATTAGAAATCTATTTAACTATATAAAATAATTTGGCTGAACACCAAAAATGGAAATCTGACTCACGTGTTGCTAATAACAGAGTTCACAACCATCGGCTGAGGGTCATAATAAAATCGTAATTGCAAAACAATTCGTTTTTCGTGATTTCTGTCTAGTAATTGCGATACAATGTTGGTAATTTAGCGACACATAGAGTCAAGTCTATGGATAGGTCTAAAAATGCAGTAAAAAGAAAGAGGATGTTTTCCGAGAAATTTTACGTTTGTATTTCTAAGAATCCTTCATTTGTGTAAATATACGTGGGTAACTAATTCAGTATGTCTGGCTATATGATGACGAAAATGTCACAATCAGATTTTAATCGTAAGTTTCATACACTTATTGAAAGCATACTGAGATTCTCATTTTCTCGAATCTTCTCTTTATTCTGTTGTTTTTTTTATGAAAATTGTGATCAACTTTGTTTATATAGGTCCAGTTAATTTCGTGGACATATAAAAAGCTCAATTAAATAACAGGCAAGTTGGATTATAAGATAATACATAATATACATATAATTATATTATATGTATATAATATAATATAATATAATATAATATAATATAATATAATATAATATAATATAATATAATATAATATAATATAATATAATATAATATAATATAATATAATATAATATAATATAATATAATATAATATAATATAATATAATTATATGTATATTTCAGACGGTATTCTGCTATTATCATTTTAAGAACGGAAGAAAGGTAATATTTACGAAAAAAGTAGTACCCTCCGATCTTAATGATTTTTTAATATACATATTGCGAAGGTCATCATTGTAAGTACATACAGTCAGTCAAAACATTTTTACTGTTTTATAATTATTTTTTTGTATTTTACTGTTATATAAGCTATTAATTGTTGTTCATTTTTTGTTTATATTTTCTATTACCGACTGTAGGCACATCTACCATTATTTGCACCGCACAGATGCGGACAGACCTTAATAAACAACGGCCATCAAATACAATCTATCACTAGCCAGAATGATAACCTTGATAACAAGGTTTAATTAAATAAAACATTATCGAATCGGTAGGGTGATTCTCCTTTTTCTAAATAATTTCTGATACAAGTTTAAGAAACATCAGTTAAATGTAATGCACTTTTAAGATTGTAATATAAACTTTACTAAACAAATACCTTTGTAGCCTTTGTCGTAGAAGTAGGATTAAAACTCTCAAGGTCGGCTTCAACAAGGATATATAATTTGTACTCTGGTTGTAACGAACTTCCAGCAGCGTTAGTTGTATGCAAAGGAAAAAACGTTCTTCCATATTGATACGTTAACCAACTTGAGATATCAACATTTTGCTGGTAAAATAGCAATTCGTTAAACAATCAAATGATGACGGTATAAAATATTCTCGTGTTACACTACTGCTTAATGCATACTTGAGGATATATAGTGCATAACTTCATATCACCGTAATACCATAACAAATTCTCGAGTCTAGCTTCGCTTTTATTTGAACATACAGAAGAAGACATAAACTCTTCGCTTTCACAATCATCCATCGAGGGTTTTGATTCTTAAAATAACAAAGAAAATTCCATTATGCTCTGCACAAATATATTACTGAATTGTCCTTATCTACACGAACGTTAAATAGACACGTGAGTATAATATTAATGGCGATTTTAACTAATGTTTGACCTTTTTTAACGAACTTCGGTATTCAAGTTCGAGATATATGCAGTTTTTCAAAAGAAAAATGCAAAAAGCTTTCATATAAAAATAATTATCTTTAATTCATTACAAAATAAACAACATTTATACTTTCCCCAGATTAATTTACTTGCATCTTATTCGAAGGGTATTAGTGGTTATTAAATTTGACCATGCAAACGTGACATTAGAAAAGATGATAACGCCATGTACAATAAATATTACATCGTATAACTAACCTTGTGTGAAAAACCTAAACTTTTACTCCAACAAAGAGTAAGATGAAAATATAATTTTACAATCATTAACGTTAAGTTCAAATTCAAAATTCTGTGGAAATAGTATTCTGGTTAATGTTTCACTATCATACATCATAGTAATAATAATAATAATAATCGTAATAGTAATAATAATAATAATGAATAATAATAATAATAATAATAATAATAATAATAATAATACCTACAAGTGGTTATTAATCAATTGTTCATGCACGTATTTATCAGTTGTTCATGCACGTATTAATCAGTTATCATTGTTATGCACGTTGCAATAATACGCAATTCAACTGTAAAAAACCGCAAATAGTGCGTTAAATGCATTTCTTGTGCAAATTACTGCCGTATGAATTATTATTTTACGACACGCGTAACAAAAATGTAGTTGTTCAATCAGTGTCCTCTAAACGCAATTATAAACAACATTTGTTTGATTCAAAATTATATTTTCAAACATTTCGTACATTGCCCGCGTTCTATTTTGCTATTAATTCTCCAGAATTTTAGTATGCACATTTGCGGTTTCTTGTGCATATAGTACAGCACTGTGCGTACAAAACCCGTTATCAGGAGTAACTACACACATCTGGATAAGTGAACACTTGTAAAAAGAGCTCGTAAAATTGTCCGTAGTTGTAATTGCTTATTTTATTATTCTCAATATATTTAACAAAATTTGTCATTATTTCTCAATGTTGAAATCATTCTGAAAAACTCTGCTTTCACACGTTTCCACCGATCCAAACGCGTGGCTTCACCCTCAGAAACAACGGTTATTAATATTTTATATCCTCTGCAAGTAGAAGAGGATAAAGAATTCTATTCTGAAGAAGAAAGTAGTCTTATTGGGGCGAATAGTCAACTCTTTCGCATCAGAAAATGTGCATATATTATTTACCTGAAAATTTGTGGTTTCCATAAAAACGATTTTACGGAAACGTTACTTGTTACATTAAAAGTATATTATTTTTAATAAAGTATCAAAATTAATTATTTAAAAAAAACAACTATTTATTTCAACAACTATTACATCTTATATAATATAATAAAATATATATTATATTATATATATAAAATAATTAATTAAAAATAAAAGTACTAGCAGTAAAATTTGAAAAACTGTACTTTTACTGTTGTTTTATGATTTGTAATATGAACAGCTTTTAAATAGAAATTTTAATTACAAATGTTGAACTGTATGAATAACAATAAGAAGGGGGCATCTCAAATGCAAAGGAATAATACTAGTAGCTGTATAATAAACAATATTTGTGCCACAGAAGAAAAAACACAATAGTGCATTGTAAGAACTCCATATGTATTAATGTCGTCTGTTCAACGATGCAATTCAACCACAATGAATCGTCTATGTGACAAGTAATCCAGAACAAAAGGGTTAATATAGCTTCCGTTTACTTAAAAACTGATAGTTACCTATAAATGTTTTGATTTCATTTTCCTGAAAAATACATAATACAACAGCAAAGCACATACATATATCTGTGTACAGTATTGTTTCAAAAATCTCGAAAAATTCCGTCGAATTCATTTAAAAATTTTGGACTTTTGAATCAACCACGAGGAGACTTCCGTTTAAACCTGCAGCCAAAGAATATCGTTATCGAATCTTTGATCTTCGCATCCTGAATTAGGTATCCTTGATGTACAACTTACAACATACAGACTATATTATTGATTCGTTAATTAAGTTGATATTTTCGTTATTAACAGAGAAAAGTAAAAAGGGTAAAAAGAAAAATGAAAACTTTGGGAACTGTGACAATGTATTAAACGTAATGTGATAAATGAATAAAAACAATATTTAGCAGATACACTGAATTTCATTAAAAGATTAAAAATCTGCTTAAAGAAGCTCTAGATACGAAGAAAGAAAGAAGATCTAGATACTATCCTGTTCTAACGATTGACGCAGGATTGGCATAATTCATGGTCCGTTTTCAAGTCTCAGGCTACAAGCGTAGAAGCGTAGCGAATTTTTCAACTAGTTATTATTTCTCGGATTTTTGAGTCAACACTTTTTATTGGTAATACAAACATTAAAAGCGCGTAATAAAATTTGTTAACTTAATAATTAAACAGAAACTAGGTGAAGCAACATTATTCTGGAAGTGCCACTTCCATTTTATTCAAGTATTTTGCATTGTCTACTATTTACAGTGGAGCAGTAAACATGTACAAAGTAATTGAATGCGCAACAAATATACAAAATTAATAATAACGCGAATGATACTTGTATGTAATATTTATTTTATAACTTTACGTATATGTACATAATTATAATATCAAATTAATACTTATATGTGCATCAAAAAGGTTGAGAGAATAAATGATATATAAAATACAAGGAGGATATACATGATAAAAGAACTGAAGCTTGTATAGATAAATACGAAAAATTGTTATATGCGTTATGTACGTAACTAGAAAAATCGTATAGTAATATTAAAAAATTGAAAGTTCAATAGTAAATATAAATAATAATATAATAATATAGATTGGAAAACGTGTTATGTATCAATTATAATGTAGATTCGAAAACATGTTAAAAAACCCTAAAATAAATTATCCAACTATATTAGAGCCTTAATAGAAATTTTCTTACAAAAATATCATTTCAAAATTATTTACTTAGAAAATTTCTGTAATTGAATTTGTTAAGAATGAATATGTAGATGCATATCGTTCGAACCTTTTTTCATTAGCAAACATTAAATATTGTCTAAGCGGGTGATATCATGCAAAAAATGTTTCAAGAAAAGTTATTTGGTACGAAGAAGTGTACTAGATGGCTGAAACATTTTTTCTTCTATCGGTTGTAATGAATCAGATTTCGAATGCAATTTAATGTTATCTAACGGAATGCTATATTTTTGGATTCATGCAATGATAGTACGTTTTATGGCCAATTCAATTTAATTCATTTCCTTTCACGGAAGGGGATAAAATAGTCAAAAACTGACAGTACTGATTATGCTAAATCTACTTAACTCTGTGTTCAACCAAAACAAGTCACACATATTTTCATGGCTGTGTAATTTACGCAGAAGAATATATGTTACTGAATGTGTATACTGAAATAACTCGAGAAATGTTGAAAATTACTGAAACGCTGTAACATTGTGCAGGGTTACGAGTGAAAGGACTTTGTAAGTAAAGAAAGAACACTACAGTTTTTTGTCTATTTTATCAGCTTTCATGAAAGGTAATTACACAAATAACATCTGGTTGAATTCGTCGTAAAACATATTACTATACTATATAGACAATAATATAGCTTTTCATTGAAGAAAATTAAATATGTATTGAAATCTCCTTCAACAGAAAAATACTTCTACCATCTAATACAACCCTCAATGCCAATCAACTTTCTATGTATTTGGCATTGATTTCTTTATTAATGATCGCATTAAATATTATTTCCATAAAATAATTTACACTAAAGTTAAAATAGCCATATCGACAATCACCGAATTTTTTTTAAATAAAATAGTAGCATATCGCAACGATCTCATCGTTTATTAAATTTGATAAAATGAATACATTTATATATAATTGTATCTAGTCTAACTAGTTTAATATCATTACTATCGCGCATGCTAAAAAAGCAGAAACAATAGACGTAAAGAAGTGTATTAATTTAAATAGATTAGATCGTAAGTTATTATTTATTATTAATGTTACAAAACTTAGATAATTGATAACAGCTGCGAAATTATTTACAAAAAATTGTCTTAAACAGAAAATGTTTAATATGTTCTAAAATAACTTCTTTATGTTATATAAAAATGTGTTACATCTATAAAGGTATACTTTATGCAATGAAGATATTTTCATTCCAAATGTATTTCTATATTATATGTAAAAGTATTTCTGCAAAGTATTGTAAAAGTATTTCTGTAAAGTATTGTAAAAGTATTTCTATATTAACAAGCAATGTAAATTGATACAGTGGCCTATAAAAAAAGTCTTCGTAAAAACATACGAAAATTACATCATTATGTTCTATTGATTTAATTAATAGAAGTTTTTTTACAAGCAAATAGTTTATATAAAAGTAGCATGTATGGATCAATCAAATCAAAGTGAATGAACTTCATATTTGATGTCGTGTGAACATTTTTCTAAGCCATTGTATGCAATAAATACTATCACAAGAACCATAAAACTATTTATTTAATAAAAGGCAATAAGTAAGTTTATATGTTCTATAATATATAAACTAAAAAAAAATTCTATAATATATAAATTAACACATTTTATTTCAATATGGAATATACATTTAATTGTAAAAAATGTGATGCTATTGAACCAAATATTGAATTCTAATTCAACTACTAACTAAAATAAAGTAGTAAAACTTCGACCTAAATTTAAGGACTTAGAAAAGCATGAACATTCTTATAAATTGATCAAGTTGTTAATTATTGACTGCGACTATTCATATTCGGATGATAATAATCACATTAAGTTTTTTTATGTTACCTTCTGGTGAAAATTTACTTTCTGAAAATTTTGTGGGAAATTATCATAATATAACTTTGTCAGAGAATTATTTAATTATTTGTAAATAACTGTGACATAATATTTCTATACATGTATAGTCTAATTTAACATCTCTAATAGACACACAATGAAATAAATGAATAGAATTATACAACATACAATAGATAAATACGAACGACACGAATTAACTAATTTCCTTGGATATTAGGCTAAATAGGTGGCAATGAAAAAAGCTATTTTATATCGTTTATAATTCACCATCACCAACTAATATCACTGTTTTAATGCCTATTGCAGTCACTTTTTTATGTTATTTTAAATAGTATCGTAGGTTAATGAATTTATATGTGTATGACGTTAGTGTAATAAAACGTTCGCATGCGGGCCACCCATTAGAAAATATATAACATTAGAAATAATAATATTAATAAGTATACATAAAATGTTGAAGAAGCATAAACATAAATAAGAAAAGTCTAAAGTTAGAATGAAAGCGACGAATATGGAGAAGAAGTTAAATTTACGGACTTCCATTGTTTAAACAAGAAGAGTACAAATAAAGTGTGTATCAAAGTGCGCATGTTGAAGGTGTTTATTATAAGATAATGGGGCAAAATGAAAATTATTGATGGAAAACAGAAAAAGATAAGGAACAGAAGAAATACAGAAAAAGAACAAGACAAAAGAATGGTGAAATATATGAAAGGTACAGAATGAGAAATATGGTAGATAAAGGAATAGATAACAAACTGTGGCTACTGCAAAAGCAGAAATGGAGAAGGGAAGAATAATAATAAAAAGAGTGATAAGAAAAGCTTGGAAAAATAACAGAGTGACAGCAGATATTAAAATATTCCAACTATTTCATCTTTCCTACCTTGAATTAGCTTCATTTAACCTACCTGAAAGCTTCATGATTTGTTTTTTAAACATTCAACAGAATAACTTACAATAAGCCATCCCCTTCCAAAAACTCTAGATTGTGAAATGCTTAAATGGTACAGGAGTTACATCAAATATTAACTACGTTCTTAAATGCAACAATGTTGAATCAGTTTAAAGTATACTTAATTAGTTTAGAACTGTGCACGATTTTTTTCTAATCAAATCAAATGGTAAATAATATAAAATAGAGGAAGATTTATAAAAATATTACCTTTACGCGAATCTACTACTGTTTTATTATAAAACATGATTGATGGATAGTTAGATATATTTCCTTGAAATAGATTACGCAAATGTGCCTTTAAAAACAAGATCCGTCTGGATTGAATTGAAGTTGCTATTGCATACAAGAATGTTAAAATCATTTTGAGATGAGAGTGCTCTTTTCAACGATTGCAAAATCACTTCGTCATGAATATCTGAAACAGAAAGCATGTTATTCTGGAGAAAACTTTTAACGGAAGAGCCCAGTCGTATAATATGGTCTATCTACCCTTACAGATTTTTCAACGAATATATTTGACTAAGAGAAAGCACTTTGGACAAAATTTCAACTCTGTTGCTTACCAATAAGGATAGTTACAGGATTAATATACCGCATGTTAGAGAATTGTTTGAAATTTTGCTATTGTAGACTAGGCCTCGACAATCTGTGGCTCGCGAGTCGCGTACGACTTCTTCAAATTTTTTGTTTCAGATTGTTTGTGGACTAATTAAAAAAAGATAAAAACTGAATTTGTCGATGTTTTCACCGCGGTAAACTAATAGGAAAATTATAAGTAGCCGGTTCTATTCAGTGATTATATTAGCTAATGTTAAACGTTTTTGCAAACGAACCTAAAAAATTATATTCGAGACAAAAGAAAAATGTTTAACATTATCAAATATAGTCATTGAATAAAACCAACAAATATAGCTTCATGCACCACAGCAAAAACATCGATAAATTCGGTTTTTCTATTGTTCGATTATGGTGCACCTAAACAAAATATCTGAAAAAAATTGAGAATACTGGCTGTGTTGGTGTCTTATCAGGAAATTAATATGAAAATAGTATAATTTTTTGTAGTATAATTTGTAGTATAATTTCAAAATACACATCTGCAATTTTTCGATTCTTTCGGTGCATTATTTTGTATGATCGCAGTTTGTGGCAAAAAAACTCTCAGCAAATTCTGTAATACGCAGTTGGTGATCTGAAATATTCGAGATATTTCTTTAATTTCTAAAAGCAACGGAAAAGGGAAAAATGACTTGAAAAACGCGCGACCTAATTTACCCTGTAGCTACCCTCGCGGCAAGCTACAAGGTTGAAATTTTGCGCAGAGAGATTTCTCTCGGTCAGCTATCGAACGTTATAATATTCGCTGAAAATGATGCAAGGGCATTCGTTATAGGCTCGGATAATAACATTGAGAAAACATAACATTTTTGTTTTCTGTTATTGCAACCAATTGCAACTCTTGCACATCTTTTTTTCAACATTTTCTAGTAAACCAGTCTCTCTAACATGTCAAACAAATTCACGTCGTTTGGTCCAGTTTTAAAATACAGTAATCTCTCCCCAAATGTCAAAATCTTGTGTGCTATGAATGGTGCGGTGCTTTCGCTACGGCCCTGTAATTTATCGATTTTCTCGCTACGACGATGCTAAGGTTCGACGGAGTCAGTGAACACGTGTGTTGCGGCACGCGCCGCGGCTCCTTTGACTCAAATTTCCGGAAGGAAATTCATAGTACAATGACATATTTATACACTTTTCCTAATTTTTATATTTTAGAACTGATTTTTTTTCACATATTGCTGATAGTTTCCTGATTAAAATGAGACCAAACATAGTACAGTTTGGGCAAATGTTTCTGTAAAAAATAAAATCGAGAACACGATATAATTCTGATTACATTTATTTATTTAATACTTATTGTGTAATTCATTTTACTCCATTATCGCTGTGACTATATAAGAAAAATACATTGTTATACGTATAAATAATAATTGTGCAGTGTATTTCTAATATACTAAAGCAATCTATTCACCACAAGTGTCATAATGATTATGTACACATTAAAAAGTTACATTGATATTATAAGTAATTATGCATATACTAATTAGATACGTGAAAAAGAATATTCTATAATGAATTGTTTTGTGTTTATTTTGTTTTATTACCATTGTATGGATACGTCCATACTTACTTATTTAATTTTCCTTGCCTAAGAAAAATAATTTCAATACCTGCACCGTGCATTGTATGCAAGGTGGTGTTCTTGCACTGTGAGATGTCATTGTCTCGAATGCCCTACATAATTCATTGTTCACAATCCCATGAAAAATCATTTTCGTGTATAAAATTTTCATGTATAAAAAATTAGAAATAAAATAGTTAAGTCATCGTTTTTTTATTCTAACGTTACAATGTATATATTCATAGTAATATACACCAGCATGCTGGCCGCTGTCTTTTCAAGTACATAGTTTCATTCTCGCCCCAAATTTCGTTCTCTCTTTTTCTCACGAGGCGTTGGCGATAAATATAAAGGCGAGCCGCGAGGCTCGAAAAATCACGACTTACTTATTCTCATAGCTGTCGGTTTCAATTCCGACCCTGCGTCTTTTAGGGAGAGATTACTGCATGTACGAATCTTTTTTAAAGTCACAGTAAATATTTTCTACGCATTATTGTTGCACATTTACAGTAGATTATTGTAATCTTTATCTAGCACTATTAACTACGTCTTTTCAGATTATAAGTTTTTCAGAGAAAAAACTATTCAGAAAAGGTGTTCAATTGAATTGAATCGAATACAATTATTAAATCGAAGGTTCGAATTTTCTCATTCTTCTACAATTGTTTATAATGTATATTACACTCTATTAATTTTATCGCAATGTACAAACATATCACAGATTATTTGGCAAGAGAAACACGCGATTCGTCGCGAATCGATTTTGATGAAACATTGTAGAAAAGTACTGGGTAACTAGGTTTTAACCCACATAGAGCCAAGTGCAGACCCTCAACCTACAACACTTAACTGCTAGAAACCTAAAGATAAAAAACATTTTTCACGAATTAGTTAAAGAGAAATATTGTCATTAAATGTTTCGAATATGTTCGGTACACCCATGCTATGTGTATACCTACGATTCTGCACGACGTGAATTTTGTTTCCGATTGCTTTTCTACAAAATTTCAATAAGTTCTGTATTGTGCCTATTATTCTTGTAAATATGTATAATAATTTTATTTAACTCCGTTAATAGTATATCATTCGAAAGAGAGTTAATTTATACTGCATTTATATCACAATTAAAAGATTACCTAAAAATTGAAATAATGATTTCTAATTTCTCTTATAATATCAGACATTTGGACAACAATATTAAAAATCTATCATTTTTACGAAACTTTTAGATGAAATAGTAAGAATATAAGTTTTTCTCAGAGAAGAAGTTTTATGTCCATAACATCATTTTCTAATATATTACTTTAAACAGATATTTTGAGTTGTACTTTTAACATTTTCCTTTTTCTTAGTTAGTTTTGCTTTTTCACAGTATCTTTACCAGAAGCAATTAATGAATAATTCTAATCCCAATAAATTAATCAATAACATTGATCTTTCAAAATTTATTAATTTTAAGACTGTTTTTAAAAATAATATATATGATTAGCAAATAAACAATGGTTTCAGTAGATTCTATCATCATAAAAGCTTTTCTCATTAATGTCAACACAACAAATAACATGGCTCTTTTACAATTACATTTTACACACATAATAATCTAGACTGTATATGTATAAAATGCTTGATATTGTGGAGTGTAATTATTAGCTTCATATGTATACAAACTGTATTTACAATAACCAAGACTCTCATTATGATTATATTAATAACACATCAATAAATAACTTGATTTGCATTTCTGAAATAAAATAAATAAATTGTAATATAATTATAATGGCTCAATAACTTTTATTAAAGTTTACAAATGAATATAGAAACTGTTATTATAAAACGTTCTATTTCAAATATGCTTTAACTACCTAAACATAATATTAAATTATTAACTTAAGAATATAAGCACTGACTTGAATATTATAAAAAATAAGATATGGAAATATCTTGTTTCATTTGAAGAAATGTATCTAAAAATGAAAATGATCATATAAAATATATCAAAATTCTTTACTTACAGTCTCTAACATTTGAAACTTATTAATATGATACACGATTTCCGTTTATGATATTAAACTTAACTTAAATAATTCGAAATCAAATTTGTCAATACTATTTTACGCAATTCATCCCGAAATAACTAAGAGGGTGGATTGCCGAGACCACCAGTTCGAAAATATTAGGAATAAGTACATTACATATTTCTCTCCAGTAGAATAATCTAATGACATTATTTTATTGTTGCTATTGTTTTCAAAATGAATATTAAGGAATTATTTTTATTTTAACAAAAATATTATTTCACAAAAAACTGTTGGCAATAAGTAATTATACATGAAGATAATTTTACATGGTCTTTATAGGGTTAATGTTTATTACGCACCGATGCATTGACTGATCAATTTTTTCTTAGGTAAAAAACATTCGAAATCGTAACAATAACATCGTGAATAAGAATAAATGGTCACGTACCTATGTTCAAGCACTACACTTCATATAAGAAGTTAAAAACGAAAGGATGCACTAATATTAACTTTTGTTGCCATTTCACACTGATAAACTATGACCATTGATTCAACCATGTAACAGAAAATTTACACAGAAGTGAAACTCCAATGTTCATAAAGAATGGAGACTTAGAGACTCAAATTTTGGTGCGCTTGCGTATAAAAAGAATACAAATGTACAATATAGGGTATGTATGTAATAATAAATGTAATCAAATGTCAATACATGCACATTGTACATTCTCCTCTTGTATGGAAACGGACAAAGGTACGATCAATTATACAAGTATAAGTACAAAAAGTTAAAAAATGCAACGATATTTGTAACGTAATGTAATAGAAAATGTTGCATAGCAGATACAATATATACGCAATTTTATGAAGTTCATCATACACACAAATATAGTTTACTATTCATATATCGTCATAGAAATTTTCTTTGCTTTGTTTGGCTGACAATTCATTGTTGAGACATTGCTGAATATGGAATTCTAAAGTTACCTTCATGAAAAACTTACTTATGGATAATAAACAAATACTACATGTGAGGTCATCTCTGGTATACGCATACTCTATGGATTAATGTAATACACGTGTATTTACTTACACACATCGATGTACATGGCATGATGTACATATACTGTGCATGTCATGTTGTTTAAACGTGTCGAGCATGTTTAGATTAGGTTATGTTAGGAACGTTGTCCTTTTAAAACTTATGTTGTTGTACAGTTAAAAAGATTATATTTAAAACAAAACAATTTAAAACAAGATATTAAACAACTCTGCAATTTTATATATTTATACTTACGAACTATTGAATTAATTTTTTAAATCAATATAAAAATATGAGCACGCAGAAGGGGAATTCAAATCGATCAAGACCACAAAAATATAAAAATCATTCTGCTTTTAAAAATGATCTACACGATAAGTCACATAAAACAAAAATGATCAATAGCATTCAAGTAGCATGTGTATGTGAAAGATGTAAACAGATCATTGAATGGAAAATTAAATATAAGAAATATAAGCCATTAAAAACACCTTCAAAATGTATAAAATGTCAGCAGAAATCAGTAAGGCAAGCATATCATAACATTTGTTTATCTTGTGCTAAAGAAAATGAAGTGTGTTCAAAATGTGGCAACAGAAGTGACGTTATTGAAGGAAAACCTACTAAAGAAGAGTCCATGAAGTTAGATGCCGAATTACAAAATCTTCTTAAAGAGTTACCTGAACGAAAACGCAGAACATTCATACGCTGTATGAATCAAAATGGTACAAGTATTTAAAATTATATAAATATTTTTTTATATTAAGCCTGTATCCTACATATGTACCATCCTACACATATGTATATTTGTAATATAGTATTTGGATATATTAGAACTCTATACATTTGAAAATTTTATCATAAGATTTTATTTTATAGCCAATTAGTTAAATCATAGTATGAAATTTTTATATAACTAACATAGCACTAAATTGTTGATACAATATTTTTAATTAATGAAAATCTCTTTTAGCCACAAATAAGAAAAACAATTCCCAAATAAATAAGAATCCAAGCAAGAAGCATGAAAGTGAAGAAAATGGCAGTATAGAAGAACCAAAAAATCAGTCCGATATAGTGTCCTTATCTAAAGATGATTTATTATTAAAATTAAAATCACTAGTAGTTAAAAATGAAGATGATGATGAAGATGATGATGAAGATGATTTTGGAGATGATACTTGGGATTCGGATTCTCTTACATAAGAATAAATTGTTATTTGTTCTTCATTTTTACTTGTCTGTATTATAGTAATAAAAATTGTAACTATTTTAGATACAAATATCTTTCACAAAAGTACCTTTCACAGAAATTTCATCAAAATTGGTAAATGAAATTTTCGGTATACATATAAGTTACCAAAATCTTCAAAACACATTTTTTAAATTTTCGTTATAAACTTAGATAAAAAGGCGGGAAACATTTTTTAATTGTTTTATCATCCCAATCAATTGCAATGTTTGAAAACAGTTTTTTACTTATTTTCACTCATAAATTTCTTTAGAATATAAATTTTATTATTTATTCTGTATTAATAAGACTACATACAGTCGGTCAAATTAATATTGGGATACCTTTTATAACGGAATAATTTTATTAAAACTTGACTAAACAAACTTGCATTTATTTAGATGATCTAAAAGATCTAAAAAATCATCTAAAACAATTCAAGACGTTTGGTTCAGTTATAAAAAAGGTATTCCGTTTTAAAAGATGTCCCAATATTAACCCTAGTGTTATCTCGACGCTAGGGAATCTAGCCCCTTCAGTTACGAAAACATAACCTTAAACTTTGTTTAGCGACCATTCCTGCTATTTAGTAAACAGACGCTGCGTAACATTATTTTCAAATTTTGTACTAAACAAATAGATTACACATTCCAAAATTACGTAGATTTTTGTAACAGATTTAATAATGACATCAGCTATAGAATCTATGGTGGTAGATGAAAAACAGTTGCCAGAAAAACCTATTGACAGAGAAAAGGTATGTAATGTAACAAACTTTCGTAGAAATATTATTATAAATGGTTTACAATATTTTTTGTAATCTCATGTTATTTCTATTCTGTTTACTTAAATTTCTAGACATGTCCACTCTTGCTTCGAGTATTTTGTAACACAGGTAGACATCATAATATAATGGAATATAGTAGAGGAAATGTTCCTTCAAATGAATTACAAATATATACATGGTAAGATTTTTAAAATATTCATTAGCTGATAATTATAAATAAGGAAAAGGCATATATATCCTCTAACCATGTGAAATTTTTACATTTTTTGTTAAAAGGATGGATGCAACATTAAGAGAAATTACAGGGTTAGTTAAAGAAGTAAATCCAGATGCTCGAAGTAAAGGAACCTATTTTGACTTTTCATTGGTAACTCCTGAACTACGTAATTCTGGATATCGCATGCGTGAAATTGGTGTAACTTGTTCAGGACAAAAAGGTGCAGATGATAATAAAACCCTAGCACAAGCAAGGTACGTATGGCTTATTGACTAAATGTAATTTTTATATTATATTCAATTCAATTATATATTCTAAAATATTGTATTAAATAATTTTCATAATTTGTGTATAGGTTTACAATTGGTGACTATTTAGATATTTCTATCACACCACCAAATCGGCAGCCAGCAATTAGACGTGGTGCATTACGTCAATATTGATTTAAGTAATACATGTGCTAATATTTATAAGCTACATTAATAATTATTTTCCTATCAATAAATCATACAAAGGACAGAGAATATTGTTATATTATTCTTTAGATGTAGGAAAATATAAGTGAATGAATTTTGCACTTATAGTTACTATACATTAAAATTTCTACTATAAAACTGACAATAAATGTTTACATTAATAATATTAATAATTTGTACTAAAAATTGTTTTCTTTCCTAAATATACAAGTAAAGCATTTATATAATATGATTTATAATATTAGCTGTAATTTAAAATTTATCAATTTGCATATTCGCAATATAACAATAATTTACATTATTTTATTTATAATCATCAGTGTACCGGAAATTAAAAGTCGTCAAACGTAGAATTGTTTCCCTTGCTGATACGCCACAATAAAGAAGTTTTGGAAGTAAAAGACTGTAAAATTAATTTGCGTTTTAATAACGTTGATGTGTCGGTCTTCCTGCTATATTCACATCCCGTCAGATTACGCCCAAATACCCGAATTTATTGCGAGCGGTTCAACCCTTGTGAGCGACTTGCTTCATGCGAGTATTCGATTCGGTTCGCATAATCGAATCGAGTCACCTCAGCTCGCTTTATCGAGTACTTGCACTGCTCTAATGTACACATACATATGTTAGGGATCTATATAAACCAAAATTAGAGCATCGCTAATTTTTGGCCGAGAAATTTCAATTTTTGAACAGTCGTAACTATCACAAAATCATATTTTTAAAAAATTAAAACTTGAAATCTCTATGGTACCATGTTCTAATTTTGAATATTATGCATCCCCACGACTGCAGTATCTTAAATCTGAGGGCATGGTCGTGGTACCGAGAAAGTGCAGTTTAATATGAGGGTGGAATTAATTGGTTACGATTTTTTCTTACAAAGTTACAGCATTTTAAATTATAAACGTGCCGCCGATATCTAATATCGTAATTATTATATAATTATATATTATATTTTATAATGTTATATTATTATATAATATTATATTATATTTTATAATGTTATATTATTATATAATATAATATATTTTATATAATATTATATTATTATATAATATAATATAATATTTCAAGGTAAACGATAAGGAGGTGCACGGTCGAATTTGTATTTCATGCATATGTCTTCGTGTGTGTTTTTGGTGTGCGTTTAGTGTATGTTTAGTGTAAGTTGAGTATATCTTTTAAATGTGGTATTGAGTTCATGTTCGTCTCACACTAGACCTTAGTCGTTAGCGATTTCAAATGAGATGTCGCGAAGTGTAGGGTGCTTCAAAATGAAATGCCACGACCTTCATAGCTGGATTCTACAGCTTTGGATCGGTGGAGATCTGTTAAAATAAAAAAAATAGAATAAAATAAAAAACGATGTTAAAGACGACATATTCGTGATTCTACGTGTAAAAATAAGAAGAAGAAAAAGAGTAATATTTTTTCATTTAGGGCTTGTAGTATGACGAGAAGTAGATTTGGTTTGTCATGGCCAGACGCGCCACTGATTCATTTGATTCCCATTAAGGATTATTATTCTTCCACTTTTTTAAAATGGTGTAGCTTTTCACGTTACAATTTGAACGACGATGTTATTAGTTACCGTATTATATCGGTTAAAATGATTTAAATACCATACTATTCTATAAGTTTAACATATTCGTTCGCTTTTATGCTCCAATTAATAAGGTGAAGAATTAGAAGGAATTGTTCGGTGTACATAAGTAAATAAAATAAAGTACAATTGATATAATTTATAAATCAAATAAATATTTTCTATTAAGAAGAAATTTCAAGGTCTTTAAACGTCGTCTCTGAATATAACGTCGAATATTGTATGTACTCTGAAGATTGTCTAAAGTAAACCATTTGTCGTTTTCGTTCACGAAATTGATAACGTTTTGTGTTGTATTGTATTGTGCATGTCTTAATAAATTACCACAGATTTAAAAAATGGAAGATAAGGAAAATAGGACAAAGCTCTTAAGCTGCATGATAAAAGGTAAATATTGTATAAATAAATTGTATTTACAACGATCTTTGTATTTAGCATTCTATATTCTAGGTTTTGTTATCATTTTCAAATTACACGCACGCACGCACGCACGCACGCACGCACACGCACACACACACACACACACACACACACACACACACACACACACACACACATATATATAATATTTAATTGCAACGTAATCGTAAGTAAGAATAATATTATTCAGACCTCATTGAATATTTTAAAAATACACTTGACAGTATAGTTACAAGTTCATTCAATCTAGTTGGTAATTTATAATTTTCTAATTGTGTGTATAGGTCCTGGTCCAGTTTATGAATTGCGGACATTAGTCGGATATGACGGCCATTGCTTATCTCGTCATAGAAGTCCAGCATATAGTATGCGATATCGTACAAAAATAGTTGTACCAAGTGTTGGACCTGGACCACGATATGATGTTACAAAATTAACAAATTATGGATTGGATACATCACCCGCATACACAGTAGCTGGTAGAGAGATATTTAAAGGTAAATATACCACTGATAATTCAAAATTTCAAATTAACTAAATAACTCTTTTTAACATACTTTCCTGCAATTTACGCTTACTTTCGTGTAAATAATCTATAAATAAAAAATACAATTAAACGATAAGAAAAACTGATGTTAGTTAAAACATTATTACAAGATTTTTCGCATTTTCTTTTTGTTATTGTTACCTTCAATAATTTCTATTATTTAATGTACTTCGATGGAAACGAAATATTATTTTATACCTTTCGATTTTCGAGATATAATAGCTTTACTTGAGCGACGATAGGAGTTATGCATTTATGGTAAAAATTCTTATGGTTTATAGTAAGAGATTTAGGACCAGGACCAGGAGCACACTATCCAGAATTATGTCCACCAATGAATCACAACATTAGAGCACCTGGTTATACTATTAAGAACAGAGCTAAAACAAAAATTACTGATTCCGGACCTGGTCCAAATGCATACATTTTGCCCACATGCATCGGTCCGAAAATTCCAGACAAAACGGCACAAGGTGCCTTTACTATGTGAGTGTATAAAAAAGGCAATTTCTCTGCGCACAGAGTGGCCCAAAATTAATGGTAGGACCCGGAAGAGGATGATTCCTGAGGTGATTTGAAGTAACTTTGGTAGTCATTTATTAAATGGCACGAATTCCAGTTTTGCTCATTGGCTCGCGCCAGCTGATTTCGCTTCTCATTGGTCACTGTTTTTCGTTAATAACTCGTAAACAAAGCCGCGGATTGCATTTTTCCTAATGAAAAAGTTACTTCAATTGACCTCAGGAATCACACCTTTTCGGGTATTAAGATAATTATGGGACACCCTGTATACGTGCATGCCCCATAATAACGTGTGCGTTTTTCGCAAATATTAAATAAAATAAAAGAGATTTAACCACTGGGTTTACAAAGCGCTAAAAGCAGCTAAAGCATAATATTTATTCAGATTTCTAGCTCTATCCTTATAACTTCAATAATCGTAAATTAAATAATTTGGAACGTGTCGAAATTAAATTTTAGCAAAATTGGAGAGAAGAACAATGTCAGCATGTTCACTGCACCTCTCTATAGGGTGCAATTACCCTTAAGTGCTCTGGGCTTTTCCTGAAAGAGAAAGGACCGCGTTGTCACACGACTAACTCTCGATATTCCTTCCTTCGAATTACCTCACATGACCCTTGCTTTTACCCGCCAATTTTCATTGTATATAATATATTATTATATATAATATAATATTATTATTATTATATTAATATTATTATATTGATGATATATCACAAACCGTTCAGAAGAAATTTGTTATTTACCTGTGTGATAATAACAAACCGATATTCTATGAATTATTAAATCAATATAATATACTGATAAAAAGTTATTTGTATTTGCTATAATAAATGGTTTATTATATTGGCTTGTCGTAGGGGTAGCTACCATAAAGTCAGATACGAGTATGGTAGTCCAGGTCCAGCAGCTTATAGAACAACAGGAACAGATATCGTAAAACGCAGTTCTCCAGCTTTTAGTTTGAAGGAGAGAAATCAATTGACAGAAATAAATTTGAACCCAGGACCACAGTATTACCCGCAATTTAATACTAGAAAGCAAGCACCGTCGTATTCCTTCGGTATCAGGCACAGCGAATGCGCCGGTGTACCTATCACAAGTTTGGACGAAGATTAATATTTGTACATAAAATACCAAAAAAAGAAAACAAGATATGTAATTCGAAAATTATAAAAATGTATTATTTTTGAAACATTATTTTATACATTTTTATTATTTTTAGAGCGATTTTATATGTGATTTTACGTAATACTTGTAATATACATTAAAATTTCTGTGTCCTATTTTATTAATAACATGTACGTATAAAACATAAATCTATAGATATATTTAATTCAAGACAACGGAGGTATGTATTGCAATTCTACTTTGTTTATGAAATAATTCACGTTTCATCCATAAGATGTTCCGATACATCGATATGTTCATGGCTATCCATATTTACACTAATTAACAGTTTTCGTTTAAAATGTTTCGGCTTACCTGATACTCCCAAAATTTTACACTTTATTCGATTACAAGGTAACTGTACGAAATGTAAATTGACAAGTACGACAAAATGCCGCCAAAATCAGACCCTGAAAAATCAGAAACAGAACCAACAAAGAAGCCTGTAATTGTCATATGCGGTGTTCGCGGTATGTATAACCTGCATGCGTAGACACTTTTCACCTTTGACTGTTTTTCTGTTTTATCTATGTTTTAGGTCCCGGACCTAAATATCTGCTTAAGACCCTTGTGGGTTACAAAGAGCATTGCTTGTCCAAGTATCGGAATCCAGCGTATACCTTCGGAGCGAGATTTCTTAGATTAAAAAAATGTGATGGACCAGGACCAAAGTATTTGATACCGAGCCCAAAACATGGTGGTTATTCTTTTGGATCAACCGGCAGAGGCCTTGGTAATATTCATTTATCTTGTTGCATTATTATTTCTTATAGTAGCGGTAGTAATAAACTAGTCCTTCTAAAATCTCAACAATATCAAGGTCGGTTGGTCCTACTTTAACAAAGTTATTCTGTTTAAAGTGCCATGTTTTATCGTAACAGACAGGATACGGGCAACTATTTTACCATCTTTTTCAAACATAAACATAAATGTTATTATCGGTAATAGAAGGTAATCGAATGATCTTTTCTTTTTTTTTTAATTTTCCTTTATACTTTCTGATTCATATTCTTAATATAAATAAGAAACAAGTTTCTCTCCATTAATTATTTATACAAAAATGTTTAAAATACGCAATCGTTATTGTTGGTAGAAACTAGACGATTCGGAATATAATATAAGTTGTGTGTATTTTGTGTTGTGTTTTTAAGATGATCACCATTCTGTTCGATATTATTCTTTCCCATTAGAACCGTTTTGTACTCCTGGCCCATATATTTTACCGACTCCGAAAACTCCAGCATTCTCGTTAAGGTTTAGAACTAAACTCAAGGGTGAATGCGCAACACCGGGCCCATACTTAATAAAAACGCCTACACCAGGTCCAGCGTTCTCGATGTGAGTATTATATGTCCAGTTCGATTATTTGCTTTCTTCTTGTTTGTATTATAAGTGGTTAAATGAGCCGTTTATTTTGAAAGTGGCCTAAGTCCGTTTATTTGAAAATCCAGATATTTAAGGTTTTTACGTTTTAATAAATTTAAAAATATTGCTAATTGATGGTATAATGTTTTTGTGTTCCTAAGGGTCACTGCGTTCTTTCAGCTTTGCTGACATGAAATTATATGTATAACGTAGAAATGTGAATATTAAAATAGCTAGCTCGGTGTTTTTGAAAAATTAACTTAGGCCACTTTCAAAATAAACAGCTCAAATCTTGCTTACAGGCCCTGAGTTGTAAAAAGCGTCGTCTATTAATGACGTCGCGATTTCAATCCGCCAATATGTATTTAAAATCCATTCAAAATTTCCGATTTTCATTATTTCTTAATGTTTCATAAATCTTAACATTTCGAGTAACATTTTCTTCCGCATATTAGCGCAGACTCGCTTAGATTTCGAGATATTCGCGAAAAAAAGAACTATGCGATTGGTCTGATATTTGTTGCAATAATTAGCGAGATCAATTGCGGATAACTTGACAGAATAACACTAGAGTCGACTCTGGAATCAATTCAAATAATAACAGTTACTCCCAATAAAGGTTCTTCATGATCGTTTCAAGAACCATAATCGATATTATAACAGTTTTTGGAACCTGGTTCTATGATTCTAATCCGGATAGCACAAGAACGTATTTCGTTTAATTATTTTCCGCTGAATTTGAACTCACATTGCCGATATCGTCTCTGCACAACTAATTCCATTTGCTTCGAATCAAAATAATCGATTGCGTTTGTTTTAAACGTATACTTCGAATTTGTTTACAGTGGAATTCGCACACCAGTTTTGAAATGTTCTCCTACACCGGGCCCTTTCGCTTACGAAGAGAAAACGTGTAAGGCAAGTTTCTCTATAACAGGTAGGAAACCTGAGAGAATTATTTGTCGCAGTCCGGGTCCTATTTATAATGTTAAACCACCAAAACCAATGCCTGCCTATTCATTTGGAGTCAGACACAGCGAGTGTGCTCCTCCTTACATTGTCGAATGCGACGAACTGTGCTAGGACACGAAAAAAAGTATGTAATTCGATTTTATTTCACAATGTAAACGCATATGAAGCAAATCCTGCTGCAAATATAGAATAAACCGGCTAAATATTGTACAGTTCATTTTGTAACTCATAGTTTCGAAGAATTATACAATTTCGATTATTCCTCTCTGCTTCACTTTAATTTTCTATTGCTTTTTCAATAGCACATTATTTATTCTGCAGGACGTTCCAAAAATTGTGTAAGCTGGGCTGATTCCTAAGGTGATTCGCAGTTATTTTTTCTTCAACGAAAACGTTCTTTCTGGCTAATCGTATCTCCACTTCCCAAATTGCCCATTTTTGTGTACAAGCTGAGGGTCAATTAGGGAGAATTTACT
This sequence comes from Megalopta genalis, assembly GCF_051020955.1. Taxonomy (NCBI): domain Eukaryota; kingdom Metazoa; phylum Arthropoda; class Insecta; order Hymenoptera; family Halictidae; genus Megalopta; species Megalopta genalis. Next base: position 9,909,605 of record NC_135025.1, read on the forward strand.
GTAATTAGAAAACCTCATTTCCATTGACAGAACGACAGTGTACGAACTATTACGATGTGTGCGATCGGAATTTGAATAAATTCTACTCAAAAGTCACGTTAAACATCTAAATAAAGTATTAGAAAATAAAAGATTCTTTATTTAAATGATACACGTGTAATACACAATTACAGATATAATAGTATATCTTGATCGAAGCACATCAAAACATAGGCATTATAACAACCTAATAGATCATGTGAGCGTCGATTATACATTTGTTGTAATTGTAGCGCAATAATTTTATACACGGAATCGCTAAAAATTAGAAGTTCAGATCCAAACCAAAGATAGCACTTTTAAAACGGAATCACATTTTTTAAACTGAGTCAAAAGATCTGTACTTTTTCAGATATTAGACGAACTAGTTTACTAGACAATATGTAAAAAAATTTTTGTTGCAGTTCCAACCGATCCTTTTAATTTCTTTTTTTTTTATCTGGGCCTAACTCGAAAATTTAAACAATTCGTTTCGCAGGCTTGGTAATTTGTATGCATGTATGCATGTTTGTAACATGTATGCGAAATCAGGTAACTTTCTTACGAGCTGGAAACGATTGAAGATAGCGAGAAACACGTTAATGGTACACATCGGCAGAAAGTTCACATGCTATTTTCATCCTCTCTTCGGTCTCATTGTTATATTCTCACCTTCTCGAGTCAATGTCATTCAGATAATGTACATAAGCAACCCACGTAACATAAAAATAGTATAGTACGCATTACCAAGTAAGTTATACGCGAAACAATGCCTGCCTACGTAAGAAATTCGTATTTTTGTCCTCTTTTGTAAGCAGCGTTGTCCTCGACATTAGCAGAATGAGTTGCCACTTGTGTAAAACGATTATGTTTACGAACATTTTATCGGAGTTTCTAAACACAATAAATCAAAGGGTGGCTGCGTTATCTCTCAAATTAAGTATACGTTACTTGTCATCGGGTGTGTTGTACCGTTAATGTATGTTGTGTATAGTCATTCCGATAGAAACGGTTACGATGAATCGAAATTGTACCACATTCTTACAATGCGGTAAACGATAAGAAATTTTTCGTAAATTTCGGGAAATTCGATTTTTAAAAAGATGTCCTCTCAAATTCTATAATTCCTCGCGATTTCACCGTGGAATCCGTTTAATACGCGAAACGATTCCACGAATTCTCCTAAATAGAATGCCCAGCGTTAAAACAGTGTACAATAATGCTGTATCTGAGAAAATTAATTTCATATTGTTCCGATTTTAAATTACTCATTCGGTGATTTAGTTTTTTATCTCTTGAATAAGTATGATTTTATAACGGGACGGTGTGGCGCTGGGAAATCAAGAGCGATTACATGTAATAAAGCTGTGTATGTGTGCCATACTCTATTACAATGCCCCCCTGATAAAAATAATGATCCTTCTGTAAACAGAAGATATTTGGAAATCTTCAAAATAACAAAACGGCACAGTTTTTTTTTTAAATGACGGTCCTTTTTACATAGATCGATCGTATAACTTTTCAAACACTCCACGCGATAAACATTATGCAAGAACAATGTCAATAAATTGTTTTCTACTTAATCCTTTCGATACTATTTCTTAATATCCGACCAACATTTTCCAGATATGCGTCGCTATTTTGTTGCGTTTAGGTCATAACATTAATTCAATTTCAAAGCGGTCTTAAGAATGATACAAAAATGCTATGGAAGACCCATTTCTCATTAGTCACGGTTTTTCGTTAATAACTCGTAAACGAAGCCGCGGATTGCATTTTCGCTAAGGAAAAAGTTATTTCAAATGAACTCACGAACCCTTCAACCCCGCAATTTTGGGACACCCTGTGTCTAACGATCTAACTCCGACGAAACGAATAAAAAATCTGAGATATCATTTCAGTTTGAGCGTCCCAAACCGGGCTACCCTTTGAATTATTTCCAGAGGGAAGTTTGTACAAAATTATATCGTAAGGAGTATTTTTAAGGTGCCGGATTAAAATGAAAAATAGGTTAAAACAATATCGAAACGAATCTTTCCCTTTCGGGCAACGTGATTACAAATTAGTAAGAGAAATTCTCGTTTGAAGAATTATACTTTGATCGCAATTTATATTGCAGTGCCAGAGTAACATATAAGTAAGCACGCGAATTGATCTGACGTTCCTTATCAAGGTTGGAATAAATATTTGACGATTAAGATAAATAAGATTATGGGGTAAACAAATTCCTGTCCATAGTATAGACGTTGTGCCATTGTAAATTAGATAAGTAACTTTCACGAATTCTACGTGTAATCTGACATCAAACCCCGTTATCTGGTATATTATTCAAATATTAATTGTAGACAAAGTCCGATGCAATCTCGTTCAGTAGCAGTTCGACGTTCGTTTAGTAATCGTTGGGGAAGTGTATGGGAAAGCTAAAGCATGAGCACGAGCACCGAGAAGAGAAGTTACAGCTCACCAGACGGTTCGAGAACATGGGAGTATATGACTATTTTAGTATGTAAGTATAAAATATAATTATCGAATAAATACAATATAATGCCCTTTAGCCGAACTATATCTAGCGAAAATTAGCGCCAACCAGGGCTGGAGAAAAATAGATTTTTGTTATAGTGAATGGGCTATGAATATTTGTATCTTCCCGCGTAATAAAAAATGGCAAATAAACATTTTTTGAGATAGTAATTACATATACTTAAATATATTTGAAAATGCTATTTCCATAATGCTGCATAATGCATGCTATTTCTCTAATTAACTCTTAGTTTGTAAACAAAAAGTGGACAATTTGAGGAGAGGAGCCTTGCTCATTTTTATAGTTGTTGAGAATCGATAACTATAACAACAAGCTACAAGGCTCGAATAATCGTCTTTTCTCAAATTGTCTATTTTTGTTTCAAAGCTGAGGGTCAATTAGGGTGAATTTTCTTTATTGTCGGTGAAATCGTATCGATGAAATGATCTTCGATGAGATGATCGACGTTAAACCGTTTTGCATCGATGATAAAATCAACAAAATGTTAACATCGGTTATAAAAATAGAATAATGAAAGCTCTGGGTGATTCTTCTTTCGATGAAGATCGAAATTCATTTTTTGGTTACATAATAATACGGTTTGTTTCCCATCGTTAAGCAGAAAAATTCCGTGATTTACAGCGTAAATGAAATATACACACTTCAAGGTTAAATTAGTTTTTTCGCGTGGAGAAAACAACGGATATATATTCTTTACTTACATTTTTTAATTATATTTCCTACGATTATAAGAATGGCGACACCGTGCAAATATAATTTTAAGGGGGCTACAACCAACGTTCGTCGTTTTTTGAGATTTACAAGTACTTCATAAGCAGATTTTGCAATTTCTCTCTTCACTCGAAGTCTTTTTATATATGAAAAAATAAGATAGTTACTGTTAGGGTCGAATGAATGTATTCCAAACTAAGAATAGGCATTATATATCATTATAAACATCAAGCTTAAGTATCTGTTTACATAAGAAGTATTTAAATTACAAATTGTTATTACATTAAACAATTTTTTTTCTTTATGGAGGCGCTGCTCTGGCTGGTTGTCTTGGATTTATTATGGGATGGAATTCGCCAAGTATCGTAATACTAATGGCGGATGATTCACCCATACCAGTCACAGAATCAGCTGTTTCTACGTTGGTTGCTGCCGTAGCCATTGGTAACTTGATAGCACCCCCACTGAACATTGTTTCGGCCGATAGATTTGGAAGGAAGAACACTATGCTGCTGAGCTTTTTACCGATTTTAGTTAGTTGGGGTATAGTCACGATTGCTACTTCCATTTGGGTAAGATGCGCCTAAATTTTGTAATTACCATATTTCTAACTAAAATAATTTATTACAATCGCATTTTGCTCATTTTCATAAAGCAATGATCACCGCCGCATGTTCGCGTACCATAATGGAAAGCACATTTGAGCCGTTTATTTTGAAAGTGGCATAAGACACTTTGTTTTTAAGTCGATATATTTAAGGGTTTGCGTTTTTTAACACGTTTAAAAATATGGATGCTAACTTTCGAGAAGATTTACTTGTATTTGTTATCTCAGGATACTGATATTTTTCTCAGTATAAATAATTTCGTATAAACATTACAAAATCACCACTTTTCATTACGGTAAAGTGACTTATGCCGCTTTCAAAATAATCTGTCTCTAAAAGATCATTCACTTATTCTCCACGTCGAAGCTTTATTACTACCCTTACGTTTAGGATAGCAGTTATTTTTGCAAAATGCCAACGCGTATCTTGAAGAGATCTTTACAAATCACAATCCTGGGATATATTTTGCAGACATTAATACGTTCATTACCACCACCTGGTAAACATCACTACTACGTGATATTAAAATAATTTAGCAAAACGAAATTGAGCTATACATCGAGTCTTTAAAACACAATAATGTAATAAAATTGTGTAATAAAGTGTAAAAGTGTAATAAAATTAATTTAACTATTATCTGATTACGATATAAATGACGGTGGTTTGAACGTGTTAAGAATTAAACTAGATATTTTCCATACATTTCTCGAAAACCAAATTGAAAAGATCGCGCGTAACATTTGAGCCGTTTATTTTGAAAGTGGCATAAGTCACTTTGTTTTTAAGCCGATATATTTAAGGGTTTGCGTTTTAACACGTTTAAAAATATGGATGCTAACTTTCGAGAAAAGATTTACTTGTATTTGTTATCTCAGGATACTGATATTTTTCTCAGTATAAATAATTTCGTATAAACATTAAAAAATCACCACTTTTCACATTACGGTAAAGTGACTTATGCCACTTTCAAAATAAACGGCTCATTTCATCTGCTCTAACCGTACAATTTTACGTGCTCCAATTCTGTAGATTAGAATATTTGAACGGTATTTAACCCTATTAGTGCCTAAGCTTAAAATTACGTTAGGAGACAGCGATGTATCTTCATTCGATATGATAAGAGTTAACGGGAACGAATTTTAATTTCAATAACACACGCATCGTGTCACTGTTACTTATTTTTGTTCAGTTTGTCTCGTCTCGAAATCTATTCGAAATCACTTTCTCAATTTCAAACATAGAACTGCGAAAAATCAAGACACAGTTGTTTTTAACTTTGCTTCTATGGACGGCAGACATTAGTTTACGACGATCTCTCTAGCGAAAAAAACACTTTACGAATTTAATTGTTATTTTAATATATATATATATATATATATATTTATTTAATTTCGGTCATACATTACTAAACAATCTTTAACTTATCTTTATACCATTTCTCCTTGCGTAACCACTCATACTTCCACACATTTTTAAGCCATCCTGTCCTAATTTCTATTTCAATTTCTTTTTCAATTAATTTCTATTGTACACTCTTCTTAATTCTTTTCTACATTTCTAAGCTATTTTACAACTTTCTCTTATGTCTTAGCCTGTAATACTCTTTCTTGGCACACAAGTATCCGAACGCCTTATAAAATTAAGTTAAAAATTTATAAAAATGAATTGTTTAAAATTTGTATTACTAGTTTGATGCCTATATTGCCTAATAATATGTTTCAAGCAGTTTGACATCTCAAAAATTATTATTTATTTATGATCCATGTCGTTTTGTATCTCTATTTTGCACGATTCGTTTTACGTCTCTATTTTGCATGCACAATTGAGCCGTTTATTTTGAAAGTGGCATAAATCACTTTGTTTTTAAGTCGATATATTTAAGGGTTTGCGTTTTAACACGTTTAAAAATATGGATGCTAACTTTCGAGAAAAGATTTACTTGTATTTGTTATCTCAGGATACTGATATTTTTCTCAGTATAAATAATTTCGTATAAACATTAAAAAATCACCACTTTTCACATTACGGTAAAGTGACTTATGCCACTTTCAAAATAAACGGCTCATTTCATCTGCTCTAACCGTACAATTTTACGTGCTCCAATTCTGTAGATTAGAATATTTGAACGGTATTTAACCCTATTAGTGCCTAAGCTTAAAATTACGTTAGGAGACAGCGATGTATCTTCATTCGATATGATAAGAGTTAACGGGAACGAATTTTAATTTCAATAACACACGCATCGTGTCACTGTTACTTATTTTTGTTCAGTTTGTCTCGTCTCGAAATCTATTCGAAATCACTTTCTCAATTTCAAACATAGAACTGCGAAAAATCAAGACACAGTTGTTTTTAACTTTGCTTCTATGGACGGCAGACATTAGTTTACGACGATCTCTCTAGCGAAAAAAACACTTTACGAATTTAATTGTTATTTTAATATATATATATATATATATATATTTATTTAATTTCGGTCATACATTACTAAACAATCTTTAACTTATCTTTATACCATTTCTCCTTGCGTAACCACTCATACTTCCACACATTTTTAAGCCATCCTGTCCTAATTTCTATTTCAATTTCTTTTTCAATTAATTTCTATTGTACACTCTTCTTAATTCTTTTCTACATTTCTAAGCTATTTTACAACTTTCTCTTATGTCTTAGCCTGTAATACTCTTTCTTGGCACACAAGTATCCGAACGCCTTATAAAATTAAGTTAAAAATTTATAAAAATGAATTGTTTAAAATTTGTATTACTAGTTTGATGCCTATATTGCCTAATAATATGTTTCAAGCAGTTTGACATCTCAAAAATTATTATTTATTTATGATCCATGTCGTTTTGTATCTCTATTTTGCACGATTCGTTTTACGTCTCTATTTTGCATGCACAATTGAGCCGTTTATTTTGAAAGTGGCATAAATCACTTTGTTTTTAAGTCGATATATTTAAGGGTTTGCGTTTTAACACGTTTACAAATATGGATGCTAACTTTCGAGAAGATTTACTTGTATTTGTTATCTCAGGATACTGATATTTTTCTCGGTATAAATAATTTCGTATAAACATTAAAAAATCACCACTTTTCATTACGGTAAAGTGACTTATGCCACTTTCAAAATAAACGGCTCAATTTGAAGCCGTAACTGTAGGCTCGATCGCTGTGCCTTCTATTTCGTTTCCAGGCACATCATTTACTTCATACTTATCGAATAAAGCATGCTCAACCTTTCTTATTCCTTCACTTTGTTTACGTTTTGCTAAAAACAATTTAATATGTCTTATTCGATAAATACAAAGTTAATCATGCCCGAAATCAAAATGAAAGTAACAGCAATTGGTCGGCCCACAGTAACCGGCTCCACTATACATATATCCTACTATTTGCACTTCGAAGACTCTCTTATCTTGTTATGTTGTGTTTTGTCCGCTACTAACACGTCGAGCTCATAACTTTGTTCTCCCGTAGGAATTATACGTGGCAAGATTTCTAGCAGGAATTGGATTAGGATTATTCATCTGCGTCGCGCCGATGTACATGGGCGAAGTATCGTCATCGAATATCCGAGGTGCTGCAAATTCTCTAGTTGGGATCGTATACAACAGCGGTATCCTCGTAACGTTTGTAGTCGCGCCGTATCTTTCGTTATCCCTCATGGCTCGAATATTTTTCGTCGTGAATGCCGCTTGTGTATTCGCGTTCTGGTTTATGCCTGAGTCGCCGTACTTTCTGGTACTGAAGAACAGAACCGACGAAGCGGAAGCGGTGTTAGAAAAATTGCGCGGTAAAACCGACGTGTCCGAGGAGCTGCAGGTGATCACCGACTGCCTGTCGAAAGAAGGAAAGGACATCGTAAAGAGCGGAACCATAACGGACGTTTTCGCGTCGCGGGGAAATTTTCGTGCTTTCCTCATCATTTTTCTGTTCACGGTGACGCATAATTTTGGCGGGTTTTTCATTATCATCACGTACTGCCAGCTGATCTTCAAATCGACTAGTAACGTTATCAGCGACTACACCGTCGGCGTGATCATTGGCGTCGCGCAGGTGATGTCCGCGATTTTCACAACCTTCCTGGTCGACAAGCTTGGACGTAAACCGTTGATACTTGCGTCGGGTGTCGTGGCTGCTTTGTGCAATCTTATAATCGGCGTTTTCTTCTACATGAAGGATTACACGAGCATAGACGTGGAGATGTACTCGTTGGCGCCGTTCATAGCTTCTATAATAACAGTTTTTATGTTCACCTGCGGCTTGTTTTGCCTGCAGATCATTTTGATGTCGGAAGTTTTCGCCACCGAGGTTAAAGCGATCAGCACATGCCTTATCGGCGTGCTCGGTGGTTTGCAAGGTATTATAGGGTTCAAGCTTTACATATGGATAGCTATAACGTTGGGCTACGGCCATTCGATACCGTTTTTAGGATACTTCGTAGTCGTGGCGGTCTGCACCGCAGTTATTTACCGTATCACACCGGAAACGAAAGGCAAAACTTTCCTGGAAATACAAAGGAAGCTAAACAAGGCGGTCTGAAGTAAACGGTTTCATTGTTTCCTCGGTTTTTAGGATAAGAATGTGTAATCAAGTATTACCAACGAAAATGTATCATTGCTTGGGCGTTAAGGAAATGTACAGATAAAAATCGGAATACATTCTAGTCTTTCAATGAGAAGAAACGTAACTTTCTAGAAAAATGTTATTTTATCGTACGAATATACATGTATTTATTGTAACCGTAATCGTACACTCCGATATTGAAAAATGAATTAGTTACATGGTTTACCGACCTTCCTTTTTTAAGATAAGCGACCGTGTTAATTTACGATGCGTGTTCGATAATGTAAATATATTAACAATTTACCGGCCGCTGGTGCGACAGTTGTGAAATGGTAGAAAATAACGTAAACGGCCGTTGACGTATCGTGCGCAGTGTGTTCAGGAAAAATCGCTACGCAAGGAGTGGGGGCAGGCGATTCATAGTTAACTATAAACACTATAGTTAACTATGTTATAGCGACTGATCCATAAACTATAATTTAATTAGAATTTTGTTTATTTGTAAAATAGCAGTTAAAATAAACAAATAAAACCGCGCGGCCTGTAAAGTGTTAATAAGCATACACTCCCCTCCAAAAGTATTAGGACACTGACAGAAAATTAAATAAATTTGAGAAACCGGTAGAAAATTGTTGTAATGTCCTTAATTTATTTGAAAGTGAATTGTATGAAACTATAACAAGTACATATATGTGTTACATTATAATAAAAATAACGTCAATCTTATGAAAAGAAAATTAAATTTTCTTTTCGTCGATACGTCAACCGCGTCGACGTTTAAAAAATATCATTTTATTTTATTTTATTTTATAATTAGAGGGTAAGTCTCGCAACGACGACGCCATATGGCGTTGTGCTAAAAGTCGATAAACACTTTAAGAAACTGATTGTTGATCATGTATTGCAATTGTCGAGAAACTGTATCCTAGCCTTGCAAACTGCGTTTAAAGCTTCAGTCGGATCTGTAAGTTGTTTCATTAGTATACAGGGTGCCCCAAAATTGTTGCACTTCCGGGAAGTGTTGTACTTCCTGAGATAATTCGAAGTAATTTTTTCCTTAGCAAACAATGCATTCCGCGGCTTTGTTTACGATTTATTAACCGAAAAAACAGTGATATATATAAAGTTCGGCGATTTAACACGGAAATACCCTGTATAATTGTATCGATCGTCGAGAGTGAGCATCGTTTACCACCGATCTTCAGAGAATCTTTTCTTACGAAACTCGTTTGAATATTCGGCGAGTAAAAATTGTGCCAGCGATAGCAGCCAGATGTTTGCCAATTATTTCTTGCCACGATTTCGATTGTAATTTCAACTTGCCGGTGTATATGTAAATTAAGAGACGTAGGCGAATAAAGTAGTGAATATCATTTTGGACGTGGGTTTCGATACCCTTGACATTTCTGTTTGAGCGTGCTGAAGGAATTTTCACTAAATCGAAAACTTTCTGCCACGCCATGTCGAGATAAATATGTAAAGTACCTTATTTCGTTGTTTATTTATCTCGCCACGAGCACCGTAGCGAAATTCTCCACGTCTGGACCGATGGAACCGATGGACCGATGAAAGATACTTCGTGCAAAATCGATCTTGACCTTGAAAATCAAGATCAAATTTTGTTCGTTGAATAATATTGCACTCGTCAGGAGAAACAATAGTCTCAAAGGAACCATGGATCGCTAGTCAACCGTTTACATAAAAAAACGACGTTAAAAACGACATAAAAATAATATTCATCGCGTCAAAAATCACACAAAATTGCAGTACACCAAAAATTGCGTTACAATCGGCCAGGTAGTGATTCCACATGCAAAAATAAGTCCAGAGGAAAGAGTAACATTTGTTCATTTAAGGCTTCGTTTTCGAGAAAACCGAGTTGAAGATGCGGCAAGTAGATTTGGTACGTTATGACCAGACGTGCCACTTGATTCCTATTAAATAGTATTAGTTTTTCAACCCAGTTTCTCTCGATAACGGAGCCTTAAATGAAAAGAAAGTTTACTCTTTTTTTTGCAACTTATTTGTAACGTAGAATCAGCTCCCGTTCCAATTGTACCACCAGTTACATGTGACATCCTGTATATGTTAAATATGTTCTTTTCCTTGTACTCTCGAGTCCTCTGCATTCCATCGATTGGCGACTCGCCATTATCAAACGCAAACGAACACTTCATGTGGCAGGTCGAAGAAGATGTACAGTTCGATGCGCAAAAAAAAAATGATTTATTAAAGATCTTAAGTATATCTGAAAAAATTTGAAAAGTATACCTATCTACAACATTGCTAACTATGTATTTCGTTGACTAAACTAAGGTACAACTGATTAAATCACAAGTATTCTTTGTCGTTTTCCGAAGATGTGTTGCTCCTCCAAAAATCATCGTCAAACTGCTATCGGCAGTTCGCAATCGATGGGATCTTGAGGTATTAAGTATCGGCTGGGATTAGGGTAGTTTGACCCTCGAGTAATCGCAGTCGATCTGTTGCACGCACGTTGGGAACGGTGGAACCTCGCATGTGCATTTTACGCAGATCGAACTGTAAGTGTCTCCTTCGTTCAATACGTCGCCAATGTGCATCGTCATGTTGCCAAATACGCACATTTTACTCTTATCTGTAAGCGCAAGAAAACAGAACGCGGCTGATATTTGTTCCTATTTGAGTACGTGGTCAATCTCGACACGATCCACCGTGATATCTCCCGTAATGGGATCACCATAAGAATCAAGACCACAGATTAGAATATGTTCGAAAGTCCAAAACTTAAAATATTAAATTAAATTCTCCCTAATAGTCCCGTAGCTTGGAATAAAAAAATGGACAACTTAGCTATAACTGATATTTCGTGTGTGTGAGAGAGAGAGAGAGAGAGAGAGAGAGAGAGAGAGAGAGAGAGGGAAAGAGGGAGGGAAGAAGGGGAGAGGGAGAGAGAAGGAGAGATGGAGAGGGAATACTGCTAGAATGAAAACGATGCCTTAACTTTTTCATTTCTAATTGTTTATACGTGAAAATTTGATAAACATATCGGTCAGATTCTTCCAATTAAAATGAGACCAAATACGATATTTTTTAAACTATATTTGTTAAATTACAACGTGATTGTAATCAAAAATATCTGCCCAAACTAATATCATGTTCGGTTTCATTTTAATCAGAAAACTATCGGCAATATGTTGAAAAAGAAATTCAGCTGAAAAATGTTAGAACTAAAAAAATTGTATTGTTGTACTACGAGTTGTAATTCTGAGAATTTCTCAGTCAGAGGAGCCGCGTCGCGTGCCGCATCATGCGCTTGACCGAGCCTTAGCATAGGCGTATAGATAGTACAAAGACAATGTAAGCAAGCCTCTAACAGGAGCTATTAGAGAGAATTTACTGTAGTTCGAATTTCTGGCATAACCTGATGTAACATTAACACGATTCGCCTTTAGAACTTCACCGTAGAACTTTGCACAACGGACAGAAACAAATATGTACGCAAATGGTGAAAGATCTTAGCTTTGATACAAGCTAACCAATTCGACGAAAATGATCGATCTAAAAGGAACCTCGGACTTTTCGAACCAATAATCGGTAAGATTATTATTACCAATTAATTAATCGGTAAGAAACATACCTGTCTCGGATACAGATTTGCCATCGTGATTGTGAACGATAGTGTCATTCTCACTGTCTGCAAGAATAGAAAGATTTTGTAAAAACGAGACGATATTTCCGAAGTCTCCAGTTGACGAACCATAAATTAAGTGGGAAAACTTACGACATCTAGAAGAGTAACTGCAATCCGTTTGTGGGTTTTGATTGCTATAAAAGACCGGCGCGCATTTCTCGTGTATGTCGTCGGCGTGTCGGAAGAGAGGGTCGCAGTATCCGTGTTTCGGTTTCCTGCAGAAAGGCTTGATATTCTCACCTAAACCGACACGAAAATTCCTGGATTAGAAACAGTACAAATTTTCTTATACGTTATCGTTGCATTTCATACTCCAAATAGAACGTATATGTATAGTCACGTCAGTAATAATAATAATAATAATAATATATATAATATTATTAATATATATATTATATATATTATATTATATAATATATTATATATATAATATTATTAATATATATATTATATAATATTATATAATATATTATATATATTATATTATATAATAACGGCCTCAAATTTCAAGGATGGGTTGTATTTTAAGAGAATTAATAAATAATATATCTCCTCGTTTACTAAAAATTATTAAAGCCAAGGCTTATCAAACCTCTTATTAAATAATTTAAAATTGATTATTTTGTGTGTCGTATCTCATAGAAATATTTATCGTCAACTCACAATTTCCGCTATGATGAAAAACAAAAATTCATTAATTGTCATTTCATTTTCTCTACTTTCTTTTATTTCTTCTTTATGTTTATTCATTGTGTATCGTCTCTATTATTGTTACGACGACGAAATAAATCTTCTGTTTTTTCCTAATTCAAATACCATTTACATTTATTGCAAATCTCTTGCCTTAAATTGCCCGAAAAGTCAAAACGTCAACTTAAATACCGACGCATATATAACATATACATATGCATACAATGTATATAATATACCTTTGTAGTTCGGCAAGCAAGTGCAATCGAGATCCGGATCGGACTTTGGTTTAAAGGAATCCCCGTCGTTGTAAGTTACGCCATCCACCTCGCAAGTCGCTCTCGTTTCACCCTCCTTCACTAAATATTTCATTCGAGTTAATCCTCTTAACACGTTTAAAAACCCTGTTTTCCCTTATCGAAGGAAATCGGTATAGTATTTTAACACTGAACCTACCACGGTCAAAGCAACCGGTTTCTTATTTTGCAATTCTATAAAATTTAAAGTATTAGAGCAATATTGGATTATTATTGCAGCATGTGACTTATAATAAAAACTTTACAAGATCTCAATAACATGAAGAAATATAGGATAGCTTTCTCGGGGACTTTGTTTCCGAGAAAATCGAGTTGTCCAAACAATAATGGGAGTCGTTGTATCACCATTAATGTTCGGACAACATTTAAAACGCAATAACTTTTTTAGCACTGGACTAAACGACTCGAATTTTCTTTTTCTAGATGTTAGAGGGACCAGTCTACGAGATCATAACTAGAATGCTTTCTTTTTTAATTTCGCTATTGCTTGGAATAACGAAAAAAATTTTAAAAAAACTCACATTTGAATATTCAAACTGGATTTTCCCGAAAACTAAGTTCCAAACAGAAAAAAGCTGTTCCATTTTATGCTTTTTTATGAGGAGCCATGCTCGCTTGTACATGCTATTCAAAGACATCCTGTATATTCGATCTTCCTACTTCGACGAGGCAATGCACACCATTAATGTTAATTGAATTCATGCCACGAAGTTTACTCACAGCAAACCGGCGGTCCTGGACAACAGCTGTCGTACGAATGTCTTTGGAAACAATTCTCTTCTTGAGGGTAATATCCGCAGTCGACCGCGGCGCAAATAAACGAAGCTGCTCTGTCAATACATTAGAATATAATAATATATAAGAATATATAATACGAATAATAATATTATTATATATATATATATATTATTATATATATATATAATAATATTATTATTCGTATTATATATTCTTATATTATATATATATATAATAATATTATTATTCGTATTATATATTCTTATATATATATATATATATATATATATATATATATAGATATAGATATAGATATAGATATAGATATATATATATATATATATATATATATATATATAGATATAGATATAGATATAGATATAGATATATATATATATATATATATATATATATATATATATATATATATATATAATAATATAGAATATATAATTACGCATATATACAACGAAATAAAGTAGCCAACGTTGACAATCTTTATCGTTACTCACCGGCCACTATATCCTTTGGAACACGTGCAACCTAGGTCGCAAGGATTCTTGTCTTCGTCCCTCAACTGTTCGCCTAGATTGTACTCGTGGCCATTTACGTAACACTTGTCCCTCGACAAATTGTCCAAGTAGCTACAGTTGAACGCTTCGGGACAGCAATCGTTGGGATTTTTGTACACCGGCGTACAGTCGAGTTCCCGGTAAAACTTCAGCGGGCCCGGGCACTTCGTTTTGTCGCAGATCTCTTTGAAAAGAAAAATGCACGAGATGATCGACGAATCGGTCGGATCGGCAAACGGTTTTATCACAAGACGATGTCTCACCTCGAGCCGCGCAGGAGGCGACGAGAAGTGTCAGGAGGACGCAACGCGGTAGACACCGGTGACAATCACGACGCGCAGACATTGTCGAAGTGATCGCGCGGACAAATCGGCGTTCTTGCAGTCGCGTCGCATCTTTTATATCTCGTACCGACGCTGACCATGAGGAATATGGCAAGGTGAAGTGAGTGGGGCGTCCCATATGTCAAGGTCCTTTTAATGCGGGAACCCAAAATACATGACAAAATCGTGTTCGCTATTCGAACGGAAGCTAATTGCTAAATGGGAAATTGCGAATTTCGATTCTACTGGTTAAAAAATACAATTACGACGATCGAACATTTTTGTTCGTTCCCGGTAACGGTTATCGATGACGGAAATACGTATACTATCGCGGGCAACATTCGTGGACGAGAAAAATTCGCGACGGAAACGTTATTTCGTTCATCGATAACACTTATCGACTAGGAAAATTTATTTGAATTTTTCGTTGAAGTTGTGAAACAGTGTCGCGCTGCTCTTTGAAACGAGACCAGGGAAACACAAGCAGAGGCTAAGGAAACACAACGTACAGGGTGAGTCTCGTAGCATGACCGCACCAAATAACTCATAAAACATTTGTTCTGCGAGAAAATGTTTGAAATAGAAGTTGCACGGGTTCCACTTGGGCATATAGTATCGTAATCATAGTTTTACGTTATTTTGCTTTTTTATCAAGATACGAAGGTCACCTTCTATTGTTTAAATCGAATAGTTAACATCTCTTTCCGAATTCGGATAGATCGTTGTATTTTACATAAAAAGAGTATTACGTCGAATGGGGTCTAAAATACATAGTTACGGAGATATTAGAAAAAGTAAATCACGTTAATCAACGTGACCGTTAACACAACGTAATCGGACAACTTTGTTTACGAGCGGCCGATCGGTATTGGTGAACGCAGTCGTCTTATAAGTAACAACGTATGCAACAACGTGTTAGTCGTGCGTGTTTTGCAATAACAGTAGAAACTCTTGAAAATCTTTCTCGCTCTCTAATAATAAGATTACGTAATTATATTGATTGTAACGGGCAGCAGTTCGATCATCGCTTAAAATGAAACTTACTTTCGTTAACAAAATATTAATATCTCAGCAACTATGTATGTATATTAGACCCCGTTTAGTGCAATACTTTTTTATGTAGAATTCAACGGTTTATCAGAGTTCGGGAAAGAACATCAACTATTGCTATTTGAAAAATTGAAGGTCACCTTCGTATCTTGTGTGTGTGTGTGTGTGTGTGATATAAAATAACATAAAACTGATAACAATACTATATGTCCCCCTGGAAGCCATGCAACTTCTACCTGAGACATTATCTCGTACAACAAATATTTTGTGAGTTATGTGATGTGGTTATATTACGGAGCACCCTGTATAACAACTATGTTAACATATTATGTACAGTTACTTTCATTAGTATTCGGACACCTTTTAAAACGAAATAACTTTTATTTATTAATATAACTAATATATATAATAATAATACTATAATATATAATATATATAATAATTAATATAACTAATATTATAATAATATAATAATAATATAAATATAAATAATAATAATATTAATTAATATATTATACTAATAATATTAATTAGTATATTTATTAATAATTATTTATTAATACATTCATTAATAATTATTTATTAAAATAACTAACGGTTACACTCTTTCCACCATAATACCGAGATTTGTTAACGGCAAATAGACCTTCATAAATTGCCAATGAATTTACAAAAACGCAAACTAAAAATTCCACACAACGCCTGAAATCCTCGATAACCATTATAGGCAAACGAAATCAATTTTCTCACGGATAACACTTATAAGCAATCGAAACAGTGTTTCTTACTACGATAACTGTTGCGTCTAACAAATTTCCTTTCCTTCGTCGTTCATGATTGCGAACTATATAACTATTACTTGTAACTAAAAAGCAACCGAATGGAAATAGTAATTGTTATGCAACGATGTTTTCCGCTTCGGCTGTTTATCAAATTATGCGAGCAACGTGCGAAGGACATCTAACGACACGAATGCGGGAACGGAGCGGAGAGAGGAGGAATTTACGAAGAAGTTTCGCCGGTTTCTCTCCGTCTATTATTGAGCACATTTTTCAGTTTGTTTCTTTTTTATTATGTTTCTCCGTCGATTTCTCTGTCGCTGTTTCTGTGCCTCGGGAAACTCGATCACGGGGAGCAAACCATTCGACGCAGCGGATGACCTATCCACCGATAGGCTATCGGTCGCCACTCGAGCGTTCTTCAAATTCGTCACGTAGAATCAAATCATAGAAATTCGACAACCGGATACTAATGCACTGCTCGTAGAGACGACCGGAGACTCGATTATTTACAATGGACTAGGACATTAATTAAACATGCACGGATGAAACATCGCGGAAAATGCTTCGCTTGAAACGTGTTTCTCCAAGGTTAATCGGTCAAACGATACCATCTTCGTGATTACCGTAACCATCTGTCCGTGACGCACAAGATGAAACAATAGAATCACGAGGATCATCGGATACAATTTGCCGAGCTGCTTTATTACTTTCTAGAACTATACAAGGGGAAATCCCCTATATCGACGTATCGGTCAGAGGAGACAAAAACGCAGTTGACGGTCCAAATACCATATAATTAAATACCATAATTATAATACCATAATTAAAATCTAAAAAGTGTTTTCGTCAACGTTTAGTGGTGATTTACCGAGGTGATTGATTTTGCGCGTAAATACGTTTTTTAACAAGTGTCATCGATACCTTGTCAAGGCCGTTGTTATTAACAAATTTGTCGCGTTGTTAACAAGCAGGGAGATACATGCAACCCCGACAAAAGGAAAGGAATCCTGATTAATGGAGCAAGTTTCCAACACCTTGCCATTCCAGACATTCTAAGCGAAGCCAAGCTGACCGCAAGCGAACAGATATACAAGACACAAGCAGTAAGCCACACTTATTTTTATTTCCCATAGTCTCTTATATCTTTATAATAGTATTTAAATAGTATTTATATAAGTATTAGTATTATAATAGTATTTAAATAGTATTTAAATATATATATTTTCGTTTTACATACTTTTAGATTGATCCGTCCTATCATCGATAGAACGTAGCAGCGAAAACATCGAAGGCAGGAGCAGCGAGGACGTCACAGCCAGGAACAGATAAATCGGAGCGGATAAATTAATTTAATAAACACGTGTACGTATATACTTCATTCGAAATGAATTGTTCGCTGCATACCACTATAAAATAGAAAATAAAATTTTTTTTCCAATATTAGTTTTTAACTTTGATTATTTTCCTTTCCCCTATAACAATACTATATGTCCCCCTGGAAGCCATGCAACTTCTACCTGAGACATTATCTCGTACAACAAATATTTTGTGAGTTATGTGATGTGGTTATATTACGGAACACCCTGTATAACAACTATGTTAACATATTATGTACAGTTACTTTCATTAGTATTCGGACACCTTTTAAAACGAAATAACTTTTATTTATTAATATAACTAATATATATAATAATATAATAATAATAACTAATATTATAATAATATAATAATAATAATATTAGTTAATATATTATACTAATAATATTAATTAGTATATTTATTAATAATTATTAACTTTGATTATTTTCCTTTCCCCTACGTTATAGTGTATTAAGTAGATCTTTTCCGTTAGTTGTCTTCTGTTAGTTTGTATGATGGTGTACATAACTATTTTCGAAAAAAAATCTACTTAATTAATACACGCTTAATATATTCTGGCTCTAGAATCCAGAATTTGAATTACCGCTTCTAAACCGCCATACTGAATTTTAGTTCGTTCAAGTTTGTAGCTAGTTCAGATGGCAGTCAAAGCAGTGCCTCAAAAATTGACTAAGAGTCGAGCCTTCCTGAAGTCACCCAACTTAACTGTGACTAACTAGGGAGAGAAGGAAAGAGAGAGAAAATTAGCACCTGCGACAAAATTCGTTAACCACTTTGTAAATTATAAGTGATCTCAAGTGATTTCTTGATGAAAGAAGAAGGAAGTACATACTTATAACCTATAACGTACAAGATTGTTTATTTACATATCGACTCGTAGGCACAAGAAATAAATATTTCGTGGCATTACAATTTATAATTAACATTGAGTATTAAACCGTCTCTGTTAAAAAAATCTAAACTTTATTATAATAGGTCAATAACATAGTATAATATGGTGATATGTTAACTTTGCTACGAAAATCCTATTCACGTGGGTTAACCTATTTGTATCCATACTCAATACTTGATCAACATCTGGTGAAAAGATATTCGCAACCGAAAGTAATAATAAATATGAACGAAGTTTGTATAGTACACGACGAAGATAGCGACAATTTTCAAGTATCGCTTCGATATGTTAATAATGATTTAAATATCGACAGACAATTCAATTTTAGAAGAACAATGAACGAACCCATAAATAATTTTCTTCGAAGACTAGATTTGAATATAAATAATTGTATAACGAAAAAGCGCAAAAAGGGCAACAAACGTAAAGGGACTGATGATATAAATTCAACAGAAAACACAGTTGACAATATTGAAACCAAAATGATCAAATTAATGAAAAATAATTCAGATCTTGATGGTAATGTTAGTTGGAAGACGATGTTGGAAGACCCGTCAAATATAAAATTGATTATTTTTGATACAGAATATATGTTCAAACATAATGTACCTTCTGTCACTAAAATACAATTACCATCATGTATTTTAGTTGGCTTTCCTGCATATCCTTCAACGTTTGTATCACAATATGTTGATAAAACAAAATCAACTTTTAATTGGTATAAATGCGAAGGTGGCAAATGTATTCACGTTGGAGAAGGTTACGTATATACACCAAAACTATCTAACATGGGTTATAAATTAAAAGTGTCATGTATACCAAGAAACAATGATCAGATTGGACCTATGATAGAAGTTGTTTCTAATGGTGTAGTAGAAGCAGGTCCAGGACCCTGCCCATTTGAAACTAGACACACTTTTACTCAAAGTAATTTATCTGGAAAAAGGTAAATTCGAACAAAAAAAGTTTTGATTTTAAATTTATTTATTTAAATGGATCATTAGTAAATTATTTGAATTAAAGTTTTAGAGTAACATCCTATAACATACTGGCAGGTGTATATTCTGAAACTGGCTTTTCTAAAGAAACATTGTATCCATATTGTCCACAGTATGCTTTATCTAAGAATTATAGGAAATTGCTAATTCTTAAAGAATTAATAGGTAACTTTTCTTTTACCAACTACTTGTTATGAAAATAAACATATTTAAATGACAGTAACAAATTTTATTACAGGATATAATGCAGATATTATATGTCTACAAGAAGTAGACCTCAAAGTTTATGAAGATGACTTAGTACCATTTTTATCTACATTAAACTATAATGGCATATGTAATCTTAAAAATGAATCAAGAGAAGGACTTGCAATTTTTTATAATTGGGACAGATTTGATAAATTGGATTCAAATTTTAGTATTATAGCACATGATACAGATTCAAATGATTTTAATACTACATGGCTGCAGATTCAAAATGACAATGTAAAACAAATGTTTGTAGATAGAAATACGATTATACAGGTATTAAAAAACGACCTCTATTAGACTGTTAACAATATTATAAATACTAATTAACATTGTATCTATTTTTAATCTTGTTGTGTCCTTAATGCACATACCCACGTATGTTACGTATGTCACACTATATTAACAAAGAACAGCGTTAAACTGTATAAACTTCATTAAATTTAAAACAATGTTTTATTTTCGCGCGCGTGCCACGGAAGAATTGTATGACATCAATTTTCTCTTTGCAATCATGTGAAAACAAGTTTGAAAATTGATTTACAGATCTGGAATGACACATTGTGCATTAAGGAATTAATAGAATTCTTAATCATTATTTAAGGAAAGGACTTGTGAAAATCTTCAAATAATGATCTGACAATCTTTACTTATGTTTCATACATTTTTAAAAACTATCAAATAACTGTTGATAGATAATATGTCAATTAATCGTTTGAATATGTATAAATTGTGTTGTAGGCAATAGCGCTGAAATCTAAAGAAAATTCAGAAATCTTAATTGTTGGCAATACACATTTATATTTCCGACCAAACGCAGATCACATACGTTTACTACAAGCGTATTATTGTCTAATATACCTCCAAACATTTGCCCAAGAAACAAAACTAAAGGTAACTACATTCCAAAAGTTTCCGAATTAAAATTTGTAGAGAATTTTATTAACTAGATAAATTTCCAGAATCCAGAATGTAATGTTAGCATCTTGTACTGCGGGGACTTCAATAGTTCACCAGAAAATGGTATTTATCAATTAATGACTCAGAAACTTATTCCAGAAGATTATGCTGATTGGAAGTCATGTGAGTTAATGTTATAATAAGACAGGAATCTGCATAGAATATTTTGAATTTGTTTCTAATATTACCTTATTAATCTATTATAGGTCCTGAGCAAATCATAGAAAATGTAACTTTGAAGCATGATATTAATTTATCTAGTGCTTGTGGTACTCCAGAATTTACAAATTACACAAGTACTTTTTCTGGATGTTTGGATTATATATTTTATCAAACAGATTATTTAGGAGTAGA
Source organism: Megalopta genalis (assembly GCF_051020955.1). Classification (NCBI taxonomy): domain Eukaryota; kingdom Metazoa; phylum Arthropoda; class Insecta; order Hymenoptera; family Halictidae; genus Megalopta; species Megalopta genalis. The sequence continues at coordinate 9,931,031 of NC_135025.1, forward strand.
ACAGGTAATTCCAATGCCAAGTAAGGAGGAGCTAAGTTTGCATACCGGCCTTCCATCTGTAGTGTTTCCAAGTGATCATATTTCTTTATGTGTCGATTTAAAGTGGATAAAATAAAAATTAGTTTATCTTGAAAAAGTTGTATTTTTTATTAATTGGTTATACCTTGGGAGTCTTGCAATCGTCAGACTCGAACAATTTCTAGAGAGTTTAGGAACAAATGAATCCAGTGCAATCTAGAAATGTTCAAAGGTATTTTATAGGTATCTAGAAATATCTACTATCAATATTTATAAAGCAATGATGTATCTCCTAATTTATTACTAAATTGTACATGGTCTCGTATGAGTTTCATTTAGCCGTTAAAGTGCTATACTCTGCATTCATGTTTTCCATATCTCTAATCGAAATGATACAACTGACATTGTTGTAGTATATCATTAAAGCTCGATTATATTTTGTGAAATGTATAACTAATCGAGAGTTACTGTCACAGTTAAGTAAGATCTTCAGTTACATGAAAAATAGGGATTACAATAATGCATTATAAAAATATAACACAATATAATCAGACAGGAGAAATACGACCACATTGCTCAGTTTATGTTAATGTGGCATAAGAAGTGCAGTTGCGTCCAGTTCTCTGAATTTTTACTACCAGTTTTCGAAAAGATGACAGGACATACAGAAACTTGTAGGAATCTATAATGTATGGTAGAAGAGTGGAATCTCGTAGATTTCTATGCACGCCACTATAGTGGACAGAATATGCGCGCTTCTTTCTTCTAATTAACTTTAAGCATCAAAAGATTAAACAATAATTGCAACTTTAAAGAATTTTTACGAAACAACCGCAATACCTTTTCGTGTCAGTACTTTTAAAGTAACATTTGTAATCTTAAGTTAAATACATACAACAAATGAGTAACAAAGAATCTTTATATTCCGTTCTACAATAAAAAATGAAAAACTTATATACTTTACAGTCTTCCAAATTATAATACGCGAACGAACAGATATCGGGGAATTGCAAATTTACATTTGTATACTAGAAGATTTTCACTCACACATTCTGTATCACATTAACTTTGCTGTATATTTTATCAAAGTCCTACACTCACACTTCAGTAGTACGAAGTTCACTTTAGTATTTGTATTTATGAATGTTTGATGTTACTTTACAAAACATTTTGTACAATTTAACACGTTTGATTCTTTATTAATAGAGGCCTGCAGGATTAATGAAGAAGTGCTGAACATACTATTATCATCTAAGACATTGCTGTTCTGACGCTTTGTATAACTACAAACATTTGTATATGCCTATGGGTTAAAATTCATATTCTGTAATCTTTATGATGCGTTAGAAATCTGTACCTAAATACAATCAATATCAATTTATATGCATTTTTTCTTAAACTTGGAGATCAAAATTAATATTCTTTTTGTATAATTGGGAATGTTCGTAGACAATCTCTTTCTCTAACTGTAAGTTCTACAAAATGAAGGTTTAATTCACGAACACTCTGTGATTACAAGGCCATTATACATATATATAATTACATAAAAAGAATATATAATATTAGCACGAGATATAATTAGAGCCTTAAATATTAGCTTTGCGCCAATTTATTTTAATATTAACATTTTTAAAAATGCTCCTCACTATTATTATGATTATTGCCCTTATTCATATATAGAAGAAAAAATGTATACATGACATTTTCTGCCTGCAGACCTCTTGTTTTTCGGACTGTTTTAAGAAATTTATTAATATAACCTATATCTTTCTTAAATAAGTAGTCTCGGTAAATTTTGACATAGTCACAATAGATTTCCAGACTGTTTCGGTATTATATGCTTTATATGTATATACGTTGAAATTTTCCATTTTGTTGCTGTTTACTTTCATTACAATTGATTAAACGCCAAAATTTGTTCGTTTTTGTAAAATCGCGGATACTAATAGCCAAGTATCAAGTAGTCACTTTCTCGTCGCTGTGTAATACAGGTAACAATAAATTTGTTTGTAAGTGTTAATAATACGTAAATACATGAGTTACAATTTTGAATCATTCTATGTATTGCGTTAATAAATAACTACTTTTAAGGACGAACTCTTTCATCACGTACTAAATGTAACATTTAAAAGGTGAATTATCAAGGATAATTTCTTCCATTAATTGGTCAAGATTATTGACGCGTGAGTAGGTACAAACTGAAACTTTACATTGAATACGCATTGTAAAGTATTTTATCACGTTTTAGACAAAACGGAACAAGAACACTTCCACGTCTGAACGCGTAAGTAGCAACGCGTAGCGTAAGATTACCCTCATGCGCTCAATTATATTGACATTTTAACGATATCATTACAGTAACAAAGTTTCCCTTTTTCTATCTTAATATCGACAAGAAAAAATGTAATACTATAAGAATTTACAAGTTTATACGTTGTTTTTCGGTATTTAAGATCACATTCCTCTTCTGGGTGCGCTTGGGACCAACAATTGTAAGGCGGTCATCGCATCCGGAAATAATGAATGGTAATTTACAACTGGTACATATGCTGCAGTGATCACGCGTCCCGCAAACCAACGGCCATGTAAAGAATTCACAGCCGCAACCGCTGTTGCAATTGATGGACATTTGACGTAAACATTACCTTGAGGAGAAGCCTGGTCTACATATACATGCAATACACCACCATGTTTGTTGCATTCTTCGATAACATCGTCGCGAATTTCTTTCGCCCAATTTGGATTTGTCTCACTGAAACAAAGTAATACAGTTTTATTAGTTTTCATTTAATTCATTTATACTAGCTTGCCGCGCAGCAGATTAGGTAATGTGTTAAGTTATCCCTACTTAACATACGTGAATACCATTACGCATGATATTATTTGAAGATAACTTTTTTTAATATCGCATATACGTTCCCCCAATAAAAGAACGAAAAATCTACTACTGGGTCTACAGATATGCATTTTTAGGATGTTGAAATTAATTAATGTAACTTACTTTTGCGGATCAAACATATTTGATAGCATAAAACATTGCGTTGCAATAGGGGGAGCAGCTTGTGGTGGTGGTTGTGGCGTAGACATAACAGGTGCCATGTTTAAAGCATTTGCAGCTGCGGGAGGAATTTCAAGTCCAGTTCCTTCTGCTAATTTGAACATTAATTGTAACCTAGAAAGCATTTCAATGTGATACTTAGTATTTCTAGAGTATAAAATAAGCACATTTTTAAAATACAATAGACTCCCATATAACACGAGTTCTTATAACGCGTCAATCATATTGTGATGATTATTTTCATATAATGCAATTTCTCGCACCACACGCTATAAAATAAAATGAAAATAAGTAAAACGAATAACTAATTACACTGGAACGAAGACATTAAACATAGCTTTGAACGATTCTAATTGTAACTAATAATCAACACTACAAAAGTGTTTTACCAGTCCTGATCAACTACTTATCACTATCATTACATAATTAATTTGATAAATTATTTCTATTATTGAATTTATATGGAACAAAATGTTTCATTCACACATATTAGGTATATTACTTCTACTTTAAGAGGAAAACTTTCGTATGTCACTATTTCCTATAACAAGCATTAATACAACCCGTAACGCATCACCGCGGTATACAGGATTCCACTGTAAATTTAAATTCTATATAAGAATTCTTCTTTACCTTCCAGTAGCACCTAAGTCAATACCACTCCTGTCTAGTTCATCAGTATCAAGAAGCGAAGGTCCTTGTATTAAATCTGTACGTTCTGTGACATTACCAACTTTCATAGGTCTGCCAGCAAGTTCAAAACCATTTAATTGTTCCAAAGCTTTTTTCGCATCGTCAGCATTCCTAAACTATAAACATACGAACATCAAATAAAATGACGAAGTAAAATAAGCAACTTATAATGTTTATTAATACATACGGTTAAGAATCCGTAGCCTTTGCTTCGACCAGTTTCTGGATCCATAATTAACTGAATATTATCAATTTTTCCGAACGGTTCGAAAATTCCACGAAGCATATCTTCGGTAATGTTAAAGTGAAGAGATCCAACATATAATCTCATAGGACCTGTCTGACCCTTTGGCATCAAGTTCGGCATAGAATTACCCATACGATTTTTTTCGGCTTGAGTGTGTTGTACAACTATAGGAACGCCAAGAAGCTTTTGGCCCGATAAACCAAGAGCCTGAAAACAAAATCAATGTAATATGTAGCCAGAAAATTTCTCAATACGATATATTATTTTTTTTATCACTAACCAGAGTAACGCTTTCGGGATCCTTGAATTCAACATACGCTATCCCTTTAAATCTTCTTGTCTTGTTGCAGGTAATGAGTCGAACATCTTGAACTTTGCCAACGCTGGAGAAAAATTCTTCTAAATCTCGTGCACGTATACGTTGACTTAACTGCATACAAAACACTGTTCGTGCGTCTCGTTCTTCTGGCGTTAATTCGTCGTTTCTACTACAGGACATATAAAAATATAATATTAATAATATAATTGTAATAAAAAATAAACTATCAGTTCAACAATTATATTTGAAAATTTTAACATTGTTAAGGAGTGCTTACATTCCAAGGGGACTAACACCTTTTCCAAATGGCGGTCTCGCTCTAGGAAGTGTGATCGGTGTAAGTGACCGTTTTCTTCTTCTGTCTCGATCCCGGTCTCTGTCTCGCCGATCCCTGTCTCTGTCGCCATCTCTTTCTCTATCACGGTCTCGTCGATCTCTTGATCTTGATCTGCGTCTACGATCACGATCACGATCACGATCTCTGTCTCTGTCACGATCTCTGTCTCTATCTCTATCACGATCGCGTCGATCTTTTTCCCTACGATCTCGCGATCGAGAACGGGAACGAGAACGGTGTTTACTCTTCCTACAAATCAGAAAATCAAAAAGGAACATTTTAGATTAAAAAAATTTCACTTATTTATGACGTGTAATGTTATGTTACGTAAGATATAAATAAAATTTATTAATCAATGTAAATTTCGCTTGTGCAGCATTATTTCGATATTGCAAAGTAACTTCCACAGAAATACGATATTCAGATCTACTATTTGGAACAATTATTGGTACGAAGTTTGTAAATATAGGAATTTGATTACTTTATACTAATGCCAATATAGTTTTTAGCAATGTGCCATGAACAAAGTCTAGGTAACCCCTCAACGAATACAAATATTTTATTTTACTTACAATCAAATGAATATCTATTCATTATTACATCTATAACAAATGAAAACATAAAAGTGAAGATATAAAGAGAAGGAACATATGAAAAAATGTACAGAAAATAATCTATGAACACAAATAAAAATGTAACATGAGCCTCTCGAGATAAGATAAAATAACTTAGTTCATACAAGGTATGAAGCCTGGCAACATATCAGAGAACAGCAATTCATACAACATATAAAGCTGATCGCTGAGGGATTAAACCTTTAAATAAAATTATATGCAACATTCTGTAATAAACAACAAAATAAGAAAAATACAGCCTCTTTTTGCAAAAGCAAAATTTTGATAATACTTCTCAACCCTCTTTTTACACTTAGAATCTCCATTAATGAGAACTTACTATATTTCACATTTGTAACAGAATCTGTGTAGTACAGATATTCTTCCTAAATACTTACCATCTTTGGGTTTAACCTTTGGAATTATGAAAATAACCAGCATTTACACTAATTGTATGGGGTCTATAACAAAGAGAATATAACTTCAAGTAGCTATATATGTGCGCAAAATAACTGTTTTGATATTTTCACAGAAGATTAATATACACCTTAATTTAGAATGTTAAAAGTTCAAAGGAAACCATATAGGCACTTTTAAAAAAACTTTATGTATTCTTTAAAACAATGTCTTATAAGAGTAGTGGATATTGATCTATCATATTTTCAAGATAAATAGAAATAACAAAGTTACAATTTGTAATTGAGAAATACTTGGGACATAAATATCCAATTCTCTTATTATCCCTAGTATTTAATATTTTACTGATTATAAGTTTAAAAAATCATTTAATGCACTGCAACAGTATTGTATAAAATGTGATTTAGGGTGAGGAATGGAATAAAAAAATTGTTTGATCATGTTCTAGATTTAACTTAAGATTCTATAATACTTTGTGCTCTGAAGTATCTATCTTTAAATGGCAATGTGATTAATATTAATACAGCATACACTTTATAATCATAAAAGCACAAAAGGTAGATATTTTCTGAACAATTAATGCAATTAACAAAATAATGAGCACAAAGCATTGATTAAAATAACTAAGAATATCGAATATACTTACCCAGATGTTTTACGGCTAGACCCATTCTCCTTGGAAGATTTGTCTTTGGATGAGGAGTCCTGCTCCTACGAACAGCAAACAGTTGAATGCCATGCCAGCCAGCCGATGTGGCAGGGACGCGCGAACAAGGGGACAAAAAGCAAATCATAGAACGTTAGTAAATTTTGCAACAACAGGTTGTGTACAAATTGTACAATTAAAGTCTGACAATAGTATCAGAAATAAAATATATTGGTAATAAAGTTCTTTCTTCTGTTAATCTTTATAACCATGTAGACAATTCTCCTTTCAGCATTATATTATCGAAGATGTATATGCTGCTGAACGATGGTGCACTCTTGTGCTCTTTCTCTTTTCCAGGTACATTATATTGGTCTCTGGGGGCTGAGATGGGGAGACAGAGAAGAAAAAGAGAGAGAGACAGACGGGGCGAGCTTAGTGTTGCGATGCCTCGCATACACCTGGCTCAAACTTACCAATCGTTTTATCGGGTTTTAGGAAAGCATTGCAATCTTGGGTTGAGCATGCCTTGGTCTTAAACTACCAATGGCCAACCACACATCCTTTTTCTTCTGCAAAAGAGAGCCCTCATCAAAGACAGTACGTTTTTATTGTAACACGAGATGTGAACCCTAATTGCTAGCCTACAAACCCTTCATATATAGTGAATTAACTATCTCTATCCATGTAAAAGGAACAAAACGATCAACGATCATTTGCAGCTTCCAGTAGATACATATTGCTAGGTATCTTTATATGGAGAAAATGTTTCAAACGATTGAAAGGAATTAGTAAACCACATTGATGTAATGAAATAATGAAAATGATGTAAATGTAATAATGGTATAGGAATCATTGATTTATATCTGAGAACAATGTCTTAAAACTCTGGATTGTGATTACGAATATTTTATAAAACATTTTCTCATTTAGAATGCCCTAATTGATATTCCTGCTCGCCAATTTACCATGCATTTTTTTTATGAAGCAATAGTTTCAAATTTATAACCGTATAAATGATACTTCTTTAATGATAAATTAGAAAAAATGTTAAATTAAACAATAAAGCATATACATTGGTAAATGCTTTATCTCCAGTTTTCATAACCAATATAAATTTCACTAATATTACAATATTAATTTTACTAATAATATATTCACTTTAGCTCAAACCTTATATTTTGTATTATCTGAAAAATAGCTCTTTTAGACACTAATATGGTCCTATTTTATGACGTATTTTTCCTTAATAGTACAAATATTTAGTTTAACTAAATGCGCTTCCTCATTGACATAAGGCTACCTGATTATTTTATTCAAGTTTAAATAACATTTCAACATCTGTTTCTAAAAAACATGATTAGGACATAATTGTCTACAAACACATATATGCATAAAATACATTGCACATGAAATATCCCTATACATCAGAAATTACCAAGTCAACAAAAAAAGGTTTTAATTTCAAAGACTACAGAATATTGTTATTAGTTCCCCTAACATTGCAGGAAATATATGTAGAAGGTGTGTTTTTAACACGAAGTATTACAACCATAGCATATAAATCTATGAATGCATATTTATTTAATCGCTCAGCATATTTCTCCACGCTTTATGCATTTTGTAAAGATAAAAAGCACAGCATGGCACATGGCAGAACAGCACCTAATGATATTTTTCCTTTTTCATTATTTTGATTATTATGATCATAGAACATCATTTCACATGTCTTTTCCTTCCCTATGGTCATACATAGATGACAATAGCAATTCTATCTACATCGTGAAAATAATAAACGTTACTCTTTCTGTGAAAGTAAAATTCAAAGAAAAAAATGAGAATAAAGAAAGAAAAAAGAATTAAGTAAAAATGATGTTAGTGATGGCTTTTCTTAATACCTCGTATTTCAAGTGCATTCTAGGAACTCGCTGCCGAACATCCTACGAGCGCGAGGGTACATGTTACGTACCATCTATAAGTACAGAAAACGGAGGTATTGATCAATAGTCGGTATGAAAGACAAGGGTGTACTTTGTTCTACATGTATATACAGGAAGTAAGGATGGATGTTTCTATATTTTTTTCTTTCTCGAACGCAACAAAACTGAACACATCCAGAACAGCACACCACCGTAAGTGGATTCTGCGTGCGTCGAGATTAGAGTAGGCTTTAGAGGATTAAAAAAAAGAGAGAGACAGGACCTCGAGGGAACAAACCGAGACATAAAAAAAGAAGAAAAAGAAAAGCAAAAAAGAAAGAATTAAGTCTTACCCCTTTTTTGTATGGTGCCTCCAGCATCGCCTCGACATCCAAATCCTCCGCCATTGCGAGAGTCGGAGAGTTTTCTGAAATACCACGCATTAGCACTGGATAAACCAAAAACGACTACGATGATCGAAAGAAATGAAATGTGAAGATATTGTATAACGTACAGACTAGCGAGCGTTTTTAATTATATGATTTCAAACGTCTGAATAATTATTTAAAAGTGTAACGATCAATAACGAAGATGCGTGAATAAGAACGCAATCATACGCCACGCGATGACCAAAAGAAAATGGAAGACCGGATATAGATTGATATGGATGCAAAAGCCCAGCGCTACAGCGCCACCATCACCGGAAGTAAACGTTATGTTGAGAAGGACAACAACTGTTACAGTAGTGCCTCGGAATACTAATAATGAATGATGTTGGGGGGGCAAAACGCTCAGAAATATGAGAGTAGGTGCAGAAACTGCTTTTCTCTGATTGGTTGGCGCTTCACAGCTAAACAGTACTGCCCTCACAGAGTTAGACAAAGAAAGGAACTAACAAGTAAGCAAGCATTTACATATTCGGCATTGTACAATTATTCAAGTCATAAAGCGAATATTTGTTAACTGTTCTTGTTTTTAAGTAGTTTTATGAGGATATATTTATACGAAGCATTGATGATCAGTTCAATTGGTGGTTAAAAAGTTATACAAAAAATGTCCGTACGCTTGAGATGCATAATTAGGTTTCCGGTAATTTCTGTATACGTTGATAACAAAAAGATTGCTCGCTTTTATATTTTACAAACATGTAAATTACACATTCAGAAAGTAAAAGATAGTTCCTAAAATTATATTTAACAAATGCAATAAAATATTTAATTACCTAAACTTATTTAATTTAATTACCCACACTGCATTTCTCAATCCGGAGAATATTTCTATTTGAATTGAGTTTCTTTTTCATCCCTAATAGAAAACGTCGGTGACTCCATCTTGTATTTATCAAATAGCTACACATCTCTGGGTAATACCATAACTATAACGAAATTTGTACGGTCAGATACCGCTCTGGCACATGCTAGATCTTTTCGACCACGGGCGCCGAGCGATTTACAACCTCCCGTGTGTTCCATAGGCTCCTCTATTTAATAATAACGGTCCTTTTCAGGCCCTCAAATTCATGCAAGCAGGAAAGTTCTTCCGTATATTCGTCATTTCTATTCGCAGTCTCTCGATTAAAAGGACCAAGTTTCGAGGACCCATAACGAAATGTTTCCATTTCTTTTTTGCCTATAATTGCCATTATTTCCTATTAGTTCCTCTACTAATATGTCAATCTAATCTAGTCGTAATACATATTTCGCTGGCTGTGTTTTTATAGTTAATTATAACCATACGGGTTTCTATGCTATTTGGACATTCAAATACGCGCGCTATCATGCCGATAGGGATTAATAAAATGGCCACTATCTGGATTCGATTACAATACGTAATACATTACATACATGTTTTGAAATTTACAATTGGATTTTTAAAAATTTTCCCAAATTTGTCATTAATTGCATCATTATTAATTCTTTCATTTTCTATTGAATTAATATATGTTGAACTTTATTTTCAAATAATTTGAATAAAATTGAAAATATTTAAAAAATTCATATCAAAAATGGGTTTATATAATAGCTACTATACACTTTTTGTATGCCAATTATTATTGTATATACATGTACCCTTTTGATACTGTTAAATGCACAATGTGCATACGAAAACAGGCTTCATACATTATAATGTATTTTATTTTTACATAGTACTTTTAGTATTTTCTCCGAAAGACAGTGTCCTCTGTCGGAGAAATATCGAAACGTGTTTTACACTACATATTGACGTGTCCTTTACAGAAGGCACTGCGTCCTTCCAGAATCAGTGTATAATTTTGTCTTAGACACAATTGTATGACGTAACAATCTGGTGCAGTTTGTCTAGTGGCCATTTTGTTTTCAATCGCACGACTGATTAAGGTATTTTATGCAAAAATATTTTGTGTAATTTTAGAATATTTAGGCAATGAAATTTTCAAGAAAGTTGTAGGAAGGTTTTCATTATACTTTTATGGGTGCTCATTTAGATACAAATCTAAAGTTCATATTTCATTTTGGGTAAGGGTTGTCCATCAAATTTCGTGTTTTTCTCCTCAATTACCTTTTGTCATAGTTTTCACTACCAGCCCCGTTGTGAATTAATAATTTGTGTATTAGAAAATAACTATATTCTTTGATGTCTAAATTATAAATTTATTATTTAAAAGGAATTAGAAGAATTCATCCTTTCTTCAACGTTTCAGTTTTGTATGGTATTACGTTATATTGAATGTACTTAATCATAATTTAATACAGCTCTAGTCTCAAGAAACTTTCATATTCATAAAATAAACGCATTTTGTATTGACAGTGTCCTTCAGACAATGTGTTCCACATACTTTTTCGAAAGTGACTACAGGGATTATATTTTCAATTATCAGTTGATTCAAATTGATTATAATGAACAACGTAGTTTAATGTATCATTGTTAAAATTATGCGAATACTGAATATAATAAGTATCAATGAAGGTACATTTATATACAAATTATATAACAATACAGAATCATATCTTATGAAAAAATGAGTATTGGGAATATAATACAAATTATAAAGCTATAGTATAGTAGTTGAACAAGGTATTCCTAAGTGATAATAGTCATATATTTATAATTATAGATTAGGCATCCAATCAAAGCTGGATTTTGTTGTGCATGTAGATAAGTAATGAAACATATCTAATACGTTTGGATTGTTTTTTCTAAATCCTCATAAAACTAAATAAATCCAAGCTTTGATTGAACTCTCTTCGTTTGAGTGCTGATAAAAAATTTGGTCTCTCGCTATAAATCCGCTTGTCTCTTGCAAACGCGTACATTTAAAACCAATCAGATAAAGGCGTGGTAAGAAGAAATGGGCATTGTACTTATAGAAGGCAGTTTCTATCCTTGTAGGTGTCCATCTGTCCATTCAGCCTGGTGAGAGAGACACACAAGCGCAACAATGGATTCAAAGCGGCATGAACGCGGCTCCAAGTCCAATACAGACTCACCGCCCGCTCCACCTTCGCCTCCTATGTATAGCACATCGTATACAACGTACGATGGATACAAAAACAGAATGTCATCACGTCGATCACCATCACCCTTGGACTATAGAAGCTGTAGAACATCCAGAAATGATTCACCACAGGATAGACGTAGAAGAAGACGCAGTGGTTCAAAATCTCCCCCAAGTCGATCACACAGACGATCTCGGTCATCTGACAGGGACAAAGATCGAGATAGGGACAGGGATCGATCAAGAAAATATTCTAGAAGAGATAGATCGAGATCTAGATCAAGAGGTAGGTCAAGATCTAGAGACAGAAGACGCAGCCGTAGTCGTAATAGGAGCAGAGATAGACATCGAGGCAGAGAAAGCCGTAGATATCACAGAGCACAGTCATACGAATCAGATACAGCTGAAGATAATACTGAAACAACTGTACAGCAACCGATTGTTCCTCCACAATCTAATGCTTTTAAAAATGATGGTAGTTTTATGGAAATGTTCAAAAAAATGCAGGAACAAATGCAACCAACACAAAAACCGACGACTTCTGTTCTAGAAGAGAAAAGTGTTGTTCCCCCACCATTAATGGTAGGAAAGAGGCGAGGAGGAAGGATTTTGAAAACTGGAATGGTTGCTAAACCAAAGACTGAACAAACTGTTGAGCAGCCCAAGGATGCTTGGTCGCTTTATATGGCTGAAGTGAAAAAATATAGAGAAGTTTGTTGTCAAGAAGAAGACAACACTAGACCACTGGTCAAATAGCTGAATTTGACTTCACATTTCATACTTTGTTATTTTGTTTCAACTGTAATGAATGTGCTTTTGGAAAATGCTCTATTCCTTATAACATTTTCATGATTACGTTTCAATGTACAGAATGGCTATCTACAAAGTGTAAAAACTTTGTGCTCAAATTATTTTAAATTTTTATAAACTTTGAACTTCAAGTAATGATTTGGACTATGAAGCATATGAATGAAAAGTGTAATGCAATAAATCCACTTTCCTTGTCAACTATCACATAAAATGTACAAATATGTTAATCAGATATCACAAATGCATACTATCAGATTATAAAGTAATTAAACGTAAATAGCATTGTTAAACACTATGAAATTGGAAAATATCTGTAGTGATAAATAACTATTATTTGTGATAGTGGTAAGTGGTGCAAGAGACAAATGGACTACAGCGAGAGACACATACAGAGAGTTTGCCTTTGGGGACAAAAGGGAGGGTAAAATATGTATCTCGGTCAATAAATATAATAGATTAAGTAGCTTGTAACTTGTTAAGCAGCAACACAAAATGGTCAGTTACACGAAAATTGGAACTCCTGATACGGCTGTCCTTAATGTGGGCGATATCAAGCCAATGACAGCACCATTTGACCCAAGATTCCCAAATCAAAACCAAACAAGGTAAATAATAAAATAAACTAATGTTTCGTTTTATAGTAATAATTTGCATTCATCTGAAACTCACCTATTCATATTGTTTTGGATACAGATATTGTTACAGTAGCTATTTGGACTTTCATCGCTGTAAAAAACGTCACAGCGAGGAGTATGAAGCTTGTAAATATTTCAAGAAAGTTTATAATGCTATGTGCCCTAATGATTGGGTAGAAAAGTGGGATGAGCAGATTGAGCAGGGAACGTTTCCAGGAAATATATAATGAACCAAGGCATTACATAACGTATGCCTCATCTTTTAGTGATATTGTTTACATCAAAACAGGATCTTGAACTTTTAATTTCCTGTTTGTAAAGTAATTAATATCAAATAAATTAAGGATAGTCTTATTTCTATCAATTTCCATCAGTCATTTTTCCTTTTCTCAATTTAAGATGGTGTAGCCACTTAGTATAAATAAAAACTACACGGAAACAATATCCTATATTTAATTAAAACAGTTAGTAAACATAAAGTATCAAAGTATGGAAATTATTAATGATTAAACCCTTTATTTTTACAAGTCGCTTCTTTAATTGATATTGATAAAAGAGTATTAGAGTTTTATTTATTTTTACATAATTTAGTTTTTGATTTTCGTAAATTGCTTATTGTAAATAAATAATATAGAAAATGTGATTTTTCAGGATAGTAATGAATCATTTAATATTTAACAAGTATATTCTCCTTTACGTTTTTTAGCTTTGTTCAAATTAGATGATTAGACTTAAAACTTTGTACATAATAAATGTGCATAGAACGCATGTCTATACATAATTTTTTCTATATATATTATTCTGGTCGCTTATTGTTAGTATGAGCAGCGCGCGCTACAAAGTTGATTTTTTTCAGTGAAACCAGATGTTGTCTTTAGAAAGCCGCCATTTTTTTATTTTTCAAAATTATTGAAAATTCGTACACTGTTTTGGAGAAAATATATTTTTGTTTAAATTTGTAGAAGTTTTTGTTATCGACCATATTTCTATTACTGTTTGTAACAAACTTTTTGTTCGGTGGAATTAGGGGATTTTTGTAGGTACGGGTGCCCGTGGAGCGATAAAGCGCTCTGCTTGCGAAGGATAAGTGTGATAACAAAATAACGGTCTCAGAATAAAGTCTTCCGTTTTTTGTGGAGTTTTGAATCTTCTTCCAGCTTCCTTTCCCGTCCTTCCAACTCTGCCACAATAGGAAGATTGGGATCTTTCAGCTGGATGCTGATTCGTTCGATGGCCGTCTTTCGGTCGTAACTCTATGATGATTGGCAGTGATGGGGCCTCGACAGCGCGCGCACGAGAGTGAGAATGCGTGGGATTTGATCGGCGCACAAGGGAAAAGCCCGCTAAAATGAAGGTGGTAGAGGTGCTATACGCGAAGATTTCGGGCTCGGGGACTTAAAAGAGAAATCCGGGAGGTTCTTAACTTCCTATCCTGAAGGATTCAGAGCTTCGATTCTGTCTACATGAAATTGGAGAAGATCTTTCAAAAGACCACGCGATTTCTCCTGCATTCCTCAACTAATCAAACTTAATTAACTAAAATCTTATCGAGGAATTTCATGGCAACTCTCTCTATACTATATCTCATCTCTATACTATACTATATACATAAGCTATGAAATAGACAATTATGATCATAACGTTATATTTTATATTCAAATTCCCCCGTATCGCCATTTGTCAGAGATTATAGTACGGTAGCGCCATCGCAAATTATATCTATGTCGCGTGGCCACGCAACAATTCCAATGGTAATTTTCAATGTCAGTGTTGCCAACACTGTTACCAAGTCATTGTACCTCAACTCCTGTACATTTTTCATCCTCTCTAAGGAAGCGTTTGTATCTCCACCATTTTATTACGAATCCAATGCATAGTGAATCCTGTTTTAGTATTGCATCGTCAACCAATCAGAGTAAATCAAATTCCACTTCTATTATCGCTGATGGAGTGAGGCGCGGCCGGAAAGGTTTGCAGGAGTTGAGATTCTATGTGTAGTTCGATGTTACATCTAGTGATTTTTACATAGTTAATGCCAGAGTCAATTTCCTCAAGAAAAGAACAAGAACGAACCTTATTGTCGTTTATCCCAACAACCGAAAACATGGCCGAGGTACGTGTTATAGATGCGTTAAAAATATCGAATGGAATCATTCTCATTTGTTATAAAAATTACAAGTAATCATATTAATACGATCCATATGTTCTTCCTCTTACTAAGGAAAGCAGTATTATTGTTTAAGATAAAACTTTATTTTCGTACTTGTACATAACCTCTTTCTCATTTTATTATAATATGAATTCCAGCAAGAAGAAACTCAAAAGAAGAAGAGGACTTTCCGAAAGTTCACCTTTCGGGGAGTTGACCTTGATCAACTTTTGGATATGCCAAAGTAAGTACTATGTTTCATATAAATTAGGATCAACATAAATGATCAGTCAAGCAATAGCTGTTAAACATATTTATCGTTCATGCTGTAAACACAGATACTTATTTACAGTGAGCAACTTTCGGTTTTGATGCATGCTCGTGCTCGAAGACGATTTGCCCATGGTATGAAGCGTAAGTCTATGGCTCTTGTGAAGAAGCTACGTAAGGCAAAGAAGGAAACACCGCCAAATGAAAAACCAGAGATTGTCAAGACTCATCTGCGTAATATGATTATTGTACCAGAAATGGTTGGATCTATTGTTGGTGTATATAATGGCAAAACATTCAATCAGGTGGAAATCAAACCAGAAATGATTGGCCATTACTTAGGAGAGTTTTCGGTTACCTACAAACCTGTAAAACATGGTAGACCAGGTATCGGTGCTACTCATTCCTCACGATTTATTCCACTCAAGTAATTTGTATTCTTACAAATATAAGATGTAAAACCTATGCAGTTTTATTTTCTTTAGCGCCTTTAACACACCTCAGCAATCCAGAAAATACGTCCTGGTCTGTTCATCGCATTTGTATAAACCAGGGCTCGGAATTAATTGCACATGACTGAGACGGGACATTTTCGGAGACTGCTTTGAAATGTGCTTCAAAGTGGCATCATTCAATGCCATTTGTGAGATTTTTTCTCCACCATTGTGCAGCACATTTTAGAGAAGTCTCCGAAAATGCTCAGTCTCTGTTGCGAGTAAGTTAATTCTGAGCCCTGATCTTATACGTACACATGTACCATGGATCTGATATCCATGATATTCTGAACAACTGTTTTCTTTTTCATTCAGGCTCAGCTTTAGTAAATTGTAATTACAGTAAATTCTACCTAATTATCCTTCAGCTTGTAAACAAAAATGGAAAGATAATTTGGGAAGAGGAGATACAATTATTTGAGCTTCAAGGCCTGTGTGTCTATTGATGTCAGGGATTCTGCTTGAAATGGATTTCTCTAATGGAAATCCATTGGCATCATGCAATCCCATTTATAATGTGTGGGTGATTCTCCCACTCTTACTTTTCTGGGAGAAAGTCATAAATCGGTCAGAATACTGGAAGTTAGGTGGGAAGAGGGAGGGTCTGACTCTTTAATTACTAACTCTCCCCACCACCTAACCCAAACCTAATTCTATGAGGGAAATTACTTATTAACTAACATGGTTAGGCTCCTTATATTTGATCCAAACTAAAAAGTTCATCCGTTATGTATACTCCTTATAGGTGTGTCATCGTGGCGATTCTGGCTAACAATCCATTGCTGAGACAGGATCCACTGTAGGTTGAATGTGCAGTAAAGTGGTGGCGATGTGCGCGCCAGCTTAGGGAGTAAGAAATGCATGCAGGAGTAGGTCTCATTAATGTATATGATCTATGGTCTTAGGTCCATAAAGTTTTTTTAAAAATATTTATTTCTTGATTCTTATTACAGATCTTTGATTTTATTGCGGCGAGAAATAACATAATAAAAACAATTCAACAATAGATATCTTTTTTTATATAAATGTTTAACTTATGTCCTTAACCTAGAGGCACTTTAAACTACTTAATATGTATGTCTAAAAGAGAATAGTTATAATTTAATATTTGGATATCAGGTTTATACTTAGCTTCAATGGAAACTAGTTAGTATTGCATTAATAAGTACTTGTATGGTGGTATAAAAAATAGTCAGTAAAAAATGTCATCACTGTATGAATTAGTTATCACAGTTTATCCTTATTTACTAGTTCTTTGGTATCCTTACTTACCTTAATACTATTTACTAAATTGAAGATATATCTATTTACACTTAGGTCTATGAAGTCGACCAGAGGCCGTCAACTCTACATGAAAAAGTGGATGCGCTTTTTTGTTTGCCATCTGAGCTAGCTGCAGACTTGAACGAACTAAAATTCAATCCGCATGCGCATTTGGTGGACTGTGGTAGACCATGTGTCGGTGCAACGCCATTCTCGCCATTCTGAGCGAAGCCAAGCTGACCACTTATTTTTATTTCCCATAATCATATCTATGCAATAGTATTTAAAGTACATATATCTCTGTTTTACATTCTTTTAGATTGATCCAGTCTATCATCGATAACATAGCAGCGAAGACATCAAAGCCAGAAGCAGCGAGGACATCGCAGCCAGAAGTAGCAAAGACATTGGAGCGAATCAATCAATTTGATAAACAAGTGTACGTATATACTTCATTAGAAATGAATTTTTTGCTGTATACGACTATAAAATAGAAAATAAAAAATTTTTTTCCCATATTAGTTTTTGACTTTGATTATTTTCTATTCCCCTGTGTTACAGTATATTAAGTACATTATTTCGAAATTAGGTTATATGTACCATTATGTTGCTTCTTTTAGTTTGTATGACGGGGTACATAACTATTTTCGAAACAAATGTAATACATTCTGGTAATGGAATCAAGAATTTGAATTACTACTTCTAAACCGCCATATTCAATTTTAGTTCGCCCAAGTCTGCAGCTAGCTCAGATGGCAGTCGAAAGAGTGCTCCCACTTTTCCCTATAGAGTTGATGGCCCTTGGCCTCTAGTATAGAGTTGTAGCGTAGCCCTCTGGTAGCGAGTAACTGCAAGTAGCTGATCGCGTATGGTCGCGTGGTAATAGACGAATAGGTCGATGAAAATAATCAGACACTCAGCAACTGAGTGAAACCTGAAAGGATGTGGCTGGAAGAATGTGACAGCTTTGCGGAATTATGTCGGGGATATCTACCATATTATTTACTTATCATTTTACCGATCTTTATTATTATCTCCCCGGTCAACCCAGTTACGGCATCGCATGAGTTTCCCGTGTATCGGATGCACCAGTATGACTTGCACGGTGAACCTCACGGTAACGTAATTTCTACGTTTTTTTTGACTTGTATGAACACTAAGTTCGGAATAAAATGAAACTTCGAATTCAGGTTGCCGCAACGCTCCAATTTCATTAGAGGCGAGGTCTCTTACTGGATGGAGCACTTCCAGGCACTGTGTAGTTGCGCGAGCCTTGGATCTCACGCCAACCCTGTTCCATACCATTAAAAATAAGGCCGGTGCTCTCATAGTCGTTTTACCAGAAAGGATCAATGACCTGACATCAGAGGAGAGACAGGTTATTGCTTTACTTAATTTTAACCCTTCAAGTGCGGAGCTGCTTAGTTCTTAATACTCCTTGATGATGGTATGTGGTGTGGGTTAACATGTTTACTATCGTGGACAATCTCAGCTATTTAATAGGAGCTCTATTACTTTTGCTGGGCTAGTAATAATGTTTCACTCAATTCTATTGGTAGCAAATATATTGCAGTTCATTGTTCCCAAGTAAACCAACTGTTATTGCTCATTCCAGCATATTATGATCCTTGAAGAGTCTATGATATTTGGACCAGAAACAATGATACCAGTTTACTTTGCTAAATGGCACCCAAGTCTGCAGACAATTCTAAATGACCTCTCTCATGGATTTATTACTGATGAGAAAGCTGGTTCTGCTGCAGAGGCAATGTTTAACTCTATATCTGCCAGTGGTTATCAAGTAGTTGTGCCATCTGGTCAAGCACTTATTAAAACAGATGTTAAAGTGGCTACATTACATGGTAAACTGGCTGGTACCAGAGAAGATGAGAAATTGCCAACAATAGCTTTGGTGACACATTATGATAGTACAGGAGTTGCACCTGTAAGTGTGTTCTTACCATAAGATTAAACAAGATAAAGATGATGGAAATTAAAACATATGTTTCTAATAAACAGGAATTGTCTTTCGGAGCAGACAGCAATGCATCAGGAGTAGCTATGTTATTAGAAATAGCAAGATTGTTCTCTATCTTGTATTCTACCAGCAGATCAAGGCCACAGTACAACCTTGTCTTTATTGTAACTGGTGCTGGTAAACTTAATTATCAAGGTAGTAAAAAATGGTTGGAGGATCAGTTGGATGGCCTTGAAGGCTCAGTAATACAAGTAATATACATTTTAGAAGAATTCATTGTTATAACGCACAAAAGTAGCATAATTTGTTGTATCTATTTACTTTAGGATGCAGCATACGTTGTTTGCTTCGACACAGTATCCACGGACGAAAATCTATATGTACATGTGTCGAAACCACCGAAAGAAAATTCTACCGGCGGTCACTTCTATAAAGAATTAAAGACTGTCTCTGAAACGTTCAATAAAACTACTGTGGAAGGTGTACACAAAAAAATAAATCTGGCTGATAAAACACTGGCTTGGGAGCATGAAAGATACAGTATGAGAAGGTTACCAGCTACAACTCTGTCCACGCTCAAGAGCCATGAAGATCCAATTAGGACAACAATCTTAGACTTAATAAAAGCAGGGCAAATAGATAGGCTGCATAAGCACACCCAAGTAGTAGCTGAAGCATTAGCAAGGCATATATATAACTTAAGCTCTAGTCAGATTTTTACCGATCCATTGGTATATTAATTTTTCTTTACATGAAATTTTTCTTTACAAAAATAAAGAGAGGTTTAACGTTTCATGAATTATTAATTGTTGCAGGAGGTATCGAAAGAATCATTATCGTTATGGTTTGGTTATTTAGCGTCGCAGCCTAGAGCTGCTCCCTTATTGGCAGACAAAAATAATATGTTAATTACTACGTTAAAAGAAGCAATGGCCAGATATCTTGGGGATGTTAAAGTTACCTTGCATACTCCTGATAAACAGGATCCAGAATTTGTATTTTACGATGTTACCAAGGCTACACTGAATGTGTACAGGTAAATTTGATTATATTTACCATTTCTAAACAACATAATTTATTATCTGTATACATTTATTTTTCAGTGTAAAACCAGCTGTATTTGATCTTTTTCTCACAATCGCCATCATTATCTACCTAGGAATGGTTTACGTGATCGTACATAATTTTCCGCACGCATATTCCTTAGCAACTCGACTTTCCGTCAAGAGCAAGGCATCATAAGGTGTTCACCGAAGTTAAAGTTTCTTTACTGTAAAGATAAACTCGATACACAAATTTTTTGAGAAATACTAATACATATATCGAGCATTATAGGTGTAAATTGGAGATCATACGAAGTTACATGTATATTGATTTTGATCATATTAATCTTGAATTAAAGCTATCTACCATTTTACATCTTATTTAAATTTTAATCGTAGATATTTATAATTATCGTATAGCTATATATGCATTAAAATTTAAATTTTCATCCTCCTATTTCTTCTTCCAATACTGATTAACAAGAATATCTGGAATAATTCGTAAAAGAGTATATGCTATTTATATTGCTGTAGTATTTGCTGCTTCAGGATAAATTATTCTATAAAAGTCGTGATAATTAAGACCAAGTATGACAGACCAAATAGTGAGATTTCAGAATGTAATTTATGACAAAAAGACTGGCAGATTTAAGAATAAACAAATACAGAATATTAAATTTAACAATATTCCTAATAAGAAAAATAATAGTAATAATTCCAAATCTTGTATTGAATAATAGAATGCTAGTATTATTGAAGTGTATTCAGAACGGTGCATTTAACATGTTTGCTGTCCAATTACTATATTAATGTACAATGTTCATATTCTAATGTATCTCCAAATAATAGTACATCCCGATCGATGAAATTCGATAACATTAGATAAAAATTAATAAATAATATTTAATAAAATGTTAGTCACATTGCAACAAAAACGCTTCTAATGAAAACTTAGAGACTAAATAAATAATAGAGACCTTAAATAAATTAGTATAAATATTAATTGATAATTATTATTGCAATTTAAGTAAATTTATGGGGAAGACATATAAGATGATTATAAAATAAATACCATGGAAATTAAACATCTACTTTTTAATATTATTTTTCTCCTCACCTCAATATCAGATAAATAGTAATACTAAATATTATTATCAGTACATGTACTATTTCTAAATGTTTTTAGTGTATTATAAATGTCTACCAAGAAAGCTTAGGTGCCAATCCCATAATAGAGGAATAAAAACGAGTTAAGCTTGGATATCATTATATAAACAGGTTGGACTACTTCATTATACTTTCATTTCTCCTAGATCAACTAGCTTTCAGTGTAGATTCAGGTATACGAACAGTCAAGAGTATCCAGTTATGAATCGTATTTTTGAGAGAAGTATTTGTTTAACTTTGACAATTCAAACATAATTTTCCAATAACTTAATTATTTTGTACTGAACAGGTCTGAAACTTAATTACAAAAAATGGATCTTACAAAAAAGCATGAGTTCTTTGGCAGAATACATAAAACCAGAATTACAAGCAATAAAAACAGCTGGTACATGGAAAAATGAACGAGTAATTGTTACACCTCAACGCACACGAATTTCATTAACAAATGGAACAGAAGCTCTTAACTTCTGTGCAAATAATTACTTGGGTTTATCTGTGAGTTCGAGTACATCCAACAAATGATACACCATTTAATATTATAACAATTAATCTTCCTAATTTAGAGCAATGAGGAAGTAATTTCAGCAGCAAAGAGGGCTTTGGGTAAATATGGAGCCGGTTTGAGCTCTGTAAGATTCATATGCGGTACTCAAGACATTCACATAGAATTAGAAAAAAAGATCGCACAGTTTCACGGTAGGGAAGATGCAATCCTTTATGCATCCTGCTTCGATGCGAATGCAGGACTTTTTGAAACATTGCTAACACCTGATGACACAGTATTGAGTGATGAACTGAATCATGCGTCTATTATCGATGGTATCAGACTATGTAAGGCAAAAAAATACAGGTGAGAGGTGAAAGTAGATGTATTATTTTTGATAATGACTACAATATCGAATTATATTCCGCGAAGGTACAAGCACAGGGACATGATAGATTTAGAAAACAAGCTCCAAGAAAGCATGTCCTCTCGCCTACGACTCATTGCCACTGACGGTGTCTTTTCTATGGATGGCACTGTTGCACCATTGCCAAAAATTTGCGAGCTTGCAAGAAAGTACAATGCTTTCACTTTCGTGGATGATTGCCATGCTACTGGATTCTTTGGACCACGTGGAAAGTAGTTACATTTGTGTTGGCCTAATTTTACTTAATTACAATATACTTATTTTATACATAAGCACACACGTAAATTAAAATTGCACGTGTAAAAATTAGTCTCTACACATATATTTTCATATCTACGTATATGAACATTGTTTTAATTACAGAGGCACGGAAGATTATTTTAATGAGTTGGGAAGTATTGACATTATTAACTCGACGCTAGGAAAAGCTCTCGGTGGAGCAGCTGGTGGCTACACGACTGGTGTAAAAGAATTAATTGATTTGCTAAGACAACGCAGCAGACCGTATTTATTTTCAAATTCATTACCTCCGTCTGTGGTCGCATCAGCTAACAAAGTACGCCGAGGTTCTGTGCCTATCTTTTAAATAATAATATGGACTATAAATAATGTTAATGTTCCTTTTGCATAGGTCATGGATCTCATAACAGAGTCTACCGAGTTTTTGGACAGATTGAAGAACAATACGAATTTGTTCCGAAACGGTATGAAGGCAGCGGGTTTTACAATCAGTGGTGATAATCATCCTATCTGTCCTGTCATGTTAGGAGATGCAAGATTAACTAACGAATTTGCTGATAAGATGATTAGTATGTATTTTACAATACAGTTCTCTACTTAACATTCGAACGGATAAACATTAATCTATCTTTTTGCAGAAAAAGGCATTTATGTAATTGGTTTTAGTTATCCTGTTGTACCAAAGGATAAAGCGAGAATACGTGTTCAGATCAGTGCTGCACACACAGAGAACGATGTGGAGCAGGCCATAAGTGCATTTGTCCAAATTGGTAGAGAAGTTTCTGTGATTAATTGATAGCCTTTTTCTTACCAATATTTTTAAATAAAAAAATTAGAAACTACTCAAATATATTACTTTCCTGTGCTTCTCTCTTGTAACATACTGGTGGTATAAAGAATTTAAATTCATACGATCTTAACGAAATGTAAATATTTAATGTGTAGATACCAAAGCCAAGCGTTTACATGCAAAGGAACATATTATAAATAAAAATATTACCTCTTATACAAATTTCGCAATATATATAAGATTTTATCAGGTTACAAAAACTTTTGATTATATTTAAAGTTGTGTTCTAATTAAGTATCAACTTTATAGATATTAAGGCTCGTATGGCTTAACAAGATATTCTGAAAACTCTTTGACTTGTGTGACTCCACGAACTTCTTTTTCTAATAAGGGAAGTTTTGTTATGTGAAAATCTTCATACAAATCCATTATCTGGGGAAAATTTAATTGAATTAGTCTTTTACTTTGTATGTTTACGTTGATATAATTGATGTAATTTTACCTGTCCTAAATATTTATCTTGTATTTTATGTCTAGCTAGGCAGAGTCTACAGGATGCATCTTTATCTTTGAGAAATAGCAGCTGATTTACTATAATGTTATGTGTATCGATTTCACACTTAGTAAGTTCCTGTACAAGCCGCTCAGTCTCGTACAAAGACAAGAACTCTGCTATGCATACACAAACAAAAGTTGTTTGATCAGGAGTTCTAAATTGTTCATTGATTTGCCTAATGACAGTAAGCATTTCCTCTATTTTGTTGGAAAATGTATCTACATTGAAGTCTGTCATACCCAACAATGAGCTTATCTAGAATAAAGTAGAATTAAAATTAGGATTGACATTACAAATGCAATATTAATTGCTATATTCTCTTTAAACCTGTGTAATAAAAGGACCAATCTTCGCCTTCAATTTCATTAATTTTCCCAAACCCTTCTCAACAACTTGTGGAAATGATAGTAGCCTCAAAGTATGACCAGTTGGTGCAGTATCAAACACAACAACTGAAAAGTTCATTCCTTTGACAAGCCTGCAAATTTAAACGATCTATAAAAGTGTATAATCCCTATTTACTTCTTTGTTTGACTTAACACTAACTTCATAACTTCTGCATAACTCATTGCCTCATCTATACCAGGAAATGCACCTACAATTTCTTGCATTACACTTCTGCTCAATCTCATTGCTTCTCCATCTGAAACCAATTGTGCAATGCTACTTCTGTCTCTTAAATTACAATTACAGTACTAACTCTAACTCCTGCACATTTTTCTTCCTCCATAAGCATATACTTGTATCCCAACCATTTTATTTTGTATTCAACTCTGCAATGAATCCTATCTTAAGTCTGTATCATTAGTGAATCAGAACAAAATAATTTCTGTCCCCATTTTTGGGAACTATAGCTTAGTAAGCTATAGCCCAAAATCATGCAGGAGTGAGAAGTAGTACTATATCTTCCATACAGCATACATGTAACAATGACTACCAGAATCACTTTCAAAGTATTCTTCAGGCATTTCGGTAAGGCCAGCATTTGGATCTATTTCCATAGCAAACAGATTCTCGAAACTCTTTACTCTCGTTGGAACTTTGCTAAATTTCTGATCAAAAGCATCGGAAATATTATGTGCTGGATCTGTCGATATGATAAGTACATTTTTCCTCACTTTGGACAACTGTACGGCCAAGGAGCAACTGAAAAATCGATTAAAAGCAATGAAACATGGTGTGCATTTAATGTTCTGTCTTATTTCATAATTATTTGAAATTTCGTGATAAATAAACAGATTTTACAGGTTATGATTACCTGCATGTAGTTTTACCAACTCCGCCTTTACCACCAACAAATATCCATCGCAATGATCGTTGTTCAATTATATTTTTAAGAGAAGGCTCGTATTCTTCCGGCATCGAGTTATTTACATTCATGGTTACAGAAACAAAGTCTTATCTGTTTAAAAACAATTTTAACACGTCATTTATTACAGTCACTAATAAAATAGGTGCAAATAGGTGGAAGGTGGAAATGGGACGTAGAAGTCGAAATTGCTTTGCTCCGATTGGTTGACATTTCACAGCTGACCAGTGCTGCCCTCTTAAAAACAAAGAAAAAATATGGCGAGTGAGCAACAAGACTGCAAGGATTTGGTTTCTCATCCGTGTGGGCTCTTGCATGCTGGTTTCTTTCTGTTTCTCTCAATCATCTCCCGTTCTCTTACTAAAGCAACTGCTCGAATTTGGATGCGCAGTAGAATAGTGGAGATAAAAAGCTTTTTGTAGATAGGTAGAATTTTTATGTACGAAGTGGATTAAAAATTGTTTTCACACTGTTATTTATATCTTAATAAAATTGTTCAGTAAGAAATTCAGTTAAGAAATTTATTACTCTTAACTTATGTTTGTTGAAAACTTATTTTTCAATATAAACACTTATTTGTAATAAAAATTGTAAGAAATATGTATATCATCCTCAATAATAAGCTCATAATTATGTTACTTATTTGTTACCTCATTTTGACACAATTTAAAATTGATTCTCCGTGTACATAAGGATGCTGCATTATGATTGTTTCGCTGGTTGGCTCCATGGTTGATTCAAAATAAACTTCATCAACAAGTTATGTACAGTTGTACATACATGAGTGTACATATATCAGGGCTTGGAATTAACTTGCCAGCGTCAGAATATTTGCGGAAGTTGGTCTGGAATGTGCTGTGGAGTGATGGAGAGGGGATCGGAGTGTGCTGGCAACACTGCCATTGGAAATTGTCATTGGTATCCATTGGCATCATCCAATCACATTTATGAGGTCTCGTTTCCAACACTATGTAGCACATTCCAGATCAACCTCCGAAAATTCTCTGCCGTAGTATTTGTAGTAGTTGTTAGTGCATACATAAAAATAAAAAAAATGTATATGCATTTTATAGCTTAGAAACACTATTGATGACATTTTTAAATTTAATTAACACTATCATATTGTTTAAAAACTTGCAAAATGAGGAAAAATGTCCATATTATGCAAATCGATGTAAATGTTTGAAAGTCTTTATTTTTAATGGATAATTAACTATTTGTCAAATGGTACAAAAGATGTATTAAAAGTTATACAAAAGTAGCATTTGATACATGTCTTTCAAATATATCTTTTCGCGGCACGCAGCGTACATATGTATGCATGTGCATACACTTGATTCGCGGGCTACATAAAATTTCGCGAATTAATGTCGAAGTCTGTTAATTTTTACTAATCGTATAAATATTATAAAATAAGAGATACAACGAAATTAGTGTGTAATTGATGCATTAATAGTATTGTAAAGTATTAAGATAAAGGATGAACGATAAGAGAATCTATTCATTCGTATGTTAAGCATAAGTGTATGTAGTACATACATACATATGTAATTCATGGAAATAATGCCGGTTTCTTTGAGAACTACGACTGCAGAAATCGCTCTGCTTTATCGCTGGGTGAATGGTATTTTAAAAAAATGACATGACCAAAATTAAAAACTCGAATTTAGACAATGTATTCTGACTGAAAAGTCTCTAAAATTATTATTACAAATAATATTGGTGGGGGGGGTGGCGCGCTGGGTGCAAGACAATTATGCGGTCCCTCCCTGAGCGCAGACCTCGTGGTGAACTACCTCTAGCTCGGCCATATTGAAATATTGAATGTCTCTGTTACACAAGGGCTCAAGAGTAGCCGTGAAATTTTCGCGTGATCCTCGACGAAGAGAGGATAAAAGACATCATGGAATCCATGTACAGCATTAACGTTACCAACAAGTTCTTGGTTCCGTTACTGGCAGATGACGCAGATCTACACGAGATAGTGCAGCAACGGGAACAAGAGAAGGAAGCTAAGAAAAAGGAGAAGCTTTCTGAAAAGGAGAATAAGAGTAAGCAGCCGGACGCGCCAAAGAGTACCGGCAACAAAACGCAAAAAACTCGCGTGATTAAGGATACACAGCTACCAGTGTCGAAGATACAAGATCCAAAGAAAGATCAAGGTTAGTAATTCTTCATTAGAATCGTTGCCTCGTGCGCGGTATTATGGCCGTCGCTTTGGTTCCTCGTGGGTCCATGTGCTTTTGATATTTCGTCACGATAGGACCGATCTTTTGTACCCTTGGACATTACTTTTCTTCAATTTTACTGTCGAGTTCGTCATATGCGCTAGCGGTAAACGTATTTAAATAGAAATTGTGTTCCCACTTTTCATATTTCTTGCACATCGTCAACAATTTCACATGCCGCATAGTACGGGGTTCATTTTGTATCGTAAAAATAGATTTTTCCAATGGTGACCCCACGTGTTGCTCGATGAATAATTTTCTTGAAATTTTTTGATTTATTATGAAAATCTTATCTTAACGATACAATGAATAACGATGTTAACATTTCACGAGAATATGTACCTCTGAATAAAAAGTATTCATATATCACAACATTGAGTAGGCAGTTCTATTAATATTTTTGTTGCATATAATCGATATACTGTCTTCAAATTATGTTAATATATGTGTATGTGCTTTATAAATAAAATAGACAAATTTATACATAAATATAATTTTTTTTATATATAGAAAATATTGAACAGAATGAAATTAATGAGTTATTATTCCTAATGTATGATTTTTTAAATAAAGAAACATTTTTATATGGTACTCTTGAATGTAATTTTTGACAACACACTAAAAGGAACACTAGTGTTAAATTGACAAGATAGGTTTAATTCTTATACTAACCTAACAAATATTTCTATTATTTTATTAGGCGAGAAGAAACCACCACAAGTAAGAACTAGTGGAGGAGATCGCAATGTTAAATTCTCTGGAGACAACAGGGAAGAACGTTATAACAGACGTAATCGTGAAGAAGGTGAACGTACACCTCGACCACAAGGAGAAATAAGACGTGGACCTCCTGGGTTTGTATTATGATAAAACAAATAAAATATTATATGCATATAGATGTATATGTTTTTATGTGATATTGCAATTTGTTAGCGAGGGACGTGAGACGAGAGAATTCCGAAATTCTAATGATACTCAACGTGGAGACTATGCCGAGCGTAGAGGACGTGGTGGAATGCGTGGGATGAGCCGCGGACGTGGTGGACCACGTGGCCGAGGAGGATATGATAATCGTGGAAAACGTGAATTTGATCGCCAGTCCGGTTCTGATAAAACGTAATGAACATTTCATAGCTAATTTCAAATAATGCATTTTATAAATTTTATTTAATTAATTACAAGCGTATCTGTGAACAGCGGGATTAAACCAGTAGACAAAAAAGATGGTGCTGGTAGCCATAATTGGGGTACTCACAACGATGAAATTGAGTAAGTTGTACAATAAAAGCATTTTGTAACTTATCAAAGATATCTCTAATGTAGAAAAAAAATGAATTGTGAATTCTTTTCTGGAAACTCTTAGAGAAAGTTTGAACCAAGAGAGTCAGGATTGGCCTAATGAGAAACCTGAAGGTGATGCTCCTCAAGCATCTCCGGAAACAAAAGAAGGCGAAACAAGCACGGATACAACTGAGGAAAAGCCTGTCGAAGAGGAATCTCGTGAACTGACATTGGATGAATGGAAGGCTCTCCGTAATAATAGAGCAAAACCACAGTATAATTTACGCAAAGCTGGAGAGGGTGAGGACATGACTCAATGGAAGAAAATGTATGCGCTACAGAAAAAGAAGGAAGGTGTCGAAGACGATGACGATGATGAAGAAGAATATGATGCAGCTGCAGAATATCCTCAGCGGGTTGGAAGACAGAAACGTGTACTAGGGATTGAGATACAATTCAGTGATTCCCGACGCGGTTCTGGTGGACGTGGTAAAGGACGAGGAGGCCGTGGAGAACGTGCCAGTGGTCGTGGATTTGGAAATCGTGGTGGAGCTCCTAGAGATGGAGATACACGCGGACCCGTAAGTGTTTTTATTAATTAAATGTACATTATATATATAAATGTACATTATATATATATATTTATGTAACAGTAATATATTTTACATAATTTAATTTTTTAGCCTGTTCAATCTGAGCAAAGGTCGCCCCGAAGGCGTCAGAATGCTCCGAAAGTAGACGATGAGAACGACTTCCCCTCATTAGGATAGATGGTTTCGTTTATCATCAACACACTGTCCCACCATTACCACCACCATCAGTACTACTACCACAGATAAAATTACCACTATTACTAAAAAAATATTACTATCAACATTTTTGCATCAGTGAAAACGTTAATGCATAATACAATATCTTCGACGCAAAACATTATTCGTACTATCAGGAATGCGGGAAGTTATCTAGGCAACGAAAGAGTCTAGTGTTTTTTCAAGTATTTATGATTGTACAGAGAAGTTTCGTCGCGTCAAGGTACACCCTTGCAAAATGAGATACGTAATTACTATGAATAAAAGAAACGTGGCGCTTGAACGCGCTTTTGCATATTGGTACATTGACGCAAACTTAAAGAAAAAATGTCGCATGATATGTATACTATAGATCACGATCCTTTTTTTGTACTTGTAACAAATCAGTTTGTCCATAACTAGTATCCAGGGGCTAGTTGACAGATAAACAGTAACAAGAACGAGGCTGGATGTTCATGGACTTGTTAGTAATTGTGGATTTAATTAATACTAGACTAAAACGTATGGATGAAAGACTTCAAGCGGACCAGCAGGAATGTAATATCAAAAAGATATATTCACTTTACGATGACAGTTTGATGCTGCTTAAATCCGTGTGAAATCAGATAGTCCCGAACTGGAAATGAAATATATATATTCCATCTTCTACACAAGAAGAAGTTGAGGCGTTCGCCTTGATTTTAATTTTGATGTCGTATATCAAAGGCCTAAGGAGGCTGGCCATAGCACCGACTCTCGAGAACACGTGTATAATAACTTGTTAGGTGGTAAATTTTAAACATTCTTTCTGTTTTATAATTTTTATACGGTGTTAGGAGAAGCCTTCCTTGTAACTGACAAGTCGTCGCTTGTCTTACGTAAAACATAAGAGACTTTTTAAAGCGTGTATTTCTATCTGAAGAAATAGTATTTCTAAGTAGACACTTTTAATATCAGATATGTGTCTTTTCTTTTTCTTCAAGGAAAAGCAGATGTCTAATATCAAAAGTGTCTACTTAGAAATACTAAATTTCGCTTATGTAGAACTATAGAGATTTTTCCTTTGAAAGATGTAACCGGTCTGTAAGAAATTTAACATTTAAGGATATATTAGACACACTGATACACAGCTTTACCTATATATTGTATAACGAATTTAAGAGAGCGCGATCGAGACACGTTGAGAGGGGCGATAGAATGAATCCAGTCTTATTATAGTTACGTTATACGTCAATCATCATGTTCTATAACTCGCTACATTAGTTATCTATTGTATTTGTTACATGTAAAATGAACAATACCTACAGCCAAATGAAACAAAATTCAAACCCTTTCCATATGAAAAAAGAAAAAAAACGTTATAAAGCTGTTCGAAGCTTAGGTATATGTGTAAATAACATATTTACAGTAATAAATTGTGACCGTTCGAGTCACTTTGGACTTGACTACTTAACCAGTCGACTTACGAAAGAAAGATAGAAAAGGTTTTTATTTGTGTAGTATGTAAAGAATGTGAGTACAAAAGAGAGGAAGCATTGAGAAATGTGTACCATCTTACATCGAAGCCTTTTGTTTTGAGGCGTGATGAAAATTGGGCGTCACTGAAAGCTATGGAAAAACGGTAAATATGAGGTGCTGTACCCAATAAAGTTATGAGTCAAATTTCATTGTGAAATATATTATTATAATATATATATATATTAACAACACAGCATCATGTATTAAGGAAGATAAAGATAATAAGTTAGGGTTTTATTTTTATAAAAAAAAAATTCATTCATACTTCTCCGCTTGAACGTCCTGAACTTTAGAATAGGAGCATCCATCATGTTCTTTTTTTCAAATTTAGTGCCGCTCAAAGTTAGTGCGAAGACGGCCATTTTGCTAATTTCAGATTTGTGTTATATAGTATTTTCTTCCCATAAGTTAAATTTATTTTGTGCATTGTAGACTCATTTACCGTGCCCATTCCGATCTCACTAATTTATTTGCGATCAAAATTGATCATAATCATTGCCCGTTTGGCTGTAATGTGACGGAAATTTCAACGATCAAACATGGTAAAGGCTTTTGCCCATTCAAGAGAAGGTTCAAACATTTAGCCACAGGGGAGCGCTGCAGTGGCTTCATGTAGCAGGGAGAAAGAAAAGGAAAGTCGAAAGGAGAGAGTGATGGAACTAGCCAAGAAGAGACACTGAACCGTGGGAAAAGCGCGACGAGAGCGCGGCTGATGGAACGATCACCCAAGAGAGAAAGAGAAGGAGAGAGAGAGAGAGAGCAGAAGAGAAAGAGAGAGAGAGAGATAATGAACAAGCGGCGCATGCCGTAGCGTAGCCACGGCCCCCAACTTGCTCTAAACTCGTGCAGCCTGTCGCGCTGTCGGTCGAATTTTAATGGCGGCTCATTCCGATCTTCTCTGTTTAGTAGTGTTGTTATAAAGCGGCGGACGATATTTGTACACCTTTATATGTTACCCAGGGGAACGATAGGAGGTTCCAGTGAATCTCTGTGCTCGGTGTTTCGTCAAGTCCGAGGACTTGTATCGGGCCTTGTATCAAGGACATGGTGCATATCCGCGATGTGTCGTAGCGACCCTCGCGTACGAACATTCCATCGTGCGGTCGTGTTATACGCTTTAGCTTTTTCATGAAAAACGCCGATCGCTAGAGGTACAAATCAAGGGGTGTACAGTTTCATGTATTATTTAATCTATGGAACGTATGTGGGTTCGTCGTAAAAACTGACAAGAACTGCACGGGCTGACCGATGATCATATCAGAACAAACGAATCGAAGCTACGAGCTTTTTTCATCCCGGAGGTAATTCTTTTTCTTTTTAAACGACCGTTCATATTGCGTATCCCAGCTAATGCAGACATATTCGATTTATTTGCGTGTTTTATTCGACAAAATCAACTAGTTTGACTAACTCGCTTATGTGCGCGTTATTGCTAGCCGATAATCGACAGGGAGCAGAATATCCTTGCCTTTGTGCGAAGACACTGGTCTTAGCTGTCAAGTGCAGCTATGCTGCTCACACTAATGAAGGGCGGTGTGTGCATCGGTGTTACTCGAAAAGTGTGGAGCCATCTGTCCTACCCTGATATCGTCGTCGGGATGTTTTAATACCGAAATCGGTCAGTGTACACATTATTTATGTTTCTCATAATTTCCCTTTGGATTTATTCTGACTCATTCGTGTTTCCATCGCACATATAAAATTGCTTTTTATTATTAAAAAATAACACAATTCACTTGATGCACAAACACCTAAGGAATTTCGGAATTTCCATTTTTCATGAAATTTCTGGAATCAGTAACAAAAGTATTTTTCATGTTGAATTCGAATGTTTAAAGTTCAAACGTAAACGTTTTCTTTTTGCTAAACGTGTACAATTTCTTCAACATTTCATTTCGTTTAAGATTTTTTATATTGACATAGTATACAATGAGATAATTATTTAATAGTCTATACTTCAAGCTATTTACTATAGATTCATATTATTGATGTTGGTTTCAATTATTAAGTCACGTTGTTAATACAATTAAGAAATCTTTTGAAACCTTCTCCACGAATTTTTCGACTTTTTCATAGAGGTATTATGATATTGCAAACATGATCATATATGTAAATATTGCAATGCAGTTTCTGTATTCTGTATATACATATCAGTATGCAGAAATTTTCTGATTCTTAATAAAATCCAAATCCAGATATGATTAATAAAACTATAACTCATTTGTTACAACAAGTGCATCAGTTTTATCTAGAGATTGGTAAGATGCAAAAATGAAGCTTTTGTGAATGATAAAAATATATTTTCTCATTTTATGTAGTTTGAAGTTATAGAAATTACACCGTGTAACTCTATTTTTGTTTAATAAATGTTGTTGCTTTTCACATTTTTCAGGGGTACCAGGCAACAAGCATCATGACAGTGCCTGGATATATATGCACCTGGTAGTTTTGCAATAATACTGGTTCTCTACCAGTTGGACTTACAACCTTATTATACCTTCTACGCTTCCTACCCTAGATTTGTACACGCACAAACGCACACGCATAGCGTGTGTGCATGTGCTTTGTAAACTACTGTCCCCACATCATGAGATTCTTGGGATTTGTATCATTTTCGACTTCGCCTATGATATCGTCATCTCCTAAGCTGCTACTGCAGTTGCATCGATTATCCTTTTCATCCATGTCTATTGCCACATGGTTTCTGGTAGTACTGGTAACTGCAGCCATAGACACACCTATGAGTACCACTCCTCCTGTACAAGAAAACAGATCTCTACATGTGATAGCACAATTTCCTGCGGGAGATGGTCAACGATATGAATTTTATCCACTAGACCCAAATGCAACGAGAGAAGGTGCCCTCCGATTTAATCACCTTACTATAGACCCTGCTACAGGAAGACTCTATGCAGGTGCCATTAACAGACTATTACAGTTAGATTCTAATTTGAGACTGGAAGAATATGTTTTTACAGGTCAGCTATTATTCCACAGTTATTTTTATTCTTATAAAAAGGTTGCTAGAAAATAACTGATGTTCATTTATCCTTTTCAGGACCAAGATTGGATAATCCTCAGTGTCATGCATCAGGATGCCCTTCTAGAGACATAACAACGTCTCTAATGGATAGTGTGAATAAATTATTAATCGCTGACGTCGAATCACAAATGTTAATCGCTTGTGGTTCTCTCCTTCAAGGTGCTTGCGAGAAGTACAAAATGTCTAACATATCCATTAAACCGGAATTCATCCCCCATAGTGTAGCAGCAAACGATGAAACTTCCTCCACGTATGCTTTTATTGGACCTGAAAGATACAATGCATGGAGTCAGACAAATATTCTGTATGTCGGCACTACATTTACTAACAGAGGGGACTACAGACACGACGTGCCCGCAATTTCTAGTAGAAATCTGCACAGTCTAGAGTTCGCTGAATACACGTTTAACAAGCAGTCAATAGTATATATTGATGTAAAATATCGAGATCATTTTCTGGTCAAATATGTGTATGGTTTCAATGCAAGTGACTATGCATATTTTGTATTGGTGCAAAAGAAATCCTTTCTTCCCGAAGAAGAGGAAAGGGGCTATATCTCGAGATTGGCTCGAAGCTGTATCAGCGATCCAAACTACGATAGTTATACAGAAGTGACATTGGAGTGTACTGTAGACTTCGGAGATGGAAAGCAACATTATTATAATTTAGTTCAAGATGCGAAAGTTGCACCAGCTGGGAGCGATATAGCATTACAACTTGGAATTTCCGTTGGCGACCCTATCTTTGTCTCTGTGTTTTCACCCAGCAGAAGTATAACCAACGAGCCACTATCGCGTTCAGCAATTTGCGTATATAGTTTACAAGATATTGAAATGAAATTTAACGAAAATATTCACATGTGTTTCAATGGTAGCATTAAATACAGAAACATGGGTTATGTCAGTGGCCCCATACAGGATGGAAAGTGTCCTATAGCAGGAGTAAGTAAAAATGTAATAGCATATTGTTTTTCACTTCTAATATTGATTTTGTTATGTCTTCTTTGCTAATTTTCCATTTATTTCGAACTCAGACAACAGGTAACATTTTGAACTTCTGCGAAGTGGGTTTAAAAATCTCTGGATCTTCACCGATTGTGGGACAAGCAATTTTACATTTTCCCGATGAGTTTATTACCTCTGTAACAATAGCCAACACAGAAAGTCATACCGTAGCTTTTCTGGGCACTAACGAAGGCGTTCTTAAAAAAGTTTTACTCTCGGGAACTGAAACGTTTGAGTACGAGAGCATTGTGATCGATAAAGGAAACAGAATTATGCCAGATAGTTTAATTTCACCGGACGGAAAGCACATTTACATTCTATCGAGTTCGAAAATTTCGAAGGTTCAAGTAGAGCATTGTAACAGCTACACCAATTGCAGCAGCTGTCTCGATGCAAAAGACCCCTACTGTGGTTGGTGTTCTCTAGAGAAAAGGTATTTTATTTTACAAAACTTTACTTATCCATGCTTTTGCTTGTTACATTAATATAATTTCAATTTCTGTTTTACAGGTGCACCGTTAGAGGAGATTGTCAAAAGGCGAGTCATAGCAGTCCAAGGTGGCTGTCTTTGGGCACAGGCCAGCAGTGTATCGATTTCGAACAAGTTCTCCCGGACCGTATGCCTATCAATCAAATGACTACAGTTCATTTGACTATCAGAACTCTGCCCGAATTACCAGCAGGTGCTAACTACAAGTGCGTGTTTGGTAACGCGGAGCCGATCGACGCGTTAATGACCGGTTTTGGATTGTCGTGTCCTACACCGCCCGCTGCGGAGAGACCTAATATACCCGAAGGAGCTGATCATGTCCTGGTACCACTCTCTGTACGTTCCAGCGAGACAAACAAAGACTTTGTATCACGGAATTTCGCCTTCTTTGATTGCTCCAGGCACACAATGTGCACCGAATGTGTAAAATCGCAGTGGCCCTGTAGTTGGTGTGTATACGATAACAAGTGTACGCACAATACCAGCTGCCAGGGAATTATTTCAGGAGAGAACGTGAGTATCTTTTACACGTGCTACTATAAGCATTTACGAAATAATTTATACGTAACGAATCTTTGCATTTCCAGAATCAGGCTCATCTAGCTGCGCACGGAGTACAGTATTGCCCAAGATTCGTCCAACGCAAGGAACCCTTGATGTTACCAAACAGCGTACATAAGGAGATAGTACTCGAGGTGGAGAATTTACCTCATCCTCAAGTTGGTCACAGCGGCTTCCAATGCATCGTTACAATTGAGGGTGCGCACATGAAAGTCCAGGCCCGTGTCGACAGCAGTCGTTTCATAGTTTGTGATAAGACGGTTTATTCGTACGAAGCGGTTACCGGTGAATGCGAGGGGGAGGTGACGGTCGTCTGGAACACGAATCATCACGTCGATAAGACTACGATTAAGCTCTACAAGTGTGAAGTGTTGGGTTCCCATCGGGAACACGCAGATTGTTCCCTTTGCGTGACCAGGGACGCCCGTTTCGAATGCACATGGTGCAGTAATAGTTGCGTGTACAGACACTCGTGTCTTCATTCACCATTCACTGAGTGTCCAAAGCCGAGAATAGACATGATAAAACCGCTCAGTGGACCGATCGAGGGTGGAACGTTGGTAACAATCGAGGGCAGCAACTTGGGATTGAAAGAGAGCGACGTGGAGGGAAAGATACACATTGGAAACACTCCTTGCATTTTAGTCGACTACGAAGTTTCCGTACGCATAGTTTGTCGCACTGGACGCCACGAAGCTACCGACACAGCTTCCGTGGTGGTCGGCAACGATGCTGGTTACACCGAGAGCGCGGTTCTATTCAATTACAAAGATATACACCTGTCCGGTGTCTATCCATCAGTTGGCCCACAAAGCGGTGGCACGCAACTCGCAATCACCGGCATGTACTTGAACATTGGAAGCACCATCTCAGCCTATTTGGACGAGTTACCATGCCATGTAAACGCTACGCAAGCTAGCAGCACCAGATTGACCTGCGTGACCAGTAAATCCGACCGAGTCAGAAAAGTAGAAAGACTGACGTTGAGTATAGACGGAGCTAACCGGACTTTAATCGGTAACCCTTACAACTACACTCATGACCCCACCATCATGGAGATCAAGCCACTGACAAGCTTTGCCTCGGGTGGCCGTATGATTACCGTTCATGGTACTAACTTAGACACTATACAGAAACCAGAGATGGAAGTTTACTTTGACAATGAACCGTTACCGATTAACAGAACAGTTTGCACCGTGCTCAATCCTAACCAGATGGAGTGTCCAAGTCCCAGCGTTGCCGCACGATTTATGTCCCTGAGACGCAACAAGCGAGCGGCCGTCACTGGCCAAGGCACACCGGTGCAGTCATTGAAGCTGAAAGAGTCTCAATTGTCTCTGAGGATAGCTTTCATTATGGACAACGTGGAGAGCGTAAGAGACTTGGACAAGCATTTTCAGAATCTT
This sequence comes from Megalopta genalis, assembly GCF_051020955.1. NCBI lineage: Eukaryota > Metazoa > Arthropoda > Insecta > Hymenoptera > Halictidae > Megalopta > Megalopta genalis. The sequence goes on from NC_135025.1 coordinate 9,968,708, forward strand.
AGGAGCCGGTTGCTGTACGTTGAAGATCCCAAGTTCCTCGCGTTTCCGCGAAACATTAAATTGTACAAGGGCGACACGTTAGTTATTGAAGGCGAGAACCTGATATTTGCTAGCGATGAATCCGATGTAAACGTTACGGTGGGAACAATGCCCTGTAACGTGACTTCGCTCGCGTCCACTCAATTAGTCTGTATACCACCTGATCAGCAACCCGCGGATACAGATGAGCTTGGAATTAAGACTGAAGATGGCTTGCCGTTGGTTGTTGTGAGGGTAGGAAAAAGTTTGCGGTTTCCTATTGGACATCTTCGATATGAAGTAATAAAATCTTACCCAATTCCACCGGAGGCAATCGCTGGGATCGCGGCTGGTACATTCAGTCTGGTGTTTCTGTTTGTTTTGGTATTAATCATTTATAGAAGGAAGAGCACACAGGCAGAGCGGGAGTACAAGAGGATACAGATACAGATGGACACGCTCGAGAGCAACGTCAGGATGGAATGCAAACAGGCGTTCGCTGAGCTGCAAACGGATATGACCGATTTAACAGCCGATCTGGAATCTTCCGGTATTCCTACCTTGGACCACAAAAATTACATCATGAAAGTATTTTTTCCTGGTGTCACGCATCATCCTATATTGAATGATCCAAGATCCCGCAGCAACGCTTCTCGTACAAACTACGACGCTGCTATGATCCAATTCGAGCAGCTTATAAACAACAAGTACTTCGTATTAACGTTCATAGAAACTCTGGAAGCCCAGAAAGACTTTAATATTAGGGATAAAGTGAACGTCGCGTCTCTACTGATGGTGGTTTTGATGGGGAAGATGGAATACGCGACCGACATACTGATGAATCTTTTACTGAGACTGATCGAAAAAGCCGTGAACACCAAACACCCGCAGCTGATGCTGAGGAGGACAGAGTCTGTGGTAGAGAAAATGTTGACCAACTGGATGGCGCTATGTATGTACAATTATCTAAAAGACTATGCAGGTTCCTCGCTGTTTTTACTTTTCAAGGCGATCAAGCATCAAATTGAGAAAGGACCTGTGGATGTGATAACCCACGACGCCAGATACTCCTTGTCTGAGGAGAGGCTGCTCCGTGAGCAAATCGAGCACAGCGTTGTGACATTGCACGTGGTTCAAGATGATCTCGACGAGAAGATACAGTGCAAGGTTTTGGATTGCGACACTATAAATCAAGTGAAATCCAAGATTCTAGATGCTCTCTATAAGAATACTCCTTTTTCACTGAGGCCGTCCGTGCACGATGTAGATCTGGAATGGCGACACGGTAGGGGTGGTCATTTGACTCTTCAAGACGAAGATCTTACGACAAAGTGCAGTGGGGAGTGGAAGAAGATTAACACTCTGGCGCACTATGGCGTGAAAGAGTCGGCGGTGATGTCGCTAATACCAAGGCAGAACGACGGGTTCTCGGTCGCTTGCAAACCGCCCTGCCACAACTGCAAACCGTCACATTATCATCATCAACAGCAAGCGGTTCACCATCATTCGCATCACCATCACTTGCACCGGCACGCGAATCATTGTTCGTCCACGCATCTTCCATCCACACCTAATCACAATCTAATCAGTCCTATAATGTACAATCATCCTGTTAGCGGTATGTATTTCGAATCACAGCACTCGCCGCCAATCATCACGGCGAACGGCGATGTGGAGGCCGGTCACGGTGGCAATCAACGACTGTATCATTTAGTAAGGCCTATAGAGGACAGCCAGTACATGCCGGGAATGGGTTTCACTGGTAGCAAACACCACCATCCCGAACGAACACACAAAGCCATACCAGAAATATTTTTAACGAGACTGTTATCGACGAAGGGCACCGTCCAGAAATTCGTGGACGATTTCTTGAACACGATATTGTCCGCAAACGAGGCTCTGCCCAGTGCCGTGAAATGGCTATTTGACCTTCTCGACGAGGCTGCCAAACAGCACGGCATCGTCGATCCCGAAGTGCCCCACGCATGGAAATCGAACAGTCTGCCACTTAGATTTTGGGTGAATTTCATTAAGAATCCAGACTTCATGTTCGATATCAACAAATCGACGACGGTCGACTCGAGCCTCTCCGTTATAGCACAAACATTCATGGACTCGTGCTCGATGACGGAACACAGGCTAGGAAAGGATTCACCATCGAACAAGTTGCTCTTTGCAAAGGACATACCGCATTACCGAGAAAAAGTCGGCCGTTTCTACACGGACGTGCAGAGACTGCCGCAGATCACCGATCAGGAAATGTCTAGTGCCATGCAACAGTTAAGTGCGTCGCATGCTAACGAATTCGACGTGATCGCTGCGCTGAAAGAACTTTACATCTATGTCAGCAAGTATTATGAACAAGTAGGTATTCGCGGTAGCTTATATTCTTCTTCTCTGTTCTATACTGTGGTATACACAACATTATTTTAAATTGATTATAGGCTGATAGTTGGAAAGTTGTTTTGTTTTGTACCATGATTGAATCATTATTATGATGAACTTGTCTGTTGTAGATCCTAGAGGCCTTGGAGACAGACGCTGGCTGTCGCAAATTACACTTAGCCCACAGGCTAGAGAACGTAGCGTGCACACTGGAAGGAGAAGAGACCAGTGCCTGCTGACACAACCTGCTCATTGCCATCCCAGGACCCGTCAATCTCTCCAAAAACACTGACTAGTGCCTCCACTTCATATGCATCAGATACACCTCGTTACATATGTACAAATCTTACACGCCGTGTGAATAACAATGCCGTAAATACGTGCGATTTCGTTAAGGCTAGTCAGGCGATAGTTCTGCAGGATAAATTAGTCCTGGTGTAGTAATTTGCGTCTTTATGGTCATGGCCATATCGAAATACGCTCGTGCACACGTACAGATATTAGCGAACGGTGAAATAATGCAGACTCCAATCCTTAAACACGATTTGTTTCTTATTAATATTGTATATTCCATTTATATATATATAATATACATGTGTGTGTATATTCAGTATATGTATGTATGAATATATATAACATATATGTGTGTGTATATTCAGTGTGTATATTCATATATGTATGTATATTCATATATATTCACGAATATATACATACATATATTTGCATTGAATTGCAAAGAATTGAGAAACTACACGTTCGATTATTTATTGCATCATCGGAGGAATATTTCTATTATATTTCATCGGTGATGCGTCTAAGTATTGATCGCGTACATGTTTAAGGATTCGAGGTTGCAACCCTGTGCAAGATACATTTAATAGAGAAAGACATGGGAAGAATACAAGACTCATGACAATTTCAATTTCTTGTTGGCCGAATGTCTATACGTGTATACGTAAATACGGAACAGAGAACGTAACGTAATTAAGGGGGGAAATAATGTGTAAAAGTAAGTGAGAAAGCCATAGTGTCCACCAGACTGTCTGTACAAAAGGAGTACGGCAGCGAGTAGTCTGTGATCCGAGCACTAGTGGCTATGCCTACTATCTTCATTACGCTTTATATATAATGTGTATATATTATATATAAAGCAAAGATCACGCAACGTACGCCTCCACGGATTGTAGTGAGCTAGTTAGAGAGGGTCTATATATGTATTATAAGTTTGAAGGGAAGCAAAGACCCCTTTCAAAGAGAATAAGAGATAACATTAAAGTAAGATAATTAAAATAATGTTAACACAGAGAAGAGAATTGAAGAATTAAGAATTACAAGCGAGCGAGAGGGAAAGAAAGAGAGAGAGTGAATGAGTTTAACTACACTAGGCCTATCTACACAAGTTCATTATGTGAAAGAAACAATTTTCGTTTTAATGGAATAATTCTTCGTCTCACAGTCTCTTTCTGATTACTTCAGATGATTGCGCTAATTAATTACGACTATTGTTATGATTTTTAAGGCCATTGTGTATGACACAGGATAATTTTTTTACGACTTTTTTTATGGATTATACTTATTATCGCTCTTACTAGTGCTATGTTGTATTATTATCTATATATAATACGTACACATCACGGTCTGATAGACAAACGAAAATGCAACGTTTACGAAAGAATTGCTAGACTTTTTCGGTCATTCGAAATGAATTGTAAAAAAGGAAACGATTTTGTATGCACCGATGTTCTTTTGTCTTTTTAACATTTGGTCGGTGTATACCATGAGTCGAACGCACCGAAAAACAAACATTAATTGAACGATGAGACAACGATGAACAGTATTTCTTGGAATTACACCTTCATTATTTTGTATTTGTATGAGACTTCTGATTTTCAGTGTTGCATTTTGATCGGTAGGGGGAGGGGGCATTGCCCTTTGTATACTAGTTATTCCAAGCAAAGCTGTGAAATGTTGATAAACAATTGAATTCACTGCCTACCGCACACTGCCAAGTTTTTCCGTATGCTTCGACGAACTATTTAAACTCTATTAGAAAAATATTATTTGACAGTACTATGTTCTAATAGCGTTGGTCTGGGAAGACTGGGGACACGCTCACACTCGTTTGTACTTAATTAACGTTCTCTTGTGTATTTTTCAATTACTGTAACAAGCCCCCAGGTTTCCCCTATTTTCTGACCAATAACCTATGTGTCTCTCTATTACGTGTATTGTGTTTATTTATATTACGATGAACAGATTAGCTCCATGAGAGAATTGTACGTCAATCTGTCCTATGTGATTTAACGTAACAGGATTCTTCATTTTTTTTTTTTTTTGTTTAATTTTACACTTATACACAAACATTGCACACGAAGATCGCATGCATATTTCTGTACTTGTTCTCTGATCTTCTCTGTTACAAACTCTCAGAAATCAACGGTTAGAAACCGTGTAATAATTTAATTTCCTATACACGGTAATCTTTCCAGTGAGCATTTTACAGAAAATGTTTATTACGAACAATAGAGAAATGATAATAGAATGAACGAGTCAATCAAATGCGAAGACATTAACTATGAATCCATGACTATACAACTTTACTCTGTTATCATTTCCATTTCATTATATTCTAAACATTTTTTATATGTATTTAAAGTAGTGGTTAGTAAGTGGATAATCTCGATTCTCTTGTATATTGAATATATGAAATAGGCGTACTTTAAGTGACGGGGAATTATTTTGCAGAATATTTTTATTTGTTGAATATATTTTTATTTGTACACTTCATTCTATTATAGAGAATATAACGATCATATTTGTTCTGTAATTTAATGCAATGTACTATACGCAGCAAACTTTCTCAGACGGAGAAGCGCGCTCTGTGTATATCATTGATTTCATTGAAATGAAAAATGAGCTGCCCAGCCAGAATCTATTAGTCATTCTACGAGTAAAGGTATTATTTTTCGCGCAGCCATGTCTGTGAGAAAAGCAAGCGAATTATGCCGCTTTTGTGTAAAAAATGAATGTATAGAGGTACTGATGAAAACATGGACTATATTTATAAAAACACCAAGTATATTCTTCTTCTACTTTATGTGTAGAGTGCAATTCATACCGAATATATAGGGATTTTAAACAATCAAGAAAATACTTGTCTTTCCAAAATATTAGAAAATATTATTCATACAACAGGTCCTTTGATTTTTTCTTTATTGTATTTGTAAAATAGTCCACACGGAATGTGTATTTTTTCGATTGTACTGTACTGTCGGATAGTCTTCCTACATTGAATAAGATTATAATCTGTAAAACTACTTTTATCATTCATTCGAAGTAACGTACTTGTTTCTATAAGTCTGATAATCGCGATTTCGCGACGTAAATATTTATGTTAAAGTAAAGTATACTGTGCAAATAATGTATTCTTTATACACAGTTTAGTTGTAAACTGCATTAAATTCTTTTTTCTTTTTTTTAATTCCGCCATTTTTCTGCCAAGTTATCTGATTTGAATGCCCACAAAATGGAAAAACTTATTTTAAGTGTAACTTAACTCAATCTCCCCGTATATTGCAGTGATTTTAGAGTACCGCTGTTTCAACGCTGACTTTTATATGTTTTCCAATTAGACTCGAATGATTTATATATTTTTAGCCAATTGTATGTGTACATATTTAAAGGAACGTGCTGCAAACCTTGAGATTGCGTAAACGATACATGTACATTCCAGAAAACGTTTCCAAATATTCATCAGCGTTGCCATATTAATATAATATTTTTCTATTACTGAATAATATTCAGAAATAATTTGCATTTTTAACAATAGCAAACACTTTACTAGAGTCTTATAGTTGACGTTGGATAGAACTATAAATCTGTGGAAATAGTATGTTATGTCCACAATGAAAGAATCAGTTGCTCAGAGGGCATGAACAAGTCGTTCACTTACGCGATTGTTTATAGCGCAGATTGACGTACGCCTATGTGCGCACATATTTATGTATACATCTCGTTATTTATCCACAGAATCAGAATTCTATGGATTTCTGAGAATTGTATGTGGTACATTCTTAAAAAAATAATGGTTCGTTTCAGAGGTTCTTGCAAATATCTATAATGTATGATACACGAGGTGCATCATACGTTCGAGCGCAGTCCGATGGAAGGTCGTTGCAACAGGCTGCATTTTTTGACGCGTGTATGCACATACAAATTTCGACGAAATTCTGCTGCGTTTGTTCCAGTAAAAAAAAACTTGGAAAATCAAAGTAAAGGAATTCATTCGATATCGATCGTCGAGATGATAATTTTTCGTGGATCGTCCATCATTAAGAAAAATAAAAAAAAGTTTATTTTGTTAATTAGTTCGAGCGTGACGATGCTTCGATAACGTAATAGAATTTCCCGATATTTCGTATACGCTCGACAGTCGACTCCATCCATCTGAAAAGCTTGTCAATTCTGCATTCAACGTATGTATTGTATTGTAATTAAATTGAAGGGATGTTTCAGCGGTTTACAAGTCGAATTAGTATGTCATGCTTCGTAGTATAGACGGACCCGCGCGTTGCGTCGAGTTAAAATTATTCTTTGTTAAGGCTTCGGAAACGATGGGGGGATGATCTTTGTGTCCTGGAAGAATAGACTTAAGTGTATTCGTGTTCGGGGGCGAGCCGTATGGAAATAATATATAATGCAGGGACGTCTTTAATCCCGCGAATCTCGAGTGTATCTTTTTCTCGTTACGTAGCCAACACGTAATGTGTGTATGTAGAACTAAGGGCGAGGGCGATATGATAAACCCTTGAAACCTGTAATTTGTTCGTTAGTATCCATAGCGAACTCGTACAATTTATTATACAATTCATTCTCGTTCTAGAAATCTGTAATTGAGTGATATATAACAATACACAAATTTTGATTAGCTCTTATAGAAATTATTTTCTCGAAGGGTTTATCAAATCATTTCTACCGGAAGTGTGCGACACTGCTTTTCCCGTATCTGCGTGAATGTGAATTTATTAATGTATGTGTGTGTACGGAAAACAACAATCCCTCTGTAAATAATACTCAACCCCCCATCTCACATATAAATAGGTTTTAAGCGACACGTGAGAACGAAATGACTCTTGCCAAATTTTCAATGGGACGTAGGGACAAACAAATAAGCATTTGGAAAATTGCAAAAATATATTGGTATTATAAATGAATTTGATCCTTGAAATACCTGTGACCGATCATGATGGTTGTTAAAAAAAAACATTTTTCCGTGTGAACTATATTTGTATTTAAGTCGAACATACATCTGTACCAAAAATTCTATTCTTCTAGCTTTAAAAACTATAAATAACAAGTCACGTATTGCGGTCCTTACAATTTTCTTTTTAAATCGTAACAGCGGTTGGCTGGATATAAAATTGATATTCTTCGTTCAATGATTATTCATGTTCTCTTTGGCATTAAACGATCCATTGTTTTTTCGTTGACTATATTTCCGACGTTCACTGTATTTTCTACTACTCTCTTCAATCGGTTGATCGCTTACAGTTGTCTCGTAAAGATTTGTATTATAACATTCATTTAAGTTTCTTCTATATTATAAAATATTGTCACGATAATCTTGTGCAGAAAAATTTCATTCCACACCTGATTTTATCTTGTATAATAGAGATTTCTCCTGAGATTTAGTCGATGACAACGCTGGCAAACTGGATGAGGAGTTTTTTGAACTTTGACTATTACTTGTACTTCGTTTATCCTGCTTTGCTTTCTTCATCATGTCTTTTAATCTCCTGTCTGCACTTATTATATGAATATTAGGTGTCACTTTATTTCCACCACCTAATCAGAAAAAGAAAAAGTGATTAAACACAAACGGATTTATTTGCAATTAGTTTATGGATGAAACTTACTTGAATTAGATTTCTTCTGTTCTTTACTTTTGTTCTCTATCACTGTTTTTGGTGAACTCCTTTCTTTAGAGACCTATGGATAAAAAGGTACATTTCTTGTAATGTATCGTTCGAAAGTCATAGTTTTTTACCGAATGAAAGAAAACAATCATAGGTAGAAGAAAATAAATTATAATGCGAGTGAATACACACACCTGAGATTTTGAACAATTTGAGCAATACCAAACTAATCCTGGGACATCTATTTGCGAATCTAGTATATGTGGAACATGACATTCTTGGTGGTACAGAGAATGACACTCCAGACACTCTACGAGTCTATTCCTAGCTCCAACATCCATTCCTTTGCAAATAACACATGTCAAATCATCCTCCAATATCTCTAATGCCAAGGTGTCAGTCTGTATAATATCAGGAGGCGTGTCCCTTGTTGGTAGATTCACAGGCGAACTATTTTTACTAGATTTACTCGAGTGTTTAGAAGAAGAGCTTTTACTCTTTTTGCTACTGCTGCTGCTGTGATCGCTCAGCACTGGTTCCTCCATCATATACTGAAAACCAAGAAATGTAAGACTAATAGTTCAAAGAACAGATCATAATTAACGCATACAGAGGGATCAAGTACTGGATATCGTTTTACGTAAATGAAATCTTCTATGCTTCACGAGTACCCTGATATGAGAACTAAATCTGTAAGTACAATATTTTAGTAAATATTGATCGCTTCAACTCAAAGGAATTTTCTTGTCATCCAATATACCGCGATCAATTTTACTTTTACTCTAATTACCTTTTTATGTAGCACATTGGATAACATTTTTGATGGTCCGTACTTTTGTTTAATCGCCTCATCTAAAAGTATTCGCAATTGCTCTGCTGAATCTTTGTTAGTGGAATGTAAAAGATGTAAACCTTGAGTAAATTGGGGATCTAATTCTAACTGTGACATGTTTCAACCGGTTTGTTTAACCTGTGAAGTAGAAAATATCGTTGTAACTCTTCATTATTGGATATATGTTTGTTTTTTAGATCTTACGAAAAGTTGTAGGTTAAATTTGTGTTGTATAATTACACCACCTTGTATAAATTTATGAAACTTAAGTAAATTCAACAAGTCCGTCGATGCGAAAATATGTATGTACACGTTTTCGAGTATTATGTTTACTTATTATTTTCTATATGTATCACATTTAATAAATACGATGAATATATAGAATTTATAAAATTTAATTGAAAAATCTTAATATATAAACATAAGATATATAATCTTAAAATAACATATAACATAATGAATGCGTTACACGAACAATTTTGCTTTCATTAGAACGAGACGGACGGATGGTAGAATTCTCAACAGTTATCAACAGTTCGAGAGAATTTTCGGTTTTCTCCTCCTCGTATTCTTGTAACCAATATCAGTGACGCGTTCACGAGTTTGCACACATAACTCGAACCCGTGAATACAAGAAGTGAAAAAGCAATTCTTATATCTTTTTAGAAATTCGGATTTTTTTCTTGTGTTACAATCGTTCCGAGTTGTACATTTTAAAAATACCGCCTCGAAAGTATAACCATATACGGGACGGTGTCGTTCCGCGTACGGTAAAAAGTAACGAAAGTGAAAAGAACCGAGAAGCACTAGGTAGCGCCGATAGGTTTGTTCCTGTCCTCTCTTGTACCACTCGTATTCCAAATTTAATTTTCGAAAGTTTTGATTCCGTGAGGAAAATGAGCTGATCCCTTGTCTAGGGAGATATCGGTGTGAAATTCGAAGTCGATGTTGGCCGCGGAACAGACAAAGGTATGCGTTCGACACGCAGATACTCGCGATAAAGGTGCGAAAGAATGGTGAAAATACAAGCAAAGAAAGGACCAAAATAGTAACCCTGCGGGCGATCGAGTGTAAGGGAACGAGTCAAGTACGGCTGGGTGCGCTCTTAGTTCTGTCCTCGTCTATCCGTTGTGGCCGCATATAAGTTGATCCTTGTCGACCCGAGGCGCGTTAAAACGATGTCTAACTTTCGACGGGTGGTTGGCAGCCGTGCGTAAAAGAAATAAATAATCAAAGCGACCATGAAGTGACAAATAAAGTTGGAGAACAATGCTTGCGAACGGCAAGGAAATCTGAGTGTAGCGTGCATTGGCCCCCGTTCTATGTTTTGGACACGTCTTACGCAGCTACAACGTGGTGTTCCCAGCGACATTAGAACCGGAGGCGCGCTATGTGCTCGCTGCGAAGACGAGGCTGACATTTCGAATATTTTTCATCGTGTTACCACCGTGGTGTGTTGGTCTTGGCTGTATCGTGTTCTTCTATCAGTCGCCCGCTGACAACCGTGATTCCTCCATGCGTAGGAATCCGATTCCGCGGTTGGCCCGGATTAAATGACTGAGAATAAGCGGAAGCGACGGCCGCCAGAACGTTTGCACGGGAAGTAACAGATCCGGACGGACATGACTTCTACGAGAAGGGTATTGTACACCGTTCTGTGAGGATTCGCTCGCACCACGGGTACCGGTCGACGGTCCTTTTTGTTGTTAACCTCAATCAACGGTTCGTGTGTGTCGTTATATCCGCGCGGAGCGGACCATAGTGGCCATGCGTCTGATTTTTCCACAGCTGACCACCGTCTGACAGAATAGTCGTTCAGTAGTCTCCAAAAATGAAAACAGAAAAGAAACCAAGCGAACCGAGTTGCGTGTCTACCACTGTAGTGAAAGAGGAGCCTGATACTGATCCAGTCAAGATCAAGGAGGAAAGTAGTGGAGCTAACAACGATGACACAACTGGAGAGGATACTGTCGAATGCCCGAGAGATCCTTGCTTGGATCCCACCAACGGGGAAAGCACACTGTCAGGAGAGAATCAAAATAATAATACCAATCAGCCAATTTTAAACTCGGTGAAGCAGGAAGGAGATCACAACAATCCCACAGATGACTTACCTGGTACGCGCAGATTTCTACTTGCGCTTTCTTGGCCGAATGTTTCTTTTATAACTATGTTATTTCTATATTGTTTCACAGATTGTAGTGGTAATGTGATTACTGCAGATGGAATTCAGCCATTAGTTAGTAATGTTCTTGGAAAACAAATGGGAACTAATACAGGAAGCGGCGAAGCTCAATATATGCAACAACAAAGTCAAATTTTTGTATTTTCTACAACATTAGCAAACAAAGGTGCAGATGCAGTATTGCAGGGGCAATATCCGTCAATTATTGCTTATCACTGTGCACAGCCAGGCACTAAAAAGTATTTAGAGGTATGTTTCGGAACAGATAACTTGTTTTTATTATGTCATTTTATGTAAAATGAAAAATTTAATTTTATCATTTTAGAAACATCCGAACAAAGTGAACCAATTTCGTCAAAATCCTGCACAGTGGTTGAACAATTTTGCCATGATGAAACAGAAAGGTCATCAAGGAGGTACAAATAATACTTTTCCAACGGAGCAACCCCCAGATCTACCGGCCCTTGATCCCAATGCTCCACCATTTTGGAATGAACAACCCAATCTCAGAAACTTGAATGGTGGGAATTCTCTTGGCAATTCTGAACCATCGTTGGATGACGCAAATATAGACGTGCCTTGTCTTGTACCAAATTCACCTGGAAATGCAGGTAATTATATATTCAGCACAGCAAAAACTATCATTTCCAGGAATTAAATGCAACTAATCTGTATTTAACGCATAACATATTTTCTGTTGCAGCAAATCCACAACCTTCTAATAGTACAATGGGACACAGTCCCAATTTATTAGGAGGCAGTACCAGTCCAGGTCCAGGGAGTTTGCAACCATCCCTGCAGGGTGTTAAAGTTCCAGATGAAAATTTAACCCCGCAGCAAAGGCAACACAGAGAAGTACAATTAGCAACCATAAGGAAAATGCAAATGATGTTATTTCCTGAACACAAAGAAGAACCTACTAATACATTAGACACAACGCAAGGAACAACAGTGTCGTCGTGTCCATCAACAAATGTTCCTCCAGTGGTACCATCGCAGTGTCCTCCGAGCATGGACTGGCATAAATTACAGCACCAGTTTCTCGATGGGAAAACCAAGGTAGTACTTCTTTAAAGTATAAGGCATGCGCCCATTTAAGAGTTTCTTGCGGGAGTTGCTCTTAACAATACTTTCAAACGGTACATCCATTTTGCTTGCTACGTATTTATGTCACTCCAGGGTAAACCTATACCCAATCAATTATAATGGCTGTTTCTTTTACGATATCTGAAAAATTTGTTTATTTAAATTATTTTAAGCGACAAACCGATTCGACGTGGCGGTCACACAACCGCGAAAAGTTCTTTCAAAATGCGAACCGATTTCGTATTCTGAGAGTAGCAGTCCGAGAGTGACCCTACTGCGTTCCAAGTGCAACTCGAGTCTTGATACTCAAGAGTAACCTGCGAGAGTTTTACTCTGAAGTGAATGCATGTTCTAATACGTTACAAGAGTTGGTCGATTAAAAGTTAATAGGATTTGGTTTAGTGTTTCTGGTGTTTGATTCAAGCTGTAACTTTTGTCCGCGTTATAGGGTAGCGTTGGAAGTCCTGGTACAGGAGTTTCATTAAGAGGTGCTGGTATGGTTGGAGTCCCTCGAAGTCAAGGACCACCACCGCCATATCATCAAACAACTCGTTCTGCAAGCGTACCGATCGCAATACAAAGCCCGAACCCTTCGTCGCCGAATAATCCCACTAGTAATTTGTCGTTACCATCGCCACGTGCAAGTTCAGCATTAAATTCACCGGCAGACTGCAATAGGCAATTTCAACTTAGCAATCAGAGAACGAACCATCTACCTGGACAGAGTCCAACCAGCCAGGATTCTCCCAATCCAACAGTTGGCAACGCGACTGCAGTATCAACGACAAGATTAAACCACAGTAATCCGGGCACACCGGTTTCCCACTCACACATCTCGTCATTGAGTCCAAGTGGACCAACTGCACAAAAGGACTCACCTCTGGATTTTCCTAACAGTCAACCACCAAACGGTAAGTCTTCAAAATACATTTTCAGATATATAAAATAATATATTTCACATTGAATCGCTCACAAAGGATTTCCATACTAAGTAATGCTATAATGCTATACATAGTATATGACAAAAGTTCACTGCTGTAGTATTGTGCGGTGAATTGATCGTGTTATATGTTACAACATAGTGGATGGTATGTTTTGCCGCACGCTGCAATCCTTAGCCCAGCAAAAACAACATACTGGAGCAGTGAACGCAGCAGGCGTTAAGGAAGCCAATTTGATGCCGGTTCCGAGTCCGCAACAGATTCAATACCTCAACACGTTCGAGGGACAGGAATTGACTATACAGAAACAGCCAAATACAAGTTTAAAGGATGGTAATTTGTCCACGTAAGTATATCGTATGTTTTTTCTAGTGTCTCGAAGAATCATTTCTCAGTAATGATTAAATAAGCATTCTTTCCGTTTTAGGAACACCACCAGCAACACCGAAATATCGAATAGAATTTTGCCAGGAAATTTAGATAATAGCAATCAATTTTCTGCTAGATCTGAAGGTGCGAGTCCGGTTCAGATGGATAGTATGAACCGTGGTTTTGCCGGTTCACTTCATAGTCCTCATACTCCTCATACTCCGCACACACCAGGCAATGGTGCTCCTCATACTCCAGTTGATCCTGGAAAGCCTGGCAATAAATCAAGCGCAAGTGCACAAAGTAGTCCGGTACCGCATAATACCAACATACCAGACAGCATGGGTCCACCGAGAACGGTACCAGCATCGCCTACTACAAAACCCGACACATCTCCGCCTTCGACAAAGGATACACAACAGCAACAACAACAGCAGCAGCAACAGACACAGCAACAGCAGCCACCGCCGCAGCAACAGCAACAACAATCTTCGGTAGTGAATCCAAACAATTCTGGAAGTACAACGGTAGTGCCTTCGTTAGGTGGAGGCACAGCCGGCTCGTTCCCTTGTGGTAGACCTTCCATAAACGTGAGTCAACCTTCAGACAATGTGCCTCTAAATCCCAACAACATCGGAGGGCGACTCGGCAGTTTAACCGCCATGAGTACAAATCACTTCGACCCTATAACTTCGTTAGCTCAAATGAGTCAACAATTGACGAACACCGCGGCCAGTAATTCGTTGGGTAACGATGGACCTATACACTCCGGTAATACCGGAATGATGCAATTCGGGAACCCGCACAATATGCACATGATGCAAATGGGCAGCGAGATGAATGGAAATTGTCATATGGGTGGGCCGCCGAATGAGCCAGGTGAAGTGGGAGGAATGTGTATGGGTTTACCGGGGCCACCGACCAGCTACAGTCCCACGACATCACATACAGGAAGTCCCGGAGTGGTACCCAGTAAAATGGGACATCCCATCATGGGTCACGGCATGATGAGCAGCCATTCGGGTAGTGCAGGCGGTGCGTATCCGGGTGGCGATCCACATGCACCACCACCGAGATTAATGACAGGACACGTGACCGGCCCAAGCCCTTACAATGGAGCGAACGTTCAAGTGAAGCCCAGCGCTCCAAACACGATTCAATATTTACCAGCGAGACCCAATGTTGGCCACACACCGAGAGGGCCCCCAAGTTTGGACTTCCTTCAGCGGTTCACGAATCCTCTATCTAATTTAGAGTCAAAAATGGGCACGCCTTCTGTAAATCTTCAGTACTTCCCGAACGGTTGTGTACCAAATAACATGGGTCCACACGGTGGCATGCCATCAGCTATGACCGGAGGCCTTCCTAGCATGGGAGGCTCTCCGAGGATGGACGGTCAATCTATGAATTCGTCAGTCGGTGTGCATCCTTCGATGAGACCGGTCGGCAACATGAGACCCCAACCAAATCTAATGCGAATGCAGCACATGGTTGGGGGCGGTGTCTTTCCAGGAGGTTCGATGGATCCAGATAAAGTCTTCCCGCCCGAAATGGTGTCGCAAGTTCCCAATCAAGCTAACCCTGGTATGTTCGTATCCGGCAGCAAAGGCAGCCCTATGGGGTTAGGACCTCCTCCTGACGCGACTCAACCACTACCGCCAAGCATGGGTGGTGCTACTAGTAATTTTAAAAACAGCCCTTTCGTTGGTAGTGGACCTAGCATGTCGGACCCAAATTATGCTCAACAATTCCATAACTTCCAACAGCAGTTATATGCCACCAGTACTAGGGGAAGCGGGCCACCGCATCCTAATTTACATCCACCACCGAATTCGCATTCGCATCAACAATTCTTCATGCCCAAATAAAAAGTATGTACGATTGAGAGAGAGAGAGAGAGAGAGAGAGAGAGAGAGAGAGAGAGAGAGAGAGAGAGAGAGAGAGAGAGAGAAGATATATCGTAATGGCGATGTTTACAATTGTGGTGGCCTTTGTTGTGGTGTCCTTTCGACGACTGCGTTTACCCAAGGATATGACCTGATCCGATGATGAGTACGAAAATATTTCTGGAGAGTGTACACACTTTTATTATTATATTAAGCGATCTTGTAAAGGACAGAGATATGTCGAATTTGTTAAGGTTCTGATGTTGATGTATTAATTATCAAGAGTAATTATACACGTGACCATTTCAATCGCGATGGTTACATGGACTGGCGTGCGACAAGGGACGCTTTTCTCGTTCAATTCTTTATTTACGGTGTTGTTTCTGTTTTATATGTTAGAGCCGTTTAAGCGTTTTTCTCGGTGTTAGCGAGGATAAAATCGTTCGTAATGTCTGCCGCAAGAAGAATAAGCAAAACGTAAAAGAAAATTTTTTTAGCAGCTGAGCTTTGTTTCTTTCGTTCGTGTCAAATTTTTCTCTCTGTAAATTCGAAACTTTTACAATGAAAAAAGATTAATAAGAGAAAATAGGCGCATAAAGAACATTGTTCACGCGATCATGTAAATATTAATGTAAGATTCGGTTTCTTCGTAGTGATCGTTATTTCGTCGATCGGAATATACGGTAGTGACTAAAGAGAAATACGAGAATGTTTCTAGAAAATCATCTTTAAAAGAGAAAAAGCATAAAGGAAAAAGAAGATAAGCAAAAGCGAGTATTCGGCATACTGCCATTCTCCTTTTTCTTTATCGTTAAAACAATTACTCGTGATAAAGTGATTGTGCGAGAATCAAGGAAAAGTATTTCGAAGGAGTGGGAATGAATACGCCATTCATCATCCTTCCTTTTTATCATTAAATACTTACAAGAAATGAAAAGAAATGCAGTCAAGCAAGCTCAAATTCATAATTGTACATATAAACGATATACATATTATATATATATATATATAAAAATATATATATATAAAATATATATATATATATATACCTGTTGCAACATACTCCTTGCAGTATCGCCCATCCCTTCTCACCTCCTCTATCCCTCATTGATTCCCACGTGACCAACAAAACTGTGCATAATCATGACCCCACGTAGTTTACGAATAATAAGATAAAAACGAAGAGTAACTGACTAAGAAACAATTATGTTGTTGATGAATGATTTTTATTATAAATGAAAAATAAAGATATTTACAAGAAGTCGGTATATCAGAATTGATCGATAAATGGATTCTCATGATGCGGCGTCAGAGAGCGGAAGTTGGAGGATTTTCCTTTTTTCGTCTCGTTACATTTATCGTTTTCACTCTCGCCTGATCGCGAAACAAGCACAGGCTCTGACATGTTCAAACAAAAAATCATGTCATTATATCTTTCAATTAAGCAGGCTGCTTCCAGCTTACTCGGATCTGTGATAGTCAAAGCAAGAACATGTATCTTTTTTTCTCTTCATTCCGAAGACATCAAATACATATCTGTATTCATTAGGGAATGATTCTTTTTTTTAATACTACATTACGTTTTATTTAATTGTTAGTGTTTTACGCGCAAAAAGAGAGATGGAGAATGAGAGAGACAGTGTGAAAGTGAAGAAAGCAAGAGAAAGAGATAAGGAGACAGAAATAAACTACGAAAGAAATAAAAAAGAAATAATTTTTGTCGAAGCAGCTTGAGGCAATCGTAAAGCGAATCGTGATTACCAGAGCGTCGTGCGTTTGTGATATCATAATTAGAAGTCTTAATGATGCGGCGGCAGCGATGACAGAGAGCTATTTACGAATACTTCATACGTTCGAATTAATTAGAAATAAGATTTCTTCTACGATTTCGTAATGCAGAATTGTACAACGAGTCGCGTAACATCGTCCATAGAGTTATAATTAGAATTACAATTTTTCGTATCATTCTTTTTCGGATTTTTGTTTCTTTACGTGCGAAACACGTTCTACCTGCGCCAAATACTTTTTACGACTTCTCCGCATTACTAGATGCAATATTTTTTAAAAACAATACTGCGCGAATAGGTAACCTACATTTTCACTTTCCATCCATTGTGTCAACGAAGCTACCGGAGTTCAATCACAAAAATGTAAAGCTTATCGTTAATCGATTCCCTTTGCAATAAGTCATAATATTGTCCATCATCACTTTATCCAAAGGTGCTTACTAAATCACTAAATTTTCACGCGTTGCGTGAATCTCTTTTAGGTTTCACCGAGATATTCTCGCTCATGTGGGGTTTCCTCTCACCTGTAAAAAGATCATTCACTTAATAAGCGATTCTAGTTTAATCCCCTCAGGTTTCGCTAAGTCTGTGTATCTTCCTCTTTGACCATGCCATTTTTAGAATTTAACATCTACTGGTCTACGATAGAATATAGTAGAGATTACACTATCTAAAGTTACAAAGCAATAGTGTAATTGCAATTCGTCACTTTCACAATCAATTTTATACCCGAAACCTAAGTCAAACCTTTCCTTCTGCGCAGCATCTCATTGACTGGATGTCCCCGAATCGCGCCAGTCGTCTTTATCTCTGTAAAAACGTTACAAACAATGTATAAAAACCCACCATTTGTTAATACTTTCTCGGTTTTTCGATTAAGTACATTATATACTTTTTCGAATTGTTTAATTAATAATAAAGAAATTGTCATTAACTACACGCCAGTGAACATCTCCAGAACCGTACGGCTTGTTCGTTTTTTTCTTTTATGTTATTCTTTATATTCTTATCGTTATTACCTTGATCGCTCTTCCGAGGACGGAGTGTTCCCGTTTGTACTGAAAATTAATAATGTGTAATACATCGATTGTACAGAAATATTAATCTTTTGGAAATTTACTTTTTCTTTAATGCAAAGTCATCCCACTCGCTCAGATCATATTTCGATAGATCTCCATCCTCGTCGTCTTCTTCTTCGTCTTCTTCCTGCAACGATAGACACGAGCGATCAATTCTTTCGTCTTCTTTTTGCTTCAATAATGACTTTTGAGTTAAATAATTAGTGATTTAATTACATTTTCTTCGTTTCGATCTTCATCCTCGTCTCTCTCGTCTTTATTTTTAGATGAATTACGCACGGGGCTACTATACCTAGAATCTTTGGAGTCATCGTCCGAACGGTTCTCAATTTTCCGTTTCTTTTTACGTCGCCCGAACTCATCGTAGTCATCATCGTCGTCTCGTCTCTCTTTATATTCGACAACCCCTCTGTCATTATAACCACCTCCATATCCTGTACGCTCCTCGATCTCCCCAAACTTTGGCGCATTACACATGTTGCACTGTTGTCTGCGAGCCCAGTTTACGTTTCCACATTTGCTGCATTGCCAATCGTCCGCGCTGAAACATTGCAGAAAATCATGACATGAAATCTTCAATATTTATCATCATTATCCATTGATTTGCATTATATATATATTCTTTGTAAATATTCTTTGGAAATATATGACACATAAATGTGTGATATTCACCTAAACAATCCTCTACTCTTTTCCGCAGCTGCTTTCCCAATTTCTTGTCCTAATTTCTTTTTCTTAGGGCATTCTCCCCTATCTGTGTAAGAATATTTTGTTGTTAGTGAAATAAATATTAGTAGAATAGCTACAAAATGATGATAACAGTAGCTAGTAACAGATACAATGTTATTTTAAACAATATTATTAAAAAAACTGTTCTATACATTACCATATCAAATGTCATATACCTTTTCCACACCGATTACAAGAGTTTCTTCTTGCAAAATTTATATTAGCACATCTGGAATATTAAATAGCAATATTTACAATATACTACAAAACTCAAATCAAGAATTAAATGTCTTCCTGTGCTAAAAGAAATCCTTTTCTAAAATGAAAAATGACGCTGTCCAATGTTATATTATTTTATCGAGTCGACAATAGACACTGTCACTGTACAGCATGTCTGTTTTGTATAGAATAACAGACAGCCAAAATCATTGTAAAACATGATCAGATAATTTACGTACTGTGTATCAGGACAAATCCAGTCCCCTTCATTAATATTACGTTGACTATCCTCGTCTATTTTACTAGATTCCATTTTGTGTCCGATCTAATTGCTCGTAAGTAGATGCGGTGCTGGATAATTTATCAAACTTACATTTGATTTTCAATTAAAAACTGTTCTATCCAGGTGCATCTAACCTTTACACCGACGTACCTTTTTTATCGTCCAAGCTATGCAAAACGACAGATTTCACATCACGTTTTTAAAGGTTCAGCTTAACGCAACCTGTTTGACGCATGCAAGGATTATTGCATTGTGTTGACACAATTTAATGCACAATTTAATGTACAGTTCGAAACACTACAATTGCAACATTAACGACACAATCACAACGCTTACGAAGCAATGAGCTGTAACGTGGCGGTGGCGGTGCTAAAGCACCACTAAAGCACTGTACAAACATACATACATACATATACATATACCTATATGCAGGCATGTATGCAGTGCTCGAGCGATGCCACAGAGATCCATCGCTAGATGGCCACGTACAATTATTTGTTTCTTGCAACTTGCAACTTGCAACTTCATACAACGTTATGTATGTTGCACATCTGGTACATATTAGCTAAGAGAATAGAATGAGGATCTTGGAGGTAAATTCCTCTTTAAAGTAATAATAACGAGATCAAATACAAGAAGACGAATGAAACATCATTTCCTATATATATAAGAGTCGTTTATTATTAATATTCAATTAGGTTCTTTTTCATGGATCAAAGTTAACTGCTATATCGACCTACATAACACAGAAATTCAAGACAGTACGGCATAGTTTATCCATGGACAATACTTAAATGTAGTACAATTCAATCAAAGTAATACTGGAACGCAAAGACAATGAGTAAACTTATTCAGTAAGAGGTATACGTATTTCCTCTACGATTCCTGATCAAGTACTTATTCTAAATCGCGAAACTCTATATTATCGCCGACATTTGTTCAATTAAAATTTGATCAAAATCGCAGCACAATTGTAATCATACGTACACGAACACGTTGATGTAGTACCGTTAAGTACAATTGAAAATACAAATGTATAAGATTCATAGCTCTGCAGCATTTCTTTGATATCCGTAATATTTTTTAGAACTAGATTATACGTACATTTTTTGCCGTTTTCACTATAATAAAAAATGCAAATAATGGTATGAATCACCTATTTCGTAAAATATGCATGTATATACCCAGTAAGCAATTTGTCATGAATCTGACAGAACGCTGTTACGTCAAATACTGAGCCATCCGTTTCCGCATCTCACATCGGATTTGGCACCAACACTTTGCACATGCCAAATACGGGCCAAATCTAGACCAAACCTTATAGAACTGCCACATGTGCCACATGAATGCTACCGACCTGCCCTCTTCAAACGAAACGTTTCGCTACAAGATTGCGCCAAGTTTGCCATTGATTTGGCAACGCAAAGCATCTGCTCCGTAATACCGAGCCATCTATTTCTGTATTACGCCAGGGATTTGGCCTTATCGAAATATATATTAAATGCGAACCAAAAGCAGTGATTTTGCACCAAATTCGTATAAATTTGCTCGCAAAGTACATTACCAAGAGTTTTATATGTATTTGGCCGAAACAGACTTGGCTGACTTCTATAAATTCTACGTAGCACTTCTATAAATTCTACGTGCTCAAGTATTACTGGTGTGATTGTTTGCAATGAAATTGCAATGAAATTTGCAATAAAATAAATCTTGCAAATATTTACACACATATATATATATAAATATTAATAAACTGTACATAATTTAATAATGGCAAAACAATGTAATTTAATAAAATGTTTATGGATCCCAACGATAGTCGGATCACTTGGTGGATAGTCGTTTTCGGTTCCCTAACTTAGAAACCGGCCGACCGGTGTCACTGTCATTGTCGCTGTCATCGTACGTATTAAGTGCATAGCCTACCTACAGTTGACTGTATGTTTATACACTTTATTATGTACAGAGCAATATACGATTATCGTATAAACAAATTGTACACTATTAAAACATCGAATAGGAAAATATTGATTTAGATAATTAAGTACCACAATATTATCTGTGTTCAATAAAGAAGTTTAAAATTTTTTATTTTATATTATTTTATATTAAACTTTTATCAATATCACTCGCACGGAAGTACAAATTGGAAATCTATAACAATATAAAAACTAAATAGATGTAATGAGTATTGTCAAACAAGGGTTTATTGCTGTCCACGTAGGTATGTTTTCTCGTATAACACTTATCAGTATGTTTAACGTTAAGCCAATTCAACAATTTAATTATATAGTGAACATTGTTTGTATGTAACATTAGGTGCAGGAAAGCATTCAAATGCTCTTAAGGAAAAATATCAAAAGTTATGCCGCCTAGCCTGTGAAACTGTAAGTTTTATTGATTCTACATACAATTATGTTTGTTTGTATTTAATGGAAGATGTATATTTTCAAAGGGTATTCAAAATTTAAAGAATGGTGGCAATACATTGGATGCAATAGTAGAAACTATAATGATATTAGAGAATTCACCTCTAACAAATGCTGGATTTGGTTCTAATCTTACTTTAGAAGGAACTGTTGAATGCGATGCCAGTGTGATGGATGGCACAACATTACAGTTCGGAGCAGTCGGTGCAGTTAGTGGAATAAAAAATCCTGTGTTGTTAGCAAAACGTCTTTGTGAACAACAGTCAATTAAAATTGCATATGGCAGAATTCCACCAAGGTAAATTTGTTAAATTGAAATCCCAATACAATTTATGATAATAAAACAAAATTATTAGCTTTCTAGTTGGGAATGGAGCACACGTATGGGCACAAGAAATGGGGATTCAAACTTTACCTCCAGAACAGCTAATTTCAAGTATAAAGCACATTATTACTTTTGTTTTTAAATATTTGCAAATTCATTCAACTAAAATTTTTCATTACAGTAATTGAAATTTGCAGCATGCATATAACTTAACGAGATCTACAAAACACATTTTTTAAATTTTCGTTATAGGCTCGGATAACAAAGTCAAAAAACGAGAGACTTTTATTTTGTTTTGTCATTCCAAGTAATAGCAAAATTGTAATAAAGTAGTTTACTCATTGTCTAGTATACCAGTCTCTTTATGATCTAACAAAAATTCAAATCGTTTATTCTAGCTTTAAAAAAATTATTGTGTTTTAAAAAGTATCCGAATATTAATAGGAGTCACTATATACACTATATACTTTCCAGTAAACCTAATATAACAGCACATTGACAAATGTATATTCACGATATTATAATTTTTAGTGAAAGCCCAAAAGATATATAAACATTACAAAAGGAAAGTAGAGGATTCAGATCTGGAAATTCAAAAGGTAAACCATTTTTAACATTGTATGTTTGCTTATTTATTTTAGTTATAACTTCATAATAATTTAATAGTGTGCCAAAAAGAGAATGGATACAGTTGGTGCAATATGTGTTGATAAAGAAGGAAATATTGCTGCTGCCTGTTCAAGCGGTGGTATTATATTAAAATATCCAGGAAGAGTAGGACAAGTATTATATTCTTTTAATTTATTGTTTATATGGATTATTTGCATACATTGTGTAAGAATATTAAATATAATACTGTCAAATAATTTTAAGGCTGGAGTATGGGGTTGCGGTACTTGGGCATATAAAGACAAATACTCAGTAGGAACAAGTACATCTGGCTGTGGAGAACACCTAATTCGTACTTCATTAGCACGCACAATTGCAGAAGCTATTTCAAATAGCTCCTGTCCAACCACTAGTTTACATCATGCTATGAAAGTCAATTTTATCGGTGAAATCTCGTAACTACTTTGCTATTTTCAGTTAATGTGATAAATTTCATTTATATTTAAATGTAAGTACCAGAGCACCTGGTTATCTAATAAACGAATTAATTCATTTTCTAGATTCAAAATTTTTGTGTGGACTTGAACAGAAACTTGGAGGTGTCATTGCTCTTCGATATTCACCGCAGGAAGGACTGGGTGATCTTCTATGGAGTCATTCAACTAATTCAATGATAATAGGTTACATGAATTCTACTGAGCAATCAGCGGTAGTAAGTACTTTTAATTCTTTTTAATTAGATTAACATGATTAACATACAATATGAATTTCTTTAGAGTCATATGTCCAGCCTCTCACCTAACGAAGTTGGCAAAAAAGCAGTTGTGGAAGGAATATGTTTCAAGATTAACGAAACAACTGACTCTTAATAATACTGTCTGAATACATGCAATTTTTTGGTCTGTTTATTATTATTAAACGATAAGTAAAAGACGAAGCAATACTGCCTATAGAAAATGATTGTACACACGTTAAACGGAATGTCTTAAAGAGTTCATAACATTCAACACCTCAAAATACACGATTATTACTATTTCATGATATAGAAAACCTGTATGACGTAATGATAGTACATAATATCTGTACCTCTGAAAATGGATGGTTGTTATTAACTTGCGAGGCTCAACAAGGAACAAGCTGCCTTATAGAAATAGTGAACAGCTTATACATATATTTTGGAAACATAATTAGTGAAGTGCCTTGCTTCCTTTATAGAAATCCGATCATCCATGAGCAATCCAAATGGCACAGATATCCTCTGCTATCAGTTTCTATCCAATTATTGTTAGGATACATATGTTGTTAAGCAAACTCCCATTTACTATATCTTTACAGTATTTTTAACAAAGTTTTGTGAAAGTTTTATGAAACCAGAATCAAATAAAATGTATTATTCCAAGCAAAATTATATTTGAGCATTGTTTTCATACATTCAATCGTATTTTATACACTGTAAAAGAATGTATTTGAAGTTGCATAATTTGAAAAAAATAGTAATAAATAAATAATTCTTGTGTTATTATATTCAGAAATATAACATTCATATTAACGTTAATTATTAGAGGAAAGTAAAAGATATTACATCCATTTGTTAACAAATAAGCAGACGAAAATGACGAACATAACAAAAATGAGATCAAAAAAGTCTTCGTACAGAGAAAAATGTAATCTGCTGCGTTAACAGTTCTACAAACAACTCTCAAGAAAACAGTCTAGGGTCAAGTACAATTTAGTTGCTTGGCTGTCAGTAAAGATAAAAGATGTTTTCGCAAAACAATTTCTCGCCGAAATGGAAATACCATTTGCGATCCGCAATTTAATTGTAAAACTAAGAAAAGATGGATTATCCATTAGAAAATTAGCTGAAATAATAAAAAGAACGTGTTCATCGGTACAATATATTCTTGAGAAATACGAAACAACTAAGCCTATTCTAAATCTACAACATACAGGTCGACCACAAAAATTAGATGCTAATCACAAATGTGCAATCTTACAAACAATTCGTTATGATCCATAAACTAATAGAAAATCACTATAACATGAAAGTAGTGCCCGAAACAATTCGCAATGTTAACAACCGGATGGGAAGTTTGTCGGCTCAATCGGCTGTCCAAGTTCTTTTGGAGTCGCGAAATGAAATAGACGCTATGATATGATAACTATATATAAATGTCGCTTATTCTTAAATACTAATACAAATTTGGAAAGGCAGCGGTCAGCATGCCGGTGTACATTATTATACATAGATACATTGTAATGCTAGAATAAAAAACGGTGACTTAACTTTTTTTATTTCTAATTTTTCATATCTGAAAAATTTGTTAACATATTGGTCAGATTTGTTTAATTAAAATGATACCAAATACGACGTGTTTAGACCATACTTATTCATTATACCCAGCAAGTAACTTATTTTATTTATATAAAAGCATTAGCAAAACCGATTCTTAACATATGAAATATTAAAGACAACGTTAAAGAACGTACGTATATTGTTCAAAAGAAAAAATATATAATATTATACATATATATATATAATTATTATTATTATATATATATTATATATATATAATAAAATTCCACGAAAACATGAGATAACGGCCTTTAAAAAGCAGGTGAAAAATCAGATAATGAGTCGCACATGGCCATCCGGTCGGTCCGCCGAAGCGACACTCGTCCGTAGGCCACAATATTAGACAATCCCAAGGATTGTAAATTACATTATCAAAAAACTTGCGAAAACTAGCAGCTAATTTTCACATAAATCAAAGAACTAAATCAAAATTACGGACTAGTGGTTTTATTTTGACGGATGCGCAGGGATGCGATAACTTCTATTCCAAAAACTTGCGATAACTGCATACTGAAATTGGTGCTCTGTAATGAAGTGTATTTAAAATTCCTGTAGATTTTTATGAATCATCTTTACCTACCTTCTTGTGCAAAAGTCATTAACTTTTAAAAAGAGAAATATACTTCGCAGAAGAAGATTTCTAGGAGTAACAAAACCTTCGAACTTCTCGGTCAAAATTATCCTATTTAAACAATTTTTCCAGACAAATCATAGTACAAATGAATATTGGAAGTTTCACGAACCTAATGACATCAGATATTAATAACATGGATTTTTCACGGCTAAATCGCTGTTTTCAAATAATGTGCAACGCGAGCCGCCCCTACCGTGAACATCACTGCCGTACATTATTTATTGTTGCATGCAGTTTCTATTCGCAGTTAGTCATCTTTGCATAGCGTAGAGTTACGCATTGTGTATGATAAACTCTTGTACGATATTCAGAGATATTCTACTCTGACAGGAGGGCACAATTTTGAACGATAACATTTTTATAAAGCAACGTAAAAAGAACGTAAACGTAAGTATACATATCAGTTCTCTTTTATCTCGCAGTATGTACGTATGCGTGTGCTATTATTCTGTTTTACTAAATTTTTGTAAGGATACAGATATTATTCGGCGAACTATATTTTCATGCTTTTGTCTATTATGTTATAAATTATAAATTCTTTCAAATTCATGTATCCTCATTTAGAGTGAACATCATTTTTCGATCAACGATTTTTCCGGGACACCTGCTACGATTGTGACACTTTTAGATCGAACGGACAATGGAAACCCGTGTCTCATCGAACTTGAAAATTTTTTATTTTTCAAAAATATTTTCCTCCATTATATGTAGTACGTCATATACATGTTTACAGCTAGTTGAATTTGTCTTTCCATAATTGGGCGAAAAGAAAACACAAGTTTATTTATTTTGCCGAACAGTATAACGTTTGTTTGACATTTTTTACGCATTTCTAAATAAAAAACGTATATATAATATATATATTAAATAAAAAACGTATATATAATATATATATTAAATATAATAATATATATAATATTATATTAATATATATATTATATATATAATATATATATATATATATATATTATGTATTTGCTTTGCGGAGACAATATGACGTACAGAGTGTTTTCAAAAATGTAGGCGTAATTCCAGGGACAGATACAGTGGGCTAAAATAAGAAAGAGAGTTCATATAAACAAGTAATATCGTATCGATCTTCTCACTCATCTCATAGTGTTTAGATAGGAGGCTAGAAGCTCGTGGATGAGATAAGAAGTTGTAAAAAATGAAATGAAGCAGTCAACACAGTCATAAGAATTACTGGAAGACAAGTACAACTATAATTCGGAAACAAGGTTGTTGGACATGCAGTCAGTGTAAAAAGTCTTTGTACTATTTCCGATTTTTGACAAATTGTCAATTGCACTCATTTTAAAGCTTGAAGCTTACGCAAAGCTTACGCTATGCGTAAGTAGATTTTCCTGTAACGTGTTATTGCATAATGTAAACTTAAATTATGGCCAGATTTATTATGGTATAACTCGTTTTGACGAAATAATCAACAATTATATATCAAATATCAAATATAATCAATATATGATATATAATATCAATTTGATATATAATAGTAATTTAATAATAATATATGTTTGATATATATTCATTTGATATATAATATCAATTATATATCAAATATAATTATGTATCAAATATCAACAATTTGACAAAAATCTGAAATTTTGTGTACGAATACTTTCTACATTGACTGTATGTTCATATGGACTTCTTTCTTATTTTAGCGAACTGAATCTATTCCCGAAGTCATACCCACATTTTCGGAACGTATATCTCCCTCATCATTGACGATGCTCAATATTTTTCGAGATATCGAAGTCGTCGATATTTTATAAAATGAGTTTACATATTTCTATCATTGTATCATAATAGCTAACAGTAAGATCAAAACGAATCCAATGACGTATAGTAATATGACCTTCACGCGACCTTAAGTCACGTATTGGTCTCCGTATTTCAGAATGTCTGAAGAATATTTACTAATTTTTCGGACCCGAAATAATAAGTAGTTCAACCGTGACAGCTGTTTTAATTTTCTGGTGTACCTTATATATATGTACCTTATATATATAAAATATATAATTCTGTGTCCGAACAGAATTCAACGAACGATATTTAGTAATAAATAATCGCGTTAAAGGACGCGAAGGATTTGATTATTTGAGAAATACGAAAAATATTATTAATAAGAAACTTACCCATTTAGTTGTAAATTCACTTCATGCTCGGAAATATGTACAGGAGGATGGTACATTAACTTCGTACGATGTATGATGAACTGCACAGCTGATCTGTATCCGACGGTGACGAACAGAAGGATGTATAAGGACACGTTATTCCAACGTTTGCTTTCACTGCACTATCACGAAACAATGATCACTTATTCAATAATATTTACAGATGAATTTTCCTGGGTTAATATGTATGGTCCTGAAAGGAGCCGATCCTTTTATGAGACGCGTACTGCTGAACCCTTTGCAGCATTCTTGGAGTAAACGCGTTGTTCGCACCGTATAAGAATAATTATAATACTCTTGCGACATCCTTTCCAATCAAACAACGATATAATAATAATAAAAAAACAATAAAGTTACTTCAAATGACCTTAGGTATCCCCCCACTTTCGGCGGTTAAAGTAATTATAGAACACCCTGTATGTATTCCATACTGAAGAAATAAGGATATGAATTTCACGCTATGATACCTCTTTCAAAAAAATTTTTTTTGTTATGCAAAAAATTTATTTACAAAATTAATTTCTGCGGATTTAAATTCAGTGTAAAAAATGCTATAAAAACATATATCTAAACAAATTTTTTTAAAGTAGAAAACATTTTCAAAAGCGAAAAAAAATGTTTCGAACAAAAGTGATGCATATTTTTACGCGGAATATAATTCCGTAATAAAAAATATAGGTTTATCATAAGAAAAGCAAGATGACCATGAAATGACCATTTGATTCCCCACTCGAAATACTAACGGACATGTGTCAGTATATTTTTTTAAATCACATGTCTACGACATCTTTTACAATCTCAAGTTAAATGGAACACCCTATATATGTATATGGAAGTTTTACTTATACAATACAATATAAGGGTTTTAGCAATAAAAAAATTGCCGCAATATAATAAAATATATTTAATAATAATTTAAAAATAAAATATGACCATTATTCTACATTATGTTAGTTAAACGCTGTATTGCACTTTAATTGGCTGAAGGTTCATCTACTTCGGATAAACCTGATTCATCAAGCATGTTTCCACTTTTTCTCTTTCTCGCCATTTCTCATTTTACCATAATAAACTGCGGCTACAAACACCGCGCGGATACGTCTTTATTTACTTATTACTTTATTTACTTATCAACTATAAGTAAGATTTGTGCAAAAATCCTTTGTTCCAGATATTCGAAAATGGTGGTGACGCACGGGTTGATCTTATTACTGATGATTCCCCAGTTCTTCTCAAGTCGAGTAGTCGAGATCGGTGGTAACGACGAAAATATCGACAACGCCTTAATCAAAACCGCAGAGACTCGAAGCCCAACCTGCAATGGGGACGATAGCCTCATACTTTCGAATTTAAATTACACAGAAATTCCAATCGATCTCATTAGGAACGGCACCATTAGACAAATAAATTTAGAAGGCAACAAAATAAGGGACATATCCGCTGACAAATTCAATGGCGTTCCAAATTTAGAATGCTTGAATCTGGCATCCAACGAGATTACATTAAGCCAAGTACTAAGTTTGAAAAATATGAGTGCGAGAACTTTGGTCCTGGATGATCTGAGTGTACCGATCAAGGACAAGTTAGGCAACGAGGGAGGGTACTTTCCCAATGTGGAAAATCTTTCCTTGAATAAGATCAATCGTTTTGCTGTTACAACTTCTTTCAAAGATATGTTTCCTCGGCTTGATAGATTATTTTTGATGCAGATTCCTAATATCCAAGCAGCGTTCGATTTTGTCACAGAATATCTACCGGGCACATTACGGCACTTGCATTTACAGAACAGCGGGTTAGATAGTCTTAATTTGTATAGCGTGGGCAACCTACAGTCTTTATATCTCGACGGAAACAATCTTAGGGACGGCTTTAGAATAGCAGGGGACGCTAACAATCTACAAGTTGTATCGTTAAGAAGATGTGGTTTTACTGCAAATTACATAAAAGTGTTCTTTCCATATTCTCGACATGCTTTAACGTTTCTCGATTTATCCGAGAATCTGATGGATTATCTACCTATAAACATGCTCGAACGGGCTATCAATCTTGAGACATTGGGTCTGAGTAAAAACGAGTTCACGCAAATACCAGACCTTAAAAGGCAATCGCGACTACGCATATTGTTGTTGAGCTACAACAATATAAGCCTCCCAAGTCAGATGGCGGACTTGCTACCAACTTCCTTAAGAATACTGAGTCTTCGAGGCAATAATATAACTTCTATCGGTGAAAAAACGTTTGAGAAACTTACTGAACTCGAAGAGCTCGATTTGTCAGAAAACAAACTGGCACTTCTGCCTCCTACGTGGACACACGATTTGAAGAATCTCAAACGCTTACTTTTAAACTCGAATATGTTCAAGCATTTTGCAGACATATCGTTGACACCAGCTTTAAGTAATTTGCAGAACGTGTATGTGGCACGAAATACAATGACAGAGATCTCCGAACGTGAATGGTCTACGATACCTGAAAATACTACAGTCCATATGTAAAACAGTGTTTCTTATCTAAAATGCAGGAAGTTTTTAACTCGAACTTGTCTTCCACCTCCTTCGCCAGCCTTAAATTCTGCATTTTCTTTCCTCCTCCAACCAGTACCTCCCACCTTTCATCTCTCCACCTATCCTAAAATTCACTGCCCTTTTCCATCTATGTTTCATTTGCCCTTTCATTAAATTCCCAGGCATTCTCTTGCCTTTTACCACTTGTTGCACCTCGATTTCCTTATTTTCTCCCATCTTTCCTTTTCCTGTATCATTCTCTCCCTCTCCACCAGCATGATATAATTGTCCTGTTCCACAATACCAAAATGTGCCTCTCCCGAAATCATTCAACTTTACAGCGTCCTTATAGCATGTGGAGTCCACTTCAGGAATAGGTTCTACACATGAAAATAATAAAACGCATCCCTATCCAACATTGTTCTTGAATTATGGTGAGTTTCTTCTTCAACACACCGTACTTGCTCGTCTTCAAGGTAAATGTTCGAAATGAGCTCCTTATATTTAAACACAAGCCTGGCAACGTTTACCCTTTCCATTTGTTCAAAACGCCTTCAGCGGTGCGTTCAATTACAAAGAGCTCATTTCGAATATTTGTCGTGAAGATTAGCAAATACGATATGTTAAAGAAGAAACTCGTCCCCATAACTCGAAAGCAAAATCGAATAAGACATATATTTATATAAAGATTTTTTCATTGTTTTTATGTGTAGAATCTATTCCTGAAGTGGATCCCACATTCTAAGGGGCACTCTGGATATAAACATTCTTTGCTAGATATAATAATAATAATAAAAATCGAGGTGGTAATATCTGTTTACTAATATTGGACATATAAGTAGTGTGCAAAACGTACAATTTTACTTTGGACTTTACGATTTTGTATTTAGAACGCCGTATCTTAGCACAGAATTATCTAAAACGAATAACATTTTGGATTTGGGAGCTTTAAAATCGTCTCAGTTTATAGCAAACCAAACTTTCTCAGTATATATTAAACTTAAGAAATTGAATTTTGGCTATGGAACGCTGCTTGGCATCTTTGTCTATGAATATCGAAAAATCAACAAGAGATTAAGCCGTAATTAATTTAGCTTTTAAATTGAGAAACTTTTTATGTTATCTACTAATTATATTTTTAAGAATATCTCGTCTTACTTAAAGAACTAAAAAAATTAAAACGTGACACTTATAACATTATGTCGTTATTCCGTAAAAAATAATGAAGTCTTCAATATGGTTTTTGCTTTTTTTTTCATTTTATGTAAGTATAGTTATCAGCTTAATTATAAGATATGTATCCGGCATGTATTTAACACATATTAGATTTTGTTCGGTTGTTTGCACGCTATTAAATGGAAAAAATAAGGCAAAAGCTAACAAAATAAAAATGTTACCACATAACTGAACACTTAGAAAGTATCCAGTATGCAGCATCACTTCTTTCTTGTATCTCATAAGTACTGGTTGCCCGTAAAATATATAACCCCTTTTTCAACACCTTGTAAATTATATAGCATCAATAATATAAATGATTTAATAAATAATTGAACAACAATCTATGACAAGTTCGTTTATTATATCATTATTTTGTATTAGGAATTATTACAAATGTATAAATGTTAATAATTTATGAGAGATATTAAAAGAGTTTAGAGAAGTTACTGCTTGTACACAATCCAACAAGAAAATTGCCCTTCTTCTTAAAAATGTATTCCAAATGCAACCTTTAAACTGATAATCTGCTAATAGCAACACAACATAGATAAAGCTATGAATTTCTATCTTACTTAGTCAACTTAACGAATTTATTTTCTTCGTTTTATGGTCATAATTTCATCAAAAGTTTTGAAGACACGTAAAATAATATGAAAGAGCATATTTAATAAATTATTTCGTTAAAGAAAGATATACCACAATGACAAGAATTGTTCAAATATAGTAGAATGAAACTTACAATATTATGAATGTGTGATCCTCGTTAGAATATGGGTGAATTCAAGTTTGGACTGCTTGGAGTCGAAACAGGTGTTGATGGAGTACCTGGTGGTGAAGCTTCCAACGGACATACCAAATTACCATAATCTACTTCGTTTTTGCTTTTTTTACGTTTCAATGTAAACTGAGATTTTTTTGGTATCTAAATTGTATATTAACAAGCTTCATTGTAATTGTCACATTTCTGTATTTAAGTACATATAGAAATTTACATACCTTTAAGCGAGCAGTAAGCGTTAGTGGCACAAATCCTAAAGTACTCTCAATTTCTCTTTTTCTTTGTACAACTTCTCTACCCAGAATTTGATTAAAGTGTGTGGTCAAATGTCTGCGAAGAAGCGTTTTTCCAGGAGAAATACTAAGTAATGCAGCTAATAATTCAGAAGTAAATCTTCCCTCATACACCATCAAACCACCATGTACCCCAGATCCTCTCATATTAGGAGCATATTCTGCTAGATCTACTACTCTCAACCATTCCATTACTCGATGATTAGTCCAAAGATGAATATTATCACCATCGGCTCCATTACCATTTGTTGATCTTCTTTCAAGATTATCAAACTCAAAATTTAATTCTCGCAAGACCTTTAGAAAAGTAAAAATTATCAATATGTTAGTGTATCTTTAACACCCGCACAGTAAAGCGTTGTATAAGTCTTATGAAATTATAACATCTTTTGAGTACAAATTAAATGGTATAAAAACTTTTCAGTAAAAGAAGATTTTGTTCATCATATTATCAGTTTAGGAGATACGACAAACAATCATTGACTTTTAAAATAAATTCAATATATGTCTTTTTTGCTAGATTATTTGGTACCATGAGCAAAGTACTATTCATTATGCATATAGTTTTACAAAGGAAATGGAAGAAATAGCATCTGTGTTGAAAATATCAATAATCCGTAAATCTGATAGTTTTAAAATGATCACCGTCCGTATAGTTGGCTGAGTCTTTACTTTACTACAATGGAATTAATTGATACAGTCTTTGCAAGTATATGTCATAAAAGGTACCTGAATGCCTCGTCTTAAGCTTGCAGCATGTAATTGTGCATTCACTCCAAGATTTAATAAATCTTCAGTAGTCAATCTGTGTAACATTCTTCCATCAATTTTACCATTCTGAAATGCCTCCTTATGTTGTGGTAAACCTATATCATCAAGCCATCGTAAAACTGCAGCATTATCCATCTATAATTAAATAAATATTTACAATTCATATTCTATATATAAAGAAAGTAAAGTAAAGAATTGAAAAGACAAATCAAATTAGTAATCACAACTTTATGGTCACCTTATCAGATCCAAGAAAATCAACTCCATCAGATTTTTCCGACTCTATCGCGTACAATAACTTCTTCCTGTGAAGAATATTCTTAATTTCTAATTCCTTTTCGATTTGTTGAGGAGAAGATTCAATTAATTTTGTCCCAGTGGCGCCCCACCGCCTCAATTCACATGTATAACATTCTAATCCTAAATTTGTGAGCCATCCTTTAATTTCTTCCATTGATAATTCTATCAAAGGCTTCTGTGTGATTACTTGTAATCGGCAGTTTGAGCTTTCTATAATAACGTTCTTCTCTTCTTCAGCTAAAGAAGATACAAAAAAAGCTCAATTAGAAAATATTACAGTAGATGTTAATGTTTTTCTTATGACGGTAGGTTTCCGTAATAGCAGAATATAATATTAAAAAGGAAAATAACGTTAATAGGCTGATCAATATTCTTTGATAATGTCATCAATTGAATGATTAGATTATTTGATGTTGCATATAAATGATATTCTACAATATAAGTGAAATACATATTATTTTCTGAAGCCAGGAATACATACAAATTTCCCATGCAGTAAATAAGAAGCGGCTTTATAAAACAAAGGGCCTAGCCGATTAAGATGGTCAATTTTGCCCTTAGAGGTTTTTTAATGGCTATTATACCGTTCGATAATTGACCAAGAAAAACTCATTGTTTTCGAGATATCTTCAATTTTCCGATTTTTGGGGGGAGTTTTCCACTTTTTATAACCACAGCTTGCAACCGAAAAATCTGAAAAAATTCTATAATATGCGGCTTGATGTCTGAAATAAACCACATTTTTTCAAAATTTTAAAAGATCACCGAAGGAGAAAATGGGCGGAAAAACGCCTAGATCTAATTTACCCTGTAATTATCCTCACGGGCAAGTTACAGGGTTGAAATTTTGCCTAGATAAGTTTTTCATGGTCAGCTACCAAACGGTATAATACTTAGTAAAAAACCTCCAAGAGCAATTTTGACCACCTTAATCGGCTAGACCCTTTATTGATTGACGAACTACTAGCTTAAAATCAATATTAAGTTATTGGTCATGATTGCCTGTCACATAAAAAGAATAAACGATAAATGCATTTTTGTAAAACATTTGATAATGCATGCCTAGAGAAAAATCGCAACCTAGAGTAGGCGCAGACAGACATCTCGCGGAGGCTCCTCTAATGGCCAATGGTACTGTTGTGTGTGTTCCAGAAGCTAAACTGGGAACCTTACCGAACACTACGCCTTTCTTTGAAGAACTCAGGGGCCTAGGGAGACTACTATATTGGCTGGTATGCCTTCCGAATTTCTCTCCCTGCAATAAATACGTCTGTAGTGAAAAAAAATGCAAAAACTTTGATTTCTTTAAACGTTATCTTAATCTCCACAATACTAACTAACTGATGGTCTTGCAGAAGACTATGGTCAGGACCACGCATACTTGTCAAGATGCCTTAATTTGCCTAGATATTTCAAAATTTATATTTGACCGATTAATTTGAAATGTACTTCGTACGACTATTATAGTTGGTGCTATAATTTAATAAAAATAATTTTATGTTCTAATGGAACATTAATCCACGAAATATTTAAAAATGTGTACTTATACTAAATAAGAAACTACTGTCATGTTTAATGATATTGTTAGAAATAATGGGATCGTAACAACCATTTAAAAAATAAAATTATTGTTGAGGAAAAAATATGAAACATATTCTTCTGGATATTTTTTTGAGAACGGAAATCAACCTACACCGGTTCCTTTGCTTATACTATAAGTTTTATAAAAACTACCACTAAACAAAGTCCTGCATTACAATGAGGGCAAAAATATACAGTGTCTTTTTTTCTTTTGTGTTTTGAGCATACCGCGCATCTTCTTTGTGGCCTCACTCGCGCTGAGTAAACACGAAGAAAATCCCGTTATGTAGTCAAAATTCCGTAGTCGCGGCCAAATTCTTCAAAAAGGACGCGACATGAAAATTGCGAAGAAGAGAGCGCGACAGGACTACAGAAACGACCCGATTCGTCAGCAAGGCTACGCAATGGTAGAGTCGATACTCTAGCGGCAGTCATGTTTGGGTATAATTCTCCTTGCAATAACTAAGGCAAATAAACTTAACTACAAAGTAGAATTTCTTCAATTCATTCACACAAACACTTACATACGTACTTCCTCATACTGTTAATTTTAAATTTTAATTTCTTGTACTTATATTTTGCTTCTCTGAATGTAGTAATGTTTAAAATTATTTAGTGCCTTATTAACATTACTTATATTCAATACGATATAAAATTAATTTGAGCTATTGAATAAATGTGTTATACATATATTGAAATCGGTTAAAGAACAGATTTGACTATCTCATCCAATTAAGTCCTTTATATCAAGACCTTGTTTAGAAAATGGGATTTTCAATATACTTTTATACTTTTATACAAGTAATTGAAATGAACATTTTATTACTACTACTATATTTAAATTAACTTACGTTTAAGACAGGACTTGTACTGTGAAGTGCAAGATTTTCATGTTCTAAACTAGCTTGTCTCAGCTTCATTTCTGATAAGGAGCTCAGTAACTCCAATTTTTGTGTTTCCAGAGCACTTCGCGAAAGCATTTCCTTAAAAAATGAAAATACATTTAAATATTCTAATGACAAAATAAAAATAATATAGAAATAGTAACACAGTAGGCAACCATAAAAACCCCTTATACGTGACTTTATATCCTCAAAAATAATAATTAAACGCCTCATAACTTTTAAATAATGTATATACAAGCGAAATTCGAGTAAAATTTATGAAATAATATTATTAAATTTGCCGACTGTAGCGTGTACTATTATTTGATATTATATATATGTAATATTATACAGCACATGTTACATATTTTTAAGTGATATATGCCCTTTTAAAGATAAAATATCAAAATCCCTTACTTTCAACAAATAAGATAATTTGATACAAAATAATTTTAACTCATAGAATCTTAAAAGAATATAATAGCACAGTAGTAAGTATAAGTGAATAAAATTACTTTCTGTAACACTTCTTCCATTCTTCTAAGAGAATCTTTCTTTTCTCTAAGCATAGTTTCCAATTCTTGAATTTTATTGGACTGTGCTTCCACTTGCTCCGATAAAACTGATACTTCCATTCGTAAGGCTGCACGTTCATCTTCTAACTTCCTTAAACGTTCCTATAACATTAAAGTATGCACTAAATTAATGTTATGTAATTATGTATTATGGTGGGTATTAACAATAAATACGTTTCTCTCATATAATGTATATCTAAAGAATACAATCTACTACAAACAATATAAAGCTGCTATTATTGTATCACATACACATTGTGATTATTATTCGAATATAATCTTTATAAATTTTTTTTAAACGAACTGTTATATATATAATGTTATATATAAATCGTTGTTACAAATATAGATAAATATACCTGAGTTTTTACTAGATACTCTTTCCATTTTCGTGAAATTTGAAAATATTGTAATGAACAACAGTTAAAGGATTCTTTCCTTCTTAAGAAAAGGTCTGTTTGTGACCTAAGTCTTTGTTCACAATCTATTCTGTTTCTGAAAGGTCTTTTGGTTCCTGCGTCAAAAGACTGGTTGCTTTGGTTCCCTTTGTGTTCTTTAGTATTTTCTTGACAATTATGATTTTTTGCACATAGGCTATATAACCATATCAGAATGTCAATGAATATGAATGCAAAAATAATAAAAAACAGAACAAACGACAAAAAAGACCTCATATTATAAAATGCAGAACAAAACGGTGAGTAACTCCCCATCTGAGTCATACTTGTAGTTGAACAGAGATTCGGCACGCTTCCTCTAAGGCCAATCATTTCAGTGTAACCTAATGGACGATGCTGAGACATAAAGTATGATTCTCTTAGATGCCGGTTTCATAATGTTTACAATAATTTATGGCATAATATATTATCTATTTTAAAAAATATTGAATTTTTTAGTATTGATATTACAAAGAAACATACCTAATATCCTGTATTAGTAGCATGTTACGTAAACTAATGAAGAAAACTTATATGCAAATATTATAAC
The DNA here is from genome assembly GCF_051020955.1 of Megalopta genalis. Classification (NCBI taxonomy): domain Eukaryota; kingdom Metazoa; phylum Arthropoda; class Insecta; order Hymenoptera; family Halictidae; genus Megalopta; species Megalopta genalis. Next base: position 10,006,861 of record NC_135025.1, read on the forward strand.
ATAAAACTGATCTTACTAATGAATTCTTTCATTTTTATGGACACATAATACTCTGAAAAGATTTTAATTCTTTTAAATGTAAATACTTTTCCATAAAAAAACACATCATAATATGTGTTGAAAACATTTAATAATATTGTATGTCCTATTAATCTTCAATATTTATTTGGTAATGTCAAAAATATAAAAATACTAACAGTCCAACACAAAAATATTGGATTGAGGATAGTATCTACAAACAAGTTGCTCAATTGTTTCACTGTATTCCATATTATTAGACATTTACATTATGTGTTTTTTTCGCATACAATTTATAATACTAGCTTTATAGTGAATACATCTACGATTTCAATAAACTTAGAATATATACAAATATAAAAGTCATTGTGTCTTTTACTTACAATAACTATATTATCCTCAGCTGCTACCATTAAATAGATATGTTCATGTAATGCAAAATTACTTCTCAAAGAGATAGTATCTAAATATATTATTTTAAAAAGGACAATTATGTTCTTGACACTCTTAAAATTAATTTGCCAGTATTCAAAACAATAAAACATTTAGTTACACACATAAGTTCTTTTAGTTAATAAAAGATATGTTAGTTAGGTTGCCATCTTTTTGCAATATATTGAGTTTTGTGCAATTTGATTTCATACTAACTAATAAATTAGTATGTTCCATTTTAAATTAATTTGTTATGAATATTGTGGTATTTCCTTAATTTGTATCCTTTACAATTTGTGTAAGTATGTACTACCTGGCAGAAACAGCTGTCAGATTTATAGATATGGTGTTCAAAACAATCAATATTTGCAAATTCGTCCTCTTCTTGATCACAATTTGGGGCCCCTGGAGGATCGTACCCTTCTGAAGGTATACATCTATCATCCCACTGTTTTGTTCTGAACATAGTTTCCGAGGTATCTGAACCTAAATGAGTTTCATAAACTAATTTTTTGAAATGTATGCAAATGCAATATGCAGCACAGATGAAAATAAATAAATAAATAAATAAATATTTCTATTAAACAATAAGATCTGCATATTCACTAACAAATATATTTTGTTATGTACATATATGCAAAATATTTTATTGTAACATATAGTAATAAGAAAAGATTATTTCAATATACTTGATGTAAAAAATTTTAATATGTAAAAACAGATTTCACAATCTGTTCAAATTCTAAGGTTACAATGTGTACTGATCACAAAAATTGTCTTTTATGGACTACATGTAGTAACTGTATTAGATATAAAGATATTTTCCTAGGATAGTAGAGTGTGAAGAAAACGTTTAATTTCTTTTTTAACCGCTTAATTTCTGGAAATGAAAATAATTGCAAAAAATTGCATAAATTCGCTTTAAAAGTCTTTATATTATATTTCTGCCGAAATTTTATTTCAAAACAGTTGCGTATGAACGTAGTTCATAATTTAAATCTTGTTAATAATTCAAAAGAAAATGGTTCATTCTGTTGATTGGTTTCGTCTAAAAACAGAAACGTTTTTAATAGAACCTCTCGCATATCCTTCATCTTTTTCTTCCATGATAGACCTTATAGGTATCTTCGTAATTGTTGAATTTTCCTCATCCATGTACATGATTCATATTTATTTACTTTATTTTCAATGATCTAAGTATACAAAATCTGTCTATAATGAATCAATTAAGGTGTGTTAATTATGAGAAATCTTGACAAAACGATCACGACGCGGGTTTGCAACAAACTAAAATTACTGTCCGAAAATTTCCCAAGGTACTAGCAGTCACGTGACACGATTTAATCCTACGATGTTACAAATATACATAGAAGAGAATTGGCTTTATTAAAATGATATCTCATCAATCTCTTTACAACTTGTGCTTGATACAAACGGTTGTATATATGTATATGTAGTCCAAAATCCAAACTCTAAACAATACCTTTCTAGATTCAATTTTATTCTCCACCTGCTTCAAATATTTTCGGAAAATGTACTATCGCGATCGTTGAACCCTAATTAATTTATGCTAGTTTATAATAATTTAACATTACAACATTCTTCTAAATTTTTGGATTGGTTTAAAAATAAATTTATTTCAAAACATATTGTCCAGACTCTAATACATACACACATATTGTATGTACTACATTCTCGGTAAAGGTTAAACCAATGCGTTTATAAATAGATTGATCATCTTTCCTAAATCTTACCAAATTAGCTTCCTTAAACTACACCAGAGAACATACTCTTTATCACATAGGTTATGTATAATCAGAAAATTATGCAAATAAATATTTGTAAAGTCTAATCAAAATGTACAACGAATCTAAAGTTTTTCTCAATTTCTACTGACGAATATACGTTTATTTGTCCAAGACTTATTATGAGCTAACTATGAATTTGTAAAGGTTTTTTTATTTTCCTATATATATACTCAGTCAGCCAAGCTGTTTTGATCAAGTATGTACATGTAAAATGCTTGGTAGTGTACTTTGTGAGGATTTATGTGAATTTGGTGTCAAGACTCTGCTGAAAGGAGACTCTGCTCGGTATTTGGCACCAGACGCTTGGCGCTGCCAAATCAGTGGCAAATCTTCCCGGAACCTTGTAGCGAAACGGATTGTTTCAAGAGGGCAAGTCGGTCGGCCACATGTGGCAGATGTGGCAGCGCCACAATGCCACAGCGCCAATGAAAAAGAAAAATAATCAGACTATAATATCAACACGTACTATCGGGAATATCTAACTATGTACATCGCAAATAGTCATATGATAACATTAATTTTTAATTTATTTCTTTGAATATTAGGGTATAGGCGCAAAATGCTAAAAAAATTTAAAGATTTCTGTTCAATATACAAACATATATATTCAATGTATATCAAACAGTATGATTAATTAACAACGTAATTATCAAATAAATTTATATATCCAAAAAATAATGTATATAAACTTACCGGTTGCATCCACTGCAATAAAATCTCTATGCTTGCTGCATCAGGTGTTGAAGGAAGACTTGGGGAACTCTTAATTGCAGTCACAAGATTTCTTGTAGCTTCTTTTACTGAATCTTTCCATTCTGCTGTTCCTTCGTTATTACTTTCTATACAAGCACCTGTATGCAAATGTTTTATGGATAAATTAAACATGCAAATATACGTTACTTTTCATAAGAAAAATAAGACAATTAACAACTAAGAAATACTTCTTAAGTATTTTAAATCCTTAAACTACCACCAGTTTAGCATGTCTGGAGTAGAACATCAAATGAAGAAAGATGAGAAAATAATATTAACTATTTGAACTAAAAAGATAAGTGATAAAGACATTTACTTTTGAAATAACGAATTAACAAAAAGATAACGTTGTAAAAGATGAGTGAAAAATAATTAGAGGAAGGTAAATACTGTTTGTGAGAACCTCTGACAATATCAGTGATTCTGAAATTAAAAGTACGAAAAATGATAAAGCAAAATTAGGAAGAAATGGAAAAAGAGATTAGACATAATAGTGATCACATAAAAACAAGATTTTAGAAATAAAATCTATAGAAAGAAAAATTACTATAATATTTAATAATAACTTAAATGTGATCAAGTGTAGATTGGAATTTATTTGGCATTAGAAGTGCTGGAATACAAAACCCATCATTATTATGTATGCATTGTGAATTTGATAATCAGATACCATATTGTGTCATCACATACATATTTAAACTGTTGTGAAATTTTCTTATTTGCTTGATCATTTATTGAAATGTAAAAATAAAAATTTCGACTTATTCGTATTTTGCATTTGGTTATACATACAACAATACATCTGAATACATACATACATTTAAATGGAAAAGTTAATAAGGAAGTGCCATCTTCTAATGCAGTTTTCGGACACATAAATAAAATTAGATCCTTTATTAAGAAATACACAACTTCAACTTTCAAACTATTTCTCTAACCCTAATAATTTACAAAATGTTCGGCCAATTGTAAATGTTACCTAAACTTTAAGGATAGTTTTCACCCCTTCAATAACAATATTATGATATCCACTACAAATTTTATTAGAATTAATCAATATTATGATTTTTATTATTCAATTACAATCTTATTGCATTAAGACTGCATCATGCTCAATGTCCATTGCTATATACAAAGCAAAATCCAAGTAATAAATAGAAAAATAAAATATGTGATGTAATTATTGCTTTAATTTGGATAGGTTGAATAAATGCAATATTCTGTAATACTGTATTCATCTTCAAGAATTCTGAAATTCAAATTTTATAGTAACTAAATTATAGAAAATAGAACAATACATATTAAAATTCCTTTTTATGTTATTTAATAAACAACAAAAAAAGTATTTATTCTGACATGATATTTTAATAAAATTGAGATAATTGTAGTTATTTGAAAGGAGGATCATTATCACGATACACAAATACCACAAACTTCTCATTCAATAATATAATTAAGCAGAATTGAAATGCTTACTTAAAACACTTTACAGATTTTTGTCAAAGTATATCATTAATTATTATAAATTTATGATTTCATGTTTATAAGTTATTGATATTTTAAGAATTATAGACTATATGCATTATACATCGTATGTCAATACATGATGACATTAATTTTTTATTGAACAAACTATTTCTAACAATGATAATATAAAATAAAAACAATGACTTACCAGAAATAATATCATCCATTTGTAACAAAGCAGCTTCTAACATTTTGCTAGCCTCGCTTGATGTTTTTGGAATAAAGGTAGACTCCCCTGCACGTATTGTAATATCGCCCCTTTCGTCACTTTTACCCATTGCTGTAATCTAAATATTCAACACATTAACATTTATAGATATGTATAATTTATGATTTTTAATAAATTTTGACATTTAAAATTCTGCATGATTAAATTACTTAAGTAATTTATGTATACGATACTTACATATAACTTGAATTTATTTACTTGTATTTATTAGAAATTATGAATTTAATAAAAGCTGTTTTCTTAAAGAACTGTGAAACAGAATGGTAAAATATTAACAATGTTAATTAAAAATATTAATTATGCAAATTACAGAAACTTCAAATGTTACAAGTTAACTCTTTTGTAAATATATCTAGATGTTCAAATTTTCAAAGTAAACTTTAAAAATAAACTTGTCTGGATGTTAACAATGAATAAATCAAAACTCGGTTGTAAACAAATGTAATTAAAATTAGTACTGTTAAAGGTTAAATAACAATTTCAGAAACTTTTAAAATTCAAGCATAAAATAAAACCAATAAATTTACGGCAAATAACAAAATGAGAGATATTATATCTAATTCTTTTCAATTTCCTATTACTTTTTTTTTATTCAATATTTTTCTTACTATATTTAACAATAGAAAGATACACAGATCAAAATTGGTTTTGTATAATCTTTTATATACGTACCTCGTAACATCATAGTTTAGATTAAAATGGAAAAGTCACTGCTTCTAAATTGTTTTAAATTTAAAGTTAAATACGGGTGTGTGTTCAAACCAAGGAACGACAACCCAAGAGTAAGCAACAGGTGTTGAGAACAACGCCCAATAGATTACCGCCATAATAGTTTTGATTCTTATTTTATGTGATAAGTATGCGTACGTCGTACGCCTCTTTAACTTTATCTACATATATACTCAAATAATAAATTTCTATAAAAATATAATCAAATTCCTTGAAGTCTTCCGTAGAAAATACTTTTACAATAAAAGAAAATCATAAATCTTTCTTACACAAAATACATATTTAGTTTATGTACAGTATACAGCATAGCATGAATGATCCGACTGGCATGACATTGAGGCAAACCATAACAAAACCATTTTCGAGACATTTTTAGCAAGCTAACAGTAAATTAGTCTATACGAAAGAAATGTGCCTTCAAAATGTATCATCACATTTGTTTTGAAAAATGCAGACACTATCACTGTGATATCTTGTTTATACTAAAAAAATATTAAATAATAGTACTATAGTTAATAGCCACTGTAAGTTCATAGACATTGACAGACATACAGTCAGCTCCCGTTCTTAGTGCCGTTTTTCTCGTCCACTAGAAGAGCTTTTCTATCCCCACCATTCTATTGCGCATTCAGCATCGCGCAATTGCTTTAAAAAGAGAGCCAAAAATGATCGAAAGAGAGACAGAACGAAACCAGCGGCCTGTATAGTGGCAATGGTAGCATCCACACAAACGAGAAACCTGGCTCGTTCTGGCGAATACTTAGTCTATGGCAGACACGTAGTTCCACAAGCGGCCACTCGTAGTGTTAGTGTTTTGCACGAGTTACGCTCTGCACCGTGCGTGGTTAATGGCCGTTTCCGTTTTTCCTCCCCCGAAACAAAGAAGAGAAGAGAATGCTCTCGAAAAGCAGAGACTCGAAGTTCGAATCGCGTAGCGTGAGCACGCGTAGTTAACCGCGGATCGTATCCACGCGTTAAATCTGGCCGGTTGTCACCTAGACATTCTGATTCATTTTCAGCGCGCCGAGCAAGCGCTGTGTGTATATATATTTATCTTTGAGTTAATAAATTATATCTAGTTATGAATATCCCACGTGCGTGTCTAACCTCGGACCCTAGTAACTGTCTCCACGTGTTCGTCCAAATACAGACTCTAGGGAAATCGCAGTAGAGAGATTCACAAATACAGGGTGTCCCAAAAATGTCTCGCAATACGGAAGGGAGGGTATAGCTGAGGTCATTCTAAGTAACTTTTTCCTTAGCGAAAGTGTAATCTGTGGTTTTGTTTACGAGTTATTAACGAAAAACGCTGACCAATGAGAGGCGAGAGCGCGATCTACAACGTGGTAGGTCGCTCGAGCGCAATGCGTTCTGACCGCGGAGTTTGACAGAAGTAGGGGGGCTCCGTACCGCGTTCGAATAAATGAGCAAGTCACGGAGCATGAACTTTCGATTTCTTTTTTACCACGTGACAGTGATAATTTTAAGAAAAACGCTGTTCATCCTTATTTCAGAATGTCTGGAGAATATTTACTCATTTTTCGGACCCGAAATAATAAATAGTTTAACTGTGACAGCCGTTTAAATTTTCTTAAGCGCATGGCATCTCACGTGTCGATTCGCAAAGCTAATTTAATAATAAATAATCGCGTTAAAGAACATGCAGAATATGTTTCTCGAATATATATATTTCTCGATATAATTCTTGTACGTGAAAATTCTATCCCTCTCGAGTGCACGTGTAGTCCAGGTGTTGGGCCTGGTCGCTTCAAAGTACAATTGTCCCAGTCGACGACTTTCTGACTTGCTAATGAGAGGGAAATTCCCTGTCTTAAAAAACCGAAGAGAGAATTATCTCCAAGGAAACAACACAATTGTACTTTCAAGTCTTTCCTTTCCACGTTGGGGGTCTGCTACACGTGCATTCACATTTTCATTAGGGATTTTACCAATGTAAACACGGAGTCGAAAAAGACACAGATTTTGGATCCGAAAAATTAATAAATATTCTTCAGATATTCTGAAATATAAGGATGAACAGCGTTTTTCATAAAATTATCAGTGTCACGTGGTAAAAAAAAAATCGAAAGTTCATGCTTCGTGATTTGTTCATTGTTTCAAACGCGGCATGTAGTCAAACTCTGCGGTCGGAGCACATTGCGCTCGAGCGATCAACCACGTTGTATTTCGCGTCCTCGCCTCTCATTGGTCAGCGTTTTTCGTCAATAACTCGTAAACAAAAACCACAGATTGCATTTTCGCTAAGGAAACAGTTATTTAGAATGATCTCAGTTCTACCCTCCGTTTCCGTATTACGAGACATTTTTTGAAACACCCTGTAGAACTCGCAGCTGCTAAAACTGATGATCCCGACGTGATCTCTACTATTGCTGAATTACGAACGGATCCGCGAACTTCCCGCTTGGATTAGTAATCACGTGCATCGTTGTGGACAAAAGGGCCTTGTCTAGCCCGAGTGGCTCCACGAGTGCCCTGCTCAACGATCAAGATTTGGCGCGTGTTGGTATTGGTACCGCGCCGTTCTGACCTGCCAAACCAGAGCTATGGTTCTACCAGTTAAAGGCCCAGTCTGGACCTTCGCTGGGATTTCTTCGGACGAAACAAAATACTTCTATGTCGTCCAGAGCATCTTGGATTCCGCGCTGAGCGAGATATTCGACATATTGGCAGCGCCTGCGGCTGCTGACGCGTATACGAAACTGAAGGAGCGACTCATCAGCATGTATGTGGAGACCGAGGAACGCAAGTTGAATGCGTTGCTGGGTGAGGTTGAATTAGGCGATGGAAAGCCGTCGCAATTACTACGACGCATGAAGGATCTTTCGCAGGGGTGAGCGACTGTTGCTGTCTTCAAGTCACTCTGGCTGCAGCGCAGGTGCAAGCCGTTCCTCTCGGTGTCTGAGCAGGGAAGTGTCAGGAGCACTACTGCAGTTACTGCATGTAACCATCGACACCTTGTCGGCTGATCACACTGGATCCTCGAGCAGTCTCGAGCAGTCTCGAGCTGTCTAAAGCAGTCTCGAGCAGTCTCGAGCAGTCTAAAGCAGTCTTGAGTAGTCTCGAGAAGTTTCGAGCATTCTCGAGCAGTCTCGGACATTCTAGAGTATTCTTGAGCAGTCTCGAGATGTCTCGAGCAATCTCGTGCAGCCTCGAGCAACCTCGAACAGCCTCGAGCAGCCTCGAGCAGTCTTGAGCAGTCTCGAGCCATCTGGAGTAGTCTCGAGCAGTCTCGTGCAATTTCGATCAGTCTCGAGCAGTCTCGAGCAGTCTCCAGCGGTCTCGAATAGTATCGAGGAGTCCAGCAGTCTCAAACCATCTCGTGCAGTCTCGAGATGTCTCGAGCAATCTAGCAGTCTCAAACCATCTTGTGCAATGTCGAGATGTCTCGAGCAGTCTCGAACCGTTTCGAGCAGTTTCGAGCAGTCTCGATCAGTCTCGGGCCGTCTCGAGTACTTTATAATGACAAATTCCTGATACTTTGTCTACATAATGTATTCTTTGAAAATTGCATTTTGGCTACCTTTTTGGGAACTGTTAATTGTTTCGTAATCATCGAGTAGTTACACACGATCGTCAGACCCGATAAATCGTCCAGTTGCCACACGATTTCGATTCGAAGCTAATCTTGTGAAAGTCGTGGCCACGAATGGCAAACGCTGTAGCACCGACGTGACGGAACCTTGCACTTCGTTCGTCAGAAAGTGGCGACCGTTAGCTCAATAAATACGATGTGCCCCGACCATCGCAGCATTTTCGCGTTAGCGAAATCCCCGTGGAAATTCACAGGCATTACCGATTTACCGGTACCAACGTCTGCACGAGGGAATGCCGGTTTATTGAAGACGGTTTTGTTGACAACGAGCAGCGCGACGAATCGGCCGCACGAAAGATGACGCGGCCAAAGGTCTCGCCGAGAGCAAGCTGGGAGTGGAAATCGCTTTTGGACTGGGGCTGCCAACCCTGGCAAAGAGGATTCGATGGAATGTATTGTGCAGCGTATATCATTATATTTATTATGCAGCGTATATCATTTCATTGACGATCACTTCACCGACATAATTTCATCGACATCGAACTTTGGCTGCAATATTTATTCACCCACGCATTTAGATTATCGAGTAGCGTTTCCTCGGAAGTATTTATTTATCGATGGAAATTTCTAGCGCGTATCGTGATTATTATTTTTATTCAATCACTGATAATATGCGCGTGCAGTGAGTAACGATATTGTTTGAAATACAATAACGTTTTCAAACTTCACCAAATAACTTGAATTTTTTTTATACACAAGACTAACTGATTTATTAGACAATAAGTAACAAGACGTGTGCAAGAATTACAATTAATTGGCATGAAAAACAAAAATAAAACACACACACATAAAAGCACAAGCACACGCGTTCAATGTGCTTCTAGCTATTTTATAGAAATTAAAAGTTTACTAAATGACTTATATTTATAAAAGTTTACGCTTAAATCGAAGCATTGGTTCAAAGTAAGACGAGATATTTTCTTAAGCTATTTTTTTTCTAATATCCTTTTGCTGCTTATCTTGTTCAAGTGAAGAAATTTATATCGATCCATTCAAATAGACAGATATTGATACTAGTATTAGTTACTTATTACTAGACTCCGGATTTTATGTATTTATGGCAAAAACGAGTAGACCGAATGCAAAATAGCAAAAACTTCCAAAAAATTTGAGAATGTTTTTTTATTACTACCAATTCATGAAAAATATTAAGAGAAGGAATTATATTTTACTTTAAAATATTTTCGTTAGGAAGTAAATATTTCTCCAGGGTTTTCATCAATTAAATACCAAATAATCGTTAAAATTGAATTTTCATAACAAAATTAAATTGTGAATGTAAAAGTTAACTTTTAAAACAGAAAAAGAAGTAATTCAGAAGTTAAAAGATCACCAAGTAACTTATATTTATAAAAATTTATAATTAAATTATAATTATATTCAAGCCCTGCCCAAGACTGCAACTTCATCTAGACTTGGTAGTAAACAACTAACTCTACGATATCTAACAGCTACGATAGTATTATTAAGAACTGTTATTATGAAGAACTGAAGAACAGCTCACCGAAGCAGGTGATACTATTTTACAGGGTTTTGTCATCTCCCAGTGTACACTGCAACTTGCACCTGCAATTAGTGTCGTCATAAAAACGACCCTGACATACCGATTCTCCGCTAGTTGGCTCAGCATTCGACGGGCACGTTTTGATGCGGTTTCATCGGCCCGTATTTATGTGCCTCATTGTTCCCCGTTGACCGGGGACGATTGTATACGAAAACGTACCTGTGTCAATTGCATAATATAACGTAACGGTATGTCGAGCCGAAGGGAAACGTGACCACGTTGCACGAACAATGAGCCGATTCGCAGTAACGCCGCGCGAGTTAAATGCCCCTCGATTTTTGTTCGCCACGATAGTCGATGCAACGGCTGAACGGCCACAGTAAATTTTACTTACCGATTGGCCGTGATCTCTTAGAACGATAGACCGATCGATGGTCGCACACCTGTCTCTCTGTGCGTGTTGCCATCTTCTAAGACGGAGGAAGAGACGAAACGTCCCGGTAGCATTTTAATGAAAGCTCGAGAAACAATAATGTGGAGTTGTTAAATGGTATTTAGCATCGCGTCATATTACCTGTTTAAGGCTTGATCATACGTTTTCACTGGACTAAAGAGATGGTTATGTATTTATGGCAACTTGTATAACTCGCGAGCACGCATCAAGATTTTAATGATGTCTCAATTTAGAATGCAGTCAAACTGCAACCACGGGAAATGGATTTTAGACCTAATTGTCTTTTTTCAGAGCTGACGTGAACCACGACTATCACGGTGCAGTAAGAATCTTGGTGATACAGTTTCGGGGCCTTTTTTGAACAAAGAAAACGGGGCATATAAGTAGTGGATTCAATGATTATGATTACGCTACGGATTTTTATAACAATGATCTATTCTAATTACAGGAGCTACGTAGGTATTTATTTTGTTTGCTAATAATGGCATTTTTGTTTTATTGTTTTTTGTACGATCAACTCATCTTTGTTGTAAATGCATAAAATCTGCAGTCTAATAATTCAATAGTAGAATCAAGACTAATCGATAGATTAGGGTATAAATTTATTCAGTAGATAGTGTGGAACGTTTTAAAATAAAAATAAGACAGTATCTGTTTCAATTAATTGCGTATCAAATCAGGAAGATTAATCTTGTGTAAGATCACCTATTAGAAGCAAATATCCAAGTCGTTGTAACAACGATATAATAACCATATTGATAAAAATGATACCGTTCGTTATTTCGGCTTATAATAAAATACTTTTCCATTTTAGTAAACACCGACAGGGCTAAAGAAATGCAAATGATTTGAGAAGAATTTCAAAAACACAGCACAGATTAAACCAACACCGTTCGCAATTAATTAAGCGGCGTATTCTCACGATCAACTTTTTAGCATCGCGCTGCTATCAACGACCCCGATCGCGACGCAAGAAACGCGAAATGGGCCCATTTTGCCCGATCTGTTGGATCTAGCGTCAAGAAACACTTTATTTGCTCCGGGACCCCACCAGTCTACGGGCTTCCCAGCAGCAGCCAGCACGATCCCATCGCGGAGAATAACGTGTATTCGAGCACTATTAAACTATAACACGACACGTAACATTATCGATACGATACACTCGGCGTTTGGAATGTCCCCTGGTGGAGGCTCACCGACTCCCTTAGTATCCTCTTCAGCGAAACGGCGCATTATCGCTATTAGCGTAATACATATCCCACGCCTTGGAAAACTGCCGGCGCATTCTGTGCCGTGGATATCTCGTCCGTGAACCCCGGCTCGAAACACTCGATTTACCGTTCGCCTCGGAGCCGTTCCATATCTATAGATCTAGGATAGACACGGTTTTCCCGTACTAATTCTGCGGTCTCTAATCTCCTATCACAATCTCCGCGTGATAAGGGCACCGGTCCCCCCGCCGACCCGCAGCCGGGAATCTTATCATTATGCTGATGAACGTAAATTATTATAATAGTCCGGCTAGTGATCGTAACTTTGTGGATCCTTACGCTCGCCGCCGCGAAATCGATAGTTTAATTATCGGCACCGGGGCAATCGTGTAACGCGCGCGGCTTTAAACATCGTTGTTGCGTCCCGGCTCGCATTACGTCCGGGGATCGGTCTTATGGGATAATGCTCGTGCACACGGCCGATCTAATGCATAATAAATGTCGACGGAATTCGGAAAATTGTTATCGTCCGGGGAACGAGCCGGCGCATTTGTTGCGCGATAAAGGACGAGGAAGCGATTCCATAATCCGCCGATGGAATATCCGAGGGTTAACCGATGATTTTCATTTATCTTTTCATGATGCAGCCGCGGATTATTGATATTTTAGATGGGATGCTGTGAAAACGGAGTCCGTTTGTCTTGGCTGATAAATTATAGCGGACGGTGAATTTAACTGAAATTCATAATCTGAGTTCATAATAAAATTGCTGTAACAACAATTTTTACTTAAATTCGTATCAAAATTTCATTACAAGTTAAACTTACAATAAAAATTATTAAATTATTATATTACAATAAAAAAAATAAATAAAAAAAAATAATAAAAAGTAAATAAAAAATATATTACAATAAGAAATTATGATATTACAATAAAAATTTATTATGATTGATAATATTCTCCTATCTAAAATCAATTAAATTAAATTTCTATTGAAAATCAATTGTGATATAAATTCAGTCTACCCGATTTTTATTTATCTGTTTACTTGTACAGGCGAAGTCGGATGCAAAGTTGGCTATGTGAAAATACAAAAATAAAGTTTCTATTAAAGATAGCTTTGTAGTTAGATTTTTCTAGCCTACCGTGTACATTGGTACGGTTTCGATTTCAGGATTAAGTGGCATGGCATCGACAATAAGATATCGATACTGATCAGCATCGATACTGATTCCAGAAGTATACAGCTACTGTATCGATTACTGAATTAAATTATTGCGACCATTAGACAAATTTACGAGCACTGTTACATGATTATTCTCCTCAATTTATTTCAATTATTAAAGGATGGAATACATTTTTATTTAACCTTCGTTCTGCACAAGTAACGAGAAAAGTTTATATGCTACACGAAATAGGTTTTATAATTCATTAAAGTGACGCCCGAAATTTCCGACAAATTAAATAGATTTCTTATCTATGTCGCGTTTCTTAAAACATTTCAATTATATTTATGAATTTTTTCATAATCTGAAATATACATGGCGTCCCTGAAAAGCATGTACAAGCGGGCACCAGGTGATTTCTCATAAAGAAACATGAAATAAATATAAAACAGCTTTTTTGGGGGACAGCGATGTGGGCGTCTAATGGGCGATTTGACCAAAGAATTAGAAGAAAAATCAATAAGTTCAAAAAGTAATTTGCAAACAAGACTAAAAGGAGAATGGGATTCTATTTATTCGGAATATTTAAAAAAGATTATTTACAATATGCTCAAATGGTTATTTTATGGTTATTTTATTATATGGTGTCATTAAACACAAAACGGATTTGCGAAAAATATTAAAATTGAGATATATCTCATAACATACGTATCAAATATTTATTTATCTCAAAAATGTTCGAATATTAATGAGACAAGAAAATGTAACAGCTTTTCATCTCTCCAACGTATTGTATTAGTAAATATTATTGTTGGACAACAATTATTTGTGTATTTTCAATCAGCAAGAAATGGCGAATCGTTTTGCATAATAAGTGATGCCTGAATCACGCACCTTATACGAAGCAAAAGAGATAAAGAAATAGCATTCAAGGCCAATACGGTGTGCGCCACATTAACTTCTGTCAACTATTATAGGAAATTGCACAGAGGTCTCATTTTGATGGAAACCAATGTTCGCGAATGCGCCCTGTCGGCAAGATGCTGCGGAATCGGTGACGACAAGCAGGCGGAGTTTTCCCTTCGGTCGACAATTCTGCGAAGAAGAAAGTAACAGTACTCGTACTGTTCACGGGGACCGCATAAATCTCGAGGTTGCAAGCAAATTGTCTGGTCCGTGGATAGAACGAGACGTGTGGAAGGAGCTACGCGTTGTGCGCGCAAGAATAACAGCTAACAGGAAACGTTGTACGTTGCCTGTTGTATCTGCCGTGTACGCGTTTGTAGCCGGCTATGGTAGTCCCGTTTGTGTTGCCGGATACTTGCGGCAGGAGAGATCTTGCGGCGGAACTCGGGCCCCGATTTAATCTCTCGTTCTCCTACTCTCGTATCTACTCGAGATGAATTCCGCGGATGAACGTATATGGCGTACGGTAATTGTCTCCGCAGGTGCCGGTGGTATCGATTGATTGAACTAGTCGATGCCCGAAGGAGTTTTGCGAAAACAATCTGAGAATTTGTGAGGCAGAGGGATGAATGTATAAAGTATTGGACGTGGTTAATGAAACGCTCTCGTTTGTGTGTAATAAGATTTCAAGATTTATTCGACGCCGTAGAGATAAGTACGTGTATTGGAAATAGTTATTTATATTGCGGCGAAGAAAATTGTTAATTGAAATAGTATCTTTTGGAATGTACTGGAAATAATTATTTGAAATAGTATTTCGTGTGTTCAAAATTTCTATTAATTGTTTGAAATTCTACTTCTTACGAGCAACATTTATGAGAGAAAATATAGAATATCGTGTTATTAAACAATATGGATTTGCGAAAAATATTAAAATTGAAATATCTCGTAATATACGTATAAAATTGCATAATAAGTGGCATGATACCTGAATCACGCACCTTATACGAAGCAAAAGAGATAAAGAAATAGTATTCACTTATAGAAAAAATACAAACACGTTGAAAAATAGGTTTTTTCTTATATATATATATATATATATATATATATATATTTAAGTAACGAATGTAATTGGAACATTTAACATTCGTTTGCTTTTAACAATGTACATATCTCAAATAATAAGATCGAAAAATTTCGAATTTCATGAAATTGTTTTTCTATTCGATTGTTTCACTTCACGCACAATAAAAAAAAATATTTATTTCAATAAAATTTTTCAGGCTCTTGTAAAGTATATATTTTAAATATGTATTATATATTTGTAAAATCAGTTAAGTGTTTCAACTAACGTTTCATTTAATACAGAAATAAATTACTACTTCAAACGAAGCACATGTGACACAGTTGAGAGAAATAGTATTCGCAAATATTTCTATTTCTTAGTTAATTGAAATATTTTCAGCCAGATCTGATTCTAATGTTATTGTATTGTAGAATCTGTTATGTAATGTGGCAATGATGGAAACATTCGTTAAGAAAATGTAAAATATATGGAATAAAAATTGTAGAGTTTTTTCAACTGTTTTCTTAGAACGGAAAAGTTAAAAAAAGGATAACTGTTACCAATTGAAAATTTTAACAGTTTCATTGAAGCACTGCTTTTTACAAAGAGCAAAGAGAAAATACCAAGAAAAAAGTGATTTCATTATTAAAATCATGTACTAAATCACGTCTCCAGTACTTATTTATAGAACAGTATCAAAGCAAATTCCCTAAGATAACTGTAAAAGTATAAAAAAAAAATGATTTTTGATACGAAGATGATGTTCTGCTTTGTTCCACGCACGGAGGTAAGTGAGGTACAGCTATTTACACATTTCACCGACACAAACAACATCTTTGTCCCTGTCATCACCTCCGGCATATGTACGCTGAGCCTAATCTTGGCATTCTAAGCACCTAATCCATCCTTCTGTGGATTCAGGAAACGAATGGCCACAGAAATACATTTAGCGTCGTCATCGTCTGCCTTCAAGGATGTTCGTTCATAAATTATTTTTTCAAGAAGTACACTATACTTTTGTTGTGCGTTCTTATTCTACTAGAGTTCTTTTTGCAACACTTTTTAAAGCAGTAAACGGGTTAGTTTTTGTCGAGACTATTAGATCATTAGGTGTTCTTCAAAGATAACGTGTTCGTTTTATTTTAATATTGTATTTGATCAACCAGTGCCTGTTGCTTTATGAACAAATATAGCGAGCACACACACGAGCTTATTTTTTTAAATATCATAATTAATATTTTACCAAAACTTTGCAAATAGATACTTCTTGCAAGAAATTGTCGATATATTTACGTAGAAAGTTCATTTAACATTGATTTTATCTTCTACACATGTTTTAAATCGTATTATTTACATCGACTTATCTTTCAACGTACAATTTTATCTATTAATAATTGAATTTGATAATTACAAAGGCTTCGCATAACGTTTCAAAGAAGAATTTTGCATCATTTTAAAGGCGAATTAACTGCAGGTAGTATAACAGGTAGAATGTGAATCTTTATGCGAATTTACATTTTCATAAAAGTCTGAAGACGGAACAAGCGTATTCCTAGCCGCGTACGTCGAATAATAATACAATTAATATTCGTTTATATCTACTTGCATTTTACTTTAAACTTGCATATACCATAAATGATCCGTAGTCTAATAATAAGAAATAAAACATTGCAAGTATTTAATTTCAAGGTGTTACGTATCGCACGAATTGATTTTGACGTCTGTTTCCAAGTCGTACAACTATCGGATGTCGTAGAATTAATTGTCTACAGTAGTTTTAAGTACCTTGACAGAGAGAGAGAAAGAGAAAGAGAAATATAAAAAGAAGAAGAGAGAGAGAGAGAGTGGTATTGTTTATAGCAACGGTGCTCTATAAGCTCCGGAATTTATGAATCCTCTTACTCTGCCGCTGTCTGTTCCTCCGTATGTCCATTAGATGTCAAGAAGAATAATTTGGTCCGTAGATTGGAACGTAACTGCGGACATCATTGTCTAAAGTTTTGCTAGTCAGCATAATTTCCGGTGGCCACGGACTTTTTTCTCACTCTATGATCGTTAATTTCCCCTTTTCACCTCTATTACTCTTCTTATTCTCTTTCTGTGGGCCAGCGCTGCTGAACACAAGCCACGCTGCTAATGGGCCTTCCATCGCTTTATGAACATTCGTTTTCTTATTCTGCCTCCATTACTTTCTTAGCTCTGCCCTTTCAGAGCCAGTACGAAATTTGCGGCAGGTAGAGGGCGGTGCTCGTCATTGGTAAACGTTACTACTTTAGTAACATGGACCAATCGAAGCGTTTTTTGGAACCATTTTTTTATTTATTGACCTCTCTTTATTTCTCAGCTGTTTTTAATGTCATTCAGGTAATTAATAAGGGTATGTAGAAGTTTTATACATTTTTAAAAATTTCTTTTTATTTATACGTGATATATGGGGTGAGTTAAATTTCTATTGGAAAGAACTCGTCATCTCTGCAAAAAAATGGTCCAAGAAAGATTTATTGTGTTGAGTTATAATAAAATAATCTTTAAATGATCTTGTTTATTGTTCATATTAATTTAGACAGAAGTATTGGAAAATGATCTGCCCAATGTTGAGATCCAAGGACAACGAAAGTTCACACTGTTTCATGGAATAGGTGCCGTTTAAAAATTTCTGTCTTTCTCTAATAATATTATAAAGTTGACAATAATTGCATGGATATTCTTCAATTCTGTGAATTTGTCTCTTGTTAAAATATGGACATTTAAAAATGGCACCTACTCAGACTTGCCATAAATACATACAATTACCGATAAAACTTATCATGTTAATCAGTTGTAGGTGTTCTAGGGTGTAGTAAATCATCTTAACATAGAATCGAAATTTGTATTGTGTCAACGAAAATATTGATTTTATTTTGTAATAATTTGTTAACTTTTCATTTCTATTTCATTTCTTTATCTTTACTTTTCTATTTCCTTATATTTATAAATTTTTTTAAAATATTGATCGTTGTTTCTATTTGTATATCGTATCAAACAATATCAAATGTCAACTTCTGTCGGTACATAAAATTCGCAGTGTGCGGACTGCTTGATCATTATTTAATCACTAAACATAACTGAACACTAATGCAGATCTTTATACAAAATCAAATTTGTCTACCACGACTGCAACAAACTAAAGCAAAGTAAAAGCTTGTTTTTCTTCTTAATATCTATTTCAATCTATTTTAATCTTTTCACTGTTTTGCATTCTGCAGTCCGCTAATCATTATCGCACATTCAAACTTCTCAATTTAAATTTCGCTAAATAAACTGCTCCGACGTTATGGAAATTCCAAGCTTTGCAGTATCTGCACTCAAAGTCCCTGCCAGTCATCGTCGTTCCAGGCTTCAAGATCGACTGAAACCTTGCTCCATCAGTTTAGAATTATTTACTCTGTATCATCGACTGAAAAAGATACAGTTCACGATAATATTACAAGCTTACGCGGATACCAAGCCTCTGTCCCGTCCATCGTGTTGCTCGCATGCTGAATCCAGTTTCATTGGAATCAATTGCCGACGCACAATGATCCACTTACGGTTCTGGATCCACGGCCGACCAGATGGAGGAGCAGGGACCCGGCGTTCATCGGAGAATGAAGTGTTGCTATCGCGGATGAAGCAGTTTACGTTGGACAAGATATCGCTTACAGCGACAATTTAGCGCCGCTAGTTAGAATTATGCGCGAAACTGAATACTAGCGCTCATATTACGCGATAGGGCGATTTATAGGCCAGGCAAATCCGGCGCCCTCACCTAGCTCTTCGGCGAATGGGGCACGAATTAAGTTTCTCAGCAATATGAGACGCGAATATTCAAAGTCGTAATTTCAGCATACTCTATTACGAAGTTCTCATGAACTCTAACTGGACTTCCCGTTCGTTCGTTCATCGATCATCCCGTTCGATCCTGGATACCTGGTCCCGTCGCGTCGCGTCGCGTCTCGTCTCGTCGTGGGATCTCGAAGGAGAATCGAAAACACCTTCGGACCCCGTCACGGATTAGACGAAACGTGGGTGAACACATTCTTTTCCACCACGCTGGACCGCGTCGACGCCACGCTAATTTGCATCGACGATCAACCGTAAACTGTCCTGCAGCCTGTAATTAACTGCGGTGTTGGGATTCTACCGGCGATCAAGACGTAACTGTATTGACCCATTAGTTTGGTGTTTTTTCTTTCAGGAAGTATGTTAACCACTTTTCAAACTTTTTTAAGATCGATCCAAATGACTTGAATTTTTTTTTGAGATGTTAGATCCATTAGTTTTTTTTCTAGAGGATGAATATGCAGAAATATTTTTACATATTTTTATTTTGGTCTGAGTGATAGAACAAGTATAAAGTAGTGTTTTTCTTTCAACTTTTGTACTTGAGCTTATAATAAAAATTAATTGAACGGTTAAAATATCGTTTCATACACTCTGTAGTAAGTATTTTATATTTTTACCTATTACTGTTCTAATTATAATAGACTTCTAATTAAAGACTAACTTGGAAAGTATGTATGAGGAATCGTGTGAACATCGTATTGCGTGATTTACGCACCCGTTGTCTCCTCTGATTTATCATGTGTAACTTAACAGGATGTTTTGAAAGATTATTTACAATTTTATAAAAATGACGTATGTGCGGAAGCGTTACGGCGTGGGAAAAACTGATATCTGTAAAAGTAAAAGTAAAGCAATTATAAGCAATTATAATGCTTTTTTGTGCGATTCGATTACATCTGGTACAGTATATTGAAATTATCAGCGTTGAAATCAAATTATTCTTTTAATTACGAGCAAGTCGAGACTGTAAATTTAATTTTTTTAAATAAATGAATAATTTGTTTGTATCAATTCTAATTGTTAAATCATTTTGTTCGCGTCGTTTCTCGTTGTTAAATCATTTTATTCTGTCATCATCTTTTGATCAATCATTTCTATTGATTGCGTGAATTTTTTCAACAATTTGATAAATATTGTTCAACACGAATTATTTCTATTCTCGACATGAAATGTCAATAAACAGTTGTGTAACAGATGTAACAGCGTTACTGTTGCACAAACAGTGTAACAGATATAGGATAACGCAACGATCGAACATTGATAAGTGAACTACTTTACGTTCCGGATATTTTGTAGGACTAGAAATTGATTGTCATGCGTTCCCCGCTAAAGGAGGAGAAAGTAAGGTCACTATGTCACATGTAAGTACTTATAAGTCAGTATTCTTGTTGAATATTAAGTTTATCCGGTCGTTCGTGTTTATGTCAGAACGAGTCGTACATAATTCCTGTAGGACCTTTTATTATATAGAATCGTTTATTTCGCTCTTACAGAGTGATCTGATAAGTTGTTTAAATTAGTTCGACATTTCAGAGATTTATTGCTGTCTAGGAAATGAAATACTATTACTAAATATTCATGAGAGGTATAACATTAAGATAAAACCACAATATTTTTCACTGTTCTCTAATCGTTAACCCTGACGTTGCTGGCTCAAAACGGAGAACTAAAACCACTTGAAAATGACAGTACGAATCTTCTATATCTCAATTATATCTCAATTACTTATTATAATTACTATTTACCCAATTACTATTGTAAACTGGAATTGAAAACATTGCCGAATCGGAATTAACGAAATGTTTTAGTTAAGACAAGATGCTTACAATAAATGAGCTATAACAAACGTAAATAATAAACGATTTCCGGCGAAGAAACGAAATCAGGCTTGAAAAATGTAAATTCTAAATGCGTGAATTAAAATTTATACAGCAGCACAGAAAGTGAAAATAATGCAAAGTTTCGAATAAGAAATAAAACATTTCAAAAGAATAATTGAAATTTCCATATGCATCCTTTGCACAATTTTACTGCATATAAACTTATCGAGCCAGAATTCTGCAGAATTTCCATGATACGAAATAAACATTAACTTGAAATAAAGTTCTACGACATTGTGCTAACGTACAACATTGAAATAAACGTTAGAAGGAAGTCGTAAATATGGGGAAACAGAAAGCATTACAGCCTGTATTTGTAGAAAATAAATTGTTCAGAAAAAGTAGCAACCACATCGTACACCTGACAGAACCACCCGGCTCGAGGATTTTCTACATTGAATTCCATGCTGCGGAATATTCTTAACTGTTAGCAAATTCTTTGGGTCGCGAGCAACCCATCTTGATCACCACCGCTATTACCATTTTTCCACAGTTGGAAATCACTTCTCAAAGTAATTCCGTTACGACAGAATACGCGAACGGGACGTTGTAATAGCTCTACCCGGCGGGAATTTTGCTAAATAAAAAGAAATATGGGTGCCCTCTCTCTTTCCTTGCCTCCCTCCCTCCCTCTCCCTCTCTCACTTTATCTCTCTCTCTATCTCTCTCTCACTTTATCTCTCTCTCAATCTCTCTCTCACTTTATCTCTCTCTCTCTCTCTCTCTCTCTCTCTCTCACTTTATCTCTCTCTCTCTCTATCTCTCTCTCACTTTATCTCTCTCTCTCTCTATCTCTCTCTCACTTTATCTCTCTCTCTATCTCTCTCTCACTTTATCTCTCTCTCTCTCTCTCACTTTATCTCTCTCTCTCTCTCTTTCTCACTTTATCTCTCTCTCTCTATCTCTCTCTCACTTTATCTCTCGCTATCTCTCTCTCACTTTATCTCTCTCTCTCTCTCTCTCTCTCTCTCTCTCTCTCTGGTGCTCTCCGTTGCTGCCCGACTGATTGCAGGTTAAAAGGCATCTTTGTATGTCCTCGCCCATTTACCGATAGCAGTAATCAAGAAACTGGCAAACTCACCGCCAGCCTACACTCGATGTTCCCAACGAAAGCAAACCGAGAGCGCCGACTTCAACGAGTCCAACATTTACACTAAACTTAACATTGTACAACCTCGTGTTATCGTTAATCGAAACGCGCGGCGCGGCTTCGCAACGGAGAACACGAAACAAGACGAGTTCGTATGACTCCATCCGTGGTGTGTATCCGTGCACACGGGGGACGCGCACGACTTCGCGTTGCAACATAATCGCAATTGCAAAAACACTGCAACCAACGGACCTGCCCGAACAACTCGGGCCCGCGTGCGCACAACGAGCGATACACCTCGCATGCACGTTTAGCAGCCGCGATCGAAGGTTTTGCAATGTTCCCACGTGAAAACGCCGATACCACGAATTTATTCTTATTACCCGGCCACAGAAAGCAACATCGCAAACATTTTTACGATAACGATCGGTGGCTGATGTTTTCCCGTTTTAGCTATTCCTGATACGAAGTGTTAGCTTTCTTTTACAGCAGAGTCTGGTGTAACGCTATACGTATTAGCTACCGAGACAAGTTTGGAGCTTTCAAACGTTTTGGAAATCGAATGGATTCGCCTGATTGCTATTCGTTATTCGCACTAAAATGAGCCGTTTAGTTTGAAAGTGGCATAAGTTACTTTGTTTTTAAGTCGATATATTCAAGGGTTTGCGTTTTAACACGTTTAAAAATATGGATGCTAACTTTCGAGAAGATTTACTTGTATTTGTTATCTCAGGATACTGATATTTTTCTCGGTATAAATAATTTCGTATAAACATTAAAAAATCACCACTTTTCATTACGGTAAAGTGACTTATGCCACTTCTTTTTGGCTCATACTGAACCAATTACTCGCACTGAACCAATTCCTCGTCATTAAATTCCGAATCTTTACATATTAATCGCGTTTACACATTTTTAAGCTGCTGGAAAACGTGCATATTCGCAAATATTATTGCCTAAAATTCACATCTTCAAACATCATTTGACAAAAATTAGAGAAAAGTTACCAAAGTCAATTAAACGATTGTTCATTATAAAGTGAAAATAAAAGTGCTATTTGACCTTGTTAGTTTACACGTTTTCCTGTATTTTAATGATCTGAAAATGCGAGATACTCAGTCGCTATTTTATTTGTATCTTAAGGAATTTTCTAGTTGGTGCAGCAAATTATACTAATAAAATAATCATACAAACGTATACTCTGTTTCTACTCTAAATTAATTTAATACTTGCACAACGGTCCTTTTTTCAATATTGTGCCGGAATATGCTTTTGCCTATTAAAAGATCGAATTGATTCTTTACAACTAATAAATAATTAGTGTTCGTATAGATTCTGTTCATTTCTTATTATTGAAAGATTCTTAAAATGTTCTTTTTAGTTTACACCACAAAATATCCGGCGAAATATTGCGAAATTGTTGATACAATACTACATTTTGACATACCTTTTTTTAAATTTCGAATTACCCCCGTGTACGTACCCGCGTACGTCTTTGAGAATTTAGAAGCGATTATCCAAACTGTGCATGTAATAGTTAATTGATATATTAACTATGTAGTTGATAGGCACTAAATAAATAAATAAAATACTATAGTAAATATAGAGTAATGCAACTATTGAACATTGATAAGTGAACTACCTCGCGTTCCGGACATATTCTAGGCCTACAAATTGATTTTCATGCAATTAACTTTATCACGGTTGTGCTGAGTTGATTCTCCCATTGCTTACCCAATTACGAGACCAGCCCGTAGCAAACTATCGTGCACAGCAACATTCTAGAGTAACGAACCTCCCTGAACGATGGTGCGGCGATCATAAAATGACGGTGGATCGACGAGCTTTTCCACGGCGAAAACTATTGCTATGTAGCCGTACAAAAGCGAAGAGCAAGAGAGAGAGAGAGAGAGAGAATTATAGAAACAGAGGGAGAGAGAGAATTACAGAAACTGAGAGAGAGAGAGAGAGAGAATTACAGAAACTCAGAGAGAGAGAGAGAGAGAGAGAGAACTATAGAAACAGAGGGAGAGAGAGAGAATTATAGAAACAGAGAAAGAGAGAGAGAATTATAGAAACAGAGAAAGAGAGAGAGAATTATAGAAACAGAGAAAGAGAGAGAGAATTATAGAAACAGAGAAAGAGAGAGAGAATTATAGAAACAGAGAAAGAGAGAGAGAGAGGATTATAGAAACAGAGAAAGAGAGAGAGAATTATGGAAGCAGAGACAGAGAGAGATCTACAAAAACAGAGAGAAACAGAGAGAGAATTACAGAAACAGAGAAAGAGAGAGAGAGAGAGAGAGAGAGAGAGAGAGAATTACAGAAACAGAGAAAGAGAATTACAGAAACTGAGAAAGAAAGAGAGAATTACAGAAATTGAGAAAGAAAGAAAGAATTACAGAAACTGAGAGAGAGAGAGAGAGAGAGAGAGAGAGAGAGAGAGAGAGAGAGAGAAAGAGAGAAAGAGAATTATAGAAACTGAGAGAAAGAGAGAGAGAGAATTATAGAAATAAAGAGAGAAAGGGAGACGGATGTACCCGTACGCGTTCGAACGCGAGTCGGTGCATTCCCGGCGATATGTCATTGTCGCCAGGCGTTATGAACGCTTGCTATCTCGGCATGTAATACGTGCGTGCGCGCGCGCGGGCACCAGCGTCGCGTCCGCAGGACTTTTATTTTCATTAGGATCGTTACAAATCAGCTTTGCCCCGCGATACGCACCTAACCGCACGTACACGCGGCATTCTTGACGGTATGTCACTGTCGCGCAACATTATGATCCCAATGTGTCCTGACCAGTCGCGTTGCACACGCGTGCACTATGCGTCTCTACGCTCCGCGGATCACGCAAGCGCCGCGTTACATAAGCATGCAACGTTTTAGTCCTACGCGCGGTCAGTTCCTGCATCCTGGAGAGCTGCTCGGTCGCCTTAGAAATTCGAAAGTCGAAATCATCGGCTTCGAAAAGTCTCGCGCTGCTTGCAACAGCGATCAATGACAGTTCAAAACATTATTTTGATATCACGGCGCGACAGACTTAATCTGGAAATTTCGATGCAGCGAAGTTATTGTTTGAGAATTTTTGGGTAACGAAGACATTACGTACATACAATGGCTATCTCAAAGAAACCAGGACATTATGGCGAAATTTTGGATTGACGAAAGCATTGTTTGGGAATTTCGGCGAAACCAGGACATTGTTCGTGAATTTTTGAGAAACGAAGACATTATTTAGGAATTTTCGGACAATCGAGAAACACTGTTTAGTAATTTTGGGATAACGAAGACAATATTATTGATTTTGGCGTAACGAGCACATAATTTGGAAATTTTGTTGCAACGGGTAACGGAGACAATAGTTTGGGAATTTTGGAGAAACGAACAGATTATTCGGGAATATTAGAGAAATAGGGAAATGCATAATTAATTTGGGAATTTCGGTGATACAATGAGATTGATTATTTGGGAATTTTGGGGAAACGACGACGTTATTTGAGAATTCTTTTAGTAAGGACCACATTATTTGGAAATTTGAGGGCAACGAAAATAATTTATATTTTGATATATTTATATATTTTTATATATCTTTTAAACATCTTCACATGTATTTCAATCGAGTAATTAAAGATAGCAGACGCGAGCTATCTTTTCGTCTGGGACTGTATCGACTTGCTACACCTTTACAACGTGCAAATCCTGGTTCACCGCGTGCTTGCAATCCGAAGCACTGAATCAACAATTGCGAACCAAACGCGACACGTAACAGACAAAAGTAAAATCACCTCGAAAACATCTTCGCAGAAAGTTCGAACGACACCCGACGTTCGTCTTGTTTCGCAACAATGGTCCCACAGAGTTATGGCAACAATGACGATACACCGGTGTCGCGTTCGACGACAGAATCTCTGCCGGCTCGGGTGGAAGCAGATGAATATCTGATATGGGAATCCTTGTCGTGTGAACGCGGACAGGTCCCGTACTGGTGCGTGTACGCGCGACAAAGCCGCGTGCATTGTAGTCCGATGCAAATCACGGAACAACGGCGAGCCGCGGTAGCGTCCCTTCGCGGGCAAATAGGAAATGGGACTTTCTCGTTCTCAAGCGTGGCTGGGGGGCCGTTTTCTGTGATCGCTGAAAGATAAAACCGCCGAACGGACGCTGTCTCGCAGTCGGGCTCCGCGACGCGCTCTGGAAACGCGCGGATTCGTACCCGAACAGGAAAAACCGGGGGGGAGTGAAAATCCTTTATGTAACACCGGTGGCACGCAACATCTTCTCGCTCGTGTAGATCCTATCTGCGGTTGATTAGGCATGCCGGTCCGTTGGGAACGATGCGCCACCGGAGTTTCACTTTTGTTCGCCGACGCGATCGTTGCACGACGCCCGAGGAAACGCTAGGCCCGAGAAGATTGCGGTGGGAGTGAGGCTGTTAGGACGTGTCTTTACCCGGTGCTTAATTACTGGACCCGCTACTGCCGAGTTTAGGCAAATGTATAACTTTTTTTTTCAAACTGGACAGAACGACTTGAACGTTTTTGCATATGGCAGTGGGACTAGTCTGCAAGACAATGACCGAATTGCTCTTGATTTACTTTTTTATGTAAGCCTGTAATGCGTTTTCTAGATCTCCGTGACATATGCACATGTTGAGAATTTCATGGAAATCGGGTTGACTTTGATATGAACAGTTTTAAAATCGCAGCTTTTTGACACTTTCGACTAGTAACCGTCAGAAATCTGCTGCAATTACAACGCATACAAATTGATAACTGTAAGTTGAATATGCGCACTTTAATTGGAGTTTAATAAGTAACTCGTTGATCGTCGTTAACAAACGCAAAAAAATTCTTGAGGAAGTTATCAACATTCTTTCGAATTCTTCATGGCTAGGTGCAGTAGACATTCTCTTGCCCTGATCTTTTTACATTCAAATCTGACCGAAATCCAGCCAGAGAATATTTATTGCGCAATGTTTATCTTGCTTGATATTCGAATGAAAACGAACGTGAGAATTGTAACTAATTGTACATTGTGCAAACGTGATGGAAGAAGGCCGCGCATGAAAAGTTAACGTCCTTGTAACGAAAGATTAACTTACCGGAACATTTTGCAAAATGCGATTACGAGATTCGTGTCTAAGAAATTATTTTTCGCTTTCGATCTTGCGCAATACAGCGATGTGAAGTTTAACTTTTGAACGATTAAAATATATTTATGTATAATTATTAATAGTAATTAATATTTTATTCTCGCTAAATGCGATTTCAGCCGGAGTCGATTCGTTTAGAAAACAATGTTAGTTAATCATGTTTTCGACTTTCTTGTATTGCTTCAAAATGATTCGAAGCCGTTACGGCTGCAGTTTATTTTTATTTACGTCACGTGTTTACGATCTTTATAAACATTTAATTGAAGAAAGCATTAGTGGTTTAGTGATTATTATAAAAACATGGCATAATTATAATATAATAATAATAATAATAATAATATAATATAATAATAATAAATAATTAAGAATTAATTATACCTAGAAATGTTCATTGTAAATTTTGATTTCTGAATACTTTTTAAATCGTATAATTCTATGCTGTAGTGTTGAAAGGTTGTTCATTTCTTTTTAAATTTTCATAGAGGTACACAAATGATTTATATGAATCGATTAACAAATAATTATTTCTGATTCTACATATTCATTGTTAGAGGTTGATAAAGAATGAGAGTTAAAATTAGATAATGTGTCTTCCATTCTTCTTGAAGCATGCACTTATATTCTGTTTAATAAACTAATTACGAGTCAGTAAATCGAATTTGATACTCAACGTTTGCGGATTTGAAACATTACAGTGTCTTTTTCAGATACTTCTCATTGATTTTTCAAACTTTCCATTGATTTCGATAAACATTATCATTGGTATAATTTACAGAAGATGTTTATTATTTAACGGCTAATTCGACATACATAAATACACCATGTAAATGTGACTGCGAAAAGTATTATAGTTTCTTTGCAAGAAAAATCTCAGAGGAAGTTGAACAAAATGCGATTTACATTAGAACGTCCAATTAAAAGGGATTGTAGCAACGGTTCTCTGATTAGAATTTTCACAAAATATTAACGTAAATTCACTTTCGAACCCCTAACCGCAAGTGAAATAAGACTTATTCGTGGTCTATTGAACCGTAAGTGGAACCGATTTTGTCGTGACCGCAATTAGAACGGTGGCAAATCAAGCGATGTCGTTTTCTCTTTTGTTACGTAGCTGGCAGCAAACTTTTCTATCTTATGGCTTCTCCAGGAGGAGCGCTGGTTAAAGGATGTCTTAATTACTTCTGTGTGATTAGAACAAGTATTAGAGTGTTCGCTTACCTTAGAAAGCTTCAGGAATCGTTGCGATTTTAAAAAGGAAAGCATTGTTTCGTAGCATGAACGTGAAGTGCAGTTGTCACACAGGTTAAGTTTTGCAATATTCACGTTTTGTAGTTCTATTGTCTATCGAAATTCATGTTTGTGAATACAGAAATTAAATAGAAAGTGTGCAGCTAAATACTTTAGACGTAGATCGACGACTATTGGACGGAATGCATTCAGAGTGCACTTTCATAATGAATAAGGTATTAAATGGTAATGCGGATTCTTATGCTATATAAAGACTAGACTATACACTAATTACAAGACACAGAAGCTACATAGTTACTAATACCGTTTCTTAATCAATTTAGCAAGTTGAAATAGTGCAACAGTATCTTTGAATTTGTTAAGGATGTAGAAATTCCTCACCCCGTTCCTTTTAAAGTAGTCTTTTTCAAAATAGTCCTTTCTCTTTTGCACTTCTTGCTTCATCATCTTGCACATCTTTCTTCAAATACTTACAATCAGAATATTCAAATAATTACATAGAATGTATTTGTACGCCTTCTAAAACGAAATAACTTTTTTTGATGATTGGGCCAAGAGATTTAAATTTTCTTAAGATGTTTAAGAGATAAAAAAATTGAGAAACCTCAGTTTTTAATTTTTTGATAATCCCAACCAAGTACAATTTCTGAAAAAAACATTTTAGCCATTGTCTAGTAAACTAACCCCTCTAACATTTAAACAAAAATTTAGATCGCTTGGCCCAATTATAAAAACGTTATTCCGTTTTAAAAGGTCTACGAATACTTTCTATGCGCTAACTGTGGTTACAATTTTCCTCGCTGCTCCTTTTCACAAGATCTCCCGATATTTTCAGAAAACTATACGTTGCTTCCTCGAATATATCCAACAATATCCACTGGAAGAAATATTTTCATATACTTTCAGAGTAAATGAAATAAAAGAAAATTAATTTCTTGAAGGTTCTACACTAGAATCCCCCCTTAACTTAAAGAGACTAATTAAACTTTTACATAATGTAACTGTAATGTATGTAAATATATTTAGAATTAGTTCATTTTCAACTATTTAGGTTGTGGTCATACTGAATCCGTTATGACCGATGCAACATATGAAAAAAAAGTTGATTCTAAACAGTATCATGAAATAAATAAATCGACGAACTATAAGAAAACACTTCATATCCCATTATTTTGATTAAAATCGATTATTCCCCGTACAAATTTCTGTACGAACAAATTCGTATTCGAATCAAATCTTATTCGACATCTTATAACGAATGTTCGAAGGTCGTCGAATTAAGACCATTATTTTCGAACAACTATGAAACGAAATGTGCAGAGGCCGCTTCAGCTACCAGAAAGCTGGCGTCCACCATGAACCCTCGCAGCGA
The DNA here is from genome assembly GCF_051020955.1 of Megalopta genalis. NCBI lineage: Eukaryota > Metazoa > Arthropoda > Insecta > Hymenoptera > Halictidae > Megalopta > Megalopta genalis. The sequence goes on from NC_135025.1 coordinate 10,036,882, forward strand.
CTTATCACCTTTCCTAGCAGTGTACCATGAATTTTTCCGACGGCCGCGCGAGGCATCGTGGGACTTCCCCGTGATTTCTGCGTTCGTAACCGGTAATCCTTTCGGCCGGCACACAAGATTCCATTTTCTCGTGTACGCAACCTGTCCGACGAGGTATCCTTCAGGCCAGACTCTCACTTTTCACGGTATCCAACGTGGTCCTCCCACAGCCGGGTCCACGGGACGGCGTTCTGCTCTCCAGCGTACGCGCGCAGGATTTATGAAGCTTTCTCCCCGCGTCGAACAACGATCGACTCCCGGGGTCCGTTTGCTTTTATTCCGGCTGTCGACGTGATAACCACGGGAGGAGGTGGTGCCAGGGCCGGCCGCGCAAGGCCGGTCCCTCTATCGGAAGGTAGCATCCTCTTGGGCAAACGCTTGTACCGCTATCAGCGTGTGTTATGACGTGATACATGACGTGGACCACGATAGCAATCGTCGAAAGGCATATTCGAAGTCAAGGCTCGCGATGTTCCAGACGGCTGCACCGCCGCCCGAGTGTCTCGGCGAAAAATTCGCCGGGAAAAGGAATCGTTATCGGCGCTGTTCATCTCCTATAATCTACCAGCTCGATAACCTACGACCGCGTAATTTATCGACTGGTCACTCGACCGGTGCGTGTACCCGTTTTTGTCAGGGTCCGAGTTTTTCGGACCCTCTTGCGCGTTTACACGTGTATCGTGCTCGTCGGATATTTTTGCTCGCGACGTCTTACTCGAGATTGCTTGTCTGCCGACCGGTGATCACAATCGACCCAGTTGGAAATGTTTTATTCCGTTAATTAGTATCTTATTCGTAAGTTACAAGGGAACTTGACCGATAACACGTTCACACGATGTACTGTATGTGTGAGTTCTAAGGGTTCTTGAACGGAACGTGTACGATCTTTGGATCGAGCGCGATTTTTCGCAGCGCGAAATTTCTATAATGCCAACTTAATTTTCGCTTCCGTTTTTATAATATTATCAAGTTCAGTACTTTGTTTTATCTGTATTCATGTTTTGATGTTATTAAGATTGTTTAATACAGTAATGCGGCTTGACGTTAGTTACAAAAATGCATTAACCTACTTACAGTATGTTGAAAAGTTAATAGTTTAGGAGATATTTCAATTTAAATAATCGTATAAGTCACCATTTCTGTCGTTATCTCTGTATTTACCAACGTTGGTGTAACAAAAAGGATTGGTTGTATGTATTCGGTAGCGTTATTCAAAATTATTGTATTCTTTTATAAGACACTGCTAAAGTGTCTCGATTAATATCGCAACACTTAAACAACAATATATTTATACAAACGCAACATATTTATTCGCAACACTTACACAACAATATCTTTATGCAAAATAAAAATTCTCTACGTTCATTGCAACAAGCAGAAGTTGAATAAAACTTGATTCTCATTCTTAACGTTTTTAATCAGTTGAGAATAATCTAACAGCATTGTTAAATTTATTCTCTGCATTTACTGTTTTGTATTTTACCTGCTGCATCAAGATCTGCAGCCTATGTACGACACAGGCCGTGTACGCATTAGGTTTATATACAAATTTGTACAATAAATACATTTGTTGACTTTCTTTATATTTAATGGGTTCTATATGTTCCTTTTTATTTTCATATTGATTATTACATCCTTCAGTCAATAGTGCGATAAGTTCTTTTAGTCAGATCTATGATCACCATTAGTATAAATTTTTATGAAAATCGTAGGTTCCACGTAAATTGTACGAAACAGAAACAAATGGAAATGAACTTCTCCTTTTGATTATTTTAGTAAGTCGATGTTAATTTAATAATATTCATAACGTTATAAATTGAACTGCGATATTTAATTTATGGTTAATTGTAATAGAATTATATATAATATATGTAATAGAATTATATATTTAATTTATGGTTAATTGTAACAGAATTATATATAATATATGTAATAGAATTATATATTTAATTTATGGTTAATTGTAATAGAATTGCTGGAAGATTTAACAAAATATATTTGATGCCAATCTTTCTTATAATCTTGTTGATAATTATGTTTGAAAATTATCTTTAAGAAGTCTCTGAGAACAACCATAAAACATGTAATTATCATACGTGACACTATTCGAATTAACCATGAATGAAATATTACAGTTCGGCTATTACAATTATATATATAAATCGAGGTTAAATACTACAATAAATCCCTTTTACAATTTCACACAGTTTTGCATTTTACTTATTCAGTTCCACCATATTTCCATAAAATCTTAATACTTCATTGATACTGTTAATTAATTAATTGTCATTTATTTATGAAGCTTCTTCTTATAGATTCATCATCCTTCAGGAAATGTATCATTAAAAAACACGAGCAATTTCTTACGTATTAATTTTAGAATTGTAAAATGATTAAAAGGATTTAATAATATCATTCCGTTGCTGTCCGAACATATTAAAATTATTGAAGAAAGAAAAAAACATTTTCTTCCAGTTCTTACAATCGACTCGGCTGTTTTTTATTTTGCATGAAATTATTCGATTCGCAGCTTTTATTATATAGAGTTGATCGGTTCAGTTGATCCGTCTCAATTGTCTCGACTATCCCTTTTCTTGCGATCCAATCGTTTGGTAATCGACGATTTAGGCGTAGCCTAGAATGCGCTCGGTTGAATTCGCTTGGTACCGGTAAAACAGCTTAATAAATTCGTACAGACCCATATACAGGTCCGTGTGGCCAGCGTTCACGCACCAACGGCTACGCGTTCTGGCCACTGATACGCTTCGATACGGTTATTGTTGATAAATTCCTCCTTTTGTGCGGAACGCGTGCGTTACCCGCTCGGCCACCGACAGCTTCCTGTACGGGGCTACGTTATGAGCGTGCATTGACTAATTCGATGACTTGATCGGCCCGATTTATGGATTCCGGAGTAGATCAAGTGTGGTAGCACTAGAGTACTTGCATTCTTCCGCGGCTTTTTTACCGTGTTCGATAAGGTGAGACTAGTTCTCGCGATACGAGTACAAGTGTTGCACCGGATCTAATGTTAGAGCTGTCTCACCTGGAGCTAGAAATCACATTTTCTACGAAAGGGTCCAGCCGGATAAGATGGTCAAATCTGATCCCAGCGTTTTTTCCAACGAATATTGCATCGTCCCATATCTGACTAAGAAAGACTTCGATTTTTATATTTTCGTGACTTTATTCCACCCCTAAAAAAATCTGAGAAAAATTGATGATACTGTTGTTGGTGATATCTTTCGATAAAATTAAAATGGCGAGAGTAAAATTTTATGTTTCCGAAAAATCTGAAATTATTCCATTTTTATTCCGTTTCTCATCTCTTTTTAACCGCAGCTTGAAATTCTGAAAAAAATCTCTAATATGCGGCTTCTAATCATAGTTTGAAAAAGTAAGAAACAAATTTGGTACAACATCTTTTTATCCGCTTGAATTATCTGGCTCTTTCGTTTCTGTAATTACACCATAAAATGGGAGCACATTCTTTAGATGTTGTGTCTTTTTCTTTAAATGTTGATTTAATTTCTCATATTTTGCCTTGGATAAACTTGAATCAAGGAAAATTGCTAATGCTTCTTGAGAAGAAAAGCTATTTAATTTTATTGCTGAAAATATGAAATCACACGTACGACTGCGGAGCTCGTAGATAGTATTGCAACTAACGATAATGACAAAGATTCTGTTCAACAATAAAAATAAAGGATCACACTTTCGGATGCATAGCTGCATTGGTCGACTTAACGATTTTGTAAGGCAACCACTTATTTGTCGAATAGAATCACGTTCATCCATTCGTGATCCTACGATCGAATTGTAGCACGGTAGTCGCGATCCAGGACTGGATCCTTAGATCCCCTCGAACACTCGTTAAGAGCATTCCGCGACCAGCCTAGACTCCTCTGTTCCTGCAGCCGGCAAGCTGGGATACGATCTACCTCGAACGTATAGTAGTTAGACGGTGCTTCGAGTGTGATCTCATACAATGCGATCGTGATTTGTCGACTTTGGATGAGGTCGATGCTGGTATGCGCAATTTACTGGCTATGTTCACGTGCAACCAGATTGAAAAACCCGTGTCCGCTAATTAAAGGTGGAAGGAATTGAACAACCATCGTGGAACGGGGTGCTTTTTCACATTATATGTATTTATATCTAATGTTTTAGATGACTATTCATGTTCGTAAATCTGCTACTTTTACGTATAGACCGTAGACTTACGTATGTACTTAACCCTTTGCGCTCGAGTGGTGACTCTGAGGCACCACTAAAATTTGTTATATCACGTTTCAAGATAATTTTCATATTAACAAAATTTCGATTTGAAAGATTGCTAAGAGTTGAATTATTGCGCGAGTCCCAAGAGTCAATCTTGTGCGCATAAAATGCATTTTGTGTCACGTATAACAGAAATACTATAAGATGATTTTATATTTGAAGAAAGATGATTTTATATTTACAGTTAAAATAGCTTCGAGTGCAAAGGGTTAATTAGAATACATGCTGGAAATAGTTCCACGAATTTTCAAGATATAGCCGATTCACTTATAACACGATAGGTTCCATTCCATGTTGCATCGAAACCATGATGCACACCATGACACACGTCGAACGACTTCTATCAATAAACCACACACCATCGATGAATTGAAAGATAACATGCGACAGGTTATTCAAGGGATTGAGCAGCCATTGCGCGAGAAAAAAGAATTTAGGAAAAGGAGTGATTGAGTAACGTTTTTGAACAAGAATTTTTATTTAGAAAAAAACTATCGGCTAGCTCTTGTTCAAATCTAAATAATTTGATGGATTATAGAGGAAATTATGGTAGTTCTCGAACAATCTTTGCAGAAATTCTGAATTGCTGATCTTCGATTTAAAAAAATTAACAATCAGAAAACTGTCGGTTAACAAACATCGGTTAACAAACAAAAGCGTTAACAAACGAGCTTAACACGTCATTCTTCAAAAACTTTATATCACGAAATTGTATAATTATACTAATTATTTTTACAATTATTATACTAATATTAAACTATTTTATTAATCAAAAATCTATGTATTATTATATAACATCTATTTCTACAATTTGATTATAATTATATTCCTATACTTTACGAGATTTATTGATAACATTTTTTATAAAAACTATAAAATTTATATTAAATATATTTATTTAATCATAATAATTTCTAGATTTCTATTAATATTTATGTTTAAAAATAAAAATTCAACAATTATTATAAATCCAATTATAAATTATAAAATCTTCTCTCAAAATTTATACTTACCCTTTATTTTTATTAACTTCCTTAATAATATTATATTCTTTAATAACTATATATTTATCAATAAAAACATATTTAATAAGATATGAACAATCTTTACGAAAAATTAGAAATTATGAAAATTTCAAAATTTCAAAAATTATCAAAATCAAACTAATCTAACCGTTCCAAAGTAGAATTCCGTAAGTTCATAAATTTGCATCGGAATCGTTTCAGGATCTTCCGGCATCGCTATACTACGAATTATCTAGCAAATAGCAGACGTGTTAGCGCGTGCAATCTATCAGCGCAAAAAGCGCGTTAAATTTTCTGTAACACATTGCACGTACGAACGGAGGTCACTAGATGCACCTTGTAACTGATTTCCGTGAAACGCGTAGGTATTGTCCGCGGCGAGAAAGCCGGCTCTTGTCCTCTAACTCGTGCCAGCTCGCTATCGTAAGCAATTGTGTTCGCGGAGGGAACGCGACTGGGACAGCTGCCGCCGGTCGGTGACACGACGAAATCGCGCTTTTTCGTCATTTTCTGTTGGACACCTTTAGGCGTGTCGGGTCGATAGTGGACCGGCGGACATTGTAATATCCTTGTCGAACTACCGTTCGTGGGTTTTCGTTCGATCGCGTGGAATGAAGTACTTGGGCGTGCAGTTGTAACTTTGCCCGATAAGATCGACTGCCCGTTGCCGCGCACGACGCGACGGTTTGCTGGAAAACTTTTTCTTTCGCGACCGGCTATTTTAGTAGCTACACTATGCCGAGGTGGGAGTTAATGTGGCTGCGTACTTTTTGCTCGCGCCTCCTTTATGTTTGGTGATAATGTTCGCTGCGCCATTTGCACGAGGAAGCACGTTATTTCAGGAGTCCGAGCGAGCTGTGGATCTTTGTCGGTTTAGGAAAGATACTGGTTGAGTTACGTAGGTTCGACTAAGTTCGGTCGTTGACACGTTTCACGCTAAATATACCGAGCCCGTCAAAATGTCCGTTTTCACATTTTCCGTTTTAAGATTGTTGAATTTATAAGGACTCTTTCATAGGAAACAACTGAATGAATATCTTTTATGCATAAAAATGGCGAAAAGTTCAAGTAAATTCAGCCGTGTCGTTCTTATAAAACAACACACGTTACTCAATTTTAGCGATTGTCAGGTTTAGTTGACTGCCACGTCGATATATTGTGATATAGTCGTTCATTCGCGTCAACGAATTTTCATTAAGATTTATGCTGTCTAAGAAAATGAAAGAAGTAAACATTGTGGTGACATAAAATTTGTAAATCTTGTCATATCATTTTTGCCTGATTAAAATTATTGAAACAAGAGAGTTAATTTTATCTTATTTTTGTTTCTTATAATACTAAACTGCCGATCTTTATGCAAAATCCCATTTTAATACGTTATTTTACGAAATTCAGAATTAGAGAAAAGTTTCCTTCGTGAGTGACGAATAAATGCAATAGACTCGGCACATTCCTATTTGGTGTTCCAGATTTAAAGACTGACGAAATATTATTTGAATTTAAAATGGTTTAATAAATAATTCAGTGAAAATACACCAAATTAATGTATCCGTCTGATGTGTTTAAAATCTCCACTATGCGGTATTTATCTATTGACACCAGTAAAAAGTCCATACAAAATATTTTTCGTAACAGCACTATCGTAGGCGATACGATTTCACGTTCTCTTTTAATTTTCAAACTCGAAGGATATTTAACAAAAAAGAAACATTGGTAACTTTATAAACTTCGAGAAAATTACCTCAGAGAAAACATATTTTTCGCAACATATTAGATGTTTCAAATTAAATATTTAGGTAGCCATATTTATGCGAACCATCCTGCATAATTATAACAAAATATCGTAAGTTAAAAACAATGCTTGTGCCATTGGTGCCTGATTTTCCATTATTGGTCACACCTTAATTTCAGCAACTTCGAAAACACAAAGAGTACCGACTTTTAGAATATAGTATAGAATATGGTTTAGAATATGGCATCAATGTGGTTACCGATAGTTCGTGTTTCAATTACAAATACCGGGTACTCTTTTCACTTACTTATGAATATCAACAAAATTAGCTTGCTATCTTCTTAGCGCAGATTGCACGACTCCTCGAGCGGAGCCTACGAGGGAAAGTATGCGAGCCTCTCGAAAATATTTGGGTATTTATCGGCACGTAACTCGGCCGGCCAGTCAATCTGATAATTGGAAGCGGTTGGGCATTGCTCGTTGGTAGCCCTGGCTCTCAATCGAGCCGGATGGCTGGTCAGTCACGTAGCAGACTGTGAAGTTAGAGCCGGTTTCGCGCATTGCTACCGTACTAAAATATTGTTCGCCGTGGGTGGCTTTATGGGCTTTGCTGATGTAAGGCCCCTTCCGATTCCTTCTCTTGTCAGATGCAAACTTATTGATAGTTCCAGCGTAGTCTACCGGCCGGTATCTGGCTGGTATGCCGCTATCGTCAGCCACGGCCGTTCGGGTATGTTCGACGCGCGGGTATGCTCGGCAGTATGGCAGAGAAACGAAAAAAAAAAGAAGAGCATCGGTTTGCGAGCACAGAGTTGCGAGTTTTGCACGGCACAGCCGCGCCGATGCCAAATTGAATTTATACCCTCGGCCCTAGCACCTACCCGTCCTTCGGGCCTGACGCGGGATTGGCCTCCAATGGCGCCTGGGTCCGTTGACTCGGCGCATTCGCGCTTCGTTGCAGTCGCTGCCGCGACTCGGAACGCTTCCAGACGTCTTAGTCGAGACATCCGGAAGTAGAGGTTGTAGACATGTTTCTTGCAAGAATGTTGCACACGAATGCAAATTACGCTCGCCGGACTCTCGCTAAGGAACTTCCTGAACAGTCAAATTACGACTGTGACACGGGGCCTGGCAGATTTATACGGCAAGGGTGGATATTTAACGCCTGCTTTTGAACGTCTATGATTCACTGCTCAAGATTTCTTGGGAAACCGCCAGACAAAAATTACGATTTCTATCGTGTGCGTCGGGTCACATCGAATAATGTTCCAGGTCTTTTGGAGTTTGATGAAAGAAGACTTCGACCTTGGTTGCAACACCAAGGCGGTCGTAACGCGTTAAATATCTCAAAATGTATGGCAGACATTAATATACATTTCAGATGTACAGGGTGGTTCACCAGATATTACCATCTCGATTTTCGTAATCATTATTATACGTAGCAAAGAATGTTTATGGTTTCAAGGTAGGCACATTTTGGATATGAAGGTTATTAATATTTTTTTAAAATATGTATGTTTTTGCTGCACCAAACCCTTGTAGGTTGAATGCAAATAATTGACAAGTAATTGTCAAATAAGCTTGACCCGTCAGCGATAAGATAGCTTAATATGCGATAGCATTCCGAACAAGAACATATAGCATTCCAACACAAACTTTATATTATGAGTTAAAATAGCCCTCCATTCGTCTACCGAGACCATCGGAAACCATTCGTCTTCCGAGGGTTGGTATTCTCTAGAAAAAGGTATTAACCCTGTAATTTTTTGTAAAGTTTTTTAAAGTTTTTTGTAAAACCCAACTTTTGTATCACGTTCCAAAATCATTTTTACATTGTCAAATTTGCTTATGTTTATAAAACTGTGAAATGTGTAACCGTTGTATGATACACAATATTCAGTTTGATACCCATGAAATTCACTGAATCATTTAAAATTGAAATATTGTAAGTAAACCAAAAAATGGGGTCTAATATCGTCGTTCCAAAAACTGGTGAACATGGGGCATCAAATAATTACATGAACATCAAAACAATTTATATGTTTGCCATAACTGAAATATTGAATAATGAAGGAAAGACATGGTAATTTTTCATACTGCATTTCTTATTTTGCCTTTTGTTATGTGTATCATCCACTCTGTATGTATATATGTATATGTATATGTTATGTGTAATAATCCACTCGGGGTCGAGTATTTTTTTTTTTATTAATAACTTAGATATTCCAAAATGTATAACAAAATAGTTGTGCTTTAATAATGTTAGATAAGTGGATAATATGATCATTATAATCGTTATAAATGCAACAGTTTTGTGTAATTTTTTACAGTTTTTTTGTAGTAAATTTCTAAATGGTTTAGAAACTAATATTAATATTAACATAATTACTCGGAAGCAATGTAATTTGTTCCTTAATTATGCTGAGACGAAATTCAATATTATAATACGATATAAACAAAGGGGTGTATTTCTTTTATCAAAATCAAAATTTAAGTATGTTTCACAAGATTTCTACGTTTGATTGTTTTGGCCCTCTTCAAGGGACATAAGAATTATGCTAACTCTTACATTGAAGAAAGCAATTGTTTTTAAGCACACATAATATTGATTAACATTGAAAGAAAAAAAGACTGATGGCAAACTTGACGGATAATGTGATAATGTGTTTTAGTTAAATGATTTAAATATTCAATAATTCTTTGTCACTTAAGTGATAATATAACGTCACCCTAACCTATATTTACGCAACAGCAATTTTATAAAGTACATCGTATGAAACTTAACGTTCAGTTATGGAGAAAAAGGTATTCCCGTCTAGAGTTAAGTTACGTATAAGTTGATGATGATTAGTTACTTCACTCATCCCTTTACTCGTTCATTATCGATCAGAAGCATGAAACGATGAAACGCAACAACAAGTTGATGCGCGACAGCATTATTTGCAGTAAAAGTTTCTCGGAACCAAAAATAAAACGGCGATACTTAAAATAATTAAAAATCGTCATGTAACAATAGTCTGTTCGTTAGACTATACCATGAGCGTAGAAAACTGACAGTTTCCTCGTAAACGAACGGTAAGCTCGCGGTGAACAAGTGACAGTAAATTTGTCGGCGATGCAAAGGGTTTCAACCGGCAGCTCCTCATAAACGTACAAACCGCATTCCATAACTATTAATCATAGGAGACAGATTATACTGCCCCGCCCTCGGTTAAGTACTTAATTCGCGAAGGAAAAGGATCCGGGGTCCACCGAGAACGTTCGCTCTGATTAAAATCACCGCTAATCACTCTGATTACTGTAATTTGCAACGTTGTCATAATTACAACTTCTAAAATACAACAGCTGCTCCGCTGTGCTATCCTTACTACCAACCTGCGAATCATTTGCTCTCTTTTATATTCAACCAATTACCGGACGCTTGATAGATGCTGCGAAATTTGCATAGTCTCACCAAACTTATAATCTTTACCGTTAATAGCGCCAGCAAGATAAGTGACATAAATAATCCTTAATGATTCCTCTGGATATTCGAAAGCGTAACTTATTTTCATATACTTACGACCTCAAGTGGGAAATGTAAATTTTTTAATCCGGTTTCGGGAAACATCGATATCTTTTGTTCGGCGAGCACTTCCGGCAAAAAAGTCTGACAAAAAAATGTTTCGAACAAAAGTTAGTTTTTAGTCAGCTGCAGATTGCAATGTGACAAATTTGAGAGAAAATATTTTGTTGCTAAAAATCAAGATCACCGTCAATTTCTTGAATGGCATGGTATATTTTCTTCTTCACATTTTTGTAGCTCGAGCCAAGACAAATTCATCGATCTTTTATATTACGACCTTCGGATGATCTCGGCCTCGAAATACAAGGGAAATCAATGAGGTGAATTGGCACAACGTAAACTACAGATGACCACAGCACAAATTCAAACACATAAATATTTAGTTACGATGTCCTATATGGTGTTACGATCTTCTGTCGAGTTAGAGCAAGTTTTTTGACGTCAAGGTCACCCGAAGGTATAACAGATCGTTGACATCCTCTTGACAACAGTCACAATAATACGAAGTAAAATATACATGTTCCATGCCACTTAAAAAGAATGAAGATGACCTTGATGTCTTGCAATAAAATATTTTTTCTGAATTTTTTTATATTGCTAGCTGTAGCCGACCAAAAACTATTTGGTACAATGACAACATTTCTATTCTGTTTGACATAAGTAGACTCATGATTTTATGCATTCATTATAAAAAAGAATTAAAATATACTCTCCAGCTACTTTTAAGAAACGAAAAGTCGTTAAAAAATGAAATAAACGTGTACCCAGCTCCAGTATCTTGTAATTAGTGCGAACAATTTTTATATTGCATAAAAAACCGCAGTGTAATCATAATCGTCGAATCTACTATTTGCAGCGTCCCTTTGTTAAAAGATCGACCCAAGACCAAGATTCCTAATTTACTGCGACATTAGTGTAAAGTTAAGCTAATTGAAATTTTCACATGGTTCGTTGACGTCTGTAGAAAATCTAATGTGTCTAGAAGGAGCACTTCAAAAAATTTATTAAAGAAAGCAAGCATAATCATTGTCAGTTACAATTCTGTTAAAATGGTCCACTAGTCGCGTATCAAAAGCCTTACATGCGATTAGATCAGGACACGCCGATGATCACAAATTTCCTTCTTTTCCCAGGTACAATTACCAGCCATAAAACACCTTTAATCAGGAGGAATGCGAATGAAATCTGAACGCGATGGTACTCGCCGATGGATTCGCAGCTTGGCGCGCGCTGATCAAAATTAATTGGAGCCAATCGGGTCTTCGAGAATACGTATGCATCGGCGGCGCATTGAACCGGCTAGAATCCCCGCGACAGTCGAGTGACAGTTGCGTGACAAGCGAATCACGCGAGCAAAGGAACGTGACAAGCAATATCTGTTTTATCCGACGTGGCCAGTCGATGATAAACGACCGCCGGCCGATTAGGCAAAAGGAATAGGTCCGGCCCGACGCGAGGCATGGCGGAGGCGATTTTTACGGCTACGCCCGTATTTTCGCCCCGCGTAATTTATGATCGACCATTACGCGATGCCGCGATAGAGTTTCTTAAATAATTTATACGCTACAACGCTCGTTTTATTCGTTTACCGAGGCGATCGCGCTTACAGCGTCCGCTCGCGAACGTATCGCCTCGCGCCGCGCCGGGGTCGCGGATGCGCTTCTAGGAAATCGATCTTTTTTTTACCGTCGCCGGATTAATCGACTCCCTGACCTAACCTTAACCGCGTACGATGTGGAACGAGGTGAAATTCCTTTGGGTGCTTGTTATGAGCGGATATCGACGGGAACCATGCTCGATCCGTTTCGTCGTTCTCGGATCAACAGCACTCGTTGAGCGACGAACGTTAGTCTTTAATCCTGAAATGTGGTCAGAACCCGTCAAATTCAATTTTTACATCACATAAGAGTTCATTATAATATATATCCTTTGTTTAGGATACTCTATTGAAGTCCCTGCGATGGGTGGTAGAAGAAAATGCTCACATTTCTAACCTTAGCATGCTTAACGAAGAGCCAAAAAATGTGCAGAGAATTTTAAATTTGGATTTTTGTTCTAATAATGTTCTTTTATAATTTTCTTTATTATTATATAATAATATCTAAATGTATAATTTAATAAATATATATACCTTGGACAGAGAAAATAATATTTAAAGTAAAAAGTATTCGTACTCTGAATTTTATAGTTTACTAATTTATTATTTAATTTTACAGTTCGAATAATCGTATCTCCTTTTTTCCAAATTGCCCACTTTTGTGCGCAATCTCAGCGCGAATTAGGGAAAAATTACTGTACATACATATCTTACTTAGGACAATTTATTTTATTGGTTATTGATCTTCATTCCTTCAATATTTTTCTAAGCTTATTCATAAGCTTTACAGAAAATTCCACAAATTCAGTATAAAAAGATTGAAATCATTTTTATGGTATTTTAAGAACTTTCGCCTTTTTCATGTTTAATTTTAGTAAATAAATAGTAAATTGAATTTAAATAAACAAATTTAATGTCTCATTCGATAATTATACAGTTAATTATGCTTGAAGACAAACTAAAGGCATAATAATTGTATACCTTACAGTAATTGGCTCCACTACTCTAGTTACAGTGGCCCACAGAAGTGTTCGTACTCCTTTTAAAACACAATAACTATTTTAAAAGTGAACTAAATGACTTGAACTGTTTTTTAGATGACTGGAGGACTAGTTGTTTAAATATTATTAAGCACCGCCGCTGGATGAAGTTTAACTTTCTTCGCTGCGAACTAACAATTAAGTTTTTCAGTTAGACAGAGACTCAGCGTCGACATCGGCTGCTAAATGAAGCTTTGTCCTGCATACGTACAATGGGTTTAGAAAGCCTCTCCATACATCATTCAATCATCCGTCATACTTATACGTGAACTTAGAGTGGGCGGACCAGTAAATCAGTAAAATCTTCTCATACATTTGCGCAAACTATTATATTGAAACTTTTCATTTCTTAGTTAGTAACTTGCTTTACAATCATTACAGCCTTTCCGTCTGCGCGGATCTGATTTCAGACAGTTAAAACAATATTTTGGATTGTATGGAATTCATTGTATATAATTTGAACTTATGTTTGTTCATAATATACATATATTTGTTAAAATCATTACCATTGAATCAGTTATGAAGAAATTATTAACTGCCTTAAAATACAATACTAATAGCGATCGTTCAAAAAATAGATATTTATATATATTGTAAATAATTATTACATATTCTTGTAATACACATATCAAATTTCATTTATATTATATCCTGCTTTCAAAATTTCTCGAAAGAAAACAGATACTGTTTTTCAGTTTAAAGGAAAAGCATCATAATCCTTTTGATTTCAATATTTACAGTAATTACAGTATTAAAATATTTAAACAAATAGTACAGCTGAAACAGTACAGTATTAAAATATTTAAACAAATAGTACAGCTGAAACAGTACAGTATTAAAATATTTAAACAAATAGTACAGCTGAAACAGTACAGTATTAAAATATTTAAACAAATAGTACAGCTGAATAGTACAACAGTAACCAGAAAAATTGACAAAATTGAGATCTTGTAGAATAGTTATTCTACAACAGGATTCTAAGTTACTCTGGGGATGTTACTCAACACTTTCTAGTGAAGTCCACGCAGTGAAAAACGATCTCAAAAAGGGCCGATAAAGATTTTCCTGAAATTGAACAGTAATTCCTTTACGAACGATGAAGGAAATCCAATTCAATCAAGAATTTTTATATGAATATGAGAATACTGAATCAGAAGATAATAACTAATATTAAGAAATTTGTACAATATTAATTACCAGCTTTATATTCTGCAAATATAATACATAACAACATCTGGACATTCATGAGAGTACATATTTTGATTTCTGTAAAAAATTCTTCAATTCAACCCTTTTGAATTTCATCGTTGAAAATGAATTTCGACGAAAGCTTAAATAAATCGGTTACCTAACCAACAGATTAATGGATCGTTGGCCTAGACATTTCAGCTGTTCGAGAAACCACCCGTACACACGTGCGGCGCGAGATTCTCACAGTTAATGCACCTGCAAGCGTGGGGAACGGATAAGGTTACCATTCGGTCGGGCTTTTCGCCGACGAGTACAGCAGAAAATCAGCCGATGACAAGTGGCTTGTGTCTTGCAGTGGGAAACACGTTTCCGTAAAGGCAGATAGGCCGGCGCCATTGCGTTTTCGGATGGTTTATCGCTGTGGTTTAATAAGGCTAAACAGCTGAATAAGGCCTCGTCGTAAGCCATGCGCATTTCTAGGCGGGAATCGGTTACTGGGTCATTCGGAACAGCTGAGTGCAACGCAATCATTCGGTTTTGCTAATCTTTACAACTACATCTCGCGCTGCGAACATTCGGGTACTGCAACTTCGAATTCCATGAAATCTTTCTAATCGTTAAAATACACGTATACATATATTAATTCAAAGTAGTAAGACTTTTTATCCATTTTTATGGGAAGGTACCTTCCAATTGTTCGATTGAATTATTCGTTTATTTTCTAGCTTTTACGATGGCACCAATGAAAATTAAAAATTGCATGACGATTCGCAGGCTGTTGACACTCAAATGACAAACCTTTCTAGGAAATATATAACTTAGCTTGCTTAGGATCATTTTTAATTATATTTATTAATATAATTTAATATGATTCAACATATAATATGATTCAATATGTTTTCAACATATTTTTTAAGATACTCCTTCTAAATTGTATATTAGTTTTTCTTCAACCCTTAATGGAGCACGTGTGAAAGATAACTGAATTTTCAAGAACTAGATAGTCAAATAACAATTGTATTTATAGTCGAGGTCCAAATGGGCCCTAGACCGGCCATCAAAGTGTTAATCATTCAAACATTATTCTTATCACGGACTATGAAGCATTTTGTACAGATTTATTTAATCTTCAATTAAAAAATTTTGTCACCACTTGATATTTAATATACTTGTTTTAATCCCTTTTAATGTTACGATTACTGGACGAGTCAAAATATGTGGTTTTGGATTTAGAATTTTACAATTACCCAAGCTGTAAAAATATTTCGTGCCTCTAATAATTAATATATCAACAAATTACAGTAAAAAGAGTGATAAAGAACTCTTTATGTAATGAGAAGGTGACATTATTTAAACCTCTTCTTTAAAAATAAAACTGTAGAAAAGAGCTAGGAATTTTTTACAAAAGAACGTCAGAAGTCATTAATTTTGGCCCTTTCTCTGCAGGACCAAACACTGTATCTTCGTGTTAGTATTGATTAATATTTTTATTTTTAACAAATTCGAGCAAATAAAGTCGCCTTTAAAGCGAAGTTTAAAGTGTCCAGAAGTAGAACTAGAAGAAGAACTAGAAGGCATGACCCCCATTTCTGCTGCAGTCCGTTGTCGCTCCTATAATCGCAGGCAGTGATCGATATTGGTCGAAGACGGTGACAAAGATCAACGACTGGTAGTAACGAGACCAAGTGAGACGGTCATTTTTCCGACCTTTGTCACCGTCTTCGACCAATATCGAAGGAGGAGCGACGAAGCCAATCGCTCGATTGAAGAATACCGGCGTTTGGCTTTTCGAGCCAAACTAAGCCAAAACTAATCGTCACTTCGTGATTAAAGCCGCACGGCATGCCTCAGCGGCAAAAGTCAAGCCAGTGGAAATCAGCCATAATGTTCGCTAATTACTTTGAATCACATTCCAGGGCAGAGTTTGGCAAAAAGTAATCTGATCAATGCTCAACGATTACAACTATCATATTATAAGTTATTCTAGATTGTTATAAATTAGTTATGTTATGAGTTACTACAAATTGTTGTAAAGTCGTTATAATAATTACCTTTTGGCCAAGTCTGCTTTAGGATCTAATCGGCACTGGTTCGTTTTCACTTTTGCCGATTCCTTTGAATCTTCGGTAACCCGAGGAATTCCAGTAAATCGCGAAGAAAGAAAACAATGAGATGATGCCCGCGAGTGGTTGGAGCCGCTCATTTTCGAAATTTATATCTCGGTACCTAAGGCCGTTTAATCATATTCCAGCATTCCGGGAATCGCCTTCATTAGTGCGCCATTTATTCCGCATTAATCGCGGGAACGCCGGAGACCGATAATTCCGGACCGTTCTCTCCGCCGAGCGTTCCCGGTTACAAACGAGTCAATTAACCTTAATTACCGCGTAATCGTTTTAACTATGTCCCTAGACGGCTCATTTCTTTATGCACTCGTGCGTACACGTGCAAACTAATTATTCCGCGACGCAACCGAATAACGATAATTTCAAGGAAGGTGCGACGTCGCGGCGCTGTGCCTTGCCGCACCAAAGATGGCCGACGGGAATTCTATCGGGACGTTTTACGATCGTCCTGCACGGTTTACAAGTATGCCAGCCCGCTGTAATAATAGCCCCGAGAGAGAACAAGGACTTCGCAGCCGACCGTGTCAACGGTCTGACGCAACAGTTTCAACGTTTTAACGATTTCAGATTGTTGGACGCGATGTTTCATATTTAGGATGGGATTAATTCCACGTTTCAGAGCGTCGTATCGGACCTCTGACGAAGATTTCAAACAGTCTTTAACGAATACGAACGACGTTCTGATCCGAGAGATCGAGACATTTCGTCGTGCATTAGGAGACGTCGGATTATTCGGGGTGCAAGAAAAATTGGCTCGATCGTATCTTATTTATTCGTAAATGTGAAAAACTCATTAGTTTACATAGGTTATTGAACAATTGCAGGCGGTACAATGTTCTTCAAATAGATTCTATGAAACACATCTAACGAAATGCCGAATAATTCAACCATTTGAACAGTAATTATTGGCAAAAGTGGTAACGCGAGTAATCTACGACAATTTTGGGAATGTACAATGATTAAAAAAAGTATTCGTGCACTTAGATATTGCGCAATAATGTTAAGTAAACAAATGATACATTAATGCGATCTGCATTAATTAATAGTCTCTCGTGTGTAGAAACAATGTGTGAAACAACTATGTTTCTCTATTGCCTCCTGAAAGAATAATATAACAAATGTTACAATTTTGGAGTCAAGAATGTATTCGCATACTTATCAGTAAGAACAAGTTCATAATTATTTTAATTTGTGTATTACATTTAATATTTCGTGGGCATTCGTCAGCAACAATTTAAGCATATATACTATAATGTTCGAAAGAGATAGGCTCACAAAGAGAAAAATTAAATCGAATTGAGAGAAAACGAAAGAACAGTACTCCAGGAAGAAACGAATCGACCTACAAGAAATTTAGACCGGAAAATGCGGAGATGTAGAGTAGACAGAGATCCTGGCATAGTTAGACAAGGAAGAGCAGCTACAGGAATAATATGAAAGAATAATTGAGAGCAGATATAATATATGGTGCCAAATTATAAAAGAAAACGGTAAAGCAAAATACATACCAATTAAACGTAAAGGACGTAAACAATCGATGATTGCCAGATTGAAATGTGAGAACGTAGAAAAATGAAGCAAATACTGGGAAAAATAGGAAGAGAACGAATGTAGATTATGCAATGAAAAGACTGAAATGACATCACATGTAATTAACGAATGTGTAGGAATAGAGGAGGTAAAGGGAACAATATATGAAACTACAGGGTGTTCCACAATTATTTTAACAGCCGAAAATGAGGGGTAGCTGAGGTCATTTGATATCAAGGTTATATCAAGGTTATATGAAGGTTAATATCAAGGTTATGTCAAGGTTATGTCAAGGTTATTGATAATATTCTTCATATTTCTCTAACAAACATATCCCTTACGTCCTTTAACACGATTATTATTTATTAAATTAGCTTTGCGAATTATTCGTTGAACTGTGTTCGGACACGGAATTATTTAAATTAAAATATCATTTACGTACTTTGTTAATCTTCACTGTAGACCTTGCTTAAAAATTTCATGCGTTACACACAAGGTGTCATGCACACTAGAAAATTAAAACGGCCGTCACGGTTAAATTACTTACTATTTCGGGTCCGAAAAATTAGTAAATATTCTTCGGACGTTCTAAAGTAAAGGTGAACAGCGTTTTTCTTAAAAATATCACTGTTACGTAGTAAAAAAAATCCGGAAAGTTCTCGCTTCGTGATTTGTTCAATACTTCGAACGTGGCTCGAGTCCGTCCCGACCATCTGTCAAAGCCTCGTGCTGCGGGCTCTCGAACTTCGCGCCGTCACCTCTCATTGGTCAGTGTTTGCCGTTAATAACTCGTAAACAAAGCCGCAGATTGCATTTTCGCAAAGGAAAAAGTTACTTCAAATGACCTCAGCTACCCCTCATCTTTGGCTGTTAAAATAACTGTGGAACATCCTGTATATGAGAATCAGGAATTATGTAAGGAACAACCTGAACAAGGAATATAATTGGAAGAAAAAAGAAGAGAAGAAGAGAGAGAAGGGCAAATGAGATATTAAAATATGCAAATGTTGACTTTGTAAATTTTATACATATACAGGGTGAAGTATTCTTGCTTGCTTGTAACGATAGAAAAAAGGGGATCGAGCAAAAGTTGTTTAATTTTGAGGAGCACATAATGTGATGTCAATAGTTTTTTCGTTGGTGGAGGCGTAGGAGAGATATGAAGATCAAACTTGGTCTTTTTAAATGGGATGATATAGTTTTTTATTTATATTCTGATAGAGCCTTTAAACACGAGTGCAATAACCTATAAATGAAAGTCATTCTAGGTTGTACAAAATCAATGCATACATAGGCACTGATTCTTTCATATAATTTGGCATAAATGAGAATTTCCATAAATGAGAATCATGCCGATTCTTTCGGTTTTTGTATAACGCGTATTTCAACTTTGATCAGTCGATAAATTAAAATCATTGGAAGCACAGATAATGCTATGGGTAATTCAATTATATTCAATTACAAGCTTGAATGATTACAAGAGTGATACCAACAAGGTACTAACAAGCCGAGAATACATGTGATTCGACATAGAAGTGACTTGAGACAATTTAATGTTAATTACAATCGACTTTGTGTGATCTTAAATAATTTTCATTCATAATTCATTGTATTCGTTTTGAAAGACTCTATCAGAATATAAATGAGACTTGTATCTGCTAAGGCTTACAAACATTTGACTCCTATCGATGTGGAGTGCGATACGTGAAACGTTCTGTAGAAATTTTGCAACAATGATGCATTCTACCGGTTTCTTTTGTTTTCTTTCTTCTCTCTTTAATCTTTTGTCCGCTACTGTACGCGAGAATCGTTCCGAAAGAGAGAACGCACAGGTTCGCGACAGAAACCGGCACGACAAACTTCTAAATCGTTCGCAGGCCAACCAAGAATGGCGGGCCGACCTATTTCCTCTTGTACACGAGGCCTCGTCGATATTCGTCGGCACCCCGGCTGCGATTTCCTTCGCGGCTGTCCCGAATTTCCACAGCGATCTGAATTCTTCGAGCGGCTGGGATTCTCGAAAGACCGGCCGGCCTTTCCCTTTTCAAATCACTGTGATTCTACGAAAGTAGAAATCTTGACGGGCCGTGGGCTAACCGTTCCACTTTCCAACGATTTATCGAGCCAGCCAACGATCTTCGGTAATAAGCCTGCTGCGGCTCACCTTTAGCGGATCGATCACGTAATTTCGCATTGTCGTTTCGTAGCCGTCGTCCTCCATTGACCGCTTTTTTCGACGTTGGTGGAGAAACACGCGTTTGCTTCTACATATAGAAGCCATTACACCAGCTGTGACATCAATGGACGCGCGTCTGACATCCTTTTTTTTCGAGGGATCCTCGGACGCTTACCCCTCCCCCCTCCCCTCTGCGGCTTATCGACAACATTTATGCATTCTTTTCTTAGAGAAGCATTAGACGAGAAGTTTTTGCAACACTTTTACTGGTTACTGTGTCACCTATTCGCGTACCATTTGTTGCTACAAGCATTGCTATTGCTTTGGCTTCAACAATTTCCTTGGCAATTAACATTCGTATATTTGTTGTATGCCTAGATTCATTTAAAATCCATGTTTATTATGCGCCTAGATTTATTTCAAATCCATGCTTATTATACGCCTAGATTTATTTTTAATTCATATTTACTGTATGCCTAAATTTATTTTAAATTCATGTTTCTTCCATGCCTAGATTTATGTTAAATTCATGTTCATCGTGTGCCTAGATATACATTTCAAATTCATATTTATTGTAAGTCTAGATTTATTTTAATACTGGTATAGTGATAACAGGAAAACCAAATTGTGTTTAGATTTAAAAGGATTGAATAAC
Organism: Megalopta genalis; assembly: GCF_051020955.1. Classification (NCBI taxonomy): domain Eukaryota; kingdom Metazoa; phylum Arthropoda; class Insecta; order Hymenoptera; family Halictidae; genus Megalopta; species Megalopta genalis. The sequence goes on from NC_135025.1 coordinate 10,057,839, forward strand.
GGTTGTACTTCATAGATTCTCTTTGAAATCTTCCATCACTAGTGTGATTAATGGGTTAAGATTAAGCGATTGTACGTATTTTCCAATTTGAAGAAATCTATTTTTTAAATTCAGGACGGTGGAACCTCGATTATACGAACCTTCGACATCTGAATTGTTCTTATCTGTTCTTATCTGTTCTTATCTGTTAATGCAGGAGATTAGAATTTCGTATAAAGATTCGTAGTATATTTATAGGGTCGTAAACATTTCATTCTTAATTAACAAAATTATTTTTAATAGCAAAAATAAAATGTATGAAGTTTTTTTGCGGTAATTGCAATTGTTCTTTTAAATTATTACTGTAAGTGAGATAATAATGAAACTGCAAACATGTACTGAAATTTTCTCGCTTGAAAATGTACGATTTGTGAAGAGTCAGCGTATAAAAATTCGTCAAGTATGTGCTTTTTAAAATGTTATCAAGTTATGTCTATTACCGAATATTTCTATTTTTATTAAATACCAATACCGACATGCTATTATCTGTCCTCCACGAATCAAATTATTTCTTGACAACTAATTAACAAAACAGAGTACAATGTACGTAATAATAAGTAATAATAATTATCACTATTCAATGTTTGATTAGATTAAGAAAAAGAGAAACATTATTTGATGTCATAAACGTTTTTACTTTGTTGGATGCTGCACATTTTTCTATACAATTCGACGAATGAAACAGCTTCGTTATTCATACCTGTTACTAGAAGTAGAAATAACCTATAAAGGTCAGACACGCGACCCAAGTGGTACTTGACACTAGAACTATTGCACGAGTTAAAACAACCTAATCTGGATTTCTCGTGTTACAAACACTGAAAACAGAACACTGCCATAATTTGATATTTCATATTGAACAAAATTCAGAAAAAATGTTGGAGAATACACACTTGTAATTTCTTTGAAAATGCATCATCGTGTGAAATAATTATTTATAATTTCTTTCTTTTAATTCTTTACTAACCAGTTCACTAAATTAGAAGCAAACCTAATCGAAGTCAACACTTCATTGTAAACGAGTACTCAAATCAGACGTTCGTATTTCAGTTTGGTAAATTCAATTGTTATTTTCTTAACTATTTATATTGTACAATAGGGCTCTATAGCCGCTTCAATAAGTAAATAAATAAATAATGTTCCGATGTTTTTCGTCTTCTTCATAATAATTTCACGTTGGATTCTCTAGAAATGTCTGATCTTTAAATGAATAATAGAAACTTCATATCTCTTTTGAAAGATATTTATTTAATAAAAATATAAGCCATTTGCTTCGATACACTTTTCCCAATGAGTTTTTAATTAAAACAAATGCCATTATTAAAGAGCTTCTAGCCTGAATGAATAAGCTCAGCTTATAAAAACGACAAATGACAAAAATACAGATTTCGATAAAACCTCCGTAAAAGAGGTTATGTCGTAAACAAGAACATATCTTCGAGCATTTTATATGCACGAATCTAATATTCGTTCTTGTACGCTTCGTGTAATAATAAATATTATTATATCCACCAAACGTAAGAATATTGTAAATTTATGTCAAACAACATAATTTTTCAGTATTCATAAAATTTTTTAGGTGATTGGCGCCGGCGATCAAAGTGCTGAGGCCTCTAGCTTCCAGGGAAACTTTAAATAGTTCGTGTTAGCTGGAAACTCAAAGTCCCTTTTGCGAAACTATCGATAAATTCCGAGATGCCTAATTTTTCTGAAGGCGAGTTCACGCGGCGTGGCTGGTACACGGGCTCGCGCCGGCCTATTAGTTACTGTCGCAGAAATTAACGACGAATATATACGTCGTATATCAGAGGCAAGTGTTGTGGGGAGGGCGCGAAGCCGCGGCCCAGAGACCAACTTTAATTATGATTAACTCGGCGTCGCATTAACAAGTAGCAATCCGTTTGACTCGTAACACCCGTGAAATGTACACTAGGGTCCGAGGGCTCGATGAAGTCGCTGACCCGCGGTTACTCGCGGGTCCCACAGGTCCCGCCGGGTCAAGGCAGTTAGACAGCTATCCGGCTACGTTCAATTATACTTCATTACGTTCGATCGGCGGTGTGCTCATCACCGCAGTGCCGCTTTATCGGATCGTTACCAACGTTGCGCTTGATGTCCTCTCCATTTGACACGCGACGCCGCCGACATTTTTCTGTCGAGAACGGAGCCTTCATACTTCTCACGTTCACCGATGTGTCAACCGTGTGTGGATTTACAGGAACAATTAACGCTGGTGTCCGGCTCAGCGACTTAGTTAAAAGCTTCACATGTTTCATTAACCCCTTCGCAATTTTCCGAAATTTTTGCAATCGCGATGCAGCCGTCTGAATTCCGTTTTAAATTCCGCACATGAAAGAATAAATAAATTAGTTACATTTCTATCGTTTTGCGTTGAAAAATGTTGAATATACTTATTCGAAACGATTAAGATACGGTAAAATATGTTCTCCGCTATGAATAATTAAAATATAAAAAAATAATTAACGGTTTTGAAGCGTACGATATGTTTCAAAACATTTTGGCGAATGAAGTGCACCTTGCGTTGCTGCAAGGGCTACAAGCTGCAACTTGAAAAACAGATGTTAATTTATAAACAATGACCTTCGAATCTCGAAAAACATATCTTGATAGAAAAAGCATACGAATCATAATATTCTTAGCTTCGAACTAAACTAATTTGTTCGGAGACACAATATTAGAATCTTGTTGTATCTGCTGAGTTTGGATTTTCGTGAGATAAGCCGTTCCAATTGTTTTTTTCTTTTTTAACGTAATAAAATATTCCGCAGTCGGTTGCAACGCGCCTGGACATTCGATTGCAACTTCCTCGAAGTTAATCCCGCGGCGAACCAGCATCGCAACATCGCTCGGAGTGGAAATTTCACCGGCGGATTTACAGGCGGCCCGATAAAAATGTTCGAACACGAATTCGCTGTTTGACAGAAACACAGTTGAACTTGGCACGGAACACAATTGAAGTTCTTAGAGGTGAAGGGAGCCAATCTGATAACGGCCGGCAGTTCTTCCGTGCCACAAAGCTCCTCTCTGTGCCGTCACGTTCAATGAGAGTAGACGCTCTGCAATGTTATCTGTCAGCGATCGAACGTGCGGCAAGGTTGCAAGTGTTGGCATAATGCGGCTGTATCAAACGGCGTGGTGCATAGTCGCCTCCATTAAAACTCTAGGAAGTTGTTACGTCATCGAGCCGCAGGTCATCCCTATTATATTGGAATTTCAGCGGCGTAATTGGTGGCAAGCCGGGTCCCTAACCGGTGATAGGTGACCGCTCACGGTATTTATTAACCCTGGTCACATTGCCACGGTTGCGCCGATGACGGTCAATCTTATCGGCCGTTACCGTGGAACTGTGTGTACGTATGTTCCCGAGGCAACTGGTCTCTCTCTCTCTCTCTCTCTCTCTCTCTACGGGTTACACGTTCGTAAACCTTCACTCGAACCGGACAATCTATTAATCCAGCCGTTTTAGAGATTTCAACCGGAATTCGCTAAGAACCGGAAACCGTTAAGATTTTCATCGACGCGAATTTCATTACGTCATTCTTCAGTTTATTATTGACGTTCTTTCCTCAGAATTTTAATTGCGCCCCATCCGCTGATTCGAAAGAGTCGTTGAACTTGGTTTTAAAAGCTTCGCCATTAATATTTAGAGGGATTAGAAGTTGCTCGGTTTAACGGTAATTCGTTTTTACAGTTCGATAAATTCTTTATAGAGTTGAAAGCGTTTGGAGAAATTGTTTCGTTTGTCTGGCAATAAATACAGGGTGGTCCGCAAAGAACCACTCGGAAACCGTTTCCTTTATAGAAATATGTTTCGAACAAAACATGTATGGCATCGACTGGGGCATACGCTAATATAATTCTTTTTCTATATTGCTTTCTTATCGAGTTTTGATGGTCACTTTGAAAACGTATGTTGATCAGAATGGGCGACATTTTGAACATAAGTAGTTTTCTTCTAACAATGTTCTTCTAAACGTTTTTTATATTTTATTTCTGCAGATACCTAAATGTATTATTTAATAGCATATAATAGCGTATTTCTTATAATACTTTTCTTTAAGCAGACACTAAATCTTCTAATGCCTTAAGAGTCCTAGGATTAATACAGAACAATTCAATACTGTTTTTTCGATTTAGCACGCGTTAAAAAGTTATTTGACTTAAATTCTAAGGACAATTACTTCCATTAACCATAACTATATACAGGATGTCCCAAAAATGTCTCGCAATCCGAAAGTGGCGGGTTCCTCGGATCATTTGAAGCAACTTCTTCCTTTACAAAAATTTTCTCCGAGGCATCGTTAACGAGTTATTAACGAAAAACAGTGACCAATGAGAGGCGAGCTCGGCTGGCGCGAGGCGACCGAGCCAATGAGCGGAACTGGGCTTCGTGCGCTGGTTGGCTGGGCCGCCTCGCGTCAGCCGTCCTCGATTCTTATTGGTCACTGTTTTTCGTTAGTAACTCGTTAACGGCGCCTCGGAGAACATTTTTGTAAAGGAAGAAGTTGCTTCAAATGATCCGAGGAACCCGCCATTTCCGGATTGCGAGACATTTTTGGGACACCCTGTAGACATATTTAGGACAGTACTATTTTTCTATGTTTGTACACGATGTCTTTTTTTACAGGTTCTTTTTTCAGGAACGTTTCTATCGTGAAACAAAGCAGAATTGGATGTACGTCTGAAGGAACTGTTTATCCCGAATATGTGACAATTATAATGGCAAACTGAAAAACTGTAATATAATACAATAACAGTCATTGGTCAACTATGCATAGAAGTAACAAAAATTGTTTATTAAGAACGAAGGAGCGATAATCAGCAGATCTGCGAAAGAAATCGTAGTGGAAGGTGTGTTGAACTTGGAAATAGGTCCGAAATCCTTTTCGAATCCGAGGTTTTGGTTGCTTGTCCGGTCATCCGTTGAGCGTATCGCAGGCCAGCGGCTTTACGTTCCCGGCGATCTGATAAAAATGTTACGCATTCAACGCATGCCTATCCGTCCGACATATTAGCCATGCTCTCGGGCAGCCTCGGCGTTTCTGTAGGAATCCTCAATTGGCCAGAGAGTCTCGGCACGGCGAAAGAACTCGCGGAAGAATAAGAAAAGGAAGGGACGGCTTTGTGGCCGGGTTCAGAGCACTCCAGCCATCCCTCTGACCGCGTGTTCCTCTTGAGCCCGGCGCTGCGCATCGGTAACCGACTTCGAGGTCGTCGATGGACCTTAGTCCTTCGGCAGACGATTTATCAGAACTGAAGGATCAGGCCAGGTGAGCAACACACGCGCGATCATAGACGCTAACACGTATCAGGCGGATAACGCCGTGCCCGTACACGATGGCTTAACAACGCAATTTATCAAGGGCTGCTTTCATCCCAGCCATTCTATGTAGCAATTAACGTGTCCACTGCGGGAACATCGTATTTTAAAGGTTTACGACGCCGGCACGCCCATACAAAATTCACTAGCGACGCACGCTACGCAAAGATTATTCTCTTTATCGAGATTCGCGTTTAAGTGCCGATGACAGCTTTCGGACACCGATTGATGGCCAAGCGAATCAGCCACACCGATCTCGCCGCGATCCGATGGCCAATATGTTCTCTCATTGATTCAGATGGGACGCTTAGGGGTAGGTGGATACGCTCCGGTAAACCGAAGTTATTGCGGGAGAAGATCGTGAAATAGCGTTGCTTTTCTTTATTGGGTTTCTTAGGTTAAAGTGGATTTCGTTTGCGAAAGATAAAGGTGATAAAGAGACTTTATTTTGTGCCAATTTAGAAACGATAAGTAGACTTGATTCTGTGCAAATTTAATTCATGCGCGTATTGTTTTTTTGTTTGTAGAAAATTTGTCGACTTCGTTACGTTTTCGATATTGATTCTTTTCGAAGTGTTACAACAATGTGCTGGGTTTATCAGTATGTAAGTGGAGTAATTTTGCGACCAAATTTATAGCTTGCGCTGATTTAAATATCTTATACGATTAAATTATTAAATGATCGCTCTTTCCTACGTTAAAAACGACGGCTTCAATTAATTGTGGATTGTGCCAATCATTTTTAACGTGATCACTGAACATCAACAATTTTATTAAATCTTATATCGTCTATTATTTTTACAAATTTTTCAGCGGATCTATTTAAAGCATTTGTAACTTCGTCATGCCGTATTAACAACACATTAAAGAAGAAAAAAGACCAGAAAACATTTTTATCACTTGAATAGATTTTGCGAGAAGGTATGATCTGAATAGTAAAAAGAAAATTGTCGGTATTTTCAATCTGTTGGTATAGTTTTTAAATATAGGTAACCGCAGACAAAATAAATATAGGTTTACTTAATATTTTTGCGTATGTATTTAAAAGATTATCATAAATTAAGAAAATTAAGAAATTAATTAATTACGAAGAAAACTTAATATTTAGTTGGTCGTCCATTGTTTTTTATGCCCTCAAATGTCTTTTGCAATATTGAATCTATTAATTTCTGTAGCATCTGAAACAATGTAAATTTAATTTAATTAAAATTATTTAATTTAATTCATTAACAGCTGGATATTGTTTACCATTGCTGTAAACTCTTCTTGCTAAAATGCGTCACAGGTTTCCAATGTGCAATAGGAAATTAAAAGATTTCCGAATTTTTGTAATATTGATATATTAGTAATCGTATCAATAAAAAATTATATTATTTAAAGAATTGAATGTTTCTCTGAATGCATTATAACGAATCACTTATTAATTATAAAATACAGAAATATTATGTAAAACATAATATAATTCTTATATTAATATATAATTGTATATAATAGAATTGTATAACATAATTGTTATATCGCGAAGCTGATATAAACGTCAACGTATTAATTAAAGAAAAGAATGAACGCTGATGCACTAGTACCACGCTTACTCGAACTAAACAGAGTGACATGAACGTTTAGCTAATAGAACAAATGCTAAATCACACAGAGTCATATTTCATCATTATTAGTTTGCCCAGTTAATCGGTTTGCACACATATAAGTTGCCTCAGCTTGAATCGATTGGACGTGAAACGGTGTTCGCGTAATATTTGATTCGAACAACGATTCGTAAAAACTGAATTTTTCCAAGGACAATGAACCGAAAAGTGATGTGCACACCGGCGGTTTGAGAGACCGGCCTCGAGGAAAAGAGCTTTCACAGGTATCTATCCGTAAAACGAGCACGAGAATCTCGCTCACTATTGGCATTGGGATCAAAGCGGCACTTAAGGTTAATCGCGGAACGCTTTTTCGTGGCAACGGTGCCGGACGATGTTCCCTGATAAACTCCGATGCCATTGAATCCGAGAGCGAGGCCTCTCCGCGGTCCCGAATGAACCCGAGAGTCGAGAGTCCAGCCAGCATCGATACTCCGTTTCTTCATGCCGGGCGGAGGCGATCGGCTCGCCTTCCAGTTTAGGAACGCCGCGCTGGCCATTAAGCGGTACGCGCGCGAGAGGAAACATACTTTAGACATTAACATTGCAGTCGTTCGGTGTCGGTGCATGTTAGGGGCCCCCCGACTTGCCCCCTCCGCCCGCTATTCTCTAATGGCATTCCGAGTTAAAGGACAATGAGAGAGGGCCTCTCTGACTCGGAAGGCCCACCGCCGGGACTTTATCAATGGCGTATACAGCATCTAATGGAAAAGTTGCCCGGGAGCCTCTTAACGCGTCCACGAGTCACCAATTACCGAGTTTATTCGGTGGACGCGACAACTCCATGAAATCGGCATTTCATGACCGCTCGGTCATGGCTAATTTAGCTACGGACGCTACCCGCCGTTTAGAGCATTCGCGGCTCTACCCTATCATGCTCTATCTACTCCTTTTGTCATCGTACACGACGGCGCTTTAACCTTCCGCCGAGCTGCAGGATATTTAGATCACCGGTGATAAGTTCCGATTAGGTACAATCGCTCTACTTTATTACAGTCTGCGACAACAAGATAGCGCACTTTAAAATTACGTGATTTTTTTTATTTATTTAACATTACGACCTAGGTTTTGTTTTTATGCAGATTTGCAAAACACGGCTATCGACGTACATAAATGAGACAGAATTGAACTCTGCTAGTCTATACAATTCCGTTTGAAAAGAAAGAATTTCTGTAGGGATATTGTGCGACAAAATGGTAGTATGTTTACTGAAATTTTTTTAATATTTTTTAATATGTTAATATTATTAATTATAATTATATTAATTATATATTAATAATAGTAATGATAATAATATAATAATAATTATATTATATTAATTATATAATATTATATTAATTATAATAATATTAATATATTAATATTATTTCTCTAATTGCTCTCACTCATTTTGACTACAACTTAAGATCGGATGATCTTAATATCATTTGAAAATCGTTGGGGAAATCTGGACAGAATTTATTTTAAATAGTAATTCAAAAATAATCATCTCAAATAAAGCTAATTGATATTTCGTAAGTGGTGTATTTCAAATAATTTGGTATTCTTCATTTGGTCAATTAATAGCGAATTGAAATACAGATTATTTGCTGAAATAACATTGATTTCTGAATTGGAAATTTGTATAACGATGTAAATAACGTTCATACTAATGTTCATTACATTGCTCAACGCTATAATCTGGTTTTAAATGAGATTTAAGATCAGATAGGGCTGCAAACTGACCTTTAATTTTCACATTATTTGGGCATTTCTTACAATTTGGTGTTTACAACAACGAATAAAGTACGCTTGTTAATTGCAACTTCAAAAAAAGTACAATCTAATGAAGCCATTATTATCGTTGTAATAAACGATTCTCGAACACGTCTAGAACTAGTAGCTGCATAGCAATTTTTCCTTCGACTCGTATTTCATAACTTCACATTTCACACTCCAAAATAAAATACAAATATAATAACTTCACGCGTGAAAGTTCATTCCATACTGATCTGCTTTCTCCACTTCGTAAGCAGTAACGGCTAACAACAAACACAAACCATAATAGTGAATCGGTCAATATAATAAAAATACTCGATCAAAGTAATCGCGCATTATTCTCAACAAAGTATAATAATAATATAAATTATAAATAAAATACACATATAGTAATAATATGAAAAGCAATGGAACATATTAAGAATCTAGTTATTTCGGTTAAAACCAAATAACAATAAACAAAGAACGAATAACTAATTCCGATATCGAATAACAAGTAATACATATTTAAAATAGCAAATAAATTGAAAACACATTCATGCATTCTCCCTACGAAATACTTTCCAAAATAACTGTATCACTTTGGAATTAACAATTGATCAAACAACTCTTTAAGATAATATGTTCCGAACATTTCTGAAAATGTCCACGTTTGCCCAGTACACGGTTCGAGTCGTATCGATTCGAAACACCGTCGAACGATTAATAACAGTAAATCCACGCGAAAACTCGCCGCACCAAAATCGATATAAACAGCCGAACCAGAAGAAACAGCCGCAATAAGAAATCCAGTTCTTTCACGAGACCTAAACAAATTCCCCAGTTAATCGCGAAGACCACGCGGAGACCGACCGCGCAAAAATCGAGGAACAGGTCTGCCGGTGGACCGGGTACGCTCTCGTAATTATTTCGAGCAATTTAAATAAGCTCTGGGGACAGCTCGACATCGGGTTGCAGTGATCGACGGAAGTCGGTCCAGCTCCGCGCCGCTCCGCGCCGCTCCGCACCGCTCCGCGCGTCTCGACTTGGCTTGGCGCAGCGGGCCGGTTGATTCGGCAAGAATGTTAACGAATCGCGGAATTCTGAAGGCAGATGGATAACGGCGGTGTCGGTCGTTCGGAGTCGCAGATGGGCGCTGGCCTGGCCTGGCCTGGCCTGGCCACCGCGTTCGAATCCACGGGACCGCGTGCGTTCCGAGTCGAAGGGTCATCGAACCGACGCGTTCGAATGTTCGGTGCACAGGCTGCACAGGAGTACCAGGAACCGAGAACAAAGTACCGGGTACCATTCACCGTGAAAGCGAGCGACGTCGTCGGGGGCTCCCTCGCCCGATAAGGGCGATCAGCCCCCACCTTCGCCGAGTCGGAACCCGTGACCGTCTCTTCCCACAAACAAGGAGACGGAAATCGCGAGCTGGACGTCCTGGCTAATGATGCTGCACTCTCCTGTCCGGGGACTGTACGCCATTCGCCGACTCGATGCTCTTTCGGCTAATTATTTACCGAAAGGTAGGTGAGACCGGGGTCGAAAGCAACAGGGGGCGTCAGTAACGATGTAAATAATTCGAAATCTATTGTAGCTATCGTTGGACATTTTTGATGTGCAGTGGAGCCTCGTTTATCTGAAACTTGATTGTACGAACGGCTTGAGGTCGGGCCTCTGTTATTCGAATTCCCAAGCGAATCTCTAATTAACGTAAAAGTATCTGCTATGGAACGCTTTTTTCAGGGGTAGAAGATTATCGTCGATTTTATTACAACTGGAAAATGTTATTGCTCAATATTGTTTAATATTTATACTACAGTTCGATAGATTTTTTTTCTTTATTTGAATGCAATGTAACTATGTAGTGGATTATTATTAGCAATGGTGGTCCACGAAAGTGTTCGTTCACCTTGAAAAATGTAATAACTTTTTCGAAACTGAACTGTATTACTTGAATTTTGTTCAGATGATAGAGCGATTAGTCTACTAGACGATGACTGAAAAGCTTCTTTCTTTTAATTTTGCTGTTACTTGGAATGAAAAGAACAAATTAAAAACTCTCGTTTTTTGACTTTTTATCTGAGCCTATAACGTAAATTTAAAGAATGCCTTTCGTAGATCCTCGGTAACTTATATGCGCGCTGAATTGCGATTTTTGCGATCTTTAATTTGTTGTAACTCGTAACAACGTGAATCGATTTCGATCAAAATTTCAACATGCATATAAGTTACTGAAATCTGTAAAAGATATTTTTTAAATTTTCGTTACAGGCTCAGCTAAGAAAGTACAGGCTCAACTAAAAAACGAAGTTTTTAAATTTTTCTTTCCATTCCAAGTGATAGTAAAATTAAGAAAAAAAAGCTTTTTTTAGTCATCGTCTAATAGACTAGTCCCTCTATCATCTAAAAAAGAAATTCAAATCATATAGTTCAGTTTGGAAAAAGTTATTGCGTTTTTAAAGGTGTACGAACACTTTTGTGGGCCACTGTATCTAGTGTTGAATAGACTATTTATTATATTGCAGCTGTTTCAAACATTAGCTGTTGTTTCATAGTGATATTATAATCTACGATCAGCGTATCTCAATATATTGCCGCAACAATAAATAATATATAACAATATATAACAATAATAAATACTTCCAATCGATGTTTCCATGGAAAACGGATTTTTGCCACTATCCCGGAATTGTTCGCTACTGTGCGCCGTAACAGTGGCTTCGTGGAAATTTCGGGGCAACATAGTTACACGTTGTTCGTAAATCCCGTTTGATAAACAAACGATCTCGGAACGCCAAAGTAAATGTCCCGGCGCTGGTAGTTCTTCGGCTGGCATCGCGTCGCGAGTGCGACGTGTTTCTCGTCCCACAGACATGGGGAAGAAGGAAATCAGAAGCTGGACGTCGCGGCTAATGATGCTGCACGGTTGTCCGAGTTGTACGGCAGTAGACTCTATTCTTTATTCGTATTTTATTTGCTTCTCTCCCACGTACAGCCGATTCGCTCGCGTGTCGCGGACGCCAGTTACCTCTTCCGTCGTGTAGCTTTTTGCACGGGCCGGCCGCCGCGCCGTTCCGGCTAATTTATGTACTTATGGGACACATCGCGTTTCCAACTGGCCTTTTGTTCGAATAATGACACCCGTTCGTCGCGTAATTTACGCTTTTTTGCTCGGCATGGAATGCAGCTCCGCCATATCCGAACGGCAAAATTTGTGGCTGTTTAACGCGTCTTGCCGGCTCGCCAACGTTCGTGACATAGTTCTTAGCAAATGCGAGAGCGACAGCGGGAGACACGATGTCGCAGAACGAAAGAGAAAAAGAGAAGAATCTAGAGAGAAAGATGGAGAGGAGAAATAGAGATAGAGAGTATTACATTGTATCACACTGAAGTAAAGAGCCGGTTACTTTAGGATGACCAATTACTGTGTCTTTCATTTGTTCTCGAACATGATTATTAACTTTATAGTCATCGAATAAGCATATTAAGTCTTTTTATTCTTATATTTTGTTTTATTTTTCATAAAAAGATCTGACGGCTTATTCAATGAATATAATGTTAACCCTTTGCACTCGAGCGGTGACTGTAAGGCACCATTGAAATTTATGATGTCACGTTCTAAAATAATTTTTACATTAGCAAAGTTTTGATTTAAAAATATTGCTAAGAGCGTAACCGTTGCGCGAGTCACAAGAGTCAATTTCGTGCACTTTGTTAAGGTTTTATAAAAATACTATAAGTCAGAAAAATTATTGTAGATTTACAGTTGAAATAGCTTCGAGTGCAAAGGGTTAATTATGTCCGATATTGGTCAACCCACAGTAATTAGCTTCACTATCCTAGTTCTCTCTCTTTAGGTACGTTATTGTTAGCTACTATTATGTATTAGTCTTATTATTATTAATATTATTTATTATTATTGTTACTGTTGGTGCCATTTCTACAATTTCTATCATTATTAGATGTCCTCCTCAAAACGTGATAAATTTTATTTGAAACATTTTTGAAACGAGGTATAGTTTAGATGATTGAGTGCGAAACTTCAAATGGGACACCCTGTATTCTGGGTGGTCAGTGTCTAGTGTGGTACAATCGGGAGAGGGATGATTCTACATGCAAAAATGAGACAGAAATGTAGCAAAATATTTTTTTCATGTAAGGCTTTGTTCTCGAGGACAATTACTTTGAGAAATAATAGCATTGAATAGGAATCAATTGCTGCTTTTTCTTGTTCCACTTCTTGTAATACTACAAGCCGAGCGAATTTGGCACATCTTCCAACTTATTTTCCTTGAGAAACATATACAGTAATGTCTCCCTAACCGACGCTCAGATTGTGCACAAAAGTGGTCAATTTGGGAAGAGGAGATACGATTATTCGAGCCTTGTAGCTTGTTTTTTAATAGTTGTGGACAATTCGAAACTATAAAAACGAACCGGAAGGCTCAAACGATCGTATCTCCTCTTCCCAAATTGTCCAGTTTTGTAGACAATCTGAGCGTCAATTAGAGAGACGTTACTGTATCTCTTTGAAGAACACATTTACGAGCATACTTATACAGAAGAAATTTGTTTGTTTTACGATTCTAAATCCATGTCTAAAGTTTGGCGAATTAACCCGAGAGCATCCTGTATAGTGAGATAGAGATAGAGAGATAGATAAAGAGAGAGAGAGAGAGAGAGAGAAAGAGAGAGAGAGAGAGAGAGAAAGAGAGAAGGAGAGAGAGAAATATAAAAGACTCATGGGACTGCCCTGGCAATTCGAATTCCCACGCAACCTTGAATCCTATCGGTCCTCGCCACCTGCGGAAAATAAAGTTATTATTTATAGAATGATCGGCTATTTAACAAGTCCCGCGAATGTGTCCCAGTAATACCAGCGCAATATAATTAGCATAACCAGACACTGGGAAACCGTGCGGACACACCGTGTTCACGCGAGCTGCGTGCAGACCATCTCGGGCCCAGCTCGGGCTCCGCTCGGGATCCGTTCGGACCCGCCTCCACGATAAAGGACCGTCGGGATCGCACGGTCGATCGGCCGATGTGGATCATTATGCCAGATACGGTGATAGCCGGCAGTCGTTCCTCAAGGTATTTAACGGTTGCCGAGTTCAGAGGCGAACCCCTGTCTGCCCCGGGTTACATTATTGTTTCAATTGCATTTCACGAAACGGGATCCCAGAGACACTAGATTGAGGATTTTATGCTTAGCACGTTCGCGCGGAGATAGTCTCGCAACGGATACAATTTTTATAACGCATCACGCGAGCGTTGCCGCGACCAAAAATCGATTTCCTTTGTGTTTCGATCAATTAATGTGAACATAGAGAATAGTGGTTTGTTTGATTCTTCGACGTTACCCGGATACGGTAATGTCTCTCTAATTGACGCTCAGATTGTCCACAAAAATGGACAATTTTGGAGGAGGAGATACGATTGTTCGAGCCTTGTGGCTCGTTTTTTTATGGTTATCGATTGTCAATGACTATAAAAACGAGCTTCAAGGCTCGAATAATCGTATCTCCTCTTCCCAAATTGTCCATTTTGGTGCACAATCTGAGCGACAATTAGGGAGACATTACTGCACGTGGAAATCGAGACTTGTTGGTTTTGGGGAACCGACGTTGTTCGATTTTGTAAGTATACAATATTGATTTAAGACGCTATTCTAGTGCAAATTGCGATCTTGTTTAAGTTTCTTTGTGATTCTTTTGCAAAGAAACACGAAGCTTTCGGCGTCACATTTGAGCCGTTTATTTTGAAAGTGGCTTAAGTCACTTTACCGTAATGAAAAGTGGTGATTTTTTAATGTTTATACGAAATTATTTATACCGAGAAAAATATCAGTATCCTGAGATAACAAATACAAGTAAATCTTCTCGAAAGTTAGCATCCATATTTTTAAACGTGTTAAAACGCAAACCCTTAAATATATCAACTTAAAAACAAAGTGACTTATGTCACTTTCAAAATAAACGGCTCATTTATAGGATTATGTGTTATGCTTGTTTCAAATAACATTTAGAAAGTTTTCGGGTGAAACAAAGTCCAAATTGGCTCCATTGGCTCCATTGAAGGACAAGTCCGAAGTCCGTTTTCATCTACACTAATTAATAGACATATTAATTTTTTAAATTATTTCGAATGTTTTAAAGAAGATATAATTCAGTTTTATATCCTTCAACGAGTTAATAAATATCCTACTTGTCGTAAAAATGTCAAGTAGAAATTTTTCTCCATAAAAGAAATGTTTGGAAAACATTATTCAGTTCGATCAATGATCTAACCATTGGTGCAATGTTAAATAGCAATGAAAATGTAAATTGTTGTCTAATCACTGAGCACGTCCAAGGACATTTACCTTACGATAATTTAATACGATTTTCCGGATTGCGGAATCATCTAATCACGTCCATTCAATTTCTTTATGGTCCTTCGCTAGATGCAATCGTGTAAAACTTAATGTTGCTGAAACAGCTTAAAATGTATTAAACGGCTATAAATAATTGATAAACTGTTTTATTTAAGACCGATTTATCGCGGCGGCTCTGCGAAAATGCTTCGGCGCGCGTCGTTGCATCATAAAAAAGTGAAACCGTAGAAATAGAGTTCTGGTTATATCATTCAATTACGCCTGGCACCGAGTGCTCTATTTTCAGGGAAACTGGAGTCTTTATCGGCCGCATGACTCATCGTATATAAAGTAATTAGTAGATCGGCCAGTTTCGCAGGCGTATTTTCTGATCCAGCAGGCCAATTTTCCGTTCCATTCAGTGACCGCGAGGACTCGAATATAAACCCGTATGCCTGTTAATTACCGGCTGACTGAAAGATTGCCCGTGTTATCGTCTGTTATCGATTGCCAACACTCCGCTCGCTAGTAGGTAACTGTAACTTGATGGATCATACGGCGTAGATCATATGATTTCCAGCGTGACTAGCTCGAAGCGATCCACGACAGGATGTTCCCATGCCGGTTGACGTTTCACCTGCTCCTTTTTTATCGTTCGCGAAGAAATTAGCGTAGCATTACCTGCATACTCGTATACTCACGGCCTGCGGATGCCGTAAATTGGGCTACCATCGATCCTTTTTTATGAAATTTTAATCTGGTGCCAGAATTGGCTTCATGGGAAATCGTTCAGGCGTCATTTCGTCGTCTCCGTGTCCGTCAAATTTTCCAAGGAAACTTGCGCTCCGCTGCGATTCAGAATTTATTAATGCAGTGCGCGACGAGATAAGGCGCCAAGTAGCAATAGAAGATTTAGGTCATTTTTCGAGGTTATTTTTCATACTTCGAGGTACTTTTCGAGGTACATACTGCGGCATTATTGTCCGGTACAATATTTTGTTCGACTGTTACAAAAGTTCACCATTAAACTATCGGTTATTGTTAGACATCTTGACAGTTATGACAAAAATCAGGGGTTCGGATGCAAAACAGTGAAAACATTTGATGACTTTAACAATACTGTTGAATTATTGCCAGATCATTAAAATCATTAACCCCTCTTAAGTGGAAGTGACGAGTCTCGTTCGCAAATATTTTCTCTGCCAAACTCAAATTTGACAGGCGATGCCCGTCGCATATTTAAGCGTTTAAAATTATATAAATTTCTTCTGACTGCTACGAAAAAGAATTGTTATGATATTTATGATATTTCTATCTTAAATATTGTCATCATATTGATATTTTCGAGTGGCAGTGACTTCTAAGCTAATTAGAAACTAGAAACTTTAAAGTTAAGTTAAGTTACTACTTTAACATAAAATTAAGTTAAGTTACTACTTTAATTTAAACTTAAGTTAAGTTACTAAAGCTAAGTTATTAGAAACTTAAAGGTTGATATTTTTGAAAACGGAGCCCCGGATAAAACAATGGTTATACTATATTTATTTCTTATTTTTTCACGTAGAATTACTCCCTGCTCTATTATACTACGAATTCTGCGGCCCATCCTGTATAACTGAGTGGATCATTCACAAATTTATTTATTAATCTTTGTCAACATATTCTCAAGATACTTTTCCTAGACGCGTTCATTTTTCAACGAATCTGACTAAAATATGAGAAAATTTGTATTGAGTGTCAGAAACTGCATAACGAAAAAACAATATTCAAATATTCATTATAATTAAATTCATTATAATCTATATATATATATATATATATATATATATATATATATATATATATATATATATATATATATATATAGATAGATAATAGTCTATACTATATAATATATAGTATATAATAATATAATATATAGTCTATACTATAATATATAATATACGATAATAGACTATATATATATATATATAGATTATAATTTATATATATAGATAATAGATCTATATTATATAATATATAAAATTCATTATAATTCACACAAATTTGTGCCTAACAAACGTTGAAGAAAATGTGCAAAGCAATGATGATGTTTCGTACGGCCACGCAGCTTGGAACGCCCTGTACATAACAGTATCCATTTGAAACCAGCTTTTGGCCGCCACTGTAACCTCGTTGGTATTGAATATTCTATGGAGGCAAAGTTTCATCGATCAAACGCGTAGCGGACAAAAGGCCACTTCGCCGCGCGGCGAGTATCAAAAATCGGTTCAAAATGTTATGATCGATGGCGAGTTTTAGGGAGACACGTTATCGTGCGCTATCTACCCGATCGGTTCTGGCCGACCGTTTCATGCAACAGGAACGGGCTCGCGAGGAGGTTTATTAATGGCGTGACATGTTATGTATCATTTCGATTGCTAGCCTCTTGTCAGAGGTCTTTTGAGGCCGCGCGGTTAAGACCGATGAGAAACGTGTGCGCTTGATAGGGGATCGCCCAAAGAATTCTCGCCTCGGTCTCGAATATATCGGCAGCGCACCGGGAAACTGAATGCACCACTGTTCGTTCGTAAATTTCGTTACCGGAGAAGCCTTGTATGAGAAGTCCTGTGAGAAACTTTCTAAAACATCGGAGAACATGTTCGTAGCTTCTTTGAAACGATTCGCAGCAATTCTTTGCGGTCTGTTGATTTTACGCGATTACGACGAACAGAAAGCTTTAGACGAATTCACGAATGTTTTATTTGATTTTTCACTAATTGAAAATGTCCAGAAGAGTATTCGATTCATTGAATAAAATAACAAAAAATTGTGTCGCGGAGTGTAAGTACGGAATTTCTTTTGGATCTCGGCAGGATTCAGCGTTAACCCTAGAAAACCATATGACAACGTACGTAAAAGATAACCATACGCTTCAGAGGCGCATGCTTTTCTAAGGCGTCAATTTTATACTAACAATGGATATTTATTTAAGTTAATCTAGTCATTTTAAAGGTTTGGCATTATTGTAAAAATAAAATGCATTTATATTATATTTTTTTATATTTTAAGTAATTTTAAACTTAAATCACTAGACCTCTATGAAAAATCAACAAAAATCAACAGTCTTCGCAGGCGCCTCTGCGACGTAGGTTATCTTTCTCGGGTTAAGGAGACGAAAACGCGTTGAACCTTCACGTTATAATCTATAGTGAAACGAAGTCTATGAACATATCTTGGGGAAGAATCTCTTCGAGGAGCGAATTTGCCAGATGGTGTGGGCCTGAATTGACAGAAACGCAGCGCGCAGCCCGATCACAAACAGCAGCTCCAGCTGGTGTCAGGTTGATTAGCCCGAGCCGTGAGTTTAGTGGTGACCGTTATGTGGACGTGACCTATATCGTCAACAAGAGGAGAGACCTAGGATCAATGAGCGATCGTTTCTTGGAAGTTAGGGTTATACCCGTGGCTATGCACAATGTTCCTCTCCCTGGCTGCAGAGAATCCTAACGGTTTGCTGGTGCACCAGTGACCTGAACACGACGCGCCAACTTCGCCCTATTGCATTGTTCTCCGTCCGGGAGCAATGAGGCTGGATACCTTATTTCTTTACAATTGCTACTAATAAGTGTATTCTAATGGGCTTTCACGGCGCGATTTTTTGCATTACAGGATCCGAGATTAGCCATTGTTGCCGATGAAATTTTCGAGTACTGTATTCGCGACGTGAGATCGCGATAGGCGAACATGATAGCGATCACGTGAATTCGATATTATTTCCTTTTGTTTAGCAATCGTTTTTAATATCTATGAATTTCATTTTTTTTTTAAATTTCGACCTAGTATTTGTTTACGAGAAACGTCCAAGCTAGGTTCCCATATCAGCGTGTAGCTTGTATACGTTGCGAATGCAATGATAAATCTATTTATTAGAACTCGAGTATAAATATAATTATATAACTTGCATATTTTTATGCTTTCAGTGTAAATCGATTTCTAGTAGAGATCTAACAGCGATTGTGCTGTTTGTCAACGCACATATGCAAAGCCATTTGTTGACTAGTTTGATGGTTCTCTAGTGTTAATAAATGTATGTGTTGGAATTTTATTTAAGATGGCGTGATAAACATGAAAGTTTGATGCAAGCAATAAATCATGACCAATCGTATGACATACAAGAAGACACAGAATTAATGAAAAGTGAAATGAGAGTTCCATGTGCTCTCTCTACATTCATAAATGACACTTCGATACACTGATACAACCATTTACAACAGTATGCTTGTTATTTTTACGCGATGCTGGACAAAAAGTTATCTGATTAATGGTTAACGATTATAACTAGTTAGTTATTATTAGACTACAGAGTTTATGCATTTACGATAAAAATATGTAGGAGGAGCTCGAAACAGGTAGAATATTAAAAGAATTTAGTAAGACTCTTACAATATTTCCAGCAGATTAAGACAATTAAGAATTTTCAGATCTTTCAGAGAATATTCTCGAAATATAATACTTACAAAAATAATCAAAATCAAGAAATTGGTTTTTTAAGATCTCTGACTGAGCATGACCCTTTAAGAGAAGGAATTACTTTCTGTTCAACTCTTGTTGCTCAGAATAGATGCAAAACATTTTTATTTTGCATAAAGATTCGCAATCTAGTTATTATAAATAAATTCTTCCTCAATACTTAATCAAATTTAAATAATCTATTTTAAAATAAATACTAAAATATATTATGTATTTAATAATTTGTTATATTAAATAAAATAAATACAAATATTTTAAAAAGAAAGATTTATCATGAAGAAACTATTTTATTTTATTACGAAAATATTTTTATATCATTTATTCTATATTGTACTATATATAATAGAACATATAATATATGTAGTTCCTTTCAGTGCTCCGTAAACCAAATGTTAAATAAAGAAAACCCTTAGAAACGGTGAACTGATCGTTTCAAAGCATTGCCTGAGTGTTTTTACTGTCAAAATGAATCGTTCGAAAATCGAATAATCCATCTCGCCATTCAATTGCTAAAGCACCCATTGTCCAAAGGGTTGGAACACATTTATCGGGCTCCAGAAGACTTTTCCGAGCAGCAATCCGCCGCAACAAGTTCTAACATCAGGTGGTTCACCCTACGCACGCCTCGGCGTTCGATAAGGTCGCTGGCCTATCTGACAGGGTAGAAGGAACGAGAATTAAATTAAAAGACGGTCTTTTATTTCCGCTCGCATAAACAAAATCGAAGGAACTTCAGATAAGTCATCTTAATTCCATCGTGACACGCGACGAGAAAAGCCCCTAGACAACTTGATCCACGTGTTCCTGACACTCGGGACGAGGTTTTGCCATTTCTCTTTCATTCCGCCGATCGAACTGACATGAACGAAGATGCATGGCAAATCAGGGGTCAGGGAGGGGGAGGCACGGTGGCTCTGCTGGCTGCTCGAATTCCTCGCGTGTCGCACGTCCACCTAATTTGATCGACTCGGCGAACGAACTGCGACGGTTTCCTTCTTTTGTCGCACGATCGAGGCCCCCGGTCGATCCCTTAGATCCACCGATTAAGATAAAAGGGGAACCGAAAATTTGCCGAGCAAAATCAGGGGACGCGCAGCGCAGTGCTTCGACTCGAAAGCTGGCAACAAGACGATTTACAAAATTTTGTGTAAAATATCAAATCGTTGCTCTCTTAGATAACAGAATGTTCATTATACAGGGTGTCTCATGCAACTCGACATCTAAAATATCTCGCTTGTTTTTTTTAAATAGAAAGAAATGTCAGAGGAAAACGTTAGTTGTTTTAGAGGTACAAATATTATGATAAGTAAACAAATTTGAGATTTCAAGGTCATCGAAGTTTTTTTTAAGTGGAATGACAATTTTATTATCGCTACATGATAGTCGAGGAAAAAACGAATCCAACGATCTTCGAGTACGAAAAGTTCATAAAAGTAAGATTCATACAATTCACATAATCTTGACAGAACTTTGACACAACCTTGTAATGACTGTGAACACGCTTACAATAAATTGTAAATACTGATGAATTGTTAATCTTGACATAACCATCGTTTCAGAGAAGCAACGTTATCTTATCGAATAGAATTTTAATATTTGTTACATTTATTCTTTCTAAAACTCAATATTAAAAGTAGTTATTTTACACATTATTTCTTCGCCCGAGAGACTATTAATTAATACGGGTATCGTTAATGTATCATTTGTTTATATAAAGATATTGCACAAAATCTAAGTGTTCGAATACATTTGTTACACACTGTATGTAGCTGTGAAAGACATCGTAGTGCAAAGGGGTGAACTTGAAGTTCAGATTTCAACAACAAATTTGCACGCTCGACAAACACCTGTGGACAGTTTGAAAAACTATATTTCGTTATTCATAGTTCACGATTCAAGACTTCTAAAATCTTACACTTCGAATTGAATGAGTGCGATGAAAGATGGCACCAATTTATTTAAATCGATAATTGCGAAAGAAAATTTGTATTGAAGTAAAATAATATAAAAAATCATATAATATTTATAATCATTTAAATCGATAATTACGAAAGAAAATTTGTATTGAAGTAAAATAATATAAAAAATCATATAATATTTACAATCATTTAAATCGATAATTACGAAAGAAAATTTGTATTGAAGTAAAATAATATAAAAAATCATATAATATTTACAATCATTTATAAATCCATTTGAAAGTTTGTTATTCTGCGCATTTTATTGTGAAATTGTGGCAATCGATAGTATTAATTCATTTCCAAGTACTTTTGTTCTCACGAAAACGAATGAAGTCGTTTTAGCCAGATTTTGAGCACGATTTCGACGACCGTCGTCCAGGGGTGAGTAGCTGTATTTGGCTCTCGGCAGTCAGCCATGCCAGCTGACTGAAAGGGGAGAGAGAGACCCCGAGAAGCTGCTAACAAGTCGGAGCTAATCCGCTCGTTTAGACGCCAAGTCCGGACGCGAGAAATGGGACTAATCCAGTGAGTTCTGGTCCGCTCGGCTCGTTAAAGAACTTCTGAAGGATTTGAATACTTAATTCGCTCGGATGTTACGGGCCCGTTCGGTGCCTAACGCAATTTCACGTTCGAATAAATTATCAGATCGAAAAAGCGAATCGATTCCAGGAACATTGGAAAAACTGTCTTTGGCGTTTTTGTGGTAGTCCTTGAATTTAATGAAGTTTAATAAGCGGTCGGGTTGCTATTATAAACTATTTGTGGCGGTATTAGTGTCCGTTTATGGCGCAATTACCGGCCAATAAATGGAAGTGATTTATATTGGCCAACGGTACAGGTGAGATCGAACTTATTCAGATTTTGTTTGGATTTTTTTATATGAGCGAGCAAAGACGTTCAAAAATTTCTCACCAATAGATTTTCTTATTTGATATGATCGTATTAGGCTGTTTGGAAATAAACTGTGCAAAAACTGTGCAACTGTGCAAACTGTGCAATTGTACACTTTTATGCAAAAAGATTCCACAGCTATGATCTATACGTCGGATTTTTGTGACATTTGTGCTTTCAAATAGCGTATTGTATAATAGTAATGACAATAATAATATATTTGAAATGTGTACGTATGCCTTAAAATAAAAATAAAAGAGAAAATCACAAACAAGTCATTTAAATAAATAAATCATACTTGCTTGATACTAATGGAAACAAAATTTGTCATATTGTTCACATTGTGTTGTAACTTCTTCTAAAATAAATATAGGTCAATAATATGAAGAATGGTTAATGTAAAAGAAGAGATATTTAAAGAATTTACTGTTATATTTCTATCAATTCATTCAAATTATTAATAAGTGAAATGAATGTGTATATAGCTGCTATATCTTGCAATTAATAAATTAATTATTTTTCACAAAAATTCGCGCGTAATCTATTCATCACCTATTATATTAAACTGCAGATGCTTCTTTATTATTATTTATATATCTTTGATTCTAGTGTGGTCGCATGATCTGACTACATGGCTTACAATGAACTCTACATGAAGACTTATAACGTAGATTGTAGATTATAATTAACACTTTAAAGGATCCTCTAATTTCCAGAAAAGATCAAGTCGCAATTGCGCCCGTATTCGAAGAGGACACTCAAAATTTATCCACGACTTCCTCGCAATTAAACAAAGTCCTCCCGAATGCACTTTACGTAAAAATGTTTCTATTAGATCGCGATGAAAACAAGGACTAAAAACTTGATAAGAAGTTAGTAAATCGAACGCTTAATCAACGTCTTCGCGTTTGCCCTACATTTTGAACAAGCATCCTATAACAGCAGAAAGAAGAGCCACTCGCTCGAATCTTGTCGATCGGCCATCAAACTAACAAAATTGCACGTTTCGCAGGCAATTAGTCTCCGGACCCGCCTTGATAAGATGATCTCACTGCTCCCAGCATGTTTGACAAGTCACTTAATCTTTTGTCTATAACGAAGAAACACCGTGGCATAATACTAATAACAAGCTAAGTAATATATTACAGCCGACTGAAAACGATGTAATCACTACCCGGCAACCATCCGCGCGTAGTCTATAGGCCTCATGATTGACGCAATTCGAAAAAATTTCACCGTGACCTCGACCTCAATCTGTTCTCTTCACCTCTCCCCGTCGGCCCTCTCCCGCCCTGTGGATCCACGCCACCCCGTGTTCCAGTGATACACGAACTTTTCTATGGCGTTGATCCCGCAGCCTCATTACATCCACGCCGCTCATCACGTTCTGATGATGATACTCTATCCACCTGGAAAGGAGTACGAGATAGTTAGCTGCTTGTAACGACGACGGGGTGATAAATTTTCGCGGTGTCGGCTAACAAGGCCGCTCCGGAACAGGACTCGAAAATTGCATAGCCTTTCTTAGAAATTCACCGGGTCCTTGTCACGGTTTAGCTACGCGCGGTCGGCTCCAGACGAAACCACGTAGGCGTCGCAAGGGACAACGTCCTGCCGCGTCAGGGTGCGTTCACCCGCGCGCGGCCACTCGCGAACCTTTGATCCGAAATCCTTAAACGGGGGGCTGGGGAGCTGATGACAAGGGTACAGGATCTCAGCGAGATCGCGGGGATCATTGTGAGAAGAGGGCATCGCGCCCACGTCGGACAAACCGGACCTGTCCGACTCTTCTTTCGCCGGGCTGTCCATGACGGTCGCATTTCTCATCCGACGCTTGCTACCTGCTCGTTTTCACCCGTGCTACGGGATGACTAATAGCGAGACGATTGCTCCAAGGTGTTAGATACTTTCCGTTTGACCCGTTCGCGTGATCAGACCGCGGCATTTCCACTCGTTTCCGCCGGCTGTTGTCATCCAAGCGGATGCGGCACCGCGAAATTCTACGACGGTTAACACCATTCGCGGTCGTGAATGCTGCGGCATACATTTTCATTGTGATGCGAAGTTACGTGAAAGATGTAACGTTGAAATTTAGGAGGTACATTATCGTGCGTTCAAATTGTTTCTAGCGTTTATTTTTTGAATTGATTTTACACGTTAACACACTGGTCAAATTCACCGATCTTTGAATTCTTCGTTTGCAGTCACTGGTATTGTAAAAATATTCATGCGAGAAATGTTTCACGTAAATCCAATCTATCAGTCACTATAAACAAATATGCATTAATCGCGTTTAGTAGTCTCTTATATTTCTGTAAGCATTTAGATTGTACTTTAAGACTTTTCTAGTTGTTTTTTAAACAGTTTCTTCAAATAAAAGTGTTAAAATGAATGTGAGATATTAATATGAACAAAAAACAAATAAGAACACTTACAGGAACACTGCTATGCAGCTTACTTGATACAAATTGACAAGAATTATTTTACTACTTAAATTAGGAGTTCTGACGACTATTAAACTGTATATTGTATAATGTGAATAATAATAATAATGATTTAAATGTCTACATTACTATAAATGTAATTACTATTTCTGTCCATTTCTTGACCAATCTTCTCCTATTTTATTTGACTTAAATATGGATTATGGTATTCTTTAATTTTTAAGTTCTATAAGTACCGCCGTTCACGAACTAATGTTATTAATTTATCTGTGTCCACGATTACATTCTTTTCTGCGAACGAGTTGAAGCGAGGGATCAAACACGTTTGAAAGATGAATTCGTAGCACTATACGTATACGCGACGGCAATCAATGCCGAAACAATGAAATTATATTACTACTACACTGCAGTTTGCTTAAAGCATTAACTAACATTCAGACACATTTCACGGAACGGAAGTCGGCAATTGTTTATCACACGATGGGGATCAAACGTTCTGACGAATTCGTCGGTCTTCTGTTTTCAAGAAACGCACCCAATGTAACCACTCGCATAAGAATCAACGTGATTGATTGTTCCGACGTGTACGACAGAAAGCTATTACGTACAAATGCACGTCCACTGTAACTGTAGCCTTATTAAGCGACAATACCTCGAAGGTGAAAAACACGTGACTTGCGTCTTTCTTCCTTGCAGTCGCATAATTATCCGAGCCACCTCGTGAGAAACTATAAAGGATCACTGAACAATTCACGGTTTCGCGATGATTCGCTAGGCAAAAACCCGTCGTCGCATTACGGGAGGTCGCACGGCAATGATCTTCCACGGTTTTCGGTAGCAAACCGTGCTATACTCTCCCGTACACTCCCACTCTCCTTCTTATTAAGTCTTTTACTTAGCCCGATGGGATTGTCGCGCGCTCTAATCTTAAGGTGCAGCACCGTTTCACCGATGGCTGCGAGCTCCAGGATTCTATTGGGTCGGCAACTAAGTAATTGCCGATTTGTTCAATGAAATAAAAAATTTTTTTACTTGGAATGAAGTTTAATCTGTAATGTATTTTCCATTTTGTTCGATGACCTTTTGCCATCTCTCTGACAACTTGAAAATTCCACGCTCGTAGAAAGTCTGATCCTTTTCGGCCAAAAACTGAGTTAAGTGAGATTTTACAGCGTCATCATCATTAAAAGTTTTACCACAGAGGGAGTTGTCCAGGGATCGAAATAAGTGGTAATCCGATGGCGCGAGATCAGGGCTATATGGTGGGTGTAACATCAATTCCCAATCAATATCCATCAATTTTTGCCGAGTGGACAAAGACGTGTGCGGCCTAGCATTGTCCTGGTGGAAAATGGCACCTTTACGATTGACCAATTCTGGTCGCTTTTCCTTGACCGCTGCTTTCAATTTGTCCAGTTGTTAACATTCGCGGATAATAAAAAATAACATAATAATAATAATAATTTTATAATATAATATTTACGGATATCATAAAAATGGGAGTGAGAGACATCTATAACTGAAATCGGCAATTACTTAGTTGCCAACCCAATAGTATTGGGTCTCAGACGACGGGGGAAATCCCGAGCGTCTCTGGGGTAGTACTCCATCATCCACGCCAGTCAAAATCCTTTTCTGACGGGATGACACGACGCAGGGTGGAATGGATCTTAGATGGAAGTCGCTTTCCTTAATTCAATAATAGGAGATCGGGTTTTATGGGTTCTGATTGCCTCCGAGCTGTCGGACCTGTGGGTGGTAGCCACCCCTTACCTGGACGGGATTTCACCCCCTTTTCAACCCCTTCACTGAGTACGGGATTTTTTGTCTGATCGCAAGTCGAGAGAGGTCCCAAGAACCGAGCAATCCGGGTGCCTCTTGGCGGCTCGTGGTCCGGTTCAGGATATCATTGGAAGCTCGACCGCACTCGGCGCGGAATTTGAAATAAGAAATCGATTGCTAATTTATGCAAAATTTCCTCGTGCTCTTGAGACCCATGAGTGCGCGTGTGGCTTCAAAGAGGATCGACCGGTCCACTGAAATGGCGTTTCCTATCGCCGCTCTATGTAGAGAAGTGACGTCGCGATTTTGTGTAGAAGGTGATCCATAACATGTGGGTTCCACTTTGGCAACTGAATGAATGTCTAAAAGTAATGAAAAAAAATATATGTATATAAATACATGTCGTTTATAATAGATATAAGGAATTTTTTTTCTAGATATAAAGAATTGTTTTTTTTAGATATAAGGAATTTTCTGTTTTAATTATCTTTACAGAAGATGTTCAAAATTGAGAAAGCCTTGGATTTGAAGACAAGCCTGCACTTATCTTGTCTTCGATCAGATTACTCTCTCTCTCTCTCTCTCTCTCTCTCTCTCTCTCTCTCTCTCTCTCTCCCTATCATTCCTAATGTTCCTCGAATTTGTAGGAAGCTTTGTTCTGATCTATTTCGTAGTATTACAGCATTTTCAATAGAAAATATTTTATTTTTTTATTTCCAGAAACTGCTCTGTTCATAAAATTCATTATATCTCATAAACGAAGACAGATTGGACATTTAATTTATATAACTTTTTTCATTGTTTTTAAACGTACAGTCAGCTCCCGAAGTGGGGTCCCACATGTTATGGAATACTCTGCACAACGTTCTTAATTGAAAAATCGGTTCCAATATTTTGTGAATATTTTGTTTGTTTATTTTCGAACAAGAGATAATCTGTCATTTTAATTATATTTGAATAAGTGATATTTGTTAATTTTCTTCACTTCGAATAAAACATTTAATATATGTTATTCAATAAATAGAAAGTTAATCATGCCCGAACAAAAACCAAAGACACAGCAATTGTTCACCCTCTCACCCTCCCCCGGATCTCCTATCCTTCGTACAAATGAACTAAATCTGTTAATATTCTATAATAATAATAATAATAATAATATAATAATAATAATAATATAATAATAATAATAATATATAATATTCTATAAATTATTTTTCATAATATTATATAACGATATTATTTTGAAATTCTATCAATCGTTTCTTTCTAAATAAAATAGATGTCCCCTTTCAGGACCAGTTCGCGTAGAAATAGGCGCACAAGAAACGTCCGCAAAACCTGGTGTTACCCTCATCGAACGATGTGCCAGCAGTTTGGTAAACCGTGACATCGTTTGGCAGTCGCTAGCCGAGCCCCATCGCAGCCCGGTGCCCTTAATAGGATTATTTCAACAGGCCGTTCGACAAACGCGCGGAGTTAACGCCTGAGAGTGGACAAGATTCCACTCACGCCTCTCTCCCTCTTCGCTCGCAGAAGAACTGTGTCAGTGTTGCGTGCCTCGTTTCGCAAAGGAACGTCGCGAATCTCATGCATTACGCATCGGCACCGGACTAATCCCGACCGTTCTTGATTGCAAGGTTTCGCGACGCCCAGGCAGCGGAGGAATTCTTCTTCGTCAGCGTGTCCACGATGCCCCTCGTAGGCAGCCGCCGGGGCCCCGATCTGGCCCCTCCGCGTATGGACGAGAGCCCCGAGACCGAGAGACGCGGCACGCGTCGGTATTCCGAATCGCGTCCCTGCGTTTTCCGGTTTGCGCCTCCGCCGATTCCGTTACTTGCGTTATGCGATTGTGCCGATGGCTCGAATTCAGAGCCGCGCTAATGACTGGCTCGCGTGTAGGCGGCGGTAATTGTCCCGGCGAAAACGGATGCCCGGCACGTCGACTTTGACGGCTCTTGCTGGACGATGATTTTTATCCGTGCGATTTTTACTCCTGGGATTAGCCCCTTAACGTGCACGCTCGAGTTAACTCGAGCGCGCTAAACTGGCCAAACTGTGCACACTCGAGATAATGCGAGCGGCGTTGTACTTTATGTTGCTATAATTTTTCACACTCGAATGCAATCGAGAATCGAAAATAACAATGTGAAAGCAACAAAAAAACAATCGTTTTATTGATATTTATCATTTACATGGGATTGTAAGCTATAACACTTACTTATTCAAGTATAAAATATATCCTTTTTCTATACTTATCACTTACGACTTATCTTCTTCCTTGTGAGCCGCTTTCCGACAGCGTATTCATATTCAGAGTCTGATTCGCTCATTTTTCAATATATATTTTACTAAAATATATTGTAAAATAAAATATAATAATAATAATAACAATAATAATAATAATAATAGTAATATTCTGAAAATTACTAGTATTGTTATTATTTATGTTTTAAAAGTATAAATAAATATTTTTACTGATAATAATGTTTATTCTGAAATGGGAATTCGAAAAGAAAGATTAAAAAAGTCGATGTACGTGTAATATTACAATATTCGACTATTTTCTGCAATGTTATCAAAATCCAGAATTGCAATAAAAATTTTGATTATTTTTGTATTTTTGTAATTTTCTTGCCAAGACAACGTTATAAATTGTGTTTTTTTACATTAACAAAAATTGATTTTTTTTGGCCGGCCTTTTTAAAAAAAACTGTGCAATAAGGGGTTAATTCAAGAACGATATCCGGGGTGAGCGGAACACAAAACGCAGAATTTAAGGGGATATTTTTGTCTGAGGGGGATATTCTTTTATTGTACTCTCTTAAAGTACATCTTAAGGTACAGAATTGGGGTAATATGTGCGAAAATAGGGGCCTGGACTAATCGCAAGTATAAATATTTCCACGTAGCCGATAATTAAAACATTAAACGCGCTTTTCTCGAAGGATCCCTCTTTGAACTGGTGTGCACGATATCTTACTTATATTATATTACTATTATAATATATTATATTACTATTATATATATTATATTTTCTACTATTATATATATTACTATATTATATTACTATACTTCATCGATTTAAACGAATTTGCACATTGTTTTGCACATCGAATTCGCGCAGAAATGTCCCGGCGCGAGTCACCGTAGGATTCGCTTACGCATTTTCCGCGGAATCGTAGAACGGTTCGCGAGTCTATCAATTCCGAGTTGGCAGTTCTCGGTTCGTGCATCGAGATTGGATCGATTCTCAAGAACGAGAAAGTAATGGCCCATCAAAATTCACGAGCCACACTGCACGGCGAGATAGGCTGCGTGGTAAGTGGCTAATCGTGATCATGAATAAACATTCCCGCGGAAATTGTGACATCTCCGTGACGATTCCCGCGGTTAGCTCATCGCGTACCGCTCCTCTCCTCTCGTCCCGTCTCACAATGGCCCCCCCCCCTTGTAAAATGCATCGGGCCAAGCTAATTAATTCCGTGTTCGGTGTCAATAATTAACCCATGAACCCAGACCAACGGCAGCGAGAAACAATTACCCTTTCGTGTTCCGGGGCGACCAGGAACGGGTCAGTATGATTTCAACCATGTACCGCTAGGCGCTACGAGTATCTTGTTACGATCTAAGCGCTGAAAAATTTCATAGTTTAGTACTCTTTGTTCGAGAGGCGTGAAAGTGAATGTTTCGATTATGGAAAGATATGCAAAGGAGATGGTGTTATTTAAATGCAGCGAAGATTGTTTAACGAATTTTTCGAGTTTTATATTTATTACTTTCCGGTTTTGGTGTTCAGGTTTTTTTAAACATTTGTATTTAAGAATTGTCCCGAGTATGGCGAACGTGTTATTTTGAACGAAAGTGTAAAAGTGTAAAGGGTCGTTCAAACAGTTTACAGTTACTCTGATGTATTATACTTCGAGTTACAGTATATTACAAGCATTTTTTTTTAAGTTGACGGCGCTAATTAGTGGGTTTTCCGGTAAAAATTAACTTGTATGATGTTATTAGTGCTTCGTTAAATTTACTTGAACATTTCGCGTAATTCCATAAATCCTGTATATTTGTAACGTAGCACTTATTTTCTTCTTCATTTTCTCCCTGCAATCACCAGGAATGTTTTTTAATTGAGCTATTTATTTACATTGCATACATATACATAGAATGTTCCATCTAACTTGACCATCATGAATATTTTGTTTATTTTTTATGATTAAAAATATCACAAGGAAGCATTATCTTGTTCGAGGAGGAAGTACAATGATGAGATAGATATTTTTGTTGAGGTCATATTCTTCGAGATTTAAAGGTTATCAAAGATTTTTAAAATAATACATATTTTCAGCGAAATAATATTTTTAACGAACATTTTTCCCTATCATAAAAAATAAGTGAAATATTCAAGATAGTCAAGTGGTTTACTCTGTATATTCTTGTCGAATGATTTAATGGTAAACTTATTGCTTCCAATTTCTGAATCGTAGCTATCAAGGTGTTTAACACTAGATTTACAAGTCCTGTCAAAATGACGGGTAACTAATTTTTTAATTTACGATTATTCATATCGTAAAGATACATTTATGAATTACTTATTCAATTTATATGTTACTTACGGAAAAATGTAACAATAACACTTGTTAAAAATCAGAATAAGAACAGCTGTTTTTTGTACTCCGTAAATCTAGTATTAAATAAGGCTTTAATAACATTGAATTTTGAATTTTAGAAATATATTGAAACGTGCTCTCACAGAATTCACCTCGTCGCTTCAATAATAAAACTGAACTGTACGAATTCAATATACAGATTATTAGCTACACATAATATTCAGTTATTAACTCGCCACCAACACTATTCGGTTATGATACAAGAGAGAGTGCTGACGAATAGATTAAATTAATTTATAAAGATAGATGGTCCAGATAGGCACGATATATGCATGTGCACGTCAAATAACATATGCAAAATATTATTATAAGTGTTATGTTATCAATACTAATCGATCTCTCCTGACAGAAAAACTATTTCAGATTTATATAACATTATAACATTATTATATAACATTACCATTATTGTAATAAATTAATCCGTACGGTAATTAAAAGATTGAATTGAAGTTGTGTGTTTACTGTTTGCATTCAGTTCTAAAGTATCATTAACTACGAGTTACGTTGCCGGTTCATTAACGTGTTAAGAAACTTATTTTCTCAATTACCGTGAATTTCTGAGCTCGAGCTCATCCAAACGCCATTGTATAGTGCTGAATACGTTTTCTCATCAGCTATAACAGTATGAAGTTAATATTATAATATACAGTGCTATGTAAAAAAATCAAGGAGACCTTACGTTTTTATTAAAGCAAAGAAGATTTTCGGAATCGTTATCACCGCACTTTATTCTCATCAAAGTGAATAACTTTGACCGGATAACTTTCATACTTTTTGACTGAATAACTGAATAACATTTATTCGAACATTTTTTCTGCCAGATTGACCTAAATGCCTCGGAAATCGTTGCGACCGTTAGGATGAACACCCTATATAAACCTTTGAAACAGTTATTTTCGGAACCGTTTCAACAGCTGGGGAAAAGGCATTGTGCGGCATGCCGTGAAAATGGTCCCGGCGATTGCAAAGAAAAGAGTCTCGTGAATCCTTGTCCTTTATATCCCCTGGTGAAATTCAACGGGGGAAAAAGAGAGATACGGCGGAGACGTGGAAGGTGCAGTCACAGTGAAACGACCGGTAGGTAGGCTGTAAAAGGTAAACCCGTCGTACCGGCAGCGTTCGTGGTCCGCGGGCATTCCAGGCGACGCCAACGTGCTCTCCTCCTCCGCCTCCTCCAACTTCTCTTTCTTCTCCTTCTTCTTTTCCTCTGGCCCGGCCACCTTCTTCCAGCCCCTCCACCGCCACCCCTAGAAGTCTCTCCCATCGCCGCCTCGCAATAATGCAACTGCATGCAGTTGCGTTACCGACCAACTATAGGTAGACTACCGTGTCGGAGGAGAGAGTGATACTGTTCCTGCAGTTACGTAAAAGTCGATAGAAATTTCGATTTTTGTGTCTCCCACCACCACCTCGCCAACCCCAGTCCTCCTTCGTAGAGTGCGGTTTCCTCCATGACGAGCTGTCCGATCGCTTCTTCGATCCCATTTCTCTAAGCAGATTAAGGTAAAAGTACCTATTATGAAACACTTCCCAAGGGGTTATAAGATTATCAGCCGATTTTATTGCAGCTTAAAAGCGTTATCGTTGTATGTTTACAGTGCTGTTCGACAGACTGATGCTTCCAGATAATCTAACGAACTTTTTAAATAATTATTTCATGTGACGAACGTATTTATTTAATATTATGGAACAACGTTTCTGTAACATGTCCCCGTGTATCATGTTCAATGTCCCTAATGTGGTACGTCCGTGTGGCATGTCCGTTTCAAAATGGGGACATTGAATAGAGATGCCAAAAATTCCAGAAATCGGGACAATGGAACAATTGAAGTACACAATGTGGAACGGTACGTTCTTAATTAGAAACACCCGTATTAGAATAAACATTTTTTTATTACAGCTGATTGTTACATAGCAGTATTTGTATGAGTGAATTTATAAAGAACAATGTTGTAAAACATGGGCAGAATTTTTACATCCACTTTCGTATGCTCCATCTATATGTTATTGTATTATTTGTGTCAATGTTTCAAGCAGGGGTCACAATTGAGCGGTGTCTCATAATAGGTACATACCTTGCCTTATCCTAAACGCAGTGTTAATTTCGCGTTGCATTAAAATTCAGATTCTATGCTTGGCTTTTTAAACACGGTTCGTGTCGGAGAAAGATCATTATTTTCAGAATTAATAATACGTGTGAATTAATTAATATAATAATGCAAATAATAAAAATTAATTAATAATAATCAGTGTTTGCAGAATAGAACGACAGGTTTTTTCTGTATCTGTATTGCTTCTTAGTAATGAAGCACTTAATGAAGTACGTAATGAAGTACTCAAGTATGTAACAAAGTATGAATAGAGTAGTAAATCTGTCGAAATTTTTCGCATATCAGTAGCTCTAATAGCGGCATTTCTTTATCTAAACATTGTAGAAATTAGCGATTAAGAATAATTTCCCAATGCTAACATTTTGACAACTATAAACGATTATGTAGCATCCGATTAATCAGCATTCCGTGAGTAATTTTCAATTGTTCTTCATTATTTAAGTCACTGATCTCTGCATCTTCAACATCGTGTGCTTATGCTAATTCTATTGCATACGTTTGGACGTTGTTATTACATCTCTGCGGACATGACGAATTTAAACGTAATGCCGAGCTATTATGCAGAATTACGATGATATCCAAGAGAAGTATTATGGTTAATTAAGGTAACATCATAATAATAACTAGACTGCGGATGTTCATGCAAATGTATATTTTTTTTTTAGAAAATAGAATTGCCAATGGAACATGAACAGGAATTTATGTCACACACACAAGAGAGAGGGAAAGAGAGAGAGAGAGAGAGAGAGAGAGAGAGAGAGATCAGGTGCTTCCAAAAATATATTTTTTATTCTGTTATTTTCGATTCTATACGTTGAAAATAATATAACGGTACCTTAAGATTTTTCTAATGTGTATCCACTATTTTATATTTCACTTACTCATTTTTGCAATAAATGCATAGAAACCGGCAGTCTGATTACAATCATCGTTATAATCATCTTATCGGAATCGTTGAAAAAAGTGTGAATTTTTTATAAGGCAATTATGATAGTAACAGTATAAATGAATCATCGAGAGCCATATGTTGAACCTTCATTTAATAGTATTTACAAGGCAGCATCTCATAATTTTTTAATTGCACTAATTGGGCATATCCATGTATATTATACTTATGCATATCATTGTTCGCAAGCAATAAATTTTCCACGACCGTGGCAGTGTAGCAAAACCACGCTGTTTTACTATCACGAATAAGGAAGTTTCTGCACGGCCAAGAATAAAAGGGCATTCATTGCTAATTTGAGTGATTCTAATACTTTGTGACCCACTCTCTGCAGTAATGCATAGGCGCACAGGCTGCGCAGCTAGGCAGGACGCGTTGATTCATTCGACTCCGTCGCGGTCTGAACTTTATGGACTACCGACAACAGATTTTCTAGAACTACTTGCTATGCATTGAGCATCGTCTCAAACGATAGGGTGTCGTCTAACGTGGGTTCCAGCGTCGCTGCGCCGAGCGCACTGCGTGCTGCATTTGCTAGAATTGAATTAAGCTGACGTACAACCGGCAGAGGCGCAGTTCTAGAAGCACTTCCCGTTTCCTTTTCACTTTCAATTACCTTTTCGAACA
The DNA here is from genome assembly GCF_051020955.1 of Megalopta genalis. Lineage (NCBI taxonomy): Eukaryota > Metazoa > Arthropoda > Insecta > Hymenoptera > Halictidae > Megalopta > Megalopta genalis. The sequence goes on from NC_135025.1 coordinate 10,092,901, forward strand.
GTCGACAACTTTTTCCGTTTAAACAGTCTTGTCGTCGCTTCAAGTAATAGAACATTTTTTAAAATGCATTTCAGTCGTTGTGCAGTCAATTAATCCTTCTAATGTCTCGAAAAAAATCAAGTCATTCGGTGCTGTTGATTTTTTTCGAGATATTAGAGGGATTAGTTGACTGTACAACGACTAAAATACATTTTTTTTAATTTTCTATTACTTGCAGTGACTGAATGACTTTAAAAAATTTTTAAATATATTTTAAAAATTGTATTTTAGTCATTGTACAGTCAACTAATCCCTCTAATATCTCGAAAAAGATCAAGTCATTCGGTGCTGTCGATTTTTTTCGAGATATTAGAGGGATTAGTTGACTGTACAACGACTAAAATACATTTTTAAAAATTTTCTATTACTTGCAGTGACTGAATGACTTTAAAAAATTTTTAAATATATTTTTAAAATTGTATTTTAGTCATTGTACAGCCAACTAATCCCTCCAATATCTCGAAAAAGATCAAGTCATTCGGTGCTGTCGATTTTTGTCGAGATATTAGAGGGATTAGTTGACTATACAACGACTAAAATACATTTTTTTAAATTTTCTATAACTTGGAGTGACTGAATGACTTTAAAAAATTTTTAAATATATTTTTAAAATTGTATTTTAGTCATTGTACAGTCAACTAATCCCTCTAATATCTCGAAAAAGATCAAGTCATTCGGCGCTGTTGATTTTTGTCGAGATATTAGAGGGATTAGTTGACAGTACAACGACTGAAATACATTTTTAAAAATTTTCTATAACTTGGACTGACTGAATGACTTTAAAAAATTTTTAAATATATTTTTAGAATTGTATTTTAGTCATTGTACAGTCAACTAATCCCTCTAATATTTCAAAAAAGATCAGGTCATTCCGTACTGTCGATTTTTTTCGAGATACATTTTAAAAAATATATTTAAAAATTTTTAAAAGTCATTCAGTGCTGTTTAAAAAAATTTTATACCGCTTTAAACGTGTCCGGGAACTTTTGCACGCCACTGTGCCTCAGCTAACAGCTTGACATTGTCAAGAACGCTTGTTGCTTTTCTAAAACCATCTGCTGCACCGCGGAAAGAGTTTCCGCGCATCGTGACAGATCACGCAGAACCCGGTTAATTGAGTCGTCCCGATTTTCCTTGTTTCGCAGCCAGGCCCCGACCCTTCGCTTTTAACGCTATTGATGACCGTTCGTTTAATCTCGCTCCATTCTGCGAACCCGCATAAAGGGTGCTCGTCCATCATGCCGAGATTATGATAGGAGGCTGCTTCGCTAAAGACATTACGGGCACGATGGCTCGAGGATTCATCTTGACTGCCATGTATACGCCCGCGATTGTGCGCTCCGAGAGTCGCCTTGAAACGCAATCTGCGAATCTACCGGGGATTTTTCTCGATGAACGGTGAATCGAAGACGCTGCGCGCCTCCGGCCTTTAACGTCGCTTCTGAAGGAAGATAAAGTTGACTTCGCGGTGAAAACCTGCGCGGCTTTGATTTTTCACAAGCGATCCTCGAGATTACTTCTGGCCGATGAAGCAAGGATTAGAGCTTACCACGCGATCTTTTTTCTTTTTTTCTAGGACAGATTTCGTGCAATCAATAATGATTATCTGATTCGTGCGTTCTGTTCGTACTTTAGTTTCATACATTGTTAATTTGATCGGAAAGATTGTGCTTCCGTTGCTTTACGCGGATATCTTTTATGTATTGTTGTTATACGTTTCTATACAGGGTGTCCCAGGTTTCAGTGTTTAAAGTTTGTTAGTGTATTCTATGGCTCAAAGTAAGAAAAAAATGTCATGTAAACATAGGTCATATAGAGCTTTATTAAGAAGTTATAACAAACATTCAGAATAGGAATAGTAATCAACTTGCTGTTACTGCGAGCATTGGCTTGAATAGATCAGCACATGTTGTGTGTTTATGTAAGCTGTGTTTATTAATACATTTCGAAATGTATTAATAACCGTTGTTGACAATACATGATTGACATCGATCGAAGATTCTTCTTTATTTTTTATTTTTTTTTTAGTTGATTACTATTCCTATCCTGAATTTTTGTTATAACTTCTTAATAAAGCTCCATATGACCTATGTTTACATAACATTTTTTTCTTACTCTGTGCCATAGAACATACTGACGAAGTTTGAACATTAAAACCTGGGGCACCCTGTATGATGTATTCGTTCTATTTAATTTCTTTTTACGACTCCAATTTTTAGTTAACCTTCTCATCAGCTTCAACACATATATAAAATCTATCTGAACGAAAAAAAGTTTTCGTACACCTTTTGAATCGCTGTAACTTTTTTAAAACTGTACCAAATAGTTTGAATTTTGTTAGATGATAGAAAGATTAGTATCTACTAGACAATGACTGAAATTTTTATTAATTTTGCTATCACTTGGAATGACAATAAAAATAAAAACTCTTTCTTTTTAACTTTTTTTATCTGAGCCTATATCGAAAATTTAGAAAATGTGTTTCGTAGATCTCGTTAAGTTATATGCGTGCTGAACATTTCATCAGGCCCAAACTTGGGTCTCATATTAGGTATCCATCTTACAAATTTGTGAATTTGCATACATTTAGTTTTCTCTTTATTACGAAGAAGCGGAATTTTATTTCTCTACTTTTCAGTAGATTGTTAAAGAATACATACTGTAGCTTCTAAACGCGTGCCTACTTCTAACAAAAACATTTTCAATAAAAAATTACGATTTTTAAAAAAATGTGTCTTAAAAATCAGGCACCTTCATCCTATATATTATCACATCATTTTGGAATAAATCGTTTCTGACAAAATCTGATATTGTTCACTAACAAAAGACGTAGAACCGCCTGCATCCTTTTCAAAATGTCCAAGCAACCTCCCGAATATCTTTTGATCCTTTCAAGCCAACCCTGACAGACAAGATAGTGTTACAACCACCGCCGAATCTCCTCCAACTATACACCCTTCGCTAACTCTCCTTTTCGGAGCTGCTTCGAATCCTCCATCGCGAGAACAAAAAATCGTTTGAAAATGTTTTTTCCCAGGTTTCTATTGTCTGGTTGCGCGGATTGGCAGGCGTATCTTCGAAATCTGAAAGAAAGCGTTCCACTTTGTCGCAGCGATGAAGGACAGCTTGATCGCGGTGTCCATCGCACACGGTGAATACAGGGTGTTAAAAAAAGAGCATTCAATATTTATACGGTATATGGGGCACACTGTACCGAGTAAAAAGACCTTAGTAAAAAGTTGGGTCGTAAGTTCAATCGTCTCTGAGATATAAACATTTCTGTTCGATAGCATCTATCGCATGCGACGTTTTTTCGTCGGGAATCAGTCAGGGGATTTGATTAGTATCGCGCAGGTTACATCAATATTACACAGTTATTATCAATTATGATGCTAGCAAACGAAAGTGTTCATATCTGAGAATTTTCGTCGGGGATCTGATTAGTATCGCGCAGGTTACATCAATATTACACAGTTATTATCAATTATGATGCTAGCAAACGAAAGTGTTCATATCTGAGAATCGGTTGACCTTTTGACCTCTGTTTACTAAGGTTTTCTTAAAACGCCTCATTACACCTCAGAAGAATAGAATGTACGTTGTATTGAATATACGTATATTGTATTGAATGTACTGAGGTACAGTGTGTCCTATATACTGTATCGATGTCGAATGCTTTTTTTAACAGCCTGTATAACCTGAAAAGGTAGAGGAGAGAAAGCAATAATATTGTCTTCCATTCTTTGGAAGTGCAATGAGGCGTTTTTGGATCGGCGATGACTGCCGATGAGCGTCGAAAGTTACGTTCGGAATAACTTACTGCCGCGTTAGAATTTCACGGATCGCTTCCCGGGAAGATCTAGTACGTTGAACATTATGGGACCCGCGCTGCCGGCATTTTGCAATCGCAAGTTGGTATTCTCCTCTCATTCATCTTGGGGAGGCTCAGTGAATTTTGAATAATACATTTCCTTTCTGTGAATCTTCATAATTATCAGGATATTTTAATAAACATGGGACGATTTTATTATTATTATTATTATTATTGTTATTCTTACTGTTATTCTTATTGTTATTCTTATTGTTATTCTTATTGTTATTCTTATTGTTAGTCTTATTGTTAGTCTTATTATTAGTCTTATTGTTATTCTTATTGTTATTCTTATTGTTATTCTCATTGTTATTCTTATTGTTATTCTTACTGTTATTCTTATTGTTATTCTTATTGTTATTCTCATTGTTATTCTTATTGTTATTCTTATTGTTATTCTTATTGTTATTCTTACTGTTATTCTTATTGTTATTCTTATTGTTATTCTCATTGTTATTCTTATTGTTATTCTTACTGTTATTCTTACTGTTATTCTTATTGTTATTCTTATTGTTAGTCTTATTGTTAGTCTTATTGTTATTCTTATTGTTATTTTTAATGTTATTCTTATTGTTATTCTTATTGTCATTCTTATTGTTATTCTTATTGTTATTAGGACATTCTTCCGACGTTTTAGAAATTGGAAGTTCTTCAATCAGTAAATTTTTATTTTGATATTATTATTGATATCAATATTAATATTAAATTTGATTTCCGTACACGTTTAATTATATTGTAGGAATATATCATTTTCGATCGATTTGAAGTTTAATTAATATATTGGGTCGTTGCATAAGTAATTTGTGTTTCTTTTGTAAGCTATCCATTTGGAAAATTGAAATTACTTTTGTAACAATCCAATACTTGGATTGTTTATGCGCATGATTTAACGAATAATTTAACCTTTTTATTAGATTTTGTCTTAGTTTACGAAACCTGTGTACATTGATTAGTCATATTGTCAACAAAATGTAACGATGACAATCGTAGTATAAAAACTGAATAAATTAATACATAAAGGAGTCTTTGTAACGCAAGAATTCCGATATGACAAACAGTTATCATAACGAAAGAAACAAATGTAAAACGGGAAAGCTTAAAACGTGACGTGCTGTACATGCTCGATTCATCATTAGCATTCATCACAGCACTTTTTTAAAAGATCTTACCAAGTGATAATGATGATATATTAGACAGACGTTCATAAAAGCTGTACGGATCTTTCATCGGTAGAATCTCTTGAATATTAATAGGTAACTTCGCGTAACTTTTTTTTTATTAATCCTTAATTAAAATTTGTCATTTGTGCGGGTGGAAACGTTTGATACACCGATTTAATTTATATTTAAATAAGATAACATCAAATAGAATAAAATAACTTATACAACGAATTTGGAATATTAATACATTCTTATAAAATTACGCGCAAGAACAGAAAAATATCAACAATTATTCCCAATATTATTCGTATTATTTTACAATATCTATTCGAACAAATAGATAGAATAATTTATTACGAAATAATCGTTATACAAATATTGGAATAAAATATTTTAAATTATTATACAATAATATTAAATTATATTATATATTATAATTTTAATTTAATTATAATTATTATAAATTATTATAAAATATTTTAAATTTTAAAATATAAATTCGAACAAAAAATATTCGACTAAAAATAATTCATTCGTACAGTTATCACGGATCAAATAATTCGAATAACGTCCAACTCCGCCATAAACACGTAAAAGTCCGCAATCGAAATTATCCACGCTGCAAGAATTACCTGATGCGTAATTCCCGTCGAAAATTGACGTGAAAAAATGCGCAGCTCCAAGAAAGTTGCTTCGCTCGTCCGCAACTATAAACTACAGTTTCGTTATTTAAGGATAAGACTGACAATGAGATTGAGCAACATCGCCGGTAAAACATATAGTAAAGGTCGCGGGGGAGGGGACCCGGGGGTGGGCGGACTATTTGCATTTTAATTTGCATATTAAAACACGACTCGTCGATCAGCCGAGCAGGGCTGCGAAATATGATAGCCTGCGCTCCGCGGCCGTCGCATTAACGTTGTAAAGGTGAGTTACACGACCACAAGGCAACCCGACGGCCATGAAATCGTTCACGCATGCCGATCTTGAAATATGCACCCATGGACCAAGATTACCGGGCCCCGATAGCGCCGTTGTTCCGATCGGTATGGGTATACACACCGTACCGTCGCGTACGCGTCCCTGCGATTCACTATTTGCTCAGATCCCGGTGCGATCGGCCATGAGAGTGAGTGAAAACTACCGGCCAGGAATGGCGATGGCTGTTCGGGCTTGCCGGTCGTCCGATTTTCCCGCCGTTTCCCGAGATTTCAACAGTTCCCGACTGTCATCAATTTGTCCCTGTATTTATTGCACCGAATTGGCCTGATCGATCGTGATATCAAGCTTCATCAAAGAGATGATTTATATTTACAGTTAAAAATGAAATGTTGCAGAATAAAGGAAAATATAGAGAATATAGTATGGTCACTATTTTGAGCCGTTTATTTTGGAAGTGGCGGAAGTCACTTTGTTTTTAAGTCGATATATTTAAGGGTTTGCGTTTTAACACGTTTAAAAATATGGATGCTAACTTTCGAGAAGATTTACTTGTACTATATTTGTTATCTCAGGATACTGATATTTTTCTCAGTATAAATAATTTCGTGTAAACATTAAAAAATCACCACTTTTCAATACGGTAAAGTGACTTATGCCACTTTCAAAATAAACGGCTCATTTAACCGTGAAAATTTACGTTAAACTTGAAATTTTTCAAGAAAATTGTGATCCTATTAAATACCATGTACAGTGGGATTTTTTAAAATGATTGGAAATCTCATCATGTAGCTGTCTCTTCAGAATTTTGAAAAAAGATCAGCGGGTCCTGAAATTATTTCAAGGAAAAATTATGATTTCGTTAGTTTGTCACTTAAATCGATCTTTTCTCAGAACATCCAAGTGATAAATAAATTTTGCGATTGTAAAATTCGAAATTATCATATTAAAGGTGCGGGAAATGATATACAGGGTGGGCCGGAATTCGTTGTAAAGGGTGACACTACATGAAAAAATAAGAAACAAAATAGCATTTTTTTATTCGGGGCGCAGTTTACGAGAAAATCGACTTTAAAGTTTGTTCATCTTTGTAAAGGGTTCAGTTGTCGTCTATTCTTCTAACGCAATTGCCTCCATCCAACAAATTGAACTTTTCTAGCATGTTTGGAATTCAAAAGAGTTAAAACACCATCCACTACGATAAATCTCAACTTTCTAGTTTCAGTTTCATTAACCAAATTGCTCAGATTTCGTAGATCTCTTGAATTTTCGGGATCGATTTTCAGTACTTACGTTAACGTATTGATGAACATAATTAAAATGTTCGTCCTGGACAATAGCTGTCGCTCAACAATTTTTTTTATAAAATCGCATTACGCGAATAATGGACGTCTTCGACGTATAACCAAATAAGCTTGAAATGCTTGAATAAGAACACGATAAAATTGCTCGTTCCGTAAAATAATTGACACTCAACAATTTTTTGCAAAATCGCAGAGCGCCGTTTCAAGAAAACATGATAGCATTACACGATTAATACAAGTCTTCGATACACTTTTGTGTGCCGAAATAAGCTTGCAACGACGAAATAAAAAAACACGACACATAAAATTCGATGAAACACCGATCAATGGAATTTTCGAAGGAAGCATCCGTCTTTACGGTCTACTTCCAGCCCATGCAGTGTAACACCGTAGTCGGGTTCATTCGCGATCAAGAGAATTGAAAATGCTGAGATAAACACACCGGCTGGCTCTGACTTTGAGGAATAATAACGCGAGACGATCGTCAGCGGCTATAGGTCATTAATGTTTTACGAACACGTAGTACGCACAGCTGCGTCTATTCAATTATAGCCACGAGTCGGTCGGCGCGCGTTTTCTCTGTCTGGCTATTCCCATCGTCGGCGCAGCGATCCACGTTTACGTCCATTAATATTAACGGCTCGAAATAACGATAATAACGGAGAACTAAAGGGATACAGAGGTGTTTTACTTGACGATTCCGATGCCATTACGGCCCCTGCTGCTCCGAACACCGAGGGACGCGTAATATTGGTTTTCGGTGATTAATTCGTATTTCGATGGTATTAAGGTTGAGTAATGGATCTCTTTTACCTTCATCGAAGAATGCTCTGTCATTATTATTAACAAACACTGAAATCAAATACCTCGATCAACGCTGAATACGGTATACTTACTCATTTTTTTGCAGCGGCGGCTTGGTGTTCTTGGAAAAACGGCTGTCCAATGTTCAATTCATTTAAATCACTTCGTACTCGTTATTTATACATTTTCATTTGTAGTTGTTATATACGGAAAGTGCAATCCGTTCTACGATTTGACGTAATTATAAATATAACAGTACATGAAAATATAGCAGGCTGTATGTGTGCGTGTGAAAGTACGCCGTACGTACGCTTTATTTGTGTCTACACGCATTTTTCGTTGCATGACTGTTGAAGATAAATCATCATCGTCGATAATAGCTCGAGGTTCTGAAAGTTTTATTAATAATGTTTTAAATAATGCAGTCTCTTCGGGTGCGGAGTTTTTAATCTTATATGTCGTAAATTATGGCACCTGATTTATGCAACTCTTTAAGCCACGCGTGTATAAATATGGAAATGTTGCACAGCGATTGTGTATTGCATGTCACTGTACTTATGGTGATTCGGTAATACCATAAATGAATCGACAGAAAATTAGAGGGAATTTTGTATATGGCCAGTTTGTAGCAAAGGCCATATAAAAATGGTTCTTTTAGGTACTTACCTTGGGAGTATAAAAAATTAACAAGTATTACCGTTAGTTAAACCGTTTATGAACTTTCTTCTGCTTCAATTTTTGTAATGTTGGAAATCGATATTTTATTCTCTATAAGATTTAACGGAAGTCATTTACTTTATTATTTTGATTGTTTGCGGAAATCATGGCGAACTTTCCATAACTGTTATATATTATTATTAGATACACGTTACAAGCGAGTTATTAAAAAATTAACAAGTTTTACCGTTAGTTAAACCGTTAATGAACGTTTTTCTGCTTCAATTTTTGTAATGCTTGAAACCAATATTTTATTCTCTATAATATTTAATGGAAGCTATATTTACTTTACTGTTTGATTCTTGCGGAAATCATAGCGAACTTTCCCTAACTGTTATATTATATATATATATATATATATATATATATATATATATATATCATTTATATTTATATATCATTTTACATAACGGCATAGTTATTCCGATCACTTGCTATACTGACCGATGGATGCAGTTAGATACACGCTATAAGTGAGGCATTAAACCTCGAGGAATCATGAAAGCTTACGTTATTAATCCATAACAGCTTCCGGTTTTAAGATTTCGATTTGAATTCCTAATGTCAGACTGGAATTTAACATTACTTTTTACGATCTTCGAAATGATCAACTGAACGAAAGATTATTTTCCAGTGGCTAATTCGAAGTGACTCATTTTTAAAATAGTACCAATGAAAACAATTCTAAATCATTCCCAAATGCATTTTGCTACTCATTTTTCCTGTCATTTTGATATACATACATACAGGGTGTCGCATAACCGATTTTTATACTAATTAAAATATTTATTTATTTTTTATTTATACTAATTATTATATTACTATATTTATACTATATTTATTATTACTATATTTATACTATATCTATTACTATATTTATACTAATTAAATTTATACTAATTAAGGAGTGTTCACGTTTTTTTACTTGGGACAAGCAGAATGACCGAAATCATGGACACCGTGAGACGACCTTATTTTGTGACAGTAATTTTAACCTTTCTTTGTTCCAAAAAATGCTAAAACTTCGTCGAAATACATACCAATAAATCTTATCAATTTGACTGCAAAAACTATAACTATATATTCTTTGCAAAAAAAGTCTTAATAAAATTAAAAAAGCACACACTTCACCCTAGAATAACCCTTAACTCCGTAACCGAACAAAAAATCTCCGCTCAAATTAAAACAATTATTTATTCCCTTTCTAAGCGGGGAATCGTTGCTGCAAAAAAATAAAAATCCACGTCGTTGTCGCCGTAAAGCAGCTTCATCGTTGTCTCGGAGAAAACCTGGAGGAATGTTTCCGCGGACGATCGCACGCGAACGACGCGAAAACCATCGGCAGAAGATTATGCCTCTCAGGGATTTTTGATCGTGACAGGATCCGGCTCTCCCTGAACCATGGACGGCGATGGTTCCCATCTCCCTCCCCCCAGCTCCCCCCGTTCATTCTTGTCCCTTATTTCGCCCCTCGTAATCCCAGTTGCATCGTGACGCGCGCGGAGCTTTCCAGTTTCTCCGAAGCGTATTCGACGCGCGTAATCACACGTTCAACGAACGATCGGCTTGGCACGTCACGCAACGACCGCGAAACATCCACTTCGGCCGGTCTGGCACGAAGGGGAAAACTGGTCCCGGGGGCCCAGGCCCGCGAGACCACGTATGTATGACGAGTTAATAGATTAATCGTTGGAAACGACCACCCTCGCCAGATAAACCGACCGTTCGACGCGCCGCGGCCGAGCGGCTTCGACGACCTAGACCTTCGAAGGACGCCGATAATTTCCGGTTTCAGGAACGCTCTCTCGTTTACATTCTGCCGTTGATCTCCGGCGATCTACGCACCGCGAATAAGCTCTTTCACGGTGCCTGCCCTCGGAATTCGTTCGAACCGACGATTCTCGGTAGAACGATTCCCCGGGCGCTCCACGTTTCTATCCCCCGGGACGCCATCCGATCGGGGGGAGAAGGAAGTCCAATGGCCTAGAACGGACTGCAACAATAAAGTAATGAAACCGATCCGTTCGGGTATCGGCGGTTCGTTACGCTGTATATAGTGTTCCTAAACGGCGAAATCGTAGTCAAAACCTTACGACGCGTCGTTCAATTAAATCAGGGACCAGTATTCCGGGTTTTCTGGGAGCGCTAATCGCGAATCTGAAAAGACATTTTAGAAAAACGAAATGAAGAACTTAAACTGTTAATCAGGTACGAAGAAATATTTCGTCATACCAGGAAGGCAACTTGAATGACATCTCGACTACTTTTTTCGTCATGGAAAATTTTAAAAGTAATATACATTTTATTATTGTTCTTGATCATTAAAATCTAGTACGATTATGCAGGGCGTTTATTCTAACAATAGCTAGCGTTTTTCTTGCAAATATTAAATATTAGAAACAAACTGAAAGTGGAGAAAGTTATACTGTTTTTTGTAAGCAATGTAATATTGTTTGTAATTTTCTTTTCCCTGCATTATTTTTTTAGAAATGAAGATGATCATAAGTTTATTAAATGGAATGCTATGTATAATGTCAATGTATATAAGGTCAATGGATATGTATATAAGCTCAAGTGGAGGTTTTTTGACATGTTATTGTTTCCAATGTATGATATTTTTGGAAGTTTTTATTGTAATGCTGAACCAAAAAAAAAAAATTGAGGACTCAGTGGAAAACAGGCACATGCCACATGTAGATCTATTTTGTCTTCTTGCTTTATTAGCTTTTAATATAGTCTTTGAATCATTCCATAACCTATTATTGCCAAATCATAAAATTACATTTTCAGTTCTAATTAATAGAAAATTATATCAGCAATGAAACAAGACTAAACCTAGTTTTCGTACAAAATTTAATTTCTAATAATTTTTCGTAATTTTTCGACACTCTTTTTGCTCGAAAAAGGTAATAATCTTATAATATCCTCAATTTTGGTATTTTTTAATGCAACAGTCGGAGCTGATTTTAGTGAAAATTCTTGATAAGTATTTTTTTATTTTCTCATAGGTGAGAAACGAGCTATGGTTATTTGAATGAAAAGTGACAAGTAGTGGGGATAATCAGTGGACTCCTATTATACGAACCTACCCGGTTATATGAACTGGTTGGCCCCCGTCGAGTTTATAATGGAGTTCTGCTGTATAACTAGTCGCAGTGTACTTACACATTTCTCTCGGTAAGGTTAAGGTTCACGATGGGGGAGATTAGGAAAAGTCTCCGCAAACGTACGGAAAAGTCTTCGCACGTAACGTAATATTAAAAAATAGCAGGAAATTTACGAAAATATTGACTACGGTGAGGTGCGATTGTATAATGAGTAGATAGCGAAATTTTCTGCAAAATAAAAATTGTGAGCAGGAATTGCAAAACGCTGGAGTTATGTCCACATTTATAAATGCATAAAATCCGCAGTCCAATAATGAGGTTTTGATATTTCAATGAGCTTAGAAGAAGTCAATAGGAGATTATAAAAAGTATAAATGGAATAAATGTAACAGTATAACGATGATGCAGTTCGAAATTTATTATTAAAAAAGTATGACCTATGTGTGTCGAAAAATGATTGGTTTACGAGGTATTTTAATTTCATAAACTCAAATGCTTGTGTTAATAATTTTCTTTGACATTATTTAAAAGTAGTTTTAAAATTAATATAACTTCCTGACAATTAAATATATAAATTAATAATAAATTACTTAACATGGATGCCTATCACGAATTATACAATCTTTTGTGTCTCAACTTTTAGACAAACAAGATTTCATATTTTTAGGCCAAAAGAAAACTGTAGGTCAGTTTCTAAATATTAGATTTCTCCTAGCAAATTGAGATTGCTCCGCTAAAGGTACATTAGTAGTAAATAGAACGCCACTTTGATTAGTTGCAAATCAGTGTATTTTCAGATAAAAACTATACAATAAGAATCTCTTCTTGCGAACGTTCACAATCAGTACGCAGAGTATTAACAAATGTACAAAACGCATGGATGACATTTCAGTCGTTACACTAAGCTTACCATCAAATTTACAAAATGGTGGACGTATCATTGTCCTCCCTTAGGATAGCCTACAATTAAGAATCTTCGTTTAACCCCTCCAAACCCCAATTCATTCCACTGGCCAGACAGAGCTTTCACAGTATTACAAAAGTATTAGGAAACTATTATATGGGATTCGTTTATTTATACAACATTTTTATACATATACACATACAGATATTTTTACACACATTTTCAGCACCTACAATGTTTGAAATGCAATTATTTTTAGTAGTAGGTAAATATCGGTAAAGAAAATTAATTTTTCTAATCAAGATATTTTAATTGTTTCCCGAATTTTTTTATTATAAATAAAATTATTTTTTTAATTATAATAAAATAATTTTTCCCAATCTTTTCCCTTTAAAATTGATCTATTGATACTAATAAAAGCAATACGTTCTGACGTATGTTTAACCAAATAAACATAACTTCAAGTCCGTATATTTTTTCATTCAGAAAAGAAACATCCAATTCTAAGCAACAACGTTCGCAAGCTTGTACGATAAAAAGGTACAAATATTTTTTAATTTTACTTTTCACTCTCGCCCACATCAGAGACGTCCAAGATCCGCCGGTTTAATTCAGCACAGTGGGTTTGAAGGGGTTGAAGTCGATGATCTACGGACGGATCGAAAAATCACATAATTCCTCGCGATCATGCAGGAACTGTTCTTCACAAAATATCAGCTAGACGTTCGTCGCTCCCTTAAAACCAGTTCCTTACATATATTCTCATCGCAACAAAACGTTGGGTCGTGGTCTGTTGCGAATCGACGCTCGCAAATTTCACGTTCGCAGTATTCTCTCCACAACTGACGGATAGATCTCTACCGTAATTGGTGAAAAGATCTGTACCGTAACTGAAGAAACGTTAACCCCACCAGTGGGAGATTCTTCTTGGAACCAGTGAAGCGTTAAACACGCTCAACGATCGAACCAACGACGTGTCGAGTGTCAGTGACACTCGCACCAATGCAAGCGAAGCAAAAGTGTGTTTTCATCCTCATTTTTCATTCTATTTTACGAACTTTTCTCAAATACTCTCTATTCGTCTCGTTCATCTGATCAAAACAACGCCAAACATGATACAATTGCGATCATAATTACCTGTGTAACAAGCGATTAAACTTTCGCGATTCAACTAATTACTAATTACTACTGATACTAATTGCTGCGAATTGTATGCATTTATGGTAAGTGTTACTAGATCAAATACGAAACATGGAACACATCTAAAGACTTTCAAAAAGCTATTACATTATTTTCAACTTATTAACATTTCATCTATCGGCACTTTTTCAACAGTCTTTTTAGAAACGAACATCAACAGTTAAGAGTTTCTCAAAAAATTATTCAGAAACTACAATAATGTTGTTTGCAATCTAAATGAATTATTTAGATTAACGTAATGTAACGAGTTCTTCTGAAATTATTATTTCAACGAAAATTATCGATCTCCTCTTAGACACGGTTTATTCTTCGAAAAGTCTACTGATAAACTTCCGATAAACAAAGTATTAATTTGATTCAGAGAAGAAACATACTTATATTGAACTAGTATTCATTTGACATAAAACTTGTACTTATCAAAAATCCACAGTCCACTTGTTACACAAGTAATTACAATCGTAATTATACCGTGTTTGATGTTATTTTAATCAGCAACACGATACGAATATGCTGCCATAAGTTTCACTGCCGAAAAACCAAAAGCAAGGAATACTGGTTTTTTAATTTAAAAGCCTAAGCTCGCACGCGTCGTTCGATATCTACCGAGAGTCTCGATCCTCAGTTCACCGGAAAAAATGTCGTTCCACTACCATAACTGTCACTCGGCGGACCCGAAATTGGGACAATTACGGAGAGAATACTGTATCTCATTTACCTTGTCGAGCCGTGCACAAGTTAGTTCTTAGAAGGGAACAGTATCCGGTACATCTAAATTTACATATGCTGGCTCAAAAATCGGCGTTCCGACACGTTCCGCGCCGATCCGTTTTGATTCGACTTTTCATTCAGACCATTTGACGTTTCAAGTAAAACTTGACATATTACATGTAATTATTAATTATTCTACGTTCCCTTTGTTCTATACTGTATCTTCGCGTAACGCCTCATTCTTTTCGTGGAAATATTAGGTCTACTGGAAAGTTCTGTCCGATAGTGTCACTTCAAGTTTCAATCCATATGCACATGTTGATTTGAGACATATATGACTATCTCTCTTTATCATCGCATTTACACGCATGTACTCTCCTAAATAAACTGAAACAAAGATGTCTCATGTCATTATTAAGCGAGACGCGATCGTGAAAACTGTAAATTTTGTACACTTAACAACGGAAACGAGTGAATAAAGTGCGAGCAGTCGAAATATCGGAAGAAATTAAAGTTGCCGCTACACTCTTTTCAATTGATTAAAATTATTGCAAACAGACAATTTCTGCTTAGCTTCAGTCTCTTGTAATTGACACAAAATTTTTGTATTCTATAGAAAGATCCGCACTCTAGTGTCGACAATTGAGCACTTATTTGTAAATCCAATATATTAGGTCTACCGGAAAGTTCTGTCCGATAGTGTCACTTCAAGTTTCAATCCATATGCACATGTTGATTTGAGACATATACGACTATCTCTCTTTATCATCGCATTTACACACATGTACTCTCCTAAATAAACTGAAACAAAGATGTCTCGTGTCATTATTAAGTGAGACGCGATCGTGAAAACATGGCTGCCGATGATAATGCCAGACCACATGCTGCTTCGGCGACTCGTCAGGAAATCGCAGAGCTAGGCTGGGAAATTCTGTCGCATCCACCATACTCCCCAGACCTAGCACCCTCCGATCATCACTTGTTTCTCTCTTTGCAAAACTTTTTACAGGAGAAAAATTCAAAACTGAAGCCGATGTCAACCAAGCACTAGTCGAGTTCTTCGCCTCTAAAAATAAATCATTTTTTAAAAATGGCATTTACAAGTTGCCATCACGCTGGCAAGAAGTCACAAAGTAACGATGGAAAGTATATTCTACAATAAATATTATTAAATGTACGAAAATTGTGTTATATTTCAATTCAAAAACGGACAGAACTTTCCGGTAGACCTGATATTTATATTCGGTCCGAAAAACTTGTTATAAAATACATGTTCCACGCGCGGCCTAAATGGAAAGTTTAACGTGTGCCCATCGGGGCCGGCACACGTTGCACGGAACGTGTTAACCGTGCGCTACTGTAACTGGAACTCTGCGGACTCGAAGTTTCTCCAGTTATGGAGAGACTACTGTACATATTTTGTCGGTGATCGGATAGAAGCGATCAGCCGGTTCTAATAATATCGATCAGCCGCAGCACAGATTCCCGGTACCGGAAGTCACGCTGCGTCCCGGCGAGGCCCGCTACATCCTCTGTACACGCACGGGACCGTAATTACGCGATCATTTTCCCCGGTCAACAGCCTTGTAAATCTTCCGCCCGGTACCCCGTGAAGGACGCCGCCGTTCTCAGCTAGGAAAAAGGGGAGAAAAAGACCTCGGAGGGATAATTTCTTCGGCAAATGGCGTTGTAAATTCCGTTGGTGCATCGCCGCGCCGTTTCTGCCCGAACGGTTCTCCAGTTCGACCCAGGAAGTCGCGTGTTATCTCCATCAATGAACGCCGGGGACTCGATGCGTTCCGATATTGGTCGCCGTACTGTTAAGGGGTCATGCCTAGTCAACAGTATTAAAACGAAACTTTTTCGAATATCTTCGGAGATGATTGGACTGCGTACCTTTACAACCAATAATGTGACCGAAGCATGCTTGGGATCGTTTATCATTTTATTGGCAATTTTTCGTCGACGTAGGTTTTGAGTTACATTCTCGAGATACGGATGATTTTTTTTTATGCGTTGTTGAAACAGGTATAGATCGTACTTGATTGTCAAAACCCGGTATTTTGTAGTTTTGTATACAGGGCGAATCACTTAACATTTTTATTGATAATATCTACGCTTGTTTTCAATGATATGAGAAATATGTAAGAAAAAAACTGTGTTTCACTTGGAACGGCAATAATTTAGAAAAAAATCTCTTCTATCGCAATGACTGCATCACGAAAGACAATGAAGATATTTTAGGTGACAATCTTAGGTAATTCAGCCAGTATACTTACTTTTACCAAATTCATTTTTAAATCATTGTGAGACAAGTTGAAATACCAATTGTGAAGGAAGGTTAAATTGAAAGTGTCAAGTTTCTTTCGAATCAAGTTGTTTCTTTTATGAGAATAATACTAAATAACGATTTTGATACCGTGGGTCAACATAGACCCAGGGTTAATAGACTTTACTGTTTTAAACCAGTATATTGTTTAAAGTATAAAGTTGTACAGCTTGCAGTAATTATTTTGCTGTAACATAAAAGTTGCTTTTTTGTACAATAGAAGATGTGTGATTTTATTTATGAAATTAAATGATCGAAAGACTTTTAGAAAAATTGATTTTGGAGAAAATAGTAGTATTTTCTATGCAAAAAGTATATTTAGATAAAAGAAGAACTCTCATTAACGAAATTCATTTTTTAAGAAACTACAGCGAGAAAATTACTAGAAAGTTTTTAAGAGAGCTTATTTAAAAAAATGTCTATTTATTTTTCCAGGGACAATTCCTAAGAATCGCTTCCTT
Source organism: Megalopta genalis (assembly GCF_051020955.1). Taxonomy (NCBI): domain Eukaryota; kingdom Metazoa; phylum Arthropoda; class Insecta; order Hymenoptera; family Halictidae; genus Megalopta; species Megalopta genalis. The sequence goes on from NC_135025.1 coordinate 10,110,444, forward strand.
TTTCAGGTAGTTAACTAGACAAGACACCTTAATGAATTACTCGTTAACACGGCTTGAAACAATTGGAAACGTTCCCAGGGATACATTGAAACCTGCATCTTCCTGAATTTAACATCGTAATAACGATAACAAAAATGTGTAACTTTTTGTCTTTTTGTTTAAAATATTTTCCCTGAATAATTTTGTTGTAATTTCGTATCAGTTTTAAGAAGTTCGATTAAAATGTATCGGTAAAGGTGGATATAGCATGTATTACTAGATTGAGATAAAATACATTTTTCTGCGGTAATTTAAATCCATTTTTTTCTATATTTGATAATAGAATTTCTATATTTTTCTTCTTGATAATAGAAACTTATATATCACACCCACCTCTCCGCTTCCGAGTCGTCAATGGGAAATTGTCTAGGTTAGTTTTAGTATGAAAGTTCAATCATATAACAAAGATTCAATAAGCATATTTAATAAAAATGCTGTGAGTCTTATTATCGCACGTATGCTTTTTTTAATTTACATGTAACATTTTATTTATATTTCTTTTCATTGGTTTATTTGAATAGTTTACCAGGATTCGTTAAAAAATATAAAATACACAAATCCCAATGGAATTTTTAAACATAATAGAAACGACATGACTACAATTATTATAACCAAACTGTGGATTTTATGCATTAATGTGGAATACAAAACAGTAAATGCAAGAGGATATATTGAACAATGCAGTTAAATTGTTCTCAAACTTTTCAAATGTTAGAAATAAGAACAAATCTTGACTGATCAAATTGATCGAAAAAATTCGCAGTCTAATCATAACTTATAATTGATCAATGATTATCATAACTTATAATGTTTTGCATTTATCGTTAACTTGATTGTGGAGTTAACTGAAAGAACGTACACATTTAAAGCAAGAAAAAGATAATAATCAAATAGTATAGAATAATTCTGAAAAGTTTCATTCTTCTGGAAAACTCTTTAAATTATAAAACTGTCATAATAATGTTGTTTAGTATAATATAACAATTCTGTTAATGAGTTAGTTGGTTGCAATCTTTTTGAACAGCGTACGCGCGCGGCTGTTATAATATAGAATTCAGTTGAAATAAAAAGATTATTTTATTTCTCAATTTCATTATGAAATTTAATTTATTAATTTCATTTATTCACTTAACCAGTTAGCTGCATTTGACGAGTATACTCGTCACAATATAAAATCCATTTCGTCGCGACAAGTGTACTCCTGAAAAACCACTAACTGGTTAAATAATTCTTCGGCAAATAATTCTCTCACCCAAGTATTTAAACATCCAAATGTCGAATCCTTCATACTAAACGAACTCCTACACAATTTACCACCACACCCGACGAAACTTAAACGTCACCTCATGTCCGCTTAATGTACAACAATATTGTCTTGATACGTACCAGTAATCGTTCTCCGCCCGTCGAAAGGAACAATCAAATAACAGCTAAAGACAAGCAACACCGGTTGCACACTGGCCAACGTCGAAGACGACCGAAGGTCCGTGAAAAACGTTCCAATTGTTTCGCGATCGATGAACCCTCGCTAGGAAATCAGCGCGCGGCTGATCCATCCACTTCCTTCCTCCCCCTCGCCCTCCCCTCGATGCAGTTCGTTTCCCGGAAACATAACGAACCTCCTGTAGCCCAGGAGGAATCACGATCAGCAGACGGTATTATAAATTCCTTCTTCATCGTCCGCAGCGTTCGCGTCCGATATCTCCGACTGGGACAGCGCCAGCTTCACGTATCCCCTATCCTTCTCTCTGGTCCCATTCTTCCCCCCGGGTGGCGGTTTTTCTTCGGGAAGGCTGGCGATCGTCGGCTCGCAGATCTCCGCGTAGATTTCCTCTGTCTTCGACGGCGGGGTCGATGGCAGTGGCGTTAAACTGTCCCTGACCTTAGAGTACGGCGGGTCTAGGTCCTGCTGCGTCTGAACCTCGAGCACGCTCGTGGAAACCGATCGTTGAACCTGCTGCCTCGAGGACGGCGACGCCTGCAGTAGATTCGTCTCCGATTCCAAGCTGGCGTATCGCTCGGACCTCATGCCGATTTCCGGCCGAACGGCGAACGTGAACGAGGCCGACTTCTTCGCTGGGTTCCTGCTCCTGCCACCCTGAGCTATCCTCGAGATCCGGTCGAGGAAGCTGTGGTTATTACCGCTGTTCATCCGAGTGTTGCTCCGGTCCCGGATCGTCGTCCGTTTGATATGCTCGAGCCCCTCTTTCAGACTCTGCAGGATCGGCTTCGCCTCGGTCTTCGATTTGATCTCCTTCAGATGCAGCTCTTTCAGGGGCCCGTTGTTCAATGGAGGCTTCGGCGGCGCCACGCGAGGTTCCGTTGCTCTTTGGTCCAAGGCTCTTCTGCAATGCAAACGAACGGTCACGGTGCTGTGGCCGGTCTGGAGACTTCTGGGATTTTTTTTCGTATTTTCATGGGGAGGAATTTTTGCCGAAGCTGGTACAGCGCTCTCTTCTTTGAATAGTTCGCATTTTTTGTTCGTCGCGTTCGAACGCTTTCCCGGTTAATAGTTGTAAAACAAGCGTGTTTGCGTTCGTATATATTTTTAAAGGAACTCTTTTAGTAATTCATTCGATACGAAAAAGTGGTACACGTATTTTTCTACAGGGAAAGGTAGAGTGCACGGAAACAACTGTACGCTGTTCGTTTTCTTTTTTCATTTTCTACGTGTCGAGAGGAACTTCTACTTGTAACTTGGTAATAACAAGATGCGAAGTGACATTATTAAATTCTCGTAATGTTTATGCTATTTTAAATCGCAACGGTGACCTGTGCAGTGAATGAAAAGCCGTATGTTCGTTGAAATTATCGTTGTATAATCCCATGAATTATATTATCGTACGCGAAAGTGTAATACAGGATTCAGCGAAAAATAAGTGAAAGGACAATTGAATGAGCGCACTTTGTGAAATCGATAGATTTTTACAAAATAACACCTGCAAGACATCTATAACTATGCATAAATAAAACTACTGTATAAATTTTAATTTGAAAAGGACATGACAATGGTGACTTTTTCATATGATACGGGAGATTTTCATTCACTGGGAGATATTCAATTACTGAACAGATCACCCTAGTCAATTTTGCCATGAACGCATAAAATTCACCGCGTCTGATTATAAAGCTAGGTAGGTAATTAATTTGATCTCAGTAAAGAATTTTAAGTAATAATTTTCTTATTCGTGTAAATATCGAGAGATTTGTTACCTGCAAGCTGAAAGTAACCGTTGCATCTTCGGCGATGCCAGCAACCGTGCTTCAGAAGGACATCCGAGCCGCGCCCTCTTCACTCGAGGTGCTGTGGGCCCCGTTGCGACCAACTCAAGGAGTTCTGGGACCGTGGAATTCGGTAAGGGTCTCTCGGGTATCAATGGTACTGCACAACCTAACACTATGGGCCCCCTGGTCGCGGCTTCCAGCTGCATCAGGCCGCTATAATCTCGTGGTAGAGGTATGGGCAACGGTCCAGCAACTAATCGTACCTATTAATCAGATTTTTATCTGGCTGGTTAGTAATTTGGAAGTGTAAATTGTTTATTGGCTTCGTTGGGATATCGTGAAACATAATTGCCCTGATCAATTTTACGTAATTGCGCTCATTGCTTTCACAGAGGAAGATGATTTTCTCTCGTAACACTATACCCACGGCTATATAAATTAATGTTTATTCAAAGCGACGCCCTTTTCACTTCATTCGTGTGTAGTGGAATGATCAAATATGGTACTATGACTAATTAATTATTAATATTTAGGAAAAGCAACTTAACAATTCAATAAGCAATACTTATTTAAAACGATCACGTTTTTGTTTTTTTTGTATTTTTCACATTATTCATGACACGACAAAGAATACTATCATATAAAACATTTTGATTATTATTATTATTATTATTATTATTATTATTATTATTATTATTATTATTATTATTATTATTATTATTATTATTATTATTATTGTTATTGTTATTATTATTATTATTATTATTATTATTATTATTATTATTATTATTATTATTATTATTACATTGAAATATGTTCTCAAGGTTGACATCTGGACAACTTTTTCCTATACAAGTTGTCGTCGCTCGGCTTTAGTTTCCGAGATATTTGCAAAAATGTATTTGATATAACATATGTAGAGTACTGAAGCTAGTTACTGTGAGGGTAGCCAATTACTGCGCTTTTACTTGATTTTCAAGCATAATAAACTTTACATTTATCAAATAAGATACATAAAATTTTTTTATCTAAATTCGATACGCTATTCATTTGATGAAATTAAACATGCAAGAGACGAAACTTCGTGAAATACAAAAATTATTTCAATCTTTTTATAAAGAATTCGTTAAATTTTCTGCAAAGCTTATCAAGAAGTTCAAGAATATACTGAACGAACGGAGATCAATATTCAATAAAATAAATCGTTCTAGATAAGATATCACAGTTTATGTATTTCGTATGTATTATGTATTTAGACTATAAAATAACAAACCAGTGAATATTTATTTAATCTTTCATTTTCAGCTTCAACAGTTTATTTACCGTGCAGATATAACTGAATCTATTTTGCGCTCTGTATACGTTAGTTACTCTACACAGTAATTGAACCTATTTTTCGCTTGATATGTTAGTTACCGCGTTCAGACACGCTTCCTGCGGCTAGAACACGCGAAAATGTTGATCGTGCGTTAATTCAAGAGAATCGTCGTTGCACAGTACGAAGGGTGGAGCAATACTTTGGAATTCCAGAAACTATTTATTTCGGAAATTTTAAAACACTTTGCACTCGAAGCTATGTTAACTGTAAATATAAAATCATTTTTCTAACTTATAATATTTACATTTTATATGATAAAATGCATTTTATGCATATGAAATTGACTCTTGGGACTCGCACGACAGTTACACTCTTAATAATTTTTTAAATCTAAGCTTTGTTAATATCAAGATTATCTTGAAAGGTGATATAACAAATTTGAATGGTGCCTCAGAGTCACGACTCGAGTGCAAAAGGGTTAACCAGAAATTAGTATATGCGTTGCCTGATTGAGAAATTCATTCCACGACCGTTGACGGAGTACCAGAAGAATTATCGGGTGAAAGTGGCTCGAAACAATTTGAAATCTATCAGAAAAAATCCCTGGATAAAGATTCTTTCCCCATAGTCAACATTTGAGCCGTTTATTTTGAAAGTAGCATAAATGGTGATTTTTTAATGTTTATATGAAATTATTTATACTGAGAAAAATATCAGTATCCTGAGATAACAAATGCAAGTAAATCTTCTCGAAAGTTAGCATCCATATTTTTAAACGTGTTAAAACGCAAACCCTTAAATATATCGACTTAAAAACAAAGTGACTTATGCCACTTTCAAAATAAACGGCTCAAATGTTACGAGCGATCTTTTTAATTTGGTTTTCGAGAAATGTATGAAGAATGTCTAGTTTAATTCTTAACACGTTCAAACCACCGTCATTTACATCGTAATCAGATAATAATAGATAAATTAATTTTATTACACTTTTACACCTTATTACACAATTTTATTACATTATTGTGTTTTAAAGACTCGATGTATAGCTCAATTTCGTTTTGCTAAATTATTTTAATATCACGTAGCAGTGATGTTTACCAGGTGGTGGTAATGAACGTATTAATGTCTGCAAAATATTACCCAGAGTTCTGATTTGTAAAGATCTCTTCAAGATACGTTGGCATTTTGCAAAAATAACTGCTATCCTAAACGTAAGGATAGTAATAAAGCTTCGACGTGGAGAATAAGTGAATGATCTTTTAGAGACAGATTATTTTGAAAGTGGCATAAATCACTTTACCGTAATGAAAAGTGGTGATTTTTTAATGTTTATACGAAATTATTTATACTGAGAAAAATATCAGTATCCTGAAAGTTATCCTCGAAAGTTAGCATCCATATTTTTAAACGTGTTCAAACGCAAACCCTTAAATATATCGACTTAAAAACAAAGTGACTTATGCCACTTTCAAAATAAACGGCTCATTTCATTAAAAGCATCTACAACGAAATCTCCTAAGCAAAATCAGATGTGATTGTAAAGCGATAAACCACCCGAAGCCTCGTCTTATTCTTACATAAAGGGGGGGGGGGGATTCTGTGGACTTTGAAAGGATTAAGTATATCGAATCTGTAGAAGAAGGTAGTAGTCGCCAACACTCACCCTCAGAGGAAGATCTCTTCTGGCCAGCTGATGAACTCTATACAATACGGCGTCGCTTCCGGTGTCGAGGCTTCCGCTCTGGCAAGTCGCGTAAAATTCACCTCTCGCGGAAAGCGGCGCGAACAGCTCGTGCCCGTGAGAGTCCAAGCACTGCGCATACTGGTCTCGTTCCGATGACCTTGAACTCTTACCTTCCGGAACGCCGCTGGCGACACCGGAAATGCCGCTGGATACTGGCGCCCTCCGCGTATCTTGGAAAACCGCGGCGAGTCGCAGAACTTCTCCTGCCCGGACTGTCGTCTTCGTGTAGTGTGCCCTTAGATTACCGTTTTCTGCAACAGAAATGCGCATTGCGCTTAGAAATGCGCGTTACGCTCGGAAATGCACGTCGCACAGAAATGTTCATTAACCCGAGAAAGATAACCTACGTCGCAGAGGCGCCTGCGAAGACTGTTGATTTTTGTTAATTTTTCATAGAGGTCTAGTGATTTAAGTTTAAAATTACTTAAAATATAAAAAAATATAATATAAATGCATTTTATTTTTACAATAATGCCAAACCTTTAAAATGACTAGATTAACTTAAATAAATATCCATTGTTAGTATAAAATTGACGCCTTAGAAAAGCATGCGCCTCTGAAGCGTATGGTTATCTTTTACGTACGTTGTCATATGGTTATCTTTCTAGGGTTAATCAATAATTAACCCTTCGAGCGTTTATGCCCTGTATATATAATGCGTCACGGTCAAAGTCCATTCACAGTGGCAAAGACCTTTGTGTACAGAGGGTGAGTCACAAATAGGTCCGCACGATTTTTCAGCCCCCTCCAATTGTCTGTTAATTAGTGTTTAACGGACGAGAAATTGTAATTATTTAAATTCAAAAACAAATTAATTTTCGGTAGAAAAACACGGTCGCCGTTGTATTTTTAAACGAAACTAGGTAATTTTAACGGCTCTGTTTCAAACATGATCCAAAAAGATCTGAATGATCATTCTACTCCTTTAATGTTGCGCCACAAATATGCCGAGGCCACATTTCTTCGTTGAATTACAGTGCAAGCCGATGCGAGTCCATTACACGCGAAACACCGTGTATATTGCTGGTCGGAGAGATTATTTTGGATTTAGAGTTAAAGTGGCTTCGAGAGTATAAAGGGTTAATACTTGTAACAGCATTCTCGCTGCGTCCTTCGCCTCATGCGATACTAACAAGTGTTTACTGTATCAAACGGACTGCACGCAAACACGCGATAGATTTTTACGCGTGCGCTCTCGGCTGAAGACTAATTTCCGAGCAATTAATACGATCGGCAGATATCGTCTCTCGCGTGAATCTCCCGGCGATCAAAGATTCGAAATTACGCGTATCGTCAATAGAGAGAAAAAGAGAGGGAGAAAGAGAGAGAAAAGAGGTAAAAAGTCAGAGGGACGGAAATAAAGAGAGGAGGGAGAGCGAGGGAGGGAGGAAGATAGTGGAGAGCGGAGAGGGGGGTGAGGGAGAGGGAGAGAGAATCATAGGGACAGAGGGAAAAAGGGAGAGAGGGGCGAGAGGAGAGGAGGGGCGAGAGGGAGGGAGGGAGAGAGTAGAGAGGGAAGAGTGAGGGAGAAAGGGAGAGAGGGAGAAAGGAGAGAGGGAGAAAGGGAGAAAGAGAGAAAGGAGAGAGGGATAGAGGGGGAGAGGTAGAGAGGGAGAGCGGGGGTGAGGGAGAGAGGGCGAGCGGGGGTGAGGGAGAGAGGGCGAGCGGGGGTGAGGGAGAAAGGGGCGAGAGGGTGCGCAGAGGAGGGGGAGAAGGGAAATGGGGAGAGGAGCAGAGCGAAAAAGGGAGGAAAGGGGAGAGGGGACGGATGGAAAGGGTGGAAGAGAGGGGAGAAGAGTGAGATGGAGAATGACGATGGGGAGCGAGAGTGAGAGAGGGAGATACAAGCACCGCGACCCCCATAGGAATACCCTTTCACGCGCGACCATAATCGTTATAGCACATAATGGCATAACGCCCGTGTGTATCGTAAGAATCCCAACGGCTTTCACCGGTCCGCATGCCTATTACGTTGCGTGCCCCTCACCTACGTTTAAACGCACGAACAAGCGCGCCGTGGAGTCGCATTAACAGACACATTAACATTCGTGTCACGGCCAGTCGCTCTATCCGCGGGAATAATCCGAACCGCGGGCCATGCGTGAGTGCACGCACCGGTTTCGATGCATTGTCACGTCCTAGACGAGTGACGTACCCGCCGACAATGTTATCCTCGCTGCGATTCTACGCTTGTACATGGCGTCCAGGGCATTGTGCGCAACGTGTCGTCGAAAAGAATCTCCTCCTCCTAATCGATATCAAATTAACCCTTTGCTCACAGAGAGTTTTTTAAGATCTATTGCTACGAACTGGAATGCATTTATATATGAACTAGCTTTTTTGTATTACATTATATACATTATATAGTTAACAGAATACTTTGAACTTTATGTCACAGATCATATGCATAAAGGGTAGATGTCCCAATTTTTGCGTCCTCATTATATATAAAGTGATGATTTATATATATATATTTTTTATTAAGCTTACCTATCAACATGCAAAATTTGGGGGGAAGAATTACATTGTTTATGTGTTAAAATGTAGTAAATATTTTTTAATTGATTTTACAGTGGTTCTGGCCTCTAAAACGACACAGAACTATAATCAAGAATATCTATTTTTATTTAATTAAAAAGATGATTAAATAACTAATTTTTGTCACGCAAGAAAATATTTCTAAAGTCAAAAATGTCGGATAAATCGAAATATATTTTTAGTGTACTAAATGAAAATTAGATTATTTAATGACAGCTGACGCTTTTCACTTATCTTCAGAAATATAGATTTCTGTTACCTTACTTTATTATGTCATATCATATCCATACCATTTGTTACAACATTTCTCTTTCCATTTTTCTCTCTTTGTTTGCACTGTGTTAGATTGTTATTGTATTTTTGTATCGTATAACAGAGGGTTCATTCAGTTAAACGAATAAACGTTATCATTATCATTCTTAAAATAGAAAAATTTCATGTCTTATTGGATAAATATAATGTTAATTATCCCCGAAATCAAACCAAAAACAGAGCAATCGGTCACCCCACAGTAACCAGCTCCACTATTGCAAAAATTAACAGCAAAAATTAATTCTTTTCTGGTTACAGTGCTTTGCAATTAATGTTAACTGTACTATTTGAAATACTGCGTCAGCTTTGTGCAACAGGAAAAATAACTGTTCTTTAACAGGCGTACACTTATAGCGTGTTCTTGAAATAATTACTCGAAAATTTAACACGAAAATGAACATTTAAGACAATTTTATATTAAAAACTTTCGATATCTTACCCATTTTTGAATGCGTCAACGTGTAAGCTCTGAGAGGTTTAGCGAGTAGAAACGCTGGAACACCAGCCCGAACTAAAGCTCCTACTCTTCTATACACTCTGGCACTTCCGGTACCACTATTGTTTGAGACAACGGAGAACCAGCCTGTAACAAACAATTTTACAATAATTCGTACAAATTCATAAACAGTTAAACCTTAATTCATGTAAATATCAATGAATATTGAATATTAATCAACTTCGACTAATAAACTGCACATTAAATTAAAAATTGCACCTAGCTCCATTTTAATTTTCAACAATGGTATACTATTGTATTGGTAATACTTGAAAATTGATGGCAATTGGTTATCTCGTTAGCGCAATAAAAATATATTATTACGTAAAATTTTCTAGATATAATCTGCAACTTATGTATTTAGAATAAGTTTATCTCAAGTGTTATAAATTTTGTTTTGACTATGAACAAAAATGTAACAATAATCACAATGGGAAGTAGAATAGGTTATATGTATTACTCAATTTTTATGTATGAAACAGTCATTGGAATCTAGTATTAGTTTTAGCATAAAGTGAGCCGTAACGAAAGGTTTAATTCCTCTTATAATGACTCCTTAACCCACTTTGATATTTTGCTAAGCAAAACCTAAACTAGTTTCTTTCTTAACTCAATGTAGGTCTAGTCCAGATCTAGCTCACATAGACCTGACCCAAAACAATAGAATCGAGTCTGATGTTACGTGATCCGACTCGGAACAAAAAGTAATTCTTGTACAATCCGGACCTACACTACCATTCAGGAGTCACGGAACACTTCTGTTAGCAAGCCTGGAATCAATTTATTATCACAGATTTTCCAGTTAAGAAAGAACGAAGTTTTAACTTTCTTGACTCAAGAAAATGTAATATTTTAAGGAAACGGTTCAATAAAGTACCTATAATACAATCTAGCACATTTTATTGACGTTGATTACAACGTAGTTTAAAATTCCATAGATTCTGCAACAATTGCATTGGTCTTTTAAAGTCTTAATGTACGCATTTTTATCCTTATTAATTCATTTTTATACTTTTTGACATGAAAATGTAAATGAATAAAAAACTTCATGAATTTTATGATACATACAGCCAGGCGTTTCGAAATTTAAGAATTTTCGTTATGATTATTACTATCACTGTAATAAAAAATTATGTAATGTAATTATGTAATAAAATAATCATGATTCTGATTTACTTATATAACTTTTCTGTATATATTTAATTTTACTCATGAAGATACCTACTTCAGGATAATGACATGAATACGAAGTTCCTTTAATTTCTATCCAACATTTTCTTCATCGATGATACTTTTCGTTCGGAAACATTATTTACGAAAAAAGTGCGTTTGGTAGAGCACAATGCACTTAAAATTTCAGACAAAAGGCTGCTGACATAATTCTTGAGACTCAATAAAATTGTCATAAGAGGAAACGAATCCCTATTATTATTAGCGACAATACTGGTTATACAACTATAAATTATATAAACAACTTGAATTTTTGTTTAGATGATAGAAGGATTGGGATATTGTAGAGAATGGCCGAGATGTACAAACCGCGTTTCTTAAATTTTCGTTATAGGCTCAGATTAAAATATTAAAAAGAAAGGAGTTTATAATTTTTCTTGTCATTCCAACTAACAGCAAAATTATAAAAAAAGAATTTTGATCATTATTTATCAGGCTGGTCCTACCATCTAAAAAAAATATACAAATCATTTAGTCCAATCTTAAAAAGGTTATACCATTTTCCACAAATATTTGTCCCCATATTGTTACGGCGACTTGTCCAAATCAAGTCGCTGTAATGTGAAACTGCCCTGTTGTGAACAACTTCTTAAAGAATAATAGAAGATAGGGGTTGCCACGGAAGAGTGTTATCAACGGACAATCGAAGAGTGTTATCAACGGACAATCGAAGAGTGTTATCAACGGACAATCGAAGAGTCGAGATCGGACCGTCGAACGAGCAACATCCCACTTCTGAAAGATCTAAGATTTAATTGTATCGAGTTGTGTTATAGTTAATATTCTTTATTGTAAATAAAATGTCGCGACGCGAGAGAAATGGAGTAATTCGCAACAATATGTATACTATATATGTATATTTAAGTGGTCCAAGTACGGCATGATACTGACACAGCAATATGAACACGATGAGATTTGACCGGACCGAGATTAGACCGCGAACGACACGATAACGCGTGTTTCAGCCCTAAATACATATGCTGCAGCCACTTAAAAGCAGAAAAATCGGCGAAAATTGCGGCTGTAGACTGAGCTGGTAGCATCTCCCGAAAAGATACAGTTACCCGATCCGAGTAGAGCACGGTCATTTTCGCTTTCACGTGGAAGGACACGCAAGCTGTGGCATTTGTGTCAGGCCGAACGCAACGTCGCGTCGTCGTTCCACGTCTCGTTTCGTAAAGCGGCTCGCGGTTCGTTAACGTGTTCTCTCGGTTCATTCTGATACGAGGACGTGACTAACGTTACCGTTGCGCCGTGGAAACGGCGCTCCAGTTCCCGAAGAAAAACCGGCCTTTCATAAACTCGCGTTCACAACCAGCTCCGTCGTTAAAACCCGGCCCTTCGCCGGCCGGGAGAGTTATTGTCCTTTTTTTCTCCGTTCTTGCCGGTTAGACCGCGCGCGGTTTTTTCCCCTCCCTTCCTTATTACTTTTCTTTGCCGAGTCACAATGTCAATTCAACCCACTTTGCTAATACGACTGAGCGCCCGGGACGCGGGTTGCCTATGAAATGAGCTGCGACGTTTATGAGCTCGTTTAACGAGATCCTAAGGCTCGCTTTCATACGAGTAATTTAAAGGCGCCGCGTAACGCTCGCGGTGTTGCTCCTTACCACCCCGGGATGAGATTTCTTTGCATTCGATGGAACGCGAATACCGGCGTTCATGAGAATGTGCCGAGAATCCTGCGAACGAGACCGACGGACATTGTTATTTGAATTAAATTTGGGAGAAAACAACGCCTGGAATAATTTAATAGATCTCGACGACTGTTGCTTCTTTTTTGTTAATATCGAAGCGTTTTTTTTTGTAATTAGAAGATACATTTTCTCATATTGTGGTGCAGTGAAACAGCGCAGAATTTTGACTTTCGATTCTGACTTTCTTTTTGTTGGAGAAGTGTGTTCGAAAATTTGTTGACGAATTAATGCCATTAAATACAGTGTAAAATTATCTGCGACGAAGTCCACTGCCTCCAAAAATTATTGTGTGCACGATAAATTGTTTCGAGCAAAATCTAAATGCCATTTAGAGCAGGAACCATACTATTGGGTTGGCAACTAAGTAATTGCCGATTTGTGTGTGTGTTCAATGAAATATAAACAATTTTTTCTTACTTGGAATGAAGTTTAATCTGTAATGTATTTTCCATTTTGTTCGATGACCTTTTGCCATCTCTCTGACAACTTGAAAATTCCACCCTCGTAGAAAGTCTGATCTTTTTCGGCCAAAAGACTGAGTTAAGTGAGATTTTACAGCGTCGTCATCATTAAAAGTTTTACCACGAAGGGAGTTGTCCAAAGTCATTAGTTGATCTAAATAAGTGGTAATCCGATGCGCGAGATCAGGACTATATGGTGGGTGTAACATCAATTCCCAACCAATATCCATCAATTTTTGCCGAGTGGACAAAGACGTGTGCGGCCTAGCATTGTCCTGGTGGAAAATGACACCTTTACGATTGACCAATTCTGGTCGCTTTTCCTTGACCGATGCATTCAATTTGTCCAGTTGCTAACATTCACGGACAATAAAAAATAACATAATAATAATAATAATAATAATAATAATTTTATAATATAACATTTACGGATATCATAAAAATGAGAGTGAGGGACATCTATAACTGAAATCGGCAATTACTTAGTTGCCAACCCAATATTATAAGCAATGTGAAAGAAATCATCTTATAACAAGTAGTATTTTAATTCGAATCATTTGAAGGCCATTTAATACATCAGTCTGTAAAAATAGAATAATGAAGATCGATAGGTTTTATGTGGAACATTTTGAATAGATATATAATCGAAATAAAAATATAAATAGACCTAATAAAAAGTCTGCAAGCACAGGATGTATTAAATACATTTATTATGATAATTACGACATTTGATAAGAACCCAAGAGAATCTCTAATTATATCAGTTCATTTGCTAACGAATGAACGTTCTCGGAGATCCATGTGAATCAAACAATGACACGAAGCACAAATTAATAATATATCGACGACACAAAGAACATGATCATTCTGACAATTTATAGGCAAATGCGAATACACACGCATCTGCCCGACGTTGTCCCGACGCCAGTGACAATGGCGAGCCCGCGTATGTATAAATCGCTGAATCGATTTGCAAGCGTTTTACATCGTATTTCCGCCATCTTGAATTGATTTACAGCTATCACTAATACGCGAGTTTCAATGATTGTTCCATACTTTCCACGAAACGTCCTTTCTACGAACGTATTAACGTGGGTGTTTCATCGTCGATCCGGCGCGTCTGGTTTTATGAGAGATGCAGAATTTATCGCCGATTAACCTCGTCTGCGTGACTAGATTAAATTACAATCTCGTTTCCGAAGACAAAGAGGCGGCGAGCGCCGCCCCTGCAGCTAGTTAGAGTAAAAGCACTTATGCTAACGAGATTTTAAGAATTTTCTTTCGGCCCCCTTCGCGAGACGCAGCGAATCACGTGGGTACGGTACGATCGTTGAACTGTAACAAACTTGGGAAATTTTATTTGAATTGAGAATAAGAAGTCATTGTTTGAAATCATTCATTTCGAACAGTTATTTTTAATGCCGCGAATTGCAAGCGAAAATAATATCGATTCATTTGAAATAACAGCGATTTCAAAACAATTGTTTCGTCATTCTTTTATTTAAGAGAAACGGTCTCGCAAACTAAGGCTATTCGACGGATACATGGGTAGGAAGAAATTATTCAGAATGATGGCCTTGATAACGTATTTCAAGATCGTTGAGGTCGGTGAGGATCTCTCTTATTCTAAATAATTACCACAGTTTACTATAACTTGTTAACCGGCTATGATGAAATATTTTGTCGTAGAAATTTAAAAAAAAATGATATGTAGAGCGCATTACGTTTTAAGACGTTTTTACCTATTAATACTTAGCGTTACCATACAGTAACACTTGGAATTTGCACAGTTTAGTTTGGAACATCACTAGAACGTTTTTTATATGTAGTATACTAAAGGTGTCATCCCTTGAACAGTCATCATCTACTATAACAGGATGTCCTTCTTTGATGCCAAACTCATCTAGATTCATTGAAAAAAATTGAAACTGCCGATTGTATATATACCATCTTTTCGTTCAGTTGTGTTAGTTAAAACGTTCGTGAAAAGAATCGTGATTTTGGTGTCCCGATTGTAACGTTGATTTTTGTATGTCTCGCTACTTCAAGGAATATCATATTGTGAAATAATGATTTCAATTTGTTTAATTAATTCTTCGTACATTCGAAATATTTGATTTATAGATTATTGAAATATTTCACGAAATATTTTGTCAAAATAAATAGTCAACTAGTGAATATCGATTTTTATTATCACTTTAAACGTCGTAATTTCACTTCTCACTGCAACTCCTCATTGTGAAATGAATTCAACAAAAGCTAATTCCCCCGTCAACGGGTTAAGAAACTTTTAAATCAATTTGTTTCATGCGAAACTGTTTTCTCGAAAAGATCATCCGGTAAGAAATTTTTGTCTAGTTCCATCGCGAAAGCAAATAATCGTTCCAATGGTACGGAAGATGGAAGAGGGTTGCTATTCTTCAGAAAAAAATGCTCTTTATTATCGGATGATCGTTTATGAAACAGAAACGAGGAACAAAGTCGGTCGTGTAGAGCTCTCGTGGCGTAGGCGTAGGCGGGACACCTTTCGTTCGAAGCTCGGTAAAGTGACTAAACAAAAATCGTACATCAAAATTTAAGGAGTCACTGTAAAGGGGAGGCTTGAATCTTGAAATCTCTGTTAGGATTAATCGAGGAAACAATTTTCTAGATTATTTAGAGACGTTCCAATCCGCAACATTCTCCAGAAAGAGCGTGTCTCTAGTTTCCCACTTTACAATTACACTTTACAATTACATTATGCGAAAACATGTTATAGGAGAATGAACACTGCACAGCGTAAGCAGAAGCTTCAAACATTAAAATGAGTCCAAGATTTTTGTTGTACGACATGCTTTTACGATATTATAACAGTTGAAATATCGAGAATTTGTCAAAAAATCGGAAATACAGTGTACGAATACTTTTCATGCTAACCGCAATTTTAACAAACACAAGTCTGTTTCCTAATTCTTGAAAATCGTCTGTTCCTTTACAATCACGATAAGCCGTTCCAACTGCAGTTTCGTTGTACCTAATCATTGGGAAAATTCCGCTTTCGCACAGAGATCTGCAACGTAATCGTCGGTAAGCACGAGTCGTGAGCGTCTCGCATACTTTACACCGAGATCCGTTGTTCAAACACTATATCCAGATAAGAGGAGACCTCCGTACGATGATATGCATTAATGCATCGAAGTCTCTGCCTGTTCTATTACGGCTACCTGGTACAGTTCCGTCATTAATATTCGATTAACCTGCGCCCCGTGAGCGCCTCGAACAATGCAGTCAAGAGCACGTCCGTTGCCATATGTTTCGGCTGCCGGTCGAACGGAGAGTCATCTTCTCCATTCCTTTTTTCTCCCCCTCCACCCCCCATATTCAAACGATCTCCAATCACGAATTGGATGAATTATAAAAATAGGCACGGTTGTATGGAAATTGATGCCACGAGCCCCACGATTTCTTATCCTTGTGTTGGAAACCGGAGAAACTTCTTTATCTTCGCGCCGAAAACGTTGTACATTTCATTAGTGAAGATATTTGGACGTAGCGATTTATTTGGAAAGCGCTTGCCGATGTACCGATGAGATATTTATACCATTTTTCTCCTCCAAAACAGAACGAATTGCTGATGAACGCGTTAAGCGTCGAATATCAACCTCAAAAATACCCATATAATATCAAAGTTATTTAATTAATGCAATCGAAACCCGTTTGCATTCTAAACGTCGTAGTAACATTCAGTTTGTTGAATGTGCTACACTAAAAAATAAATTCAATTCAAGTCTAGAAAAATAAATTTAATTTCTTTTTTACACGATTTCATTAAATTTAATACGGATGAAAAAGTTATTCGATCTAAATTCGAAGGTGAATTATTTTCATTAACGGTAACTTTTTAGATGTATTTAAGATAGTACACACAATCTTCTTGTAAAAAAGTTCGATCTTGGTTTCTTGCGTGATATATATATTCAATGAAGAAATTGACCACACTTTCGAGAATATAATGTGACATTGAGTTTGTATGCGTGAAAACAATATAACCAATCCAAATATAATAAAAATATATTTCCACGTATGTACACGATGTCCTTTTTACGATTATATTATTGATACATTTACGATTTTCTCTGGAACATATTTATCGTGTGAGAACAGAAATTCTTGTATAAAGGGCGTCCTAAAATTATTGTACTTCCGGGAAATGAGAGATTCCTGAGGTCATTTGAAGTAACTTTTTCCTCAGCGAAATTGCAATCCGCGGTTTTGTTTACGAGTTAATAACGAAAAACAGTGACCAATGGGAGGCGAGATCAGCTGGCGCGAGACGGCCGAGCCAATGAGCGGAACTGGGCTTCGTCCGCTCATTGGCTCGGCCACCTAGCGATCTCGCTAGGGCCAGCTCCTAGCGCCAGCTGATCTCGCTTCTCATTGGTCAGTGTTTCTCGTGAATAACTCGTGAACGATGCCTCGGAGAAAATTTTTGTAAAGGAGAAAGTTGCTTCGAATGACCTCAGGAATCCCTCATTTCCCGGAAGTACCATAATTGAGAGACACCATAAAATGCGATATTTTAAAGTTCAATTTATTATTAAAATCAATATTCTATTCTATTCAATAAAAATGCGATATATAGATTCTCAATTCCAAACATATCGGTCCATTTCACGAAATTCTAGCGATATTTCGATCGTCGACGCATTCTGAAGAATAAAACGTCCAGCGTGCAAATACTTTTCGGAGCCACCGTATATTTTCATGGACACGATTGTATCGGTAACCTTTCGAGCGCAATGCTAACCAATTACGCCGGTCGCAGAATTACGCAAGGAGGAACGTTGGAGTCGTATGCTAATCGATGCGGGAAATGAAATGGGAGAAAAAAAGGAATTGGGGTATTGCGATACTAATTAGGCAAACATTGCCAAATACATACCGATCCAGACTATTCAGATCACTCTCATTATCTCGGAGGTCAGCGCAGACTGGAAGTAAGAATGAATTCCAGCCGGTAACTTTCACGCAGCGTAACGCGCGTTCTTCTCTCTCTCTCTCTCTCTCTCTCTCTCTCTCTCTCTCTTTCTCCTAATGCGTGTACGTACAACACCGTGCACTTACACGCGTACGCGCAGAAGCGCGCAATTGATGCTACCTCGGTAGCGTGTCAGTGTTAAAAGCAGGAAGTCGGATTAGAAATTGAAACTGAAACTCATAACCGGTTACTTTTCAATCGCGGCTTACTGAACGCGATTTCGAGACCATACGGAAGCGATAGATGACAGAATCGAGCGCTCGAATTGGATTTTAATCGGGCATCTTTGATCGCAATCTCGTAGCAATCTCGGGATTACGATTGACTATGCATATCGAGTGATCAAGTGAATAGAGAATTTATGGATCCGGGACGTTGACCTGAAATTTCATCGCGTCTATTCGTTTAATGATCTCTAATCAATTTTATTTATGCGGTTGGAACACGGCGATGGGATTCGATTATAGAAAGCAGTCGGTTGTTGTTATTTCATTGCGGATTTTAGAGATTTTTCATAGGCACGAACAGGTGATACAACCAGTCTACAGTATTTAACCCTTTACTCGTGTGCGACGAGTATAATTGTCGGAAAGGAGTAACTGATCTTTCTGTTACCATTACACTCGTCTTACTGTTTCGATTAGACATTTTGTGACAGCATTGGCATGCTTGTAAAACAATAAATAATTGACATGTATAAACAAAAAATTGTGCGCTACGTTGTAGAACATTTTATGCGGAATATTTACATGAAATTCGAAGTACAATCGATTTTGTGACGGCTAGGTTGAACAGTGTATTGGGTTGGCAACTAAGTAATTGCCGATTTCACTTATAGATGTCTCTCACTCCCATTTTTATGATATCCGTAAATGTTATATTATAAAATTATTATTATTATTATTATGTTATTTTTTATTAGCCGTGAATGTTAGCAACTGGACAAATTGAATGCAGCGGTCAAGGAAAAGCGACCAGAATTGGTCAATCGTAAAGGTGTCATTTTCCAGCAGGACAATGCTAGGCCGCACACGTCTTTGTCCACTCGGCAAAAATTGATGGATATTGCTTGGGAATTGATGTTACACCCACCACATAGCCCTAATCTCGCGCCATCGGATTACCACTTATTTCGATCCCTGGACAACTCCCTTCGTGGTAAAACTTTTAATGATGATGCCGCTGTGAAATCTCACTTAACTCAGTCTTTTGGCCGAAAAGGATCAGACTTTCTACGAGCGTGGAATTTTCAAGTTGTCAGAGAGATGGCAAAAGGTCATCGAACAAAATGGAAAATACATTACAGATTAAACTTCATTCCAAGTAAGAAAAAATTGTTTATTTCATTGAACAAATCGGCAATTACTTAGTTGCCAACCCAATAGTTTCGAGGAAAACGTAAAAGAAGTTTTATAGCAACTTTTCTCTGCGATGAAGATTTTTCAAATTTCACCTTCAATCTCTAAACGTTCAAATTTCGAGGTATCGCTTTGACATAAGATCCAGCACGTTCAAAATTTTAAGAGAATACAAAAGAATTCCTAATCTTTACTTATTTCTTGACGCCACAC
Source organism: Megalopta genalis (assembly GCF_051020955.1). Classification (NCBI taxonomy): domain Eukaryota; kingdom Metazoa; phylum Arthropoda; class Insecta; order Hymenoptera; family Halictidae; genus Megalopta; species Megalopta genalis. Next base: position 10,130,092 of record NC_135025.1, read on the forward strand.
GATAGCGTCTCTCCCTTAAAAGAGAAACCGCCTATAATTCGAAAACAAATTCGAATTGAACATATGTTCGCACGAACTTTCTTCATCGTTTTCATGTACAGAATCTATTCGTGTCCCACGTGCTACACGGGACACCCTGTACATCAGCTTGATATGGTTATTTTCGGAACGTTTTCAATCCCTAGTTCAATCAGCCGTCACGGAGTGCCGGCGTCCCATATCGAATCGAAAGTAAAAAGCACCGAACAACTCCTATCTTTCATTATTGCGAGGCTAATTTGACCCTATTTCCAGACAGGTTCAAATTGCCCGACGCGACGCGACGAAACGAGAGAAGTTTCACTCTCGATGCATCAGCCATGGACCGTATTCCCATCCACCTTGACACCTTCAATTTGTCTTGGAGCTGATCTTCCCCCCTCGCCTTCATTCGGCGAATCTCCGCGGACATGACGAGATATAAATGGAAAGTGTCAACGTGCCAACGCGGATGACCGGTCCCTGACCACTGTTCAACGTGCTTATGGTTACGTAAGGCAGCCTTCGGCCGACGGATACCGGTCCCCGTTCCAAAGATGCGAGAGCGCGAAACGCGGCGTCGGCAATTTCGAATGCAAATTCCATTCTCTCCTTTCTTCCATAACGAGGGATCCGCGATAAATAACGATCAACGTCGGCAAATTGCTACTCCCTGAAAAGTTCACCCTTACGTTTTTCCTTTATATCGCGCACGCTCGGGCCTGGTTGAGCCTGCTCGGGCCGCGCCGGGCCGGGCCGGGCCGGATCGAGCATGTTTGTTACGGGCAAGCGTGATCTTTCGGAATTAATGGTTTCGCAAATGGATCGCAAAAAGAGCCGGGCAATTTCTCGGTAGCCGGTGCCGCGAAAGTGTCAGGGAAACCTTGTCCAGCAACGTCTTTGTATTCTCTTTGTATTCTCGCGGGTATTTTTGGAGAACGAGTCTTAATATAGCACCGAGCCCGCGACATAACAGGTTTTCGCAATGTTTATCCGGTCTTTTTCATCTTTCTGATCCTACAGGCGACAATGGTACTGCGGCAACTGAACGTTTCTCGCTGTTATTATTGTATAGTTCGCGATGCTTAGGCTGATTTGGATTGTTATTTATGTCAGTGGTTTGTACGCATAATTGGGCCAAAACAGAATTAGGCATTATTCGGATTGTTTCGAATACACGGGGTGGGCCGGAATTCCTAGTACAACCGAGCAGGGGGGGGGGGGGATTCTACGTGAAGAAAATAAGAAAAAAATTTGTTATATTTTTTTACCCGAAGCTCCATTTTCGAGAAAATCAACTTTAGAGTTTGTTCATCTTTGTAAAGGATTTATAATCTCTCTAAAAGGTTTGGTTAAATGAACCAGTCATCGTCATTCAAGGATGTAATAAATAATTACGATCATATGCAAATTGAAAAAATCGCGAAGAAATACGAAGTTTTACGGCAGATATTTACATACTAATTGAAAAAGAAGCAATTAGATAGAAGCTTATTACCACAATGAATAGTCTCATTAAGCAAGAATGAATATTAGATACCTATTCAAGAATATGATAATTTTCATTTTACATAAAATCTTGTATGCATTTTCAGCATTGTTATATTCAATCTTGTATTATCTTCACTGAACCTTTGTGCATTCATGATATGTGCGAATCAAGGCCAAGCAAAACGCTTTTTTAAATGGTAAACAATATCTGGACTATTCTAAGTTTTACGTATAATTTAAAGCTACATTGTAAGTAAAAACTAAAATACTTCATTTGTTCAAATCTATCTAAAGGATCAGTCATGAAAAAAGTGTTCCAATATCTTTTCAGATCACAATTAGCCGCCTTTTATTCAAGTTTGCAATTTAATACGAATTCGTATACTTAGTATAAAATAATGTAAACATTACAAATAATTAAAATTGTGAATTTTATTATCAAATAATAAATTATAGCAAATAAGGTAGCAAATAATATAGACAATAAATTATAGCAAATAAGGTAGCAGATAATATAGACGATAAATTATAGCAAATAAGGTAGCAGATAATATAGACAATAAATTATAGCAAATAAGGTAACAGATAATATAGACAATAAATTATAGCAAATAAGGTAGCAGATAATATAGACAATAAATTATAGCAAATAAGGTAGCAGATAATATAGACAATAAATTATAGCAAATAAGTAAATGAGATTTGTAAAAGAGTTAATCTTATTTGCAAAAGAGTTATTTTGATTACAAGAGAGATGAATATGATCTACAAACGGATTAATTTGAAGTGAAAAGCTTTTCACTTTTGAGATATTGTCTCTTGAAGTTCTGATCATTAATTACTCGCGTTAGTAGTGTTTCTTTGCTTTTTGATGTCCTTCAGCCTATCTCATTTGCTTTTATGCTTTTATGCTTCAATACTTTCATCAAGGTTTACAGACAAACTAACGTGTCCAGAAGAAGTATCTTAAAAATTGCGTTGGCAAAAATCAACAAATAAAATGATAAATGAGCCTAAGCATGCTAATGAGTTATATGTTTGTTAAGTAGGTTCGTCGTTCGAATGCTAATGCATAGACTTAAATTTTTCGGAATTATGACATTCAGCGCTTTGCGTTAGAGCCACGGAATTATCGACGATTCGTCGAGAATCGTAAAAGACTTTCTGGAGCCGGCGCAGCTCTGACGCAAGCGTCCGGATTACAAAACAGGTTAGCTGAGTTTCGAAAATGAGCATCCGCGCGGACACCCACGGCTGAGCGATGCTAATAAGCAGGCGAATCATAAACGTCGATCAGCCACCGAATAAACACGCATTAAAACGCGTCGACCGTGTCTCTTCCTAGTCATCCATCGGCTTCCTGGTCCCACAGTTATTGTGGAAAAAAGAATCCACCTTTCACGCGGCGACGTTACGCCTGTTACGCGACGGCGATACTCATTCCAGCCGAGGAGTTTGGGAATGAGGGGAACGTCTTTACAATACCGTTCGAAACCCCGCATTCCCTGGAAAGTGTAGTCGCGGAAGTTTCCATCGCAGTGTAATGCATTTATCCGTGGTAATATGGAGGATTATGCACGAGCCTGAGAACGAGCTGCCAAGGAAGTATCCTTTATGAAGAGACAACACCCGGAAAGTTCTTGTTACATCGGCCACTCGCGGTACGATCGTTTCTTTAATATGTAATTGAAATATATGGACCGCCGGAATTTATGTGCGTTTTCAGTACAGAGGTACCGAACTTTCTCTATCTCCCGGAATACTCGGATCCGTTCCGGTTAGAATCGCCGTTTAACTCTCGGTATACAGTGCCGGATTTATCCTGGCTCAACCGAAAGTAACAGAATTTACAGAAGTTACAGCGGGTAACGTTGACATTCGGTATCTCTTAACACTTTATCGTCCGGTCGTGGTTGAGGCTGCCACTCAGTAAGGACTGGCTTAGTCGCGCGCGCATTTGCTCCCAGTACCGGCTAAATTTTCGCTATTCATTGTGTTGTGCTTATTCCTTTAAAAATAATAATAAATAATAATATAATTATTATAATTATAATTCATAAGGATATGGGGAGGTCAGCATACAGGAGGTCAGCTACTAACAAAACAGTAAAGAAGCGAAAACCGTCGATAGCTAAAAGTCGATTAATAGGCTATCGGTCGATAAGCATTGGCAATCGAAAAGCCGATTAATAGGCTAGCGATCGATAAACATTGGCAATCGAAAAGCCGATAAATAGGCTAGCGGTCGATAAAGTGTTAAAACGGGGCTCGGAACGCTTCGGAACGCAACATATCTGCTGCCAAGGCCACGCCTCCTCACCACCGCCGCAGCGTCTCCCTCCCCGCGTTGTCGCGAGCGGTCGAAGCTCAGTTTCGCTCATTGGCTCGGTTGCCTCGCGCTTACCGAGCTCACCTTTCATTGGTCAGTGTTTTTCGTTAATAACTCGTAAATAGAGTAGCGAATTGCATTCGCGCTCAGGAAAAAGTTACTTCAAATGACAGTAACATAATTTTGAGACACCTTGTATACGTTTGTATTTGTAATGTATTTGTATATTTGTATATATTTATTGTTTGCCTACATTTATTGAATGCTTGACTGTTGGTGACAAGAAAATAGAATTTTATTCTGAGTTAAAAGGATAAAATAATATTCTTAAAATAATATTCTTCATAATAATATATATTATATATATTATTATATATAATAAATTTAAAATAATATTCACACTTGACAAGTTAGTTTTAGTATTTCTAGGAAGGTGGAAATAACATAACAATGTTGTTAAATTCTTCTGGTGTCTTTACTGTCCTGAATTTCTCTTATTAATTGCTGTCACAAATGCTAATGCTGATATGTTTATTATTATAAATTCTTTTAGTCTGTCTACTGTGTTAGGTTGCATCTATTAATTTTCATCATACATGCGTAAAATCCACAGTTTAAGAATATTTCCAAACGTCTAGTAACATAAATTTATCTTATTTTTGTCAATAACAATAGCACCGTTGTCCATCAATAAATCACCAAGCGATAAAATCAGATAATATCTTTTAAGATTGTTATGATTTTTTGTGATACAATACAGTAGACTTCCAGTTAGTACATAATGTGTAGAAATACAATGACGTAGGACTGTTACTATTGCGAGGGTTGGATAAAGAAAATGGCGTGGTCACAGGACAGTGAATTAAACAGGATAGTTTCACTTATTGTTCGAACAGATTAGCTTGTGAATGGATTTCTTACTTTCCATGTGAAATTATGTTAGAACGTGACTTGTGTTCGTACTGATCTTCGAGTTTTCAATAAACAAAATGTGTATGCGTTTGCTAAATCCAAAATCATTTTGCATTCTGCAACGTTTTTTATTTAATTTAACTTATATATATATATATATATATATATATATATATATATTGAAGTTACTAATATATATATAATATTATACTAATATTATATATACTTTATAACTAATATAACTAATATATATATATTAGTTAGTTAATTATTAAGTTACTAATATATAGTTAGTTAGTTATTAAGTTACTAATATATATATATATAATATTATACTAATATTATATATACTTTATAACTAATATAACTAATATATATATATTAGTTAAATTCTATTTTACGTTTTTTATTTAATTTAACTAATATATATATATATATATATATATATATATATATATATATATATATATATATATATATATATATTAGTTAAATTAAATAAAAAACGTTGCAGAATGCAAAATGATTTTCTGTAAATGCAAATGAAGTTATAGAAATAGATTAAACAAAAAACATATTATATATATATATATTATATATTATATAAAATTCATTATGAAACAAAAATAGATTTAATTTTCCTATGAATTTACTTATAAATTCTATACTTTTATATAATTTTATATAGATTCGCATTAAAATTTTATTGTAAATTTGTATAATCTGAATCAATTTCTATAAAAACTCACATTCCATTACGCTTACCGCATATTGTAACCACAGCACATTTAATTTTACAAAATTGTACCATTTTGCCGCATGCAACATTATTTTCTGCAGCGAACATTCTTGAAAGAATACAATGCATGAAAACGAAACTTGTCGAACATAGAATATATAGCAAACGTGTTAAACTCAGTGTTCCACTTTCCAAAGTAGAAACTTCAAACTAGATACTTCCTGTTATGCACCAACCGGCGAACAATAAAATATTGAAACAGCCGATTCTACGACAATAAAACTCGTGTTTTATGAGACGATATCGGTCAACGGAATGGAATTACTTTAATCAATTCACGAAAATCCTTTTCTTCTTAATACGGTGCGCGCTGTCATAATTGTTGACATTTACGTTGGTTTTACAGTCTGCTTTCTAATGCTTGTTATATACCGGCAACATAAGGCCGTGCTCGTTTTAGAAATTTATTACGTAGCCCGCAGTTATGTAAACAATTGTAGCGTGCACTCGTTGGGAAATTGCGGATCGAAAATGCAACGATTATGATTGAAAAGAAGCTATTAATTGAAAGGTTCCGCGATTATTTATCAAGATCGCAGAAATTTAAATGCCGACTTCAGTGGATTCGATTGTAGATAACTTCTGTTACTATTTTCTAAGGATCCGTCGGCACAGCACGCTTACAACGAACACTGGTTTATTAAACAATTTGTAATAACCGTTGAATGTTTACGTGTCCATGGAAGTCAATTACCGTGATTGTAAAACTGATTATGTAATCGAAAATTGGTGCATTAATCGATGCCAAGTACACAGTTTATGTTTCGTCACAATTATTAGAATAGCACAGAATGTTTGAAATAATTTTTGGGTACAGCAAATTCTCCCTAATTTTCCATCAGCTTGTAAATAAAAATGGACAATTTGGGAAGAGGAGACACGATTATTCGCGGTTCATTTTTATAGTTGCCGATTGTTCATTTTTGTTTCTAAGTTGTAGGAAAATTGGAGAGAATTTACTGTACTCCTATCGTTTAGAATCGACGCCATTTTGACTGCAGAACACACGAATTTCATTCGATTCGGAGTATTTTACGTCTTTGAAAAAGCAAATTTGTTCGTATTTTCTCATATTGCAACTTTTACAGCTTTCAGTAATTTATTAAATACAAATATGAATAATACGAAAATTGTTCCAAATTATGCGACTGAAATTTTTAATGGTCTTATTTGAAATGCAATATTATACGATTAACCTTTGGACTGCGGTTACCGGGTCATTTTGACCCAATTTATTTAAGTGATCACCTAATTAGTCAAGTTGCGGTAGTTAGATTTACATTAGGAACAAAGCAAAGGCTAATGTGTCTACACGAACTATCTACAAAAATATGTTTGAAAAAGCTGACAAATAAATCTGAGAATAGTTGTGAATATGATGCGTCGTCCGAGGGTTAAATCTTGTTTTCTACCTAAGGGTGTTAAAAAGCACTCGATCCAGTATTTCATCGATCAAAAACAGGATTTCCACGATCATAAGATATCATAGCTACCAGAAAAATATCAGAAAATTGTAAAACATTGCATCACTGAACGCTATTTATTTTAAGCGTCCGAACATTAAAAAATGCTGTTTCATTTCTTCGCGAAAGAACGAAATCACTTTGCAAACATTTCTCTCGTTGGTTCGAAATAATTCGATATGGAAACTAGAATATTCGAGCTGGCGAGTTTTTCTCGTGATCCCGCGAAAAATGTGCGAAGTAAAATGTGGCTTGGGTACATAAACTGCTCGGCGTTCTCCGTACGCAAAACAGATTGAACTATTTATATTGTCTTGCCCCATTGTGCGGTTGGCAATCGGTGCGTGGGCGTTTCGAGATACTCTGCTCGACGACAGCTGTTCGGCCGGAAAAGTATCGCGCTCCTCGAGGTAACCGACTTCTTGTTTCTGGTCCGCGAACCATGACGGCGGAACAGTTTTCTTGGATTGCAGCCGCGATAAGGCAACGCACTTTTGTTGCGGCTTCTGACTGCGGATTTGGAACGGATTACCGAGTTCGAGGGAAATTATTATTCCGCCGCGCGCCGGGACACGTAACAAGCACCGTTTCAACCAACGTTCATTAGAACGCGAGCGATCCGGCTAACTAATTTCTTGCTTGCAACTTTCCGATTCACACCAATTCACTACGAAAGATTCACAAGCTGTTAGACAATGATTGCACGGTTGCGTAGCAACTCGTCTTTGCCTGCAAGGGATCAGCTGTAACATGTAACGGAATTTTCAATGTTCTCCGCGTAATACGATAACTAGATCGTTGCGCGGAATTTTAAGCTAGTTTACATTGATTGCAAAACAAGAAAAACAAACAGCTAGTAATAATTAGTTATTTTATATTAACCCGAGAAAGATAACCTACGTCGCAGAGGCGCCTGCGAAGACTGTTGATTTTTGTTAATTTTTCATAGAGGTCTAGTGATTTAAGTTTAAAATTACTTAAAATATAAAAAAATATAATATAAATGCATTTTATTTTTACAATAATGCCAAACCTTTAAAATGACTAGATTAACTTAAATAAATATCCATTGTTAGTATAAAATTGACGCCTTAGAAAAGCATGCGCCTCTGAAGCGTATGGTTATCTTTTACGTACGTTGTCATATGGTTATCTTTCTAGGGTTAATAGTTCAAGATACAGGATCTAAGATAGAGGTGCTAAGTGATACCATAACTAAATTATGTCTGAAACACGTATTACTATTTTTATAGAACAGTCGACAAGAAAGAGACTTCTTTGATATTTTTCATTTCTATGTTTCTTATAATCGTTTAACATGCTTTATAAATTTCTGGCAAATTAACTAAGAATATTTGAAATTAAAGAAAATATATAGTGTTGTAAATCTTTCATTTAAAACATTAGAAGAATTTGAAGAATGTTTTTTTTATTATGTGCAACTTATCAAAATGACCAAAGAAGATAACACGTTTTTACCAAGCTTATGTTTCTTACAATTAATTTATGCAATTTCCGGGCGAATTTTTTATACTCTTGTATTATATAATTAAAAATGTAAAAAAAGTACCGTAAGATAATAGTAATAAAAATGGTAATAATAATAATGATAGTAATAACAACGAAATTTTAGTTGAAAATGTTTGCATATATGAGCTCATGGGTCCGTTTGAACCCAATCCTAGGGCTTCGCGTGAATGCCCAACCGCCGTTACTGCGCAGCGTTAATAAATGTAGAATATTTTGCTACTATGATGTTACCATAAGTGTGTAAGTGCCATACATTAGAGTTACTTGTACATTCACTTCGCGCTAGGTTGTTAAGAAAATTTGAACGAAAAACATTACTCTGGTTTACATTTGTCACTTCGTAACTGTACGGGATCATTCAGTAGAATGATTTCTATTTCTCCTAAGCGGTTTCACGTTCGCCGTTCCGATTCGTTTCTAATTAAAAGGGAATTAATCAACCTGAAGGCTGGTAGTTTGGCCGCGCGTTCGTTTCTGCGCAATCTTCTCGTAATCGAGAATTCCGTTCACTCGTATGTCTCTGCGTTGGTTTCCGTCATTTTAAGCTCTCGCTTGAATAGCTCCACGTCATAATTACGGACTGAAATAGTTGGCTCGTTTTTCAAGCATAACACACTGGTTCAGAACGGTTATGCACACGGAAGACACCGTTCAACGTGAAACGAGTTCCTATTAGCGATGGGTATAACACTGACGTGATAGTTCCACGGAAAACAATTCCAACCGAATTTATAGTCTCCGAGTTATGATTGCTGTAAAAAGTTACATACACATATATACGTACAATATTACATTCCATTTTGTATATCTACTTATTGTCTTAGACGAGATACTTGTCGATCTTCGAACGTAAACAATTTCGAAAAACTAAAGTTTGTTTGTACTCTAACAAATTTCACGAATGTCTGTTGTTGAAATGAGATTTTTAAAAATTTAATTTAAAGATTTTTAGATTTTTTTGAAATTTTTAAATGAGAAAGCTGAAATTTAATAATTTAATAATTTAATTTTTAATAATTTAAATTTAATAATTTTGTCATAATAAATATTTATCTGAAAAGTTCAATAAATTTTGTTTGCAATTCGTTTAAGAGTAATTTCGCACTGCGAAGCTTTCCTCTTACAACGACTCCGATCACATTTTGCATCAAAAGTGTAATATTGATATTAGAATAATCAAAGATATCTTTCTATGACTCAAGTAACTATATAATTATGTTACTGTTGTGATAACTACGTATGCTTAACGTTTTCAGAACAAAGAATTAATTTACGTCTTGTTACTTAATAAAGTAAAGAATGAAAATATATTCGTTAACAATTTTATAAAGTTTACAGAATTTGACAAAGCCTATTTGAAAAATCGAAGTATTACGAAACACGAACGACTCATTTATGTAAGCATTATGTGGGCGCATACTATTACCACACATTGAAATCACTGGAGCGCCCGGTGATTTCAACGCAGGGTAAGAAAGTTATTCTAGCAGTAGCGTGCTATTATACATACATACACTAACGATGGGAGTTAGTTTTGCGTACATTTTAATGGTTTAATGCATTTATGATTTTAATTTAACCATTACTTTCTTCTTTTCAGTATTGCGTAAAATTTGTAAATCAAATTATATTTTGAAACATTTTTCTTACACATTTATTATAGCTATATAATCACTATTAATTTTTAAACGAAAGTAAATATGTTATTGTTTTCAAAATATATATTTATAACTTAGGTCATCTCTCTTACCAACAATACACCTTCGTTTTTTGAAACAACTTTTCAGATAAACATTTATTGTGACAAAATTATTAAATTTTCAGTTTTCTTATTTAAAAATTTCAGAAAAATCTAAAAATCTTTAAATTAAATTTTTAAAAATCTCATTTCAACAATTATATTCTTAATTATTACTACAGACATATTAAGCTTGAACTATTATGAAGTATTAGTTGTAACAGTTGTAACATTCAGTATGATAGACTGTCCAAGAACTTAAATTGATTAACAACAATAATATAATATTAATATATTATTATATATATATATTATATATAATAATAATAATAATATATTAAATTGATTAACAACAATATATAATTGCATCCGATAATATTATATTACATTTCATTTGACAAAATGTAATATTACAAAACAAACTGGTTGTTGCTTCTACAACTTGGTGAATTATTCTTAACAACATTTATGCAGAACAAGCGGAGTAGATGTTTCTAAAGGAACGATCGATTTAAATCCCATGCGCAATCTGCGGCACGGTCGTTCACACCTGGCCATTTAACAACAGAATTCATGACACGGTACGTGATAATTTGCAAATGAATCGATCCGATCATTTTTCACGTATCCGTTAGTCATGCTCCGATTCACTGAAAAGGAACATCAACGACGACAAGCTATAGAACACTCTCAACACCTGTAATCTGCCAAAATTTCAATGTCTGACATCCTCTTTCAATTTCAGAACTGTCAGCGTCACCGTTTCATTGATTAATTATAGGTGTGGCTCGGCTTGTGAACACATCCCGATGTCCTTGCACTGTGTTCAAAAAGGAAATCAGATTTGTAAGCTACAATTTTAATCACTGCGTATAGTATACAATCAACATACCTGATTAATATTCTTGTGTTCACTGTAATTGGACGAAATAGTTACCAATTCTATCTGAGACATTTCAATAAATGTGCGACATTGATTTGTACCTTTTATTTAGTTATAAACTTTCCTCGGTAATAAAGTTACACAAATGTATAATATAAATTTTAGAATATTAATTCAATAATAAAATAATAAATTCAGCTAATCTATAATAAAATTTAAACATGAATTTATCAAATTACTGATCAGTCGATTCAGTCGATATTTATACTTTTGTGTGTACATTTGAAGAATTCTTTTCTGTTCGCTTTACATTGCCTCCAACGTGCATAAATAAAATTGCTAGTTAACAATGTTTCAACGGTTAACGATTGAACATCGTTATTGACAAAAAGATTATCCAAACTTTTGACTTTGGTACGTTCTAGTGAACTAAACGTTAAAATAAATATAACAATTATTTAATAATAAATATAACAATATAAAAATAATAAATATAACAATATAAAAATAATAAATATAATTTAAATTTAATAATAAATATAATTTAAATTTAATAATAAATATAACAATATATAACAATAATAAATAAATATAACAAATATTCCATTAAAAATAATTAATAGAAGTTTGAATCGCATGACAAGTTTAATCTCAACGTCGTCGTTAAATAATAAATTAAAAAAAAAATTCATACCAGTGTTATCAAGCAGATAATCACCGATCTAGAAATAAAATTCTGTGCACGGTAATAATTTGACCACGATAAAAATACCAAAAACAATAAAGTCTGCAGGATTTACGACGAACCGATTCGATAGGAGCGATATGCATCTCGATTTTTCGCGGAGCACGGCAATAAAAAACCGGCGACAAAGCGGTCGGACGAGGAGATGTTGCAACTCATAGGCGGCGACTTCGTAACACGGACGCGTCGAAGCGCCGGTGATTCGGATCGATCATTAATCAAGCTCACGATCGGCTTGTTCTAATAAACATCGAATTATATATCACGAGCGTAGGTAGTATCTCGACTTTCTATCTGCGCGATCGGTGAGCTCGGGGCCCCTTTCGTGCTATACTCACGATCCTCGTAAATCGGATCGTAAACCGTAAAAAGTAGGCTGGGACGAAAAATTAAATCGATCCTCGCCCATAGCCCCGGGGTTAGGATCGTTCGCTTATGCAACCGACCGCGCCGCCATACTTTCGCGAACCGACGACCGGCCCGCGTGGATTTCAGCTTAAATGCTTTCTCTCCTTTCCTACCTCGGGATTACGACCTTGTCCCAGCTCTCTTGTCGAGCCACTCTCGATTTCTTCCGGACTGGCCAGACACAACGGTGTCTAGTGACTAATCTGATGCGTTTTTCGCTATCTCTATCCCCCCCCCCCTGCCATTCTCTTTCAACCTTTTCTTGCGACGACTGGGTCGACGACGTCTTCGAGGCAAGTCGGGGTGATCGCTGGACTTTGCGGATTGTTAACAACAGAATTTTCTGATGACGATATTTTCATAAATAAAGTATACTTTTGTTTAATCGTGAACCTAGCTGTGGTGGAAAGTAATTATTTTAAACAATTGTTTTGTGTTATAATTGTGAAGTTTTTAACAATTCAATGTTCTCATCTCAACATTCGTCGCAAGTGCTTGATATTAGTAGTTTTTATAGATTCAAGTTGCATAATTTTGTTGAGTCTATAGAATCTGTTTTCACGGTGTTCTTTTCTGATAAATATGTAAATCCTACATGCATTGACTTACGTATATTGTTATTTACTACGTATATTGTTGTTTGTAATCGTTGACGTCGATAGTATCGTAATTCTGCCTATTTCACGATGTTCTAAGAAACAAATATATTTTTATTTCATCGTGGAATTAGTTATGGAAGAAAATAATTTTGACTAGTGCTTTGAAACATCAATTTGAGTTATGAGTTTAGATTCTTTTTTTTTAATTTAATCTTATCGAAAGTAGATATATTTTGATTGCCATTTTTAAATTACTTAATTGGTATTAAGTGTAAATAAAATTGTTACTGTTTAATTTCACGCCACAAATACTGCACAAACCATGACTGAAAACCATATACTAGGTTAAATCCGCCGATTTTTTGTCATAATGGTATCAATACACAAAGGTGTATTGGTATATATTGGTACAAAGTTAGTGTAAGTTATTAATAATAATCGTCAATACTCTAATAATTGAGTTCTCGTGCTTATTTCTCTATGAAAATTTCATAAAGCGCTAAAATTGAAATTAAATTATATGTTTACTTAGTTGTAAATTGTAAAATCCACCTAGAACGTAGATGCTGTAATGTAAATTGCGGACTTTATGCATTTAATACAAAAATAAATGATTGACATTTGCAAACAGCAAAATTAATAGTTTAAAGTAAACAAAAATGATATAAGAAAATTACCGAAGAGAGGATAAAATCACAATCGGGCTTTTGTTCGGCATAATCTTTACAAACATATTTTTCATATTTTCATCTTGTAACCAAATTTTGTAGTTTTAAAAAATTCATTTTCACGCTAATCTATATTATATTTTCCTAATGTTATTAGGAATCGTAAAACGTAAGGATATCCCACAAGTAATTGGTGTCATACAACTCAACTTTCAATTTTAATTTGTTTCACCGGTTTTTTACGAGTATACTCGTCATAACACAAAATATTGCCATTTCTTCATGATAAGTATCCACGGCAAAAACTGGTTAAGAAGAATACATATGTGCTTTGATATTCTTCATTAAATTACAAATATTACAAAAGTGTTCTATTAAAACAACATATGAAGAAAATTAAACATACGCCATAGAATTATTACAATAACTGAAACTTTGTAAATTTTTCAAGAAGATTGCAACAGCCAACTGGTGAAATAAATAAAGTACTTCAATTTGATGAAATTTTTAAGGTTGTTCGCGTGGCAATCAGAGTCTTCATATATTATAATATAATTCTTCAATTTGCTCAGAAGTGCAAATATGAAAAGAAGCGCAAAATACATGTATTTTCGAGACGAGAAACTGGCATCCGTTCGAACGATCGTAGAGCATTCTTTCCCTAAGAATGCAAAACCGTTGGCAATTTCCCCGAGTGGCAGCATTCTCCAGCCTTGAAATCGTAACCCCAACTATTCTCACAAGTCAGCGTTGCTCTGTTGGCCGGTGATCGCAAGGTTATACCAGTAACCAGGAGAATACGCCACGATCCTTTCGAGCAAACCGGTCACGAGGACCCGCGAGTTGCACCGTGTTGCAACGTCAGAAGGGTGCACGCGGCTGCACATTCCTTCGAAAGGGAACAAAGTGCGCCGGTTAGGCACTAACAATACCCGCGGACATGCCAGACGTTTTATTAGTCGCGGCGGGTATCGGTAACGATTGGCTGCAGATGCGCCATGCTCGCCGGTTTCACCGGAAGCAATTGTTCAGGCAATTGCAATGGCATGAAATACATGGTTCATCGGTTCCGAGATCGTCTCTTCCGAAGAAATTCGATTTACCAACGATCCACGGTACGCCAGCTCTTTTTAACCTTCTCGTTGTTAGGTTGACGCGATTCAGCGGCTTTGTGAAACACAGGGTGAACATAACATCGTGATATATTTTGGTTAACTACGTTATTTATCCGTTTTGAATAATTCGTGATAATTTTGGAATTCGTTCTCTTCGAGACAAGGAAATGGCACACTTAACGATATTTTTTTTATCGTTCTTTATTTATTCAAAGTAATTTTATAGTTCGTTTCGGTCTAGGCTACAAGACGATGCATTTAATAAAATTATTTATTGTTCTTCATTTATTCAAAGTAATGTTTGCATTCGTTCTTCTCCAGACTATAAAACACACTTAATTATATATATAAATATATATATTTATATATTATTATATTATATTATATTATATTATATTATATTATATTATATTTATATTATATATTATATATTATTATAATATATATATATATATATATATATATATATATATATATATTATTAAGTGTGTTTTATAGTCTGGAGAAGAACGAATGCAAAAATTACCTTGAATAAATAAAGAACAATAAATAAATTAATTAATAATATATATAATAACATATAATAATTATATATTAATAATATATATATTTATATATATTATTATTAATTAATAAGATTATTTATTGTTTCTCATTTAATCAGACTAATTTTGGAACTCATTCCGCTCTAGACTATAAAATGATACACTTAATGAAATTTTTCTCTTTAATGATGATTTTCCATCAATTATACGAAGTAATTTTGGAATTCATTCCTTCTCCAAGCTACAAAATGACACATTCAAAAATATTTTTAATTGCTGATCATTTATTCAAGGGAATATTAGTATTCATTACGCTATAGACAACAAGATGACACACTTAACTATATTATTTATTGTTCATCGTTTATACAAATTAAGTTTGGAAGTCCATTCTTTACCAGACTAGAAAATGATATATGACCTTGAGTACAACAATGGATTACTTTTGGTTCAGGTGTATACTAAAGTTTCTACCAAATAATATAAAGGAAAGAATTGCACATGCTTGCAATACCATTTCGTTAGCGATGATTGACCTTGCAAGCGAAACTTTTAAATCAATGGACAACATTTTGAACACTTATCGTAAAATAAATAAATTGATTACTTATAGAAATGAAACATTTTGCAATTTGTTTGGTCGCCTTGAACTAACGAAATTATTTTACTCAAGGTCATTTAAAGGTCATAGTGTCGTAGGTCATTAAATTCGTCTTGATATCAAGACGTTACAATGCTGTATTATAAACAATAGATGTTAATATGCAAGAAATGACGATGACCTGCAAAACTTGGAAAAATGACCTTAAAAGTAAAATCCATCAATTCTAAACAAATTTATTACGACATATTTTTTCATATAATCACAATTAACGAAGATATTTGAATCTGCAGAATAAAAGAAATATCCTGTATAAAAAGTAAATCTTAAATTTCATTGAAAGCACTATACAATAGCATTTATGAAAATAATTATACACCTACCATTTTTAAGACACTTGCAATATAATCGTACATTTTCAAGAACTTCTCGCAACGGAATTTTACAAGTATGTTTAACCACGACGCTTGATTAATCTAGTCGCCAACGAAAAAAACGAAACAACGAAATATGCGAGTTAATACGCAACAAAGTGCCGATGCGACACTTGCGACATCTGCAACGAAAATAAACCGATAGTCTCACATTAGAACAACTCCTCATATCAGACAACTTTTCCCTAATTGTCCCGCGAGGAACGCTGCAAGTTGGAAAAAAAAAACTATCTCGGACTCAAAGTTAAAATAACCTCGAGTTTAAAGGGTTAAGTTAATTAGGATCTACTGGCGTAGCAGACAGAGAGCAAATAAGGGTTACGGAGATGAGGCACAATAAGGAAGCCGCGCGTGCAAATAAATGCGGCTTCGAATGAAAACCTAATAATTAATTAATTCCATAAGCGTATCGCCGGCAGAAAACGAAGTTCGGTTTAACACCTTGAGAAACGAACAGGAGTTCACGAAGATTTCTGTCGATTACAGGCGTACGAGAGCAAACTCTAGTTGAATTACTCGGAGCGCTGGCCAATGCAGGCTCGAGGATTTCTACGCGAAACGACGGACCTAAATAGGCGATATCTGAGCATATTTAATTGCGGGTTGTTCTTAATGAGTCGCCGGTAGGAGCACAGCGTATCACTCGACGCGTTGACGGCTCAGAGCTGTGCAGAGCGGTGCAGAGCAATGCAGAGCAATGCAGAGCAATGCAGAGCGGTGCAGAGCGGTGCAGAGTGGCACGGCATGGCGCGGCGCGGCGATGGAACGCGTTCCTGATCAGCAGGTAGCGGGTAATCCTAGCATCCGCTTCTCTAAAAAGACGATCAACCCGCAGGAGCAGGGATTGCAAGAGAATCAAAAAGCCACGTAACGAACAACACAACCTGTAATTAACGCGCACGGGGCCAGGAAGACTTGCCAGGCCTCCCATTATCGTTCAGCAACTAGCTAGACCGCTATTACTTCCTCTACCATCGCCTCTGTTTCCTTTACCGCGGGTCAAGGTCTTTCAGCACACGCTACTATCGATGCAACGAGTATAAAGACCCGCGTAGACCCAGGAAGCTGATCGATGACGCGATACTGCAAGTCACGATCGCGTGAAGAAGTCTGATGCCATGCGTCGTTCTTACTGTTACGTTCGAGTATGCTGTCGTTGCCTTTTTGATTCGCCTTACTCGATCGAAAGGGTCTTCTCGCGTATATATTGCCAGCCCGCTACCGTGCCAGTGTATAATTTCATCGTTCGCGAATCGATGATAGTTACGCCGCCGTAGAAAAATATCCGACACCGCTTATATGGAGGAATCTTCGAGAGTATCCTTCGAATGAGTTTCGAATAATGGGACTTCCAGGGAGTTTTTCAATCATATAGGCGAGCGCCTAACTGAATAATAATAGTCTAGAATTAGCTAGTCAAGCTCCGACGTCCGTTCTTGTCTATTATTTTCCTTGGACTTTTCCGATGTGTTTACTACGAGGCAATTGTTTCGTAGTTGCTACACGGGTTCGTAAGCGTCGAAAGATCAGCGATATTTAAATTACCATAGTTATTGTCGGAAAATACTTGTAGGATTATAAGCTTCGGCTTATTTCAAAGCTTGAACATTCTGCTTTCATGTTTCGACGTTCGTTCTGTACTGAATTTCTTTTTATCAATTCGTATAACGGAGCAGCAATGCGTGAACACGTTTCATGCGAAATTGTTACAGATTAAAATATCTTTTAAAAGCATTTGCACGATTCTTATAATTAAAATGTGTATTCAGTTCTCCACCAAATAATCATTATGACACCTCACATGAGATTTGTTACAACTACGTTTCATTTAGTTATTTAATACGTAATTTAATTTTTAATGGTTAATACGGGAAATTCTTGCTTTCTTGTCATTTTTAAGATGACGGAATTTAGATTGTATTGTGTATTGATTGTTTTATAACTTTTGAAGTTGCTGTTTTTCTACAAAAATATTATTGCTTGTAAATGGTACAAATTACATATTTGATTTGACAATGTTTTGTATATTTTTTTCTGTAGGAGGAAATATAGTGAAAATCGCAGACATAACCTACAATCTAAATTTAAAAACTTTTACTATTCAATTTGCGTGAATTTATGGTATAATTATTATGACAAACGTTTAGTTTGTTAAATTAAACTTCCTTTCATTTATTAGCAGTTTGTAATTTATACAATGCCATGAAAGAAAATAATCATATGTAATTACAGGATGCTAAGATATAATGATTAGACTGCAGATTGTCTAAGTTATTTGTAAGAAATATAAATTAGATGAAAATGTGTTTTCTCTTTTAATATTTGAAAATCGTTCACAAAATCTTTAAATTCTTTGAATGTCACTTACAATTTTGTATTTTATTTATTCCTTTTTGTCATAAATGCATAATATCAAGTCTAATGATGACTATTTCCAAAAGTAAACATTGCGAATAAATGAAACATTTTTAATAACACTCTCATACTATCTCACCGACACATAATACTGCAAACTTTGATTAAACGATGTGACATCTTTTTTTACAGTTTCAAGGATGCAATAACATTTTTGATCTGCCCAATAAATACTGTTATACTGGTTTTGCTTCAAAAGGTATTTGAGCTAGTGATACATAAGAGTTTAATTCGATTCTATCTCAAAACAAAGCTACTATTCGTAACAACAAATTTAATAACAAATTTCGCCATATACTAACGAAACGTTAATATAACCACAAACATGTTAGTTTCTTTATGAGCAACAATAGAGCGAGAATATAGCTCATCGAGTTGAAGAAGGATTACAATCATTCGCGGTATTTTTTCACAGAAAATAGTGTCAGAGTTCGTAAATTCCGTCAGCGGAATTCCCTAAAAGCCGCGTCGGTGAGAACGTTACGAATCCCCAAGACATTAACCCGAGAAAGATAACCTACGTCGCAGAGGCGCCTGCGAAGACTGTTGATTTTTGTTAATTTTTCATAGAGGTCTAGTGATTTAAGTTTAAAATTACTTAAAATATAAAAAAATATAATATAAATGCATTTTATTTTGACAATAATGCCAAACCTTTAAAATGACTAGATTAACTTAAATAAATATCCATTGTTAGTATAAAATTGACGCCTTAGAAAAGCATGCGCCTCTGAAGCGTATGGTTATCTTTTACGTACGTTGTCATATGGTTATCTTTCTAGGGTTAAGATCGGAAAAATCGCGGCACTTCCCAGCGAGCCACTAACTACCAAGGCGGCCGATTCAAAATGTTTTCAATTCTAGCTCGTAGGTAGGCGTTTTAAAATTGGCGAGCTCCGCGGTAACCTTGCGCCCCATCATCAACAAGAAGCATCCCGGGGAACACGAGCACCGAGACCGCCGGCAATTTCCTATCGACGAGCGTCGGCGATCCGGGCACGGAATTCCATTATCGCTGCAAATTATATTACTAATTTTCCGGCCACAGACACCTATCGTCGATTACAATTAGAACATTCAGCGGCGAACCGTGGCCATAAAAGCAACCCCTCGCTCTGCTCAGCGATTCGTTCCATCAAGCCTCGCCGCAGGCGTCTTGCGAATTTTTGTTTTCCGGCGAGTCATCGGCCCCTGAGACCAGATAGAGGTGTGCGGGTACGCTATTCTCACGATAACTGTTCCAGGTCTGCCTTTAGTTCTGCCGAGAGACAGAGTGACAGTAGGGTGTACTGCATTTTTTATGTCGTGTTCCGAACGTGGAGAAGGATATCGATTTAAAAAGGAGAAGAGTCTGATATTCGATGCGTTCGACAAATATTAAAAGACTCGTGTCAGCTCAGGCTTTTAACTCCCCCCCCCCCCCCCCTCCCCTCTGCCACGCTCGAACAAAATGTCCCACGTTTCCTTTTTCGAAGAAGTGATATTGTCATGAGAAGCATGAAATTAACAATTAATTAAATATACTTGGAAGTGAGATATTAAATTTTAATAAAGGAAACGATGTTCTAGAATGTTCAAATGATATTCTCAAATTTTTGGGTCTTGATGGTATTGACAGCTTTCGAGTAACAGTTGTTTAAAAATAGAAAATTCACCTCTCTTTTTTCTATTCGCCGTTCACTTTCACGCGTAGAAAACATTAACGATGACTCCCATAATTGATCTTTTTCCAAAAAGTTGGTCACAATTCATAATTTCATATAATTTTAATGAAATTCAATACCATTATGTTCTTGAGGTTGTTAAATTTGAAGACATCGTCAAAAATGCAGAATTCAGAACGAAAAAGCCGTCGCGACTGACATAAGATTGCTTTTAACTTATTTTTTATCGATATAAATAATTTTACTATATTTATCACTATACAATCTGTAACATTCAATCACGTCATTCGGAAGTCTATTAAATACGGAATAAAAAAAATTATTAAAGTGCAAGGGATCAGAAATTAATGTTTATCGAGATATGCGTAAGTTTATTTTTACTATAAGAAATGTTCAGATGCGAGTGATACATGTCTAACGTGTTTCATATTTCGTCAAATGATCTTCATATTTTGATCGAAGCTTACTACATCAGCTTTTTGTTGCTACAGTGAGGAGCGAAATTCTTTTTTTAAATGTTAGAGGAACTGGTTTACCGTAGAATGACTAAGATACTTTTTCTTAATTTTGCTATTACTTGGCATGATGAAAAAAAAAACTCATGCTCTTTTAACTGAGCCTGTAACGAGAATGTAACAAAATCGTTTGTTTAGATATCGGTAACTTATATTAATAACGAAAACTTCATTGAAATCGGTTGATCTTTATATGATATATATAACACTAAAAATTCGTGAAAACAGCAGGTTTTCATCAAAAACAATTTTATTAGTTTTATCTACAAAATTTTGTATTTGAATATAAAGTATTTTTGTCATTCCAGCAATAGCAAACTTAAAAAAAAATCGTTTTACTCAGTGTACAGTGAACCAGTCTCTGTAGCATTTAAACAAAATCCAAGTCATTTAGACCAGTTTTAAACAAATTATACCGTTATAAAAGGTATTGACTCAGTTCTGCTCCTCGCTCTATATACCTTGAAGATTACATTTTGAAAAAAACGCACGTGTGCAACAGACCCGATCGAGTACTCGAACACCTCTACCCCTGACAAATCGGCCGTAGATTCGAGCAGCCAGGATCCCCGAGTCACTCATCCCTCTGGAACCCTTCTCTCGAACCCTCTCTCCTCGAACTGTGCGTCGAGCCCCGTGATCCAAGGTTAAACGACGCGTTTAACCTCAGCGCGCGGTGGCTGTTCGCGACGGATCACGCGAGCCCATCCCGCGGACCGTGAACCGTGAACCGTGGATCTCGAACCGCGAACCGTAGAAGTTGAACCGTGGATCGTGCGGCAGCCGGTATCATCGCCGCGACCTGGCATTAGCTCGCGTGGCCATAATACTGGAAGCGGGTAGTCCGCGAAAGCGGAAGCGATTAGTCAGATTACGTGATCGGAGGCACCGTTCGACCGAGCGAGCTAAACGCGAGCTACTCCAGCCCTCCTCGTACGTACGTGTGCTACCGGTTGTCACGTGTATACGGGTCCCTGGGTCGTGTCCTGAAAGTCCCCGGGACTCGTTCCAACGGATTAAGTCGACTCGCTAGACCGGTAGCCGGTAGCCGCTTGTCCGCGCAGGATGTTACATCGGTGATGCGATTTTCATCGGTGTTGCGTCGCGGAATCCTTGTCACAGATGCTGACGTGTATTGCGACTTTGTACGGCCAGGCAACCTTGCGTCTGGATTTGTGGAAGTATTAGTGCGATAGTGAATTGTACGATTATAATTGAAGAAGAGCGGTGGCGTACGGCTATGCGAAGGACACGATTTTTAATGCCGATAGGAAAAGTTGTATCTGTGCGGAAAGTAGCAAGCCTCGTTCATGTTGTTTGGTGAAGTTTCAGGAGAACGTTTGGTTAATCCTTTTTATGCCCATAGAGAAGGCTGTAAGTACAGAGTAGTGTCTCTCTAATTGACGCTCAGCTTGTGCAGAAAAATGGACAATTTGGGAAGAGGAGATACGATTATTCGAGCCTTGCAGCTCGTTTTTATAGTTGTTGGCGATCGATAGCCATAAAAAACGAGCCACAAGGCTCGAACAATCGTATCTCCTCTTCCAAAATTGTTCATTTTTGTGGTCAATCTGAGCGTCAATTGGAGAGACATTACTGTACCTATATGAAAAATATCGAGTCAAAATAATGTAATTTGGTGAGGTTTGAGGCAACAGTTAACCTTTTTTTCTGTTAACCTTTTTAGTACCGATAGAAGAAGTTCCCCTTCATTCAAAATATGGAGGAGAGGAAATGTTTCCTACAGTGAAATACAAGTATAATTTTTAAAAAAACGAAGTATAATTTTTTTCTTTAACGTTACATTTTTCGAGATTTTAAGGTGACAGACCTTTTTTTAAATGGCTGTCATGTTTTGATTTGGTACAACGTTACTGATAATGGAAAGATACATTCGACTATATAGAGATAAATTCGATATATAAAGATAAATTCGACTATATAGAGATAAATTCGATATATAAAGATAAATTCGACTATATAGATAAATTCGACTATATAGATAAATTCGACTATATAGGTGTTCCGAAAATGTATCGCAATCCGGAAAGGAGAGGTTCCTGAGATCATTTGGTCATACAAACAATCCAGAGCCTTCGCGAGTTAATAAAATAAGGAAAAAGATGCACAGTAGTAAAGATTAGCACTCTTTATCTCGTTCCGTTCACTAGAAAAAACACATAAATCCTTTTATGAATCATAAAACTGCGTTTCTTTTTAACACTTAGCTAACCGAACGGGGAGATCTCCCCGTTTTAAATTCAGCCGGTTGACGACCGAATGGATGGTTAACGAAAAATTAAAAATGACTGCTTAATTTTATTAAGATTCGCAAGAGGTACGAATGCTGAAGAAGTAATCGATGCCATATAAGTTTGCTTCATAATTTCTGTTTAATAGAATGAAATATTTTAATTTTATGAAAATTTTTGAGGTTTCCAGCGCGGTCGTGGAAGTGTTCAGAATACATTTTTATGAGATAGTTCTTCTTTCTTTTTCATTTTTTAGTGTAACGAGGACACACTTCGACATGTAATTATAAATTAAGCATCGAAATTCGTATCGGACCGTTCAGGTTTGTTTAGATCAGAGATTTTATGAAAAATTTCAGGATATACTGTTAATTCATTGTCGTTGTTTTACATTAAAATTAAATTAGATCATTTCTATTTTGCATAAACGTCCAGGTATCATCATATTCAAGAAAATATCGCAACAGCGAAATAAAATTGTACAACCCGAAGCTGATATTGAAAGGGAACAATCGTTGCAGACTTCGTTCGCAGAGACGAGTCGATGTTGCCGAATTTTTCTCACGGAAGTGAATAGCGATCGAAGAATGATAGTAACACGTTCGTGAGAGAATATGGCAGTTAATCTCGAGGAATCACAGTGATTCTCCTGTAAGATCGATCTTGTACCAAATTAAAACCACTTTAGTGCCCCGCGAACGTATTAAGGGCTACGTTGCAGAAGCGCGCTCGGTCCATTAGACTCATCTGATGTAATCTAACCATGCCGTACAGATTCCTTTCCCTCCGCGGGGATTACCAGTCTAAGTGGCCGCTCTCTCGAAGGCGAACTGACAGTGGCGTTCCAGAAAAGCAATCGGAGATGACTGCAAAATTACAGGATGCCAAGTGCAACGGGAGTGCAGTTACACTGCTACGCTCCTGACCCGTTTCTCTCGATCGGCATCCGAACATAATCTTTCGGTCAGTAAGGCGTTGTTCTTTTAGCCGATACATACCTTGTTTTACCAATCAATCGCGCAACATTCGTCTGCACCGACTGTTCCCTAATGAAATGACAATCGTTTCGGATATGTACAGTAATGTCTCCCTTAGTGACGCTCAGATTGTCCACTAAAATGGATAATTTGGGAAGAGGAGATACGATTATCCGAGCCATGCGGCTCGTTTTTATAGTTGTTGACAATCGATAATCATAAAAAACGAGTCACAAGGCTGGAACAATTGTATCTCCTCTTCCCAAATTGTCCATTTTTGTGGTCAATCTGGGCGTCAGTTAGGGAGACATTACTGTAATGATACGTCGACGTACAGTAATGTCTCCTTTAGTGACGCTCAGATTGTCCACTAAAATGGATAATTTGGGAAAAGGAGATACGATTATCCGAGCCTTGCGGCTCGTTTTTATAGTTGTTGACAATCGATAACCATAAAAAACGAGTCACAAGGCTGGAACAATTGTATCTCCTCTTCCAAAATTGTCCATTTCTGTGCACAATCTGTGCGTCAGTTAGGGAGACATTACTATAATGATAAGTCGACGTACAGTAATGTCTCCCTTAGTGACGCTCAGATTGTCCACTAAAATGGATAATTTGGGAAGAGGAGATACGATTATCCGAGCCATGCAGCTCGTTTTTATAGTTGTTGACAATCGATAACCATAAAAAACGAGTCACAAGGCTCGAACAATCGTATCTCCTCTTCCAAAATTGTTCATTTTTGTGGTCAATCTGGGCGTAAGTTAGGGAGACATTACTGCAATGATACGTCGACGTACAGTAATGTCTCCCTTAGTGACGCTCAGATTGTCCACTAAAATGGATAATTTGAGGAAATACGATTATTCGAGCCTTGCGGCTCATTTTTATAATTGTGGACAATTTATACGTTTAAAAATAAACCGGAAGGCTCGAATAATTGTATCTCCTCTTCCCAAATTGTCCATTTTTGTGGCCAATCTGGGCGTCAATTAGAGAGACATTATTGTACAGGCCGATTCCAAATTAGTGTTCCAATTTTGCTGAACCCAGCCGAACAGATCCGAAATTTATAAGAAAGAATTTATAAGAAAAATTCGGAAATTCATTGTCGAGCGAATTATCGCAGCGCGAGCAAATAAGAATCGCGAAGAATCGCGCCGCCGTGCTTCGGGAGGTTATTACACCCTATCGAATTAGGGGATGCTCTACGATCGTTCCCCAAGCGGCTCGGAAGTGTGCGCGAAAAAACGAATTAGATTTCAAAGAACTCGGGATGTCGCGAGGGTCGAAGTTCTTCCTGTTTCCACGTGGGGAATGTTTCACAAATTTTTGTGTTGGCTTCATTGCGCTCGTCTTTCTCTGCCAGCGATCTTTACAGTTAAATTGTAATTGCGCCGATCATTCCCATTTGCGACTTATTGTCACGTGACGATTCGTTATCGTGTACCCTATTACTGTACACTCTCCCGTTCGAAAATTTTGAGAACTTCGCACCGCGAGCGAACATCTCTTGTCAATATTGTAAAAGAGCGCGAGCTCTCGGCGACTGGCAGCCTCGTGACTGTCCGATTTGTAATGCTTGACACGATTAAAGATTGATCCAGAGCTCATTTTCAAGCCGTCATTCAATACTGTCAGATCCGCTCTGCCGTAAGAGCCACCCTCCGCTACCCTCCGCTATCCTCCGTATCCGGAGATATTTCTTGCGTTTCGCCTCGTACCCTTTCAGTTTCTCGGATTTCCGGAAATCGAGCTTTGTGCTCGAAAAAAGTCCGCCGTTAAAAAGTGTAGAACTGATTTCCACCAGCCCACTCTAGAACACAGCCCGATGTGGAACGAAATGAATATATGAATATATATTGTGCTCATGAATATATGCTCATGAATATATTCCTAGCTTTGCCACAAACAAATTTGTTCTGCAATATTTTTTCATGTCTGAAAAAAATAACGGAGATATTTAAATGTGCCGGATAAGACGAAGTATAGTATATCACGAAGAACTAATACTACCTCCGAGCATCCTATTCGTAATTTTAGAATATAAAACATAATCGTTGAACGTGGCAATGTCTATCATGTGCAAAATTAGAAACTATGTTCTTTTGGACATTTTCCTATTATCGATTTTCGTTTTAAACACAATTGACGTTCGGATTGTTCACGAAAATGGACAATTTTGGAGAAGGAGGTACGATTATTCTGGTCTTGCGAATCGTTTTTATAATCGTTGACAAATAATCGTATCTCCTCTTCCCAAATTGTCCATTTTTGTGTACAATATGAACGTCAATTATGGAGAATTTACTGTACATCTCAATCAAAACGCTTTTTGCCAGAAAAGATTATTTTTTCCCCACTTTTTACGCCAACAAAGTATCCGATGCTCCGCAAATTTCAATCTAGTTTGTTTATATTCATCAGTTAGTGGCGGCTGCTTCTTCATTTAAACCCTTTTCAAACGCTTCGAATCCTTTATTATTCTCTGCACTGTCCTAGCACATGTTTCCACATCGGATTCCGCTTATAGTTTTGTCGCGGCTCGAGTAACACGTTCAAATTTCTTGCCTCAGTTTTCGGGACCGCTGACTTACGTATTTCATACAACTGAAAATAATAATACTTGACAATACTTAACTACTACAAATAATACTGCCAGTGGAAGAAAAATAAATTTCCAACTTACATAGAATTTTTCGCAATGTTCACGAGCGTCTTACAGTTTTGTCGCAGTGTGTACATTGGGTTACGAGCACCTTTTTACATTATGGAAGAGGTAGCACGGAAGGTGCATTTTTCATTTAAACATGATACAATACAAGAAAACTGAATGGTTGTTCTACTTCGTTACGCCGCGAATATACGAAAGCCACGCATTTCTCCTTGTTATCCTCAGCGAGCTGGCGCAAATCGATTCCACGCGAGGCACCGTGTACATCGCAAGCTTGCCGCGAAACATCATTGTATCAGCCTCATGTCAGTAAATCAACGGAAAATATTGTCGATTCTCAGCTTCCATGAAACCCAACTCTGCGCACTTTAGCCGGCACGGCTCTTCGATTAAATCATTTGTCCCGCGTTTACACCGCTACCCGAAACACTATACTCGTACGTACGCGTAACAATTACAGGCGCAGGATTTTTCCAATGTAAACGCGTACCCGCGTTAAAGGAAACGTTGGGGGACCAGTTTGCCGGCGCTGGGACCGTCGCGCGCGGTATTTTATACTTAGTTCCCTTCTCTCTGTGCATAAACTCACGTCGAGAAGTTCTCGTTTCAGGCAGCACGGAATCACGAAACCGACGGGATGGGATCCCCGCGACGATCCAGCGCCGTGAGAGATCCACGAAATGGTCCGATCGCGGTGCCGGCACCACAGATTAACATAAAGATGCCAGGTTCTATCAGAGATTCCTCTTGTCTCGTTACGCTTCGCGCGCTCGTACCGTCACGCCGAGACACGCGCACGTCCCGCAATGCCACGGACAAGTTTCTGGATGTCGGCCCGAAGAATGAGTTCCCTTAGGGCACTCGCGAAGGGCCTGAAACGTCCCGATCGTAAATAACCACCCTCCTCGCTAGGTTTCTATTATAATGGTCACGGAACACGCCGCGGAATTGTAATAATTCACGCGCGAATATTTATAAATAATTCATACCCTCGCGCGCCGGCACGAGGAATCTCGCGCGGTTTCCGCGGGGGGGAATGGTAACCGGTGTCGTTTGTTCTGGCGAGGACTAGAGAGACGCTCGGCTTTCGTCGTTTCGCGGACGAAAATCGTTTTAACCCTTTGTCTAACGATTTACCTTCTAGGAGCGCGCCGGTGCCGACAATTTGGGGCGACTCTACGCGAGGTGCTATCACAATGTAAAATTATAATATTACTGATTTTGTTTAATATATTTATATATTTATATAGATTTATATATTTTTATATATTATATATATATTATTTTATATTATATATTATATATATTTATATTATATATTATATTATATTATATATTATTTTATATTATATATTATATATATTTATATTATATATTGTATTATATTATATATTATATATATTATATATTATATATATTTATATTATATATTATATATATTATATATTTATATATTTATATATATTTTTATAAATAATTAAATTTTAATAAATATATATTTATATAAACGTGGACAAATTTGAGCGATACAGTGCGTAAGTTTCGCAAGAAAGTAGTGCGTGTTGAAGGATTGGCGAAATATTGTCACGAATGTTTTTTTTTGTAGTTGTATATGAAATAGAGAGCCTGAGCAAGTGAATGTTAATTCACTAACTCTTCGTTCTTTTACTAATTTTGTGTGATGGAATTTTATGAACAAACAAGGACCGATCGCTCTAAATGGCTAATCGAAGATTTAGATATTTTCGAATAATCTTAAAAGAACTTGCCGAATAAAGCTGCACAGAATGTGATCCATAAAATGTGTACAAATACGTTTCTATTAAATATAAATATAAATAAATGAACAAATTATTGGCTGTGGTCGTAATCTAAGGTACCTAAGCTCCTAAGCTAAGACACGAGATTTGTATAATCAAATCAAATATGTGATAAATGACGATCTATCAGATAATTTTTAAACAAAAGTTCAAAAATTCGTCAATTACTTTTCCAAACCAAAAGCTGCGAAAACGTCGATTCAGACATTTCAAAAGCAACCAACAAGATATCGAACAAGCGGAACGATTCCGAATTCGTATTCGATAGCAGAAACAAACTCCGTGGAACAGCCTTAAAATACCTCGATGCTCGAAAAATAGTTACAACAATGTGTAAATCCTCGGGCATATTACCGCCGTAAAGTGCGTTCGCATAACACCCCCACGCAGGCTGGCCTGCAATAGACATCATTGCGAGTTGCAACAGTGCCTGGCCGCGGAACGAAAGTGCACGTGCGCGAGCCACAATTTTCATGATATGTCATTTCTTAGAAGCGGCTATCTTATGAACGTCAAGCTATGATCCCCGTGAACGTTGTTCGTCCACGGTGCCCGGCTGAAAAGTTCGCAACATTGCAAACTGGTTTCATTTCCATACAGACGTTCGGAATAAGTTTCGAAACAGCCGGACGGCCGGCCACGGACGTTTATGTTTCCTTTTTCGATCTCTCAAGACTCGAGGGCGACGGGGAGCGAGAAGGACGGAACGAAAAGGAGAAAAATAGGGAAAGAATAATAGAGAGTGACAGTGAGAGAGACAGAGACAGAGGGAGAGAGAGAGAGAGAGAGAGAGAGAGAGAGAGGAAAAGAAAAAGAGAGGAGGAGAGATAGAAAGAGAGTGTTGCATCCTACTTCATTAATTCTCCTTTTTCACGTACTTTAGCTGTAATTAGGTTTGAAATGTAATTTAATTATTATCATTATTATGAATATTATCTTTTATTATTTATTTATTAGCGGGCACGTTGGCCGCGAAATACCACGAAACGTGATCAGTTTAATTTATTCTGTTGCTAGTGGTTCGATTGGATATTTTTTGAGCGGAAATAACACGATTAAAGGGGAGATTTAAGATGATTGTGCCAAATTTTTGGTAAACCCTTTTTTATAGAATTATCAAGATCACCTTCAAACTTTTACAGGTTGATCCACGATTTTTGGATACGCATCTTTTAGGGAATGCTGAGGCAAATTCGGCAAGCATAGCAACATCATTTTTTCCGAATCTAAAAAAAGATTGTAGGTTAATCTTAATTGTCTAAATAAATCAATATGAAAGATAGGTACTTCTTTGATGGCGTGCGCATGATTGCGTAAAAACATTGTCGCCTTCAATTACGTTTTCCAACGTGTTTAAATCTAGTTAATCGAATATATACAGAATATGCAGAAATAAGATAGATCTATGCAAAAAATATGCAATATACAAAACATATGCAACATGCAAAATATGCAAAAAAGAAATTATAACTTTGTAACCCTCTAATGATGAAATTTCTGTCTAAGTCTCACAAATGTATCTGTTTCCTATAAACATACATACATTTGCATAAACATCCACAGACTAATTATTACACGTGGCTAACCTCCTTATGGTATTAGGCCATTAAGTATGAAATGTCCGATTACCAAAGCATCAAGTTTGATATCCGATGTTTCCGATATTTCACTTCGATCGTCTTTTGTTTCTTTTTGCATTGAGAAGAGATTGGTAGTTTAGGCGCATATTTTGATTAATTATATTACTTCTTGCCCGAGATATAATAAATCAAACTTTCCGTCTCAAATCGGACATTTCATACTTAATGACCTAATAGAATTTATAGTTTTCCAACAAGTAACGATGTGATACAACACACACATACGCCATAAGCACCCTAGATGCCAGGAAACTCACACAATACAATTGTAATATCCAATAATAACAATATATGTATATTGAACGATATCCATAAAAATAATAATTTTGGTTAAATTGTTTCTGCTCTCGGACATACATATTTCTTCATTACAACATGTAGTGTATAATGTATACATGTACTGAAAATACTGAAAACAGTGTAATAAATTCTTTGTATAGTTATGTATTGATAATTCGATAAGAACCAACCACATTTTTTCAGAAAATCTCTGGATGTGTTGTTGCTTCATTTCTGGAAAGAGGGAAAATAGAAGAAGAGGGAAAAAGAGAGAGAAAGAGAGACAGAGAGAGAGAGACAGAGAGAGAGAGAGAGAGAGAGAGAGAGAAAGAGTTGATAGAGAGGGGGGAATAGACAAAGAAACCGAGAGAAAGAAAAAAAGAATGAGAATAGGAGATGAAGAGAAAGAGAGAGAGAGAGAGAGAGAGAGAAAGAGTTGAGAGAGAGGGGGAATAGATAAGGAAACCGAGAGAAAGAAAAAAAGAATGAGAATAGGAGATAAAGAGAGAGAGAGAGAGAGAGGGAGAGAAAGAGTTGAGAGAGAGGGGGAATAGATAAGGAAACCGAGAGAAAGAAAAAAAGAATGAGAATAGGAGATAAAGAGAGAGAGAGAGAGAGAGAGAGAGAGAGAGAGAGAGAGAAAGAGTTGAGAGAGAGGGGGAATAGATAAGGAAACCGAGAGAAAGAAAAAAAGAGTGAGAATAGGAGATAAAGAGAGAGAGAGAGAGAGAGAGAGAGAGAGAGAGAGAGAGAGAGAGAGAGAGAGAGAGAGAGAGAGAGAGAGAGAGGGGCTCAAGAGCTTGTACCGAGAGCAACTTGTCGGTTTTTCCCCCGGGTGAAACTAAACGCCGCGCGCCGCGAGAGGCGCCCGCGAGGTTTCTTCGTCGTCGATAACACCTACATGCCTGTCGAGAGAAACAAAGAGAGGAACGTACGGCGCGGAACGTCGTTTCTCACGGCGTCACCGTTCGACGATATCTTTAGGGCCGTCGCGAAACTGATCGCCACGCTGGCCCGAGACCAGCCCTTTGTTTTATAGCGTTGCATCGGTAATCCTGAAAATTATGACTGGCGGAACGAGCCGCGTTCGGAGTTCCTTACGGCCACTCAATGTCTCTACACGTTGACGAGCACCGAAGACGACAACACGGTTCAACAACCCCGAACTCGTCCTATACAAGGTGTGTCTACGAAATGATCAGTAAGACGGCGATCAAAAAAGATGCCGTTCGTCAAGCGTTAACGTAAATTACAAATTTTCTGTGTCTATCTAAGTTACTAAGAGTAACTTAGAAGATGCAGTACTTCTTCAATCCTCGTCCGGCCCGCATTTTTCCAACTTAACACAATACGGTCAGAATTACTTTTGCGAAAGCTTTCGCGTGTTGCTGCCATATTTTAAGGTTTCGAATCTGTTGCGTCACTTTAAAAAAATGGTTGTAACTTTTAAAATATCAAATAGTTTTTTATAAAATTTGGATTGAAGGCTTTTTGCATAGTAATTATTTTACAATTAAATTTTTATTATTTTACTATTTTATTTACTAGGTTTCTTCGATGTAATTACTTACTTAGACATTTTACAGAAATCAAAATGAAAGACAAGTTTCCTTTGTCAACTAAAAGATTTCTCATTCTACAGAGAAAATAAAAACGCTATTAGACCTTGTTAATTTATTACGTTTACGCATAAAGATTCGCAGTCTGCTGATAAGATGTTGAGATAAAGCAGCGGAATTTTAATCCGTGAGAAACTTAAAAAATTATTGATTCGTAAAACTGTATTATTTTAAGAAAACAAGCTAGCTTATATTTATTATGTATTTTACAAGATCCAATAATATCCATATCTTTTTTTTATTACAGACTTGGACAAACATAATTCGTTAACACTTTGACTGCCACGCCAACAACTTCAACAATGTCATGAAATTAAAGAATTTCGTTTAGCCAAATTAAGATCGAAACATTACCAAGCTTGTAGGTCATGACAGATTAGCGTAAAAATGAATTTTCAAATTTGAACAAACAATTCTGTCAGCCACACATGGATGACGCGGCAGTCAAAGTGTTAAGACGTTTCCGTTTATGTCGGTGATTAGAATTCTCCTGCTGGTCGAACACAACTTTTTCAACACTCTGTATGCAGGTAGCACAGCAGAATGTCAATTCCGGGAGAAAACCGGCCCTTTACAGGAGACAGGAGAAAATTAAACATTGATGTTCCATTCCGGTAGCTCTCCGATCAAACCGGAAAATTGGCAACCCTGCGGCCATTTATAGACTGCGGATGTTCATGCAATTTCTACGGCAGTTCCCGCAAACCAATTCCCGCAGATCGACATCAAAGGAACGATCGTTTATTCTATAATAAATTCCAGTCCGCTAGGAATGGCCGAAATTGTAAAAAACTCCGTTGTCACTGAGTAAAAATTTGTAAAGAATTTTCAATATTCAGTAAATCTCCTGAACTTACTTCAAAGAATGAAACTTATTATATATGAAAATCTTATATATATAAACTTATTATTTATGAAAATATTTTCATATTTTCGTTTTATCTTTTAACACAGGAATTTAACATTTCATTACTCGCAGATAGTATAGATTTTTTTTATTAATAAATTAGGTCTTTTTCGCATAGTTTAAACAATAGTATTGTAATTTACATCAGCGAATTTTATTGACTTTCAAGGAAGGCGGAATGAAATAGTAGAGAAAAGGATACTATAATTTAATTGAATATAAAATTTATATTATATATATATAAATTATCCTTTATATATATATATATATATATAAATAAAGTGAATATAATAAGTGAATATAACTTAATATATATAATATATTAAGTTATAAATAAGTGAATATAATTCGCAAAAGATTGAATTTCATCTGCAAAAAGGTTAATTTCATTTGCACGAAGGTGAAATATGGTTTAAAAAATGATTAATTCATGGTGCAGAAAGGTGAACGTGATCTGCGAGAGAATTAATCCCGAGCGCAAAACCTGTAAATGTATAAACACGCGAAATCGACTGATTTCTAAAATGAGACGTTGCAAAAGACAATAACAAAGATTGTAAAATAGAATTCCGACGCGAGGACGCTTCTCTTCGAGCGTGTAACATAAACGAACGCAAGCGAACAATTTAACCGAGCATTTAACACGCTGTTAAAGCAAAGTTTACTAGTTTCAATCGTAGCATCGATCCCGAGAACATAAACTTCTCCAAAGAAAAGAGCGCGAGCAAGTCGTAGCGGGAACGCCTCGGCGCTATAATATGAAGTTATCATTCCGCCGCCGCCTCTCTTAATATTCTCGACGAGCAGCTTTTTATTCTTGATAGAGAGATCTAGATCCTCGGCGCTGATCGTCAATCGTGAATTACGGTCACACCTCAAGGCTCCGTAATCTCGATCTTCTATTGAAGGTATCCTTCGGACATGGCCTTCGTTCCGTTCCTTCCCGCTTATCGTCCGATAGAAGATGTTCCGAGCAGCAATGCTGCAATACTTGAAATGCCAGAACCCCGCGTTACCTCCGTTTTATTCTTATTCTGTAGCACGGGAACAAAGGTTCGACGCAACGGCGCAAAAGTTGCGTTTTCCGTTTTGTTTCTTCGGCGAACGCGCGCGCTCTCGTCGCTACAGGCCTTCGACCGATGATAAACAACCGGGTTGTAGAAGGTGTTCCGCGACGTGTAGACTGCGAATCCTTACGGGAATTTATTAGGCCTGCTGGGAAGTATTGCTCAGTTTTTTCTTTCGAATTTCGTATTCGCCCTTGAAAGTACAAAAAGTTGGCGAAAAATTGATTGCCGTGCTATTTCTGTTTTTATCCCGCGTGGGACAATGTAGAAGGCGACAGATTTTTTTCTTAATTCTAGTAAATAATTTATCGGCGATCGCTAGACCGCGGATATTTATGCAAAACACTTTACCAATTTTAGCAAGTTGGAAAGAATATGGAGATATTCTTGAATTTTCTTAAAAATTCCACTGTTTTACATTTTCATCTGCTCGCTTTTGTTACTATTTATGGCCATATGTTCCATATCGAGTTGCGAGTTTTAGTGTTGGGTTATTCTTATTTTGTTACTATATTCCGAAACTTGTCTTTCTTCTTTTATTTCTCTTCGTTCCTTCTCTTCTTTTTCCCGCAATTGCATCGTTTCTCTTCGCATCATTTTTTATATTCTTTTCCCTCTTCTTCGTACATTTCCTTTTGTTCTGGTTTTTTGCTTCACAGCTTTTCTCACTTTTTCTTTCTGGTTATACATTGATACATTCTTTTTCACTATATTGTTCACTACTAGTTCTTCCATCATTTCATTTGTTTTGATACTGAAGAATTGTAAGTAACAATTATTATGATTAGTTTGAGGATGTTTATGTAAACTAAAAGTTGTCTGATCGAATTACAATAAGAAGAAGTTAGATAACAGTTGATGTTAACTTCTAATAATTTCAATAAATTGTAGATAATACATTAGTAACTTAAATCAGACGTTTCTTTTGTTTTGAGTTTCACCTATTTCTTTTTGTCATAAATTTATAGAATCTACTGTCTAATCATGATATTATTATTTGAGGATGTTTATGTAAACTAAAAGTTGTCTGATCGAATTACAATAAAAAGAAGTTAGATAACAGTTGATGTTAACTTCTAATAATTTCAATAAATTGTAGATAATACATTAGTAACTTAAATCAGACGTTTCTTTTGTTTTGAGTTTCACCTATTTCTTTTTGTCATAAATTTATAGAATCTACTGTCGAATCATGATATTATAGTGCTGAGATGTAATTTTAAGATTGCACACATTTTAACACATTTAAGATGCGCACATTTGGAGAACACTTATCCAATAAATTGGTTTCATTGGGCAAATGCTGTAATCAAAATCGCTAAAACTCGAAATAAATTAACGCTTGTTACTTTTACGAAGCAAGTCATTAAATATGCTTTAAAGTAGACTATATTCAATGTCAAAGAAAAAATCGACGATGCTGATTTATTTTTTATCGAGCAGTATGGTGATGTCGTGACGGAAATAGTGAATTATCTATTGGCGCACTTGATAATAGTTCGTTACATGCAAAGAAGGTCCGCAAAGCACACAACCACTCCCATTTCTGAGATGAAGAAGGCGTGACCGAGGTACATACACGTATACATCAGCGGGTATCGCATAATTCAGCTGCTCGATTAATCGATTTCCGTCTCGGTGATCGATGTCAGCGTGAATTGGCACGTGCTGTCGATACAATGTCTCGCGAATACCGAATATCGTCAGTGCAGGACCACCGGAGGTGCATGGGAAAATTTATGTGCGTTTCGTGCCAAATGCACTTCTCCTGAACCCCTAAGTGGACAGAATGATTTGTTGGATCGTTCTTACAATCTACGTGAAATCTAAATCTTGTGGCATTCGTTCAATTTTTAACACTTTCAAGCGTTCACTGTTAAATGTAAACTGATTGTACGGTCCAGAAGAATTTTTAACACTCGCGCACAGTTCAGAGAATTGCTACAATGAAATTTTCTGAATATAATTTGATCAAAGTAAATTTTCAATGGAACGGTATTGAAGTCAGAATCGGTCAAAAATTTATTCAGGCAACGCATAAGAGATAAAGACTAACGAATAAAATCTCATTTGACGCTATCGAATAATTATCCAATCGAATACAAATTTATTTAGATAAAACTTATCCGAATGAAAGTTCACTCGAATAAGATTTTATTCGATCAAGAATTCATACGAATAAAAATTTATTCGGAAAATATATACGGAAAACGTAAAATATACGGAAAATAATCAGTTTGAATGAAAATGGTAGAATATAGAATATTTTGTTCACAGTTCATCGATTTGTTCGTTCTATATATTACTTTTTACAGTTACAAATCCTAATTTTGGGAACGCAATTTATTAATATAGAGTATTAGTATTAGTATAGAGTATTTATTATAATACTCTATAAAAGTGTCCATTGAAACTTTAAACACTGGATTATTTATAAAAGAAATTTCTTTTCATGCCTCTTACACAATTCTCTTATATTTACAATAGTTTAAAAAGGTAACAAAAATTACTTGGTTCCGTGAATAAATAAATTGGAATTTAGCGTTTATAATATTTCTACGCGATATGAATCTCAATCGACACCTAATTTCGTAAATGTGACGTTGATACAAGGAAATTGTTTCGAGTATCATTTCACAGGTACACATGTAATGTCATCCTAACAGCTCCTTAATGCATTGTCTTGTTTTCACATGCAATGAGGTATACGTAACCCTTCCAAGTACATTCGTGCCTAGAATATTTTAGTAGGCTACTGGAAGCTTCGACGTTCATACCAAGCATGCTTGAACAAAAGTACATACATACTAAGAAATTCGTATTTCATTATCATCTTTTGACATTGAAATTAGCTAAAAAGGAAATTTAATACTCATCGACTGTTTGAGTCAAAGATATCATTATAATATCATTATAAAGTACTTTATTCACTATTAATAGATTTTACATATGCAGTTCATTCACATTACTACTTTTCATTTATAAAACTTTATCTTATTACATGTATTAATTAATTACTTATTTATTTATTATCTATCATTTATTTACTTATAAGCTATTATATTTTCTGAACATGTTACCAACAAAATTGAAATATCAAGGTAGAAGAAATCATATACATATATATAATATATAATATAATAATATAATAATAATATAATATATTATATATATGTATATGATTTTGTCTACCTTGGTTTAAAATATATATATTTTGCTGACATGTACAAAATTGCATTATTTTATAATGTTCTCTCTCCAAGATACATAATATCAATTTTTTCCAAAAATCCTGTGATAATTATTGGAGTACGAATCTTATAAAATTATAAAATATGCAGATCAGAAGAAAATTGTATTAACGTTGGAGAAATGAATTGTCACATTTTTCAGTAAAATAATATTTTTAATAAAAGCGATCAGTATTGTATTGTCCAAAAATGTATGTTTGTGGAAATGTCCGTAATTCTGTAATACTGAATGAAAACAGCACCATTATATAAAGTATAACTAAAATTTGCATCTTCCTTTGAAATCAATAAATTTAAATATTCAGATACCATTCTCAGCGTATTATTGAAAATAAATCCGTGTTTATGATTCTTTAGAGGATAAATGTTTTGCAGCATCTATTAGAGTAGGTATAATGAATATTTATGAATTAAAACACGTTTCTTGGAACGTCGGTCAGTTGATCACTTAAAACAACTATAAATATGTTGTTTTTTTATTATAAATATTCACAGTAAAAAACGCCGTAATTAACGTTTTTGTCGCTTCCGACAAAGGTGCATCATGTTTTATACATTTCGCAGTAGACGAATAAAATTTGTTAATTACGCGCATTTACCGATAAGAAAACAATTCTAGAGATTTTAATAAATACACGTCTACATTCTTTAGTACTTCATTAAACATGGAAATCGTATGGTGATTTATAAATGCTAACACGAAGCGGAACGAACTTTTCGCTAATCTCAATATATTGTATGAATTTTTAATGATAAATCATTAACGTTTCCGAACCGATATAGTATATATAGTGTACATATATACAGGGTGGGCTGGAATTCATAGTACAACCGAGCAGAAGGATTGAGACTAGGAGGCGTTCTTTGTTTTTAATCGGCCGGACACGAGTCCCACGTTTCGCGGATATTCAGTGTTGCGTTTGAGCAGAAGTCAACGGACTTCTTCTGAGCAAGGCACAGTACACAGTTCGCAACAATTAATGTTTTTTAAACATTATCTTGGACGGGGGAAACTGCGGTAGAAGAATAGACGACAACTAAATCCTTTACAATGATGAACAAACTTTAAAATCGATTTTTTCTGATAAAAAAATATTATATCAAATTTATCTATTTATTTTTTATTTTTTCATGTAGAATTACTCTCTGCTCGATTGCACTACGAATTTCGGCCCACTCTGTATTAAAAAAAGAATAATAACTACAAATGTGAAATTATAATGGGATAAATAGCAATCGTCTGTTGTTCCTACAACGCCATCGTTTTTCTCTGTATTAATGTAACAGAGTTTTCTGTACTCCGAATTGAATTGAAAAAATTAGATTGTACTGACGCCACTTTTATCAATTATATAATAAGCGGTACCATTTTTATCTCGACATAAGATCTTGGAATTCTATTCCGCTCTGACGAGCACCGTTAGACAGGAAATTAACAGTTGCCAATAATGTGTACAGATTATAAGAAAGACCCAGAAATTGTTGTTTCAAGCTAACGTTTTCTGAGATATTCTATTCTTGACCCTTGACCCCGTGCGACAATCTAATTCCAGATGAACCATCCATTTACTTCTGTTCTAGTCTATATAACATAATAAAAACATGGAAAACAAAACTTTTCCTAGAAAATCAAATAGAAAGATGAGGTCACTCATGACCCAAACATACCAGTTAAGCGTTAATTGCGTGCAAAAAAGGGTTGCAGCACTAACTGACAATGAGTTTTCTGTTAGCAAACGATAAGGAACCGAGAAGCAGTCACGCCGGCGACAGGTGAAACTGCGGTCCGCAGGGACCCAAAAAACTGCATACAGAGTACCGACTGTAGTCCGGCGCAGTTTCGCGGAGTGAGGAGAGGGGACGGGCTGGTGCATCGGGGCTCGACTCTCGAGGTGCAACTAACGAGTGATAAACAACGATAAATTCCTCCCACGTAGCCACGTTGGCCGCTGCCTCTCCGGAGGTAATTTCAATGATCCCCGGTGCACCGGCTCGGCGTAAACGTGCCCACGAAGCTGATGCATAAGTACCTATAAATATGACACGCCGGGGCCCGCGGTAACGTTGCATATTAAATTACATTCTTAAGCAGCAGCCGGCGCGCACCAGAGAGCCGCATCAAGTCAGCGGGCCTGATTAAACGCAACTGAGCCGACTGGGATCGTGGCTACGAGGGCCCGAGAGAAGAGGGACAACGGACAGGGGGTTCGGAACAGAGAGTGAAAGGAGAGGCAAGGCAGACAACACTCTTCTGGGCATTCCTGAACGTTTCAGTCCGCCTCGAGTCGTTGTTCCAGCCCGGAGAGCCACCACCGGAGGCTGGCGATGCTAATTATTCTGGTTCATGCGAGCAATTTGTCCAGTACACCGGGGAGCGTATATTTAATAGCCACGGGGCTCTTTAGGCCCACGGGTATTTACATCTCTAGCGAATACCGGGCCTGTAATGTGGAACGGTGGGAATTATCTCGGGGATTACGGGACCAGTCCGGACCCCTCGCGATTCAACGATGTCCTTGTCCGATCCTGCAGACGCGTTTACATTTTGCGCATCCCTCGGATCCACTTGGATTCGCGACTTTTTTTAGGCATTTACGCGGCTGTGGATCGATGCTGCATTTTCGGCTTTGGAAAATATGTAAAGAACAGAGTTGGGTATTATTCGGATAGAATTGTATTCGGACATTTCAAATCGATTTTTTGAATAAATTTGTATTCGGACATTTCAAATCGATTTTTCGAATAAATTTGTATTCGTTTATTGATGAATTTGTATTGTTTCGAATAAATTTCTTTGGATTAAATTTTATCGCATTTTTAACATAGTAAATTATTCAAATAAGGTTTTCTTCTGATAATTTTTCAAGTAGGAAATAGGTGATCAAACTTCGGTATCGTATTTTGCCACCACCCCCCGTCCCTACGAATGAGAAAACGTCATATAAACATAGGAAAAACTCTTCGTTTTAGAGATAATAGGAAATTGTAGTAAGGTAATCGAGAAATAATACTATCGATAATTTTCAGCAATTTCTTTAAGTAAGTTACAGTGCTTTAAAATCTAATCTCGCGAACAAAAAGTATTTTATATGATCTCTTTTCATCTATAGGGGATGCAGAACACGATATCAAAGTTTGTTCACCTGTTTCGAAGGCACCCTACACATAAACTCAATAAAATTCAAATTAATTTTTATTCGAGTAAATTAAAAAATTTCGTACTGGCTTCCCTGGCCCCCCATTGTACTTTCTTATCTTCACAATCACTATTTACTTTATCATTTCACCAATTACACGAAAACTGCTTTTTCCTACAAAAATCTTGTCAATGTATTTTTGTATAACTTCTTTTACAAGTTGCAAGTTTTTCATGTATAATATAATAAAGTTAACGTGTGCTTTCGATTTCTATTGCATTTATTCTGTCTGCTTTACAGTCTCTGTAAAAAA
This sequence comes from Megalopta genalis, assembly GCF_051020955.1. Classification (NCBI taxonomy): domain Eukaryota; kingdom Metazoa; phylum Arthropoda; class Insecta; order Hymenoptera; family Halictidae; genus Megalopta; species Megalopta genalis. Next base: position 10,170,903 of record NC_135025.1, read on the forward strand.
TGTGAGTCAGATAATAGTGCCTTTCCTCTTTTAATAATTTTAGCAACTTTTTATATAATATAAAAATATTCTCAAACTCTTCCCACGACTTTAGGCTTTTTATTCTCGATGTAGTCAATTTTGTCAAAAATGCATAAAATCCGTAGCCTAGTAATGAGGCACATTATAAATAACACGATTATTATAATATTATAATACTGAACGTGGTAACATATTTTTACATAGCATAAATGTTTCTTTAAAAAATAGCAAAAACGGTGGACTAGATATGCGAATGATATCACTCACACAAAAAAAGTATTAAAGTGAAAATTGTATTTCATTTGAAAACAGTGGACCATTGGTTCATTTAACGTAAAAAAGATGATATATTACATTTGAGTAAAACCAGTAGTAAAATCAGTAAAAAGGATATTGTATCATACAGTGTAATATATTAATTATATTTGTCAACGTAAAAAAAAAAAAAACATCTTCGAGGAAAGTAACATCTTCGAGTTGTCAATTCCATAATATTTCTTATGAATGAACTTATTCGTAAGCATATACCGACACGCACGTACGACACACACACACAGCAGCAGCAGACATATTCACCGCTCGTTTGCTGAAACTGATTTTAAATCTGGCTCGGACAAGTACAACGTGGCGACCTTGAACGTTACCGTGACTTTTATTAATCCAATGTGTGTCGTGCATCGATAAACTGAAGGATTATCTTCGAGGCATAATGACGCGTTAATCATGTTGACATGACGAGTGCAATATAACAAGCCGCAAGTAGGACTAATTATTCTAAATCGCCAGCTGATAAATACACACGCATTAATTTCTGTCGAGAGTGAAACCTCGGCGTGGTTCAAGCCCCGGGGCGACTAACTTTGCACATTGACAGTTGGCCGATTTCGCTGAAAAATGTCGGACTGAAAGATATCTCGCCAGTCGTTACAGTCTGTCGCTTTGTTCTTTGATTTTTCAGATGTTTACGTTGATTTTTTACGACTAATTTCATATCACTTCAGCAGCTTTGAAACGATTTTGTAAATTATGTTATTATTTTATAAATGTTATTTTATTATTATTTATTATTATTATATTTATTTATTATCTTATTATTATTTGTACAACAACAAAATATTTAAAAAAAAAATAGAATACATGTAATACTTTTTCTTTATAGAAAATGTCGTGCTGCGTCAACTAATATATAAAAAATATGCGATTCTAATTAAAACAAGTGAAGGTGATCTTGAAATCTCCGAAAATTCTCCAGATGCAATGAAATTATTACCGCCACATTATGGATCTCCTTGACATTGGACAACTTTTGTTAATAGAATTGTTCAATGTCTCTAAAAGTAACAGAGATATTAATTGGGTCTTCTTTAGTTGAGAGATCATGTATATGATCTAGATTCGTTTGATTATAAAATATAATAAGTAATTAAAATAAAGTATGTTCGTAAACTACGTTTGTGATATTATTTCTATTGTATAACCGTTCATTAACACGTCGAATGCCATGGGGGTCACCGGTGACCGGCGCGCCCAAATTGATAGAGATATATATAATTTTTAAAACAAATGTCAATATCTAAAATTTTGTATTATTACCATCGTCGATTCGAACAGTGATCCCCGTCGCAATTAACATGTCAAACATGGTTATACACTGTAACTAATCTATTGCAGATAATATTTCAACATTATATGTATCGCATAAAAGAAAATTCATCGTGGCGCCACGGACAATTTCTGTAAAACCGGCGTGGCATTGTACGTGTTAATATTATGCAACTAACAGGTACAAACAAAAAACTATTTTTACTAGCAAGATTAAAACGCATAGAAGATAAAGCGAATTTCGATTCATCTGATGTTCCTATTTATAATTCCGATTGTCTTGAAAATTTCGATCTCGGATAGCCCGCAATTACAGAACTATAAAATAGCCATCGATCATTATACCAGTAATCACAGAACTCTCCGCACGTTCGTACGGTTCTATACCATTACAGACAATATCCTTGTTCTCCTTCCACAAAACAATAAGGAGAAACGACGATCGCTATCGCAAGCATATTGATGCATGCGATCCCGGCGGAAAAAGTCCTCGGCAAAAACGAGAAATGATCCTAATGTCGTTGTATCCGTTCAGATCTGTCGTGCGATCGTGGCCCCGCGCAAAAAGAACAGACGAAGAAACGTACACGCGTGTGTTCCCATTTAAATGCCAACCCCTAATAAAGATTAAAATTCATACTTATGCAAATCAGATTCCTGGATGGTTCTTTCTACATGCAAAGCATCCATCACGAGTTAATTACAGGATACCGTCGAAGACACTCGGGATTCCATAAAACCAGTCTGTTTTATTTTTACCCCATAAACCAACCCGCGCGGTATTGCATTAACTTTTCAATTTAAATTTCACCGTCGCGGATTTCATTTTAATTCCCCTAGTCTCGAACGTCGCCGGCGCTGTGGCCCCTTTTCCCAAACAACTGGCCAAAATGCAATTTTCATCTTACGCGGCATCGAAAAGATGCTGCGATACGTGCAATGTTGCGTACATTTCAGAGAGCACCGAATTGTTTGACATTCGAAAGTATCCTGACGAAAATACTAACAAAGGGTGTTCGGCAACCCGAAGATCCTAGCCGAGAAATCGTATTTTTTATTAGAATTATATTTATGTTACGGGAATAACTTTAACGCTTTACGCTATTTGAGCTTCCAATTAGAACTTTTATTAATTAAAGAACGTAGAGAATACGTTCTCTCTTTATGAGATGTCTGCGTGAACTGACACGATTCAACTCGGTGAAAACGATAACGATCAGAAAAGACGAAACACGTTATCATTCGCATGCCTTCGCGATTAAATCATATCAGATCGAAAATTGAAAAATTATTTACTATAGATCGATATTTCTATTCAACCTATTTGTTGAAATTCAACATTTGTCGTATGTTAATATTTGGAAGAATAATTTTCATAGAGATAGAACCTACCTTGAAATAGAAAAAGTTTCAACATTTTTCTCAATTAACCCCTTAACGCGCAGAAACGCCAAAACGGTCTGCCAAAATGTGCAGACCCGTATATATACGGTCGGCGTCGCAACTTATGTTATGTTACCTATATTAATTGAAAACAGTACGATGGGTACAAAATTCGATCTGCAATGCGATTCAATATTCACTATAATTATTTATCCACTATTTTTATTGAAGTTTTAGTAATTTTTGCATTTTTTTTACATATTTATTGAAATTAAGGTCCAAATATGTATATATTTTCTTAGATAAAAAAAATTGATCTTTTTTGGTCGGTTTTTTTTTTTTAAATTGTGCATTAAGGGGTTAACGAACAGATCTGGAGATAATTGCATGTAGTGATAAAAAAGGGAACAGACTGTATATATACATATTTCGAAAATTGTATTTTGGTCAATTTTTTAGTGGAATGTACCATTACCATCCGTGGTGGTGCTCGTTCGTTGTCGACCCTCCTTTTGTGTCGACGCCTGTCTTCCCCTCCTCTCTTAAAAACCGTCCCGCACCATACATGTGCAAATGTTCGTCGATTCACAGGACCGAAGACACGCGCGAAATTCGTTCCTTCGAGTCGGATGATTTGAATTCGCGTGCATGCTAAACGGGGCCCCTGAATAGAGATTTTCTGCGCCGACGAGGACCTGGCAGGGGTACTAATTCAGGACACCGTCAAAGAGCCACGAATCGTCAGCGCCTCGTCTGTTCTTTTATCTCCGCAACCTTGAACCATACACAAAAGCCTCTTTCAAACGAGCATGTCGTCATTTTTATGGAGATTCCGTCGGACGCTGTTGTGTGCGCCGATAGACCGCGGAGACTTGCAAATTGCCGCCGGAGAACAAACAATGATGGAATGAGCTGTAATTAGTGGAATTAGAATGGGTTACGCGGCGTCCACAGGATCGTGGTTGTTCAACAAATGGTAGTCGCTGATTTGGAAGTGCGATGGACGAATCACTGTAAAACATGGTATTGAAGTGGGAATATGAATTGAATTTGGTTTTCGAGAAATGAGCCGTTTATTTTGAAAGTGGCATAAGTCACTTTACCGTAATGAAAAGTGGTGATTTTTTAATGTTTATACGAAATTATTTATACTGAGAAAAATATCAGTATCCTGAGATAACAAATACGAGTAAATCTTTTCTCGAAAGTTAGCAACCATATTTTTAAACGTGTTCAAACGCAAACCCTTAAATATATCGACTTAAAAACAAAGTGACTTATGCCACTTTCAAAATAAACGGCTCAAATGTTACGAGCGAGCTTTTCAATTTGGTTTTCGAGAAATGTATGAAGAATGTCTAGTTTAATTCTTAACACGTTCAAACCACCGTCTCATTTACATCGTAATCAGATAATAATAGATAAATTAATTTTATTACACTTTTACACCTTATTACACAATTTTATTACATTATTGTGTTTTAAAGACTCGATGTATAGCTCAATTTCGTTTTGCTAAATTATTTTAATATCACGTAGCAGTGATGTTTACCAGGTGGTGGTAATGAACGTATTAATGTCTGCAAAATATTACCCAGAGTTCTGATTTGTAAAGATCTCTTCAAGATACGTTGGCATTTTGCAAAAATAACTGCTATCCTAAACGTAAGGATAGTAATAAAGCTTCGACGTGGAGAATAAGTGAATGATCTTTTAGAGACAGATTATTTTGAAAGTGGCATAAATCACTTTACCGTAATGAAAAGTGGTGATTTTTTAATGTTTATACGAAATTATTTATACTGAGAAAAATATCAGTATCCTGAAAGTTATCCTCGAAAGTTAGCATCCATATTTTTAAACGTGTTAAAACGCAAACCCTTAAATATTATATCGACTTAAAAACAAAGTGACTTATGCCACTTTCAAAATAAACGGCTCATATGTATGCTCGCGCATTTGACATGCCAGATTTTTCACGAATTTGTTCGAGACTGGCCAATTGGTTTTATGGTGTCTTGTAGAGTTCCTTCGAATTAGGGGGGAATTTGGTTTAGGACGCTAAAATATCGGCGATTTTTAAGAATTTTTTTCCCAGCAACTTGAAGTTGAACTTTTTCAACGCTTTAGTAGTGTTTCATTGTACATTTGGACAGTAGAAGGAGAATTTTTCTATTAACAATAATGTCTATTTAATATTGTTACGACTGTTCATCTTCGTAGCGCTGCTGGCCGCTGGAGTTTCGTAAAATCGAAGATTTTTCTTATTCTGCGCGAAATTCTGTCGTCAATAAACTAATGAGATTACGGAAAAAGTATGACGATTTTAAGAAAAAATTATGATTTTTGTGGTAAAATATCGACTTGTTTACGCAAAATGCTTATATGACGTAATATTTTCACAACGGTTAAGTATTAGCTAACTAAAAAATGGTCGGGGAAGTTAATTAATTCTGAATGTATTCGTACAAATATATTCTTATATGATTACATAAAAACAAAAACAGTCGAAACAATTATTTGCATTATTATTCAAATAATATTAGAATCTTTTCAAATACAATACGTACAACTTAATCAAATAAGTATATTAATAATTTGTTCGCGAATAAATAATAAAGGAAACAGATTAGAGTAGATTCCAGATTTTTGATAGTATGTGAGAATAATATAAATGAGAAAGATGCAGAATGAATCAGTTTATTAAATAAATGCATATCTACTGTCGTCAGTCAATATTATTGTTGATCAAGCCTAGTGTCGGTGCAAATTCGTCGAAATTAGTAATTGGAAAAGATAATGAAAGTATATACGTTCTCCAATAAACACTTTTACATTAAAATTCTAAATCTTAGTAATCAACGTTACACTCTCAACTTTTTAATAAAGTCTCAATAATCTGAAGGAATATACACCTGAAATTTGTAACACAGAGATGTTGAATACCGTTGAAAAGAAAGTTAATCACTGTCTTAAAAGGTACGTTTACACACTGATATAATCATCAGTTCGATAGTGAAACTGTTTAATAATCGCAGGACAAAATATTCTATAAATTGCATGATCACACCGAATCGCAATAATGTTCTTCCCTAAACATTTGCATGTTAGTCGCGATTAATTTAATTGGACGATAAATCTAACGATAAAGATATTCAATGGCCAATGGTTAAAATATAAAAATTCCTTGACATAGAATATAAATGTTTCTTATAGAGCCCAGTCGTTATCTTAAATTATGGACACTGTAATGATCGTTCAAATGTATATTCTACACACTGTTTCTAGTTTAGGGGCACTTAACATGTTGCGACCGGCGGACGGGTCTCATAATCGTTTAAGTATCGTGGCTATCAAGTATCGCATTAATTGCTGTTTACTTACGATTTACATTAGTTGCTTTCCGATATCCCCCGAGCTCTAAGCGCTTGCGTTTCTTCGATTTCTGTGCAGCAAAGGGAAGAAGCGACCACGAGAAAAAAGAGAAGCTTCCGTGCTGTGAGGTATGAAGCTTTTAGAGACTATCAATTGGCTTGATAGGCTTGAATTATGATTGTAGATACAAATTCTTTCGCTTTCGCGCATTAGAAGATTACTTTATCATTGTTCGTCTTGGATGTTTACTATCAGCGTATTAAATACCAATTTTACTCCTTCGTTCGCAGTGATAATTTATTTGCCACAGTATAGACTGCGGAATTTCCATGAAGCAAGGAGAATGGACTACAAGCATTTATGCTTATGTAAAGAATTAAACGATCATTATACGCAAATAATGTCGATATATTTGCCGGAGATCTTGAAAATAGCGTAAGGCATATGCATTTCGTTTCTGAATTTTGCATTTAAACGTATTGAAAAGTATTTTTCTATTACAGGACAAAATATTCTATACATTGCATGATCTCCCAACGTCGAATTTATATACCATTGTAAAATTCTTTTCCTAACAAGCATTGAAACATATCATTCGAATGAATCAATGACTTTACCACTTTCAGAATTAATAGTAAATCCTAGTCATCGACTTGCAATAAAGAAAAATAGCGAATTTGATTTTACTTATGCACCTATTTATACTACTTATTTATTAATGTTTCATATATTTTCATTTTGTTCATTACACGTGTATTGTATCTGTTTTTTATATTAATATTAATTATCGAGAATTTTATATCGAACTGCTAAACTTTGCAAATTCAAGCGAACATTGTCGTATACCAGTTAACACATTATTTATCGGCGATCATTTTAAAACTTCCGAAATATAATTTAATATAATATAATATATAAATATAATATAATATAATATAATATAATATAATATAATATAATATAATATAATATAATATAATATAATATAATATAATATATAAATGTAATAAATTATTGTGCATATGCTTAGTAAATTATGTCAATCGGCGTATACGCCGATTAGGAGAGAGTATTTTCAATTTTGTTTGGATTTTGAGACGCAAGCTACGCATTTTAAGACAAATTATTGCACGAATAAATGATCTACCTCTGACAACCTATGTTTTACAATGTCAAGAATGTAACAGACATATTGTCCACTCGCAAAATAAATATTTCTCTGTTATTCTAGCTGCTCGGTCTACGCGTCTTCGCGAATTTGAATACTTTATTTCCCACTTAAATTTCCAACGCCGTTTGTCAGATAGCAGAAGTAAAAGTACAACTCTGATAACCTCGCAAAATGCACCTTTAAATGCTGGCGATATCGAGTTGTTCACTTTGAGTAGCCGACGCCATCTTGTCCTCCTTTGTACATGTTGTAACTATCTTATCACGCTTCACGGTACTTTCTGCAGAAAACCCGGGTTCGTATCAGCTTATTGAGGGTTGTGCAGTGTTTCCCGTCTGTTGGCTTTCCTTATCATAGGAAATTTGCATTATTCGTGAAATCTGTGATAAGTTTATTGTCGCCTCGAAATAAATGAATTCTATTTTTGTTACGTGTGGCTTATCGCCGCTATAACCCTTAGTGGAGTACCGTATATTCGTACAAGTTTAATTATTGATTTATAAATTTGTAGTTTGTTGTTTACGCTGAGTTTTTGATTATTTACCTATCGACGAAGACGTTTACCTTCTTTTTAGCTGAATTTGTGCAATTGTGAATTTGAAGACTCGCTTAAAAATACAAATTTTTAAGCACTGCATAATAGAATAAAAATTACCGATATCTTTTTTTTAAGTAACGTAATTATTTCATTTCTAGTCATTATTCAATCGTTCTCCCTGTATGCATCATCAAAATATCTAAGGATTCGCATACTATTTTATTCTATAAACCATCGCACAACAAAATTATATTAATCGAATGATTAATCATGTTAACTCCGTACACGCAAAAACAGATGTGATTAAATAATGCTTGAGGAGTCTAAAACTGTCGTTGCAGCGTATTGTCCAATAACTATTTGTAGTAACTTTTATAAGAGATAATAGTTTCTTTCGTACAATTTTTAATTGTGTTTCCTTACGTATTACCTTCTGCTAAAAGGCTTTTTTCGTGAATAAATGGATGAAATGAAATGTAATCCTAGGCATTCAACTGTTTTCGTTTAAAGTATATCTGTGTTGTTTCGTCTAACATTTAGCATTTGGCTTTTTCTTAACGTAAATCTGACGTGTTTCCACTTAGTTAGTTCACTATAATTTTTTCTTATAAAGTAACTAACGCGTGTGTGTTGCTTCACAACAATGAGAAGACTGCATCTATTCAAATCTCTCGCTGTTTGTATTATGATGTATGTGCTTGAATTAAGAAATTCACTCAATCATTTCTTATGAAAGACTCTCTATAATTTCAGCAACATTCAAATAAGAACTGTGGAAATCGGCGATTTCGATCGGTTCGCTGGGTTTCGCGTTAAGGTGGATATCGAAGTAACAAAACCAATAAGTGCCGAAGTAACGTAATTGGGGGCACGAGGCGCGAAAGGAAACTGATTAGCTTTCTTTTCAATATAGCACGGACACCGCGAGCCCTATTATTACGTCTTCCGGGTAGACAAGTGTTAACAAGCGACTTGCATGCAACGTCCGTGATCTCGTCCCGCTCCGTTAGTTCAAAATTATTTCAGATTGGACAAAGTAGCGTTTGGAATTTTTCAATCTCCGGACTGCTGTTTAGTCCGGATCACTTTGACCAGTAGCTGAACTGCCTCTCTGCAAACGGTAGGAGAGGAGAAGAGAGGCCTTAACTGGCTCGAGAAACCAGAAACTTGAGAATGATGAGATTTTTCCAAAGTTGCTACATTATTCCCGCGGAGAACACGCCGCGCTGGAGATCGTGGAGCTCTCGCGCGATTACAGTCCACGTGCACGTGCATTCTGAGTTTTCTAAATCAGACGTTCCCGGGTAGGTTCCTGTTCGTAGGGTAGCAATCTAGAGGTTAACAGGATCCTCGGCTGGGATTCCTGGTTCCGCTCGGCAAGAAAATCGCTCCAATTTTGTCCGGTGAATACGTGATATTAAATCAGGAACGAGCAGTCCGTCCCTGGCAGCCGCGGCTTAATCGCTCCAGGAAAACTGGTGAATTCATTTCAACAACAAGCAAGCAAATTTGTTAGTAGGAAGGGATGTCTGTTATTACCTGACTGGGAACTTCGCGCGCTCGCGGCGAACCTGAACGTGCAAAATACAGTCGCATAAGCGTTCCTAAGGAATCATCAAGATTAAAATAAAGACTGTCTTAAGAGGTTCGATAGGGAACGTGACGCGAAAGAAGTACACGCCGGTGAGAATGTTGTGTTGGAATAATGAGCGCATCGGTGTGCCCGCGAACGTGTTATTTATTTATCGCAAAATGAAGTAAATGACACGACCGAGCGATATAATGTTGCTTAAGCTGTGACGCTCCTGGCGAATTTACGTTTTTACAGAACTCCGACGGACAGAAGTTGGATGAAGTCTCTTCCCTACTCGTTCGAATAAATCAAAGATGCGCTCAAAGCGCGCTACATTACTTTAAGGTCTGTACTTTGCAAACTCTAGAAGATCGAATGCATAAAGATCTGCTACATTATTTGGAGCCTCGTTTATTCACTCACATTATTGTTTACTTTTCACACAAATTATGCTTAATTATACCCTTAACAATATTACAACATTGTTGTTACATTTTTTGTTACATTCCTCTTCTTCTTAATATACTTATTTGAATGTATAGACATTTTTAGATATGAATTATTCTAAAATTGCAATATGATGTGTTAAAGATTGCGAAAATCGCAGTGTTTTCAGCTCTCTATATCGATGCAATTTTTCAGCATGCATATAAGTTACCAAGGTGTATTAAAATACGCATTATTTGCGTTTATACTCAGATAAAAAACTTGAAAAATTCTCTATTTTTTTTATCATTCCACCCAATGCATTGTTTGCAAAACGTACACACATGATTTAGCAAGCTAATCCTTCTAACATCTGAAAAAAATTTAGCTCACTTCATCGAATCTTCAAAAAAATGATTCCGTTTCCAGAGTTCATGCATCGTACTGCTTACTTATATCTTCAATCAGTAAGGAATCATCGTCGAGTTTTCTGTGTCGCGCTTATCGATCTCCTGTAAAATACTTCCCACGATGTTTGGAAGTCATCTGTCGTGTTCATTACGGAAGCAACCGATTCAAGAATCATCGCCCAGGTTTTCCTGTCCTTAACACGACCACGTTTTTCCTTCGAAAGCACTTTCCTGAGTGAAAAGTGAAACTCGATGTCACACGCGAATGTGCCGGAATATCGGGAATGTGGCAGAATGTCGCGCCGAAGGAAACTCGGAAGATCTTTTGTGGGAATTGAAGCCACTTTCATTGGGAAGTACTTTCATAGATAGAACTGCTAGTTCTTGCGTTCTATTGGAGAATTTGCGGCTTTTTACCTTCTTCCATGTATCGCGACGTTATTTTGACAGACAGCGCTTCGTTTTGTACGTAATCGAGCGTATTATTAGAGGTGAATGGATGGTTCCGTGATTTTTCATACTCTGATACTACAGTCAGATATTTTATTTTGACTATTCGAGCTGTTATCGCATTTCAGGTTTCTAATTAACATCCGTAATGACGATAGATTGTAGATGAAAATGAAATTCCAAGTTATTGTGTTCAGATATATGTATGTATATATATATATATATATATATATATATATATATATATATATATATATATATATATAACATATAATAATATATATTATATATATTATATATTATTATATATTATTATTATATATTATATTATATATTATTATATATTATTAAATATATTATATATATTATATATATATATATATATATATATATATATATATAGAGTTGAGTATTTTATATCCATTTTTCAAAAAAATTCATATAGTATTCGCGGTCCAAAATTCTATCGACTTGTATATTTTGATACAAAAATGAATAGCTCGTTTGTTTTTCCTATTCTAAATCTTCATCGATCGATCAGTTTTTTGTTGATACAGTTTTTAGGTTAGTCGTCGAACTGACTATTCTATTACGTTACACACAATGTGGTCTTAACACGATTGAAACAATCAATGTTTGTGTTAATTATACATAACATATCTGAATGGTCTCTAACAAGAATTTATTAAGTTAGTTTAATATTATACATACATTAAAGTATACATTAACATCCACTTCAATTTTATTTCTATTTTATAGAATAAAACAACGCGTTTTTCAATTACCACACCAACCCAATTGTCATTAGAACGTTAATGTGCATTCGGAACTCAACATCGTTACACACCATAATTATTCTATAGTATACGCGTGGTCACTATTATCCATCGTAACGATTATTCTGTCTCTAAAAGATCATTCACTCATTCTCCACGTCGAAGCTTTATTACTATCCTTACGTTTAGGATAGCAGTTATTTTTGCAAAATGCCAACGTATCTTGAAGAGATCTTTACAAATCAGAACTCTGGGTAATATTTTGCAGACATTAATACATTCATTACCACCACCTGGTAAACATCACTGCTACGTGATATTAAAATAATTTAGCAAAACGAAATTGAGCTATACATCGAGTCTTTAAAACACAATAATGTAATAAAATTGTGTAATAAGGTGTAAAAGTGTAATAAAATTAATTTATCTATTATTATCTGATTACGATGTAAATGACGGTGGTTTGAACGTGTTAAGAATTAAACTAGACATTCTTCATACATTTCTCGAAAACCAAATTGAAAAGATCGCTCGTAACATTTGAGCCGTTTATTTTGAAAGTGGTATAAGTCACTTTGTTTTTAAGTCGATATATTTAAGGGTCTGCGTTTGAACACGTTTAAAAATATGGATGCTAACTTTCGAGAAGATTTACTTGTATTTGTTATCTCAGGATACTGATATCTTTCTCAGTATAAATAATTTCGTATAAACATTAAAAAATCACCACTTTTCATTACGGTAAAGTGACTTATGCCACTTTCAAAATAAACGGCTCATTTTAGTTTGCGAAACGGATTACCAACTGGTTTTGTCTTTTTTTAATTTCGATCTTTCGCGTATATATTTGATCTATTCGTGAAAATACAGTATGGAGCATAAGCGAACCAATAACCACAAGTTTTGTATAAATTATTATTTATTGCTAGGAGCATAAAAGGATAACAGAAAATAAACATTATTGTTATTTTGATCACATTTAGAAGTAACGTAATGTAATTATAAATCACACCCTATACAGATCGGTGCATTTTTCCGCAGGTTTCCGCGGCCCGCCCCCTAATGCACCGAGGAGCTCAACAGTTCGAGAAGCAACCCCCATAGGCAGGGCGTCGATTCCAGGCAGAGTCAACCAGGTGTAGATTGCGGCGGCGGTTTGCGGCGGTTGCGGCGCAGGAATAAACATATTTCGAGGCGATCGTTGGCTGAGCATCGGGCCATAAATAAAACAAGAAATTCCTCGCGTTGGTCCGCCATAAATCGCGGTTCCGCGGCGTTCGATGGCTCCGAGGAGCCGAGAACTCCTTCCGTCGGCTGCCTAGCCGATCGTAAACGCAACGCGCATGGGAATACCCTTAATACTCTCGCCGATGCTGAACTTTCGATTTCGTGGCTCCCCCGCGTTTCCGAGATTTATGCAAATCCAAAGGCGCGCGGCGCTTACTCCCGTGCCGCGCAGCCGCTTAGAAATCCGCGTGCACGACGCACTTCTGGTTGTAAATCAACGGGTTAGAAGGCGGGATGGTAGCGAGGGCGCACTTCCGCCCGACAACGAACTGTCCGGCTTCGTCTAATGCCTGATCACTCCTTGAAACTTCGCGTGTTTAATTCTTTTCGACTGCTGTGCAGACTGCGCCGGAGATCGCGCTGCCAGTCGGGATCCTTTTTCTGCAGGGTGTCTCAGGATTAAACGTTATGCGGGTAACCAAAGTTTTTACAGTCGCAATCAGGGTACTCAGACGTCCAATTTATTTTATTTTTAAATTTTAACTATGCGACAATATTTTTAATTGTGAAACTTCTTCGAAAGTCCTCTTCGATATTATAGAAAATGCTGACTTAAACAATTGGATGATTTTTAAAAATGCATCGATCAAGATGGTACAAATTGCGACAAAAAAACTGTTAAAAAGCTTTTTCCTTAAAAAGCCTTAAAATTCCTTAGAAATCTTTGTCGAGGCGAGTGATTGATTGCCTTTTAAATTATTGAATACTTGAATGAATATTGAATTACTGAACAAATTATTGAGTATAATGCTATATTATAATAATTAATAATTATTGAATCAACACTGGTAAGTTCGTGTTGCAAATTCCATTTTATCAACGTACGCCTTATCGATAGTAATTATATTTACAATAACGTAGATATTTGAAGCATTATTATTCGCATTGGATCAAATAACATTCGTTTTTCAAAATCAACATACAAATCCACGATCGAATGAATTTCTACAAAAATGCAAGTTCCACCGATGAACAATAAAACAAAGCAGCTAAATGAATGATCGAACGAAACTTTAAGGTAAATTACGCAAGAAACAATTAGGAGAACAGTCTCTCCCGAGGAATTCGAAGCTGCGTTGCATTTAGTTCTCAAAATAAACGTTATGCAGGTAACCAAAGTTTTTACAGTCGTTTGGCAATCAGGGTACTCAGACACCCAATCCATTTTATTTTTAAATTTTAACTACACGGCAATATTTTTAATTGTGAAACTTCTTCGAAAGTCCTCTTCGATATTATAGAAAATGCTGACTTAAACAATTGGATGATTTTAAAAAATGCATCGAGCAAGGTGGTACAAACTAGGACATAAAAAACTGTTAAAAAGCTTTTTCCTTAAAAAGCCTTAAAATTACTTGCAAATCTTTGTCGAGGCGAGTGATTGATTGCCGTCATAAAAAAATGACTGAAAATATTGAATTATTGAATACTTGTATGAATATTGAATTATTGAACAAATTATTGAGTATAATGCTATATTATAATAATTAATAATTATTGAATCAACACTGGTCAGTTCGTGTTGCAAATTCCATTTTATCCACGTACGCCTTATCGATAGTAATTATATTTACAATAACGTAGATATTTAAAGCATTATTATTCGTCTTCCAAAATCAACATACAAATCCACGATCGAATGAATTTCTACGAAAATGCAAGTTCCACCGATGAACAATAAAACAAAGCAGCTAAATGAATGATCGAACGAAACTTTAACCCGAGAAAGATAACCTACGTCGCAGAGGCGCCTGCGAAGACTGTTGATTTTTGTTAATTTTTCATAGAGGTCTAGTGATTTAAGTTTAAAATTACTTAAAATATAAAAAAATATAATATAAATGCATTTTATTTTTACAATAATGCCAAACCTTTAAAATGACTAGATTAACTTAAATAAATATCCATTGTTAGTATAAAATTGACGCCTTAGAAAAGCATGCGCCTCTGAAGCGTATGGTTATCTTTTACGTACGTTGTCATATGGTTATCTTTCTAGGGTTAAGGTAAATTACGCAAGAAACAATTAGGGGAACAGTCTCTCCCGAGGAATTCGAAGCTGTGTTGCATTTAGTTCTCAAATGACACACACCAACGAAGATATATATATAAACTTCCGTGTGCCGCGGGCACCATCAACGTGTCAGAATCGAAAATTATAGGACCCCCGGTTAATGGCCAATAAGCGTCAATGCCGATTAACACGCGGCAGCGCGAAACAAATTTCGTTCACGGACACGCGGCCACTTCGAGGAAGTCAATCGCTCGCACAGACGAAGATAGTGCCTTGAAATAACTCGCATAATAAAACGCGGATCGTTACGTTCAGAATTTCTGTTGAAAAGCGATTCCGTTTACCGGGAAGGCACTCCCACGGTTTCGCGGAGTCACGAGCGCGCTTTCACGCGATATCTTACCGAGCCTCCAATAAAGATAGAACTTCTTTTTTCACTCCTGCCATTGTGTAAAGGTGCACTTCCACGGGGAACAGAGGGCACGTCGTTTGTTTTCCATGAGCTGAAAGCGTAGGTACGGACCGGATGAAGAACGGAAACATAGACACAATTGATTAAATTCTGCAAATAATATTATTATATTTATTCATATAGGGTGTTCATTTTATCTCAAGCACGCGTAATGTCTTCATTATGCTAGAAGTGAGGGAAAAAATGTTCCCGTGGAAAATTGCATGATTTCATGATGCGTATACAAAGGTAGGATATTTTTTATCGTGGCCATTTTAAGTCCAGTTCTCAGGGTCATTGTCGATGTTTTAAATCTGGAACGGCATATCTTTGTTAATGCAATATTGTAGGTCACAAGAAATATGAATTCAGTCATGTGTGATATGACTTTGATGTAAATCACGTCGAAATAATCGACAATGCGCTAATAACGAATAATTACATTTTACGTGTACACCTATAAAGATCGTAAACAGAACAGATATTTATACATATATCTTTATCACTCGCACACCACGCTAATTTAATTAAATTAAAAAAGGTCGACACATTAATTCGCAGGCCTGCGGAATTAACAATTTTCAACGTTTCGAAAAATCCTTCGAGATTTGTTCATGTATCTCTAAAGATCACAAGATCAAAATCCCAAAACGTTACTCCAAAAGATGGCCAATTTCGCGCGGAATTACCCTGTAACGACTTAGAAATAAATCAAGAACAAACGACACAGTGACTGTAACTTTATTCGCGAATAAAACTATCCGTATAATTATCTAGACAAACAGTTATTCGAAGTTGATGTCCAACTCCGCCGACGAAGTATAATCGATGCGAACATCGTACATCGTTAATCGTGGACTTAAAAGGGGCGCGACACGACGGCAACAGGTTGTTTTCAGTTGTAGCTGCGCATTATCAGCGAAATTGATAGAGTATCCGTTCGATCAGGCTAATTAGACACACAATAAGCAGAGGAAGTCGATGTTTGCCAAACGTTAATCGAAACCCTTGAACCCGGCCCGACCTCGCCGCGCAGTATTCCGTCGGTGATGGCTGCTTATCATTAATTAACATTACGAGAAAGATTATTCTGTCAACGAGGATGTAATAGGCGGCGCAAAAGATTTATGCCTGGCCGGACCGAGCGGCATAATTGAGCGCTTAAGGGTTGCTTTCGAACGTGCCTGGAGAACGCAGCGATTTTTCCAAGGACGAGAAAGCCTCCTCTCTCGGTTCGAGCGTCGCCGTCCAGCCCCCTTCGACTTGTAATTAAATCCTCAAGGTGTATCGATCGCCGGCTTGACACGAATCGAGCGGGTTCGAGGCGAGCGTGCACGATGCCGGAGCGAGTGCGCGCCGCGTCGCGCTGCCCGGAGTGCACGATGGTCCTGGAACCGCTCGCCGATTGTTATACGGCTGATCTTTGTGGCTAGATTAGAGCAGTCGGGACTTCGTTAGCGACCCATTGTGAACAGATGTGATCATTATGCGTCTGCTTTGCATAAGTTCCTGCGGCGTGGGAGGGGAAGCCGAGTTGGGGATGAAGAAGTGGATAAAGCCTACGCTAGACAGCCGGCGAGCCGGTCAAAATTCAGCTCTAAAAATGAGCTTTTCGTTGCAGATTAATCGTATTAACCCTTTCGCTACGGCGGTTCAGTCCGCCGTAGCGCCCCTCCTGAACGGAACCACCCGCCGAAATTGTGCACATTGCGCGTGGATAGTGTATTTGGGAAGAAAAGGGATTTTTCTTTAAAACAATATAGTTATAATTTCTGCATAAGGTATAAAGTTATTTAATAGGTAAAAAAAGTTTCATTAACAATGGAAAAAGTGAAGAAATAATATATAATATACAGTGATAAAATAAAACATAATATTCATAATACAAAACATAATACATAATAATTAGTCCTAAAGTTAGTACTTTCGATTTTCTATCCCTTTATGACATGTATGCAGGTAGAACAAATATAACTTGAATGGTGTGTCGTTTATTTCGGACTGTCGTTTGTTTGTTTCGTCAAAAGATTCACGCAATACCAGCATGTCGGATATATCCGGCGTTCGTCCCCAGAGGGCGATCATGTGGATGTCGGATATATCCGGCGTTCGGCTCCGCGAGTGTTCATATGGATGACGGATATATCCGTCGTTCGGAGAGAAAGGGTTAAGCAGTATTTTTAACCCTTAGCGGACGAGAGGCGACTGTCGGTCGCCACGGCATTTCGCGCGGCAGGACGAATGGCGAGCGAGAGGCGACAGTCGGTGTTTATGTTAGATTTCGTTATCTCGAACATTATCCAACGTACTGTTTTATGAGAAAGTCCCTGAAGTGGTGGCGCAAATTATTTTTCCGGAGACTGGAAATTTGTTTAATCAATTCGTACATTCTCTACAAACATGTAAAAAGACAGAGAAACGAATAGCCAGTTACACATTTGAACTTTCGCAAAATTTTGATCAACAAATTGAGAGGAGATTTTCGTCAACCACGAGATAGATCTTCAAGTTCGACGACCAACTCTGACGAAATTCGTCTAAACGGGAAACTGCATGTAATTGTTACCGGCACAAAGAAAGATTGCAAAGTTTATTCCAGTCGAAACAAACCAGAGAGAAGACATGAGACGACCTATTTCTGTGATACATGTCCAGATAAACCAAGAATGCATCTTGGTCAATGTTTTATAAACTATCACACCGAACGAAACTACAAATCACAATTTTTGTAAAATTATATTCATAAAAGTGTGAATATAGATAAACTAACGAAATATAACGTTTTTGTAAGATAATTTATATGTAAGATCATTTTATTGTACCATATAAGACACTCGACATATTTGCAAAAATCGCCTCGTCCTGCTACCTGACTCGGCCGAAAAAGTCGTCGTCCGCTAAGGGTTAATTCTCGAATAGTCGGCCTGTGGATAAGCCAGGGTACGAAGATTTTATTGTTTATGTCTGCAAAACGGTTAGTGATCGAAGTTATGCTTCATTTGTCATGCGTGTTGCTCGTGATGCGAAGGGCGGAGCGGAAGCGAACAGTTACAGGTATACAGGGTGGCTGAAAAATCGTGGCACAACCGATCAGGGGATGTTTCTACATGGAGAAATAAGTCGAAGGAAACAGTAACATTGTTTCGTTTAAGACTTGCATGGCTCGCAGTATGACGAGAAGTAGAATTGGCATGCGATGGCCAGACGATAGTACAGTCATTCAATAGTATTATTTTCTCAACCTATTTTTCTTTTCAAAAGAGAAAATGAAAAAAATGTTGTCCTTAGTTTTCGATTAATTTCACCCACTCTGTATAATAACTCTATAAAAGAATATTTATTTCATTTCAATTCTGCAATATGGAAGCTGTTCCTGGAAGTAATTACATAATTTATTATCATATCCGTAATAGATAATGGTTATTTTGAGACACGAATGATCATTTATCACAAAAATTGGTGCAGGATTTAATATCAAAGACACCGATCATAAGGATGAGGAGCGTCCCGAAGATTCAACATATTCTTCTTATATTTACATTTTTGCATTACATTTGAATTATTCTCATATTATATATTTATATTTTTGTACTACATTTCCGACAATAATTAATACATTAATATTAAAACAATAATTAATACATTAATATTAAAACAATAATTATCACCAACATCGAAATAACTCGAGCAATAATAAAGTTTTCGAGCTGAAATTTTTCCTGCAGTCTGCGAACGCGATGTTGAAGAGAATTGGCAGAATTGTTCAATTCTCGATAATTTTTTCATAAGAAAAAGAAATTCTTTTCTTATTAAAATACTTTTAATGTGCATACTTTTATGTGCAAAATAATTTGCACATAATTCGAGTCAGCGCAAAAAGATACTGTTACGATGACACCCGATGAATTGCCATCTCGTCTGCTCAGGATCCCCTTTCCATAACCATGAAGATGGCGCAATAAAAGACGGCTCAGGGCCTTCCGATTAGTCGTCAGAACTGTCAGTTGGACATTGACAGACAGCGCGTGAAATTGTCACAGCGGAGTTTGTATATTCAGAAATTGTAGAAAAAGTGTAGATAAACGTGTACAATAAAATCATGTAAAGTGTATAGTGTAAATAATCGACTGTATAAATAAACTGTAAGTAATAAAATATACCGTGAACGTGCTGAACGAGGCGGGAAGAAGCGTACCAGATTCCGGGTGGTCGCAACGACACTATCAAAATGTATATTTTACAAATTTTAGCTGTTAACCCTTTGCACTCGAAGCCATTTTAACTGTAAATCTAAATTAATTTTTCTGACTTACGGTATTTCCATTTTATATAACAAAGTGCATTTTATGCATATGAAATTTATAGTCTTGCGACTCGTACAACAGTTAGACTTTTAACAATTTTTTTTTTTACGTCTAGACTTTGATAATATAAGAATTATCTTGGAACAGTGATGTAACAATTTTAATGGTGCCTCGGAGTCACCGCTCGAGTGCAAAGGGTTAAATTACTTCTAGTTGATTTTCGCTCGAATCGCCCCCTCCCTCCCCTTAATTTCTTTCTTTTCGTCTGAATCTTTTGTACCCAGCTGTACTTTCGGTCCGCACGCTCTGCGCGAGTTTATCTTCGATTGAGAAACGTTTCCCAGTTCGCAGCATCGGCAAGCGATATCAGGAACGCGAGGGAATAATACGGCGAACGCGGCGAAAAAAACGAGTCACCGGGCTCTGTCAGAAGCTGGAAACGAAGGTGGAAACGAAGGTGGAAGGAAGAGATATCCAGGAAGACTGGTCCTCGTCCCCGATAAAAATGTTGCATCGTTTCTGCGGAGTTACGGCATCAGCGTAATTTCAGCCCACGCTGCACCCCGTCCCGCATACGTAATTCATGCGTTTTCATTGAAAAAGTATCGTCCGGCGTTATGCTAATACGAGAGGACGGGGCCGTTATTCGCGGCCGTACATATGTCACTGACCACCTCCGCCATGGCCGCTCCGTTGAATAATAGAAACCCTGTTGTCCGTTGATCAGCGAGGGTGTGCGTATTCGGGAATGATCGCCGGCTAGGTTCGCATGTTCCTTGCTGTTTCAGCGAACGTTCGCGAATTCGTTGAACCACGCGAATATGATATTAAATTATTGGGTTGGCAACTAAGTAATTGCCGATTTGTTCAATGAAATAAAAAATTTGTTTACTTGGAATGATGTTTAATCTGTAATGTATTTTCCATTTTGTTCGATGACCTTTTGCCATCTCTCTGACAACTTGAAAATTCCACGCTCGTAGAAAGTCTGATCCTTTTCGGCCAAAAACTGAGTTAAGTGAGATTTTACAGCGTCATCATCATTAAAAGTTTTATCACGAAGGGAGTTGTCCAGGAATTGAAATAAGTGGTAATCCGATGGCGCGAGATCAGGGCTATATGGTGGGCGTAACATCAATTCCCAAGCAATATCCATCAATTTTTGCCGAGTGGACAAAGACGTGTGCGGCCTAACATTGCCCTGCTGGAAAATGACACCTTTACGATTGACCAATTTAGGTCGCTTTTCCTTGACCGCTGCATTCAATTTGTCCAGTTCCTAACATTCACGGATAATAAAAAATAACATAATAATAATAATAATAATTTTATAATATAACATTTACGGATATCATAAAAATGGGAGTGAGAGACATCTATAAGTGAAATCGGCAATTATAATACTTAGTTGCCAACCCAATATAATTCACAGCGGGCCTCGCCGCACTTATAGTTCCATTTGCAATTTATAAAGCGTGGAACAGCGACGGCTGCGATCCGAATTCGAAGGTTCAGAGGTCTAACTTTGACTTTTTGGTCAGCGTATGCACAATGGTAGAGCTTCAAATACAGTAAATTCTCCCTAATTGACGCTTTGATCATACACAAAAATGAACATTTTGGGGAGAGGAGATACGATTATTCAAGCTTTGTGTCTCGTTTTAATAGTCGTTAACAATCGGTAACTATAAATATAAAAATATAAATATAATATAAAAAATATAATATATAAATATATATTATAATAATATAAATATATAATATAATATATAAATATAATATAAAAAATATAAAAACAAGCCGCAAGGCTCGAATAATCGTATCTCTTCTTCCCAAATTGTCCATTTTTCTGCACAATATGAGCATCAATTAGAGAGACTTTACTGTACTGTGAAGCTAATGTTATCCCATTTTTGGAGCAAACGGACTGTTAAGACTTTAAGATATTTAACGTCAATGGTTTTCTTGTTTCTTTCTTGGAAATACAGGCGTAGCTCTTCTTTGATTGTTCGGAAACCTCGTTTTTCAAATCTTTTTTCTTAATTTTGCTGTTACTTGAAATGACAAGAAGAATAAAAAAGATCGGAAAAGTTTAAAAAATGCGTTCCGTAGAATTCGGGAACTTATATGCATATCGAGAATTGCATTGAAACTATTTAACGTTGGTTAAGAGTTAGAAACAGCTAGAGATCGTGAAAATCGCAGTATTTTACGGGTTTTGAGTGGCTGCGCCACTGCATATTAGTAGACACCGAATCTTTACGCGAATTCTCATTTTCACACGTCATTTTACAAGAATTAGAATTAAAGGAAAGCTTCCTTCGTCAACTAAAAGCTTACTAATTATAAAAATAAAATAAAAATGTCATTAGACTCTGTTAACCCTTTGCGCTCGAAACCATGTTAATTGTAAATCTGAAACACTTTTTCTGACTTATAGTATTTCCATTTTATGCGACAAAGCGCATTTTATGCATATGAAATTGAGTCTTACGATTCGTACAACAGTTACACTATTAACAATACTTTTAATTTAAACTCTGACAATATGAAAGTTATCTTGGAATGCGATATAACATTTTCATCGGTGCCCCGGGGTCACCACTCGAGTGCAAAGGGTTAATTTGTACGTTCGATACGCATTTATTTAAGTCGTCGTTATAGGCTCGCATAGAAACGTTGTAAGTAATACAGCAAAATTTAAAAAGTATTTATACAATAAACTAACCCCCGCTAACATTTAAACGAAATTCAAATCACTTAGTCCAGTTTCAAATAAATTATTATGTTTTAAGAGCTGTTCGATTACTTTTTGCCAGGGTTTCTCTCATCCGAAGGAAACTTCAAATTATTCGGTCCGCTTGTAGAAAAGTTATTCCGTTTCAAAAGGTGGCCACTGTGTATACTGTGTCGAATTAAACCCGAATCCCGCCGTCCGAGGGTTGAAGGCAATTTACCAGCTCAGACTGGTCGCCGCGATAATCGAGTGCCATAGGCCTCGTTCACGTGGACAGCCTTTTAATCTCGACAGACAGAAATGGAACACTTGTCCAGGGGATCAAAGGCGACTCAAGTCGGACGCTTCTCCGGCGCCCGACAGTCGGTTTCATTGTTAAATCGCTATTGCCACCTACAATCGTGTTACTTTACTTTCTTACCGTTGGCCTCGGTTAAATCACCGCCGTGCCACCAACAACCTGATTACATATGTGCACACTTGGCCGCAGGTAAATAAGCGAATAAATACGCCGGCTTATGTGTCCCGGTAGTTTTGCGCCAAGGAAATCTCGTAGATGTAATTGTAAGCGATTCTGGTCGTCTCGGTTCTGCGTCTTCGGGCTGTTTCATGTAATCCTATGATTATTTATTAGGATTACCTCGGTTTCGCTGGTCGAACATGCCCATTCGTTTGAATACAATTCAATCTTATGTGATCAGCTTGCAGTATCAATTTTTTTAGTATGCCTCATGATTTATGTGCCGGGCCGAGCAACATATTATTAGGTTGTATATATATTATATTTTATATTATATTATATTATTATTATTCATATATTATTATATTTATATATATATAAATATTAAATATTATTATATTATATATATATAAATATTAAATATTATTATATATATATTTATATATTATTATATTATTATTTATATTATATTTTTTATATATATTTTAGGTTATCGAATTTTCAATTTTTATGATGAAATTTTAGACATATTTTCTTGGCTTGTATTAGTCGTTTTAAAACAGAGCTCGGTATTATCGGCACGCAACATAAGGATCCCGAGAGCTACGCCTCCTGATTTGCCTCGCGCGTGCATCTGATGCCTTATGTGCGTGTGTGTGCGCGAGTGCGTTGTGTTTATGTGCGCATAGCATTTAAGCGAACACAGGCGAACACAGTCAAGAGAAATAGTCCTCGCGGTCCTTATGTTGCGTGCCGATAATTCCGAGCTTTGCTTTATAAAATTATTCGAACAAGATCAAAAATTGTGTCTCTGTATCACTCGAAATGATCTACACCAGGACTTGCATTCTACTCTAGTTAATATATAAGTATTCTGAAATACGATTCTTTTACTATATTCTAATTATTAAATACTATTCATAATTATTAAATACTATTTTTTAACAGAAAAGAATATGCGACACCTGTATTATATTCGAATTAATATAGAATTTTGATCAACAAAAAGGAATACGCGATGCGAAGAGGGCTTTGACTTTGTACCATTAAAATTTATAATAATAAATGGAAATCTAGAAATTTTATTTTGAAAAACGATATGCGACATAATTGAACATATATTAAAAGAATGGACAAGGCTGGAATTAAAAAATGGCGTTCTATTTACTCGGTGAAAAGAAATAATTTTGTTGACGAATGAATTTTTTTGGAGCTAATAAAAAAGAAAATATTGTCATTCTGGCGGTAATCTATTTAGGAAAGCTGAACTGCGAGAAATATCATAATAACACATTTATCTGAATGAATATGAATTATGACACTAGGTAACGAGATACAATGCTTCTCGATTAACATATCTATCGCCCACAAGATCTTAACGATCTGTAATTACATAGGTTTCGAAATGCTTACCGCTTAAATTGTTTAACAAGCATTCTCAATCGCGTGTGATAAATCAATTTGGCCGTTCTTTGCATACGATCGTGCTAAAACGATTGACGGATCCTTGATCAATTTTTTAATACTATTGCGATACAATCGTTTATGCCATATGCATATGTATTATATATAAAATAACCAT
Organism: Megalopta genalis; assembly: GCF_051020955.1. Classification (NCBI taxonomy): domain Eukaryota; kingdom Metazoa; phylum Arthropoda; class Insecta; order Hymenoptera; family Halictidae; genus Megalopta; species Megalopta genalis. The sequence goes on from NC_135025.1 coordinate 10,195,463, forward strand.
TCTTCTTTCCATATTAGTGTTTTTTTACTTAAAAATATATTGGTAACCCATATGTAAAAAAACTTATTATTGATGCAAAATTGCTATGAAAATTCATTGTCGTTTAAATATAATCTTTAAATAATTAGAACTGTTTTCTTTGAACAGAAATATGAACAATTTTCAGTTATCTTGTTAATAATCTTAATTCTTTCTGCAATTCTTTCGAAGCAAATTTGTAACGTTACATCTGTCGTTTCTATCCAAGAATCTTAATCAAGCACTGCAATTCCAAAATAAATATACAGTGTATCCCAGAAAAGGTGTTAAATGTTGTTAACATGTTCATAAGATCATTCTCAGCAAAAAATTTACATAAACGACTGATCGATACGTCTTCATTTCCGAAATATGGATGGAAATGTTGATAATTTGACTTGAAGATAATGTAATGTAATGTATTGTATTAAGATAATGTAATGTATTATCATCATTAATCACTTATTATCGTTGAATATTTGTATTAATCTCGAAAACGGATGTGAACCGACCTACGGAGTGTGCAACATTTTTTGCAGAGAATGACCTCCCCAACGTATCGGCAGAGTTTGTCGGTTTCGATTTGGGACACCCTGTAGAGTCTTCATTCAAGAATAAATAAATTAAAAAACCAATTCATATATTATAAAATTCCCTCTCTCAGCTGTTATACAAAACGAAAGTATTATTCGCGTCGCTCTATTAAAAGCGCATCGAAATCTATCATTAGCTATTTCATACTTGAAACAATTGATCAGGGCATTTGATATCCGGTAGAAGAAATAACAGCCAAGAAAACCAACTGGCGGGACATTAAAGGTTCGACAAAAAAGCATGTCGACCGGTTAAGAACCGATCGGAAAGAAAATACAAAAGAAAAAGGTCGCAAGATAAGAAAAGAAAAACGAAAGAAAAACCAAAGATGGAAACTGCAAACGTTTTCATCGATCAAAGGAACAGTTTATTAATCGGCGGCTTTCTTGGCCGCGATCTTGTGCAAGCAGCTGCAATGCCTTTAATCCGAGATCGAATTCCCGATAGGATTCGCGCGCTCGATCGATCATCGCCGTCGACGTGATCGATATATCGACACTCCGCGCCGCGGCGCGGCCCGACTTGACTCGGCTCGGCTCGGCACGGCCCGACCCGGCCCGGCCCGCCGCGCGCCGGTCAATTCTATGCAGTTATGGATACCTCGCGGTCCATTAAGCGCCACCGGCGCGCCGCGGTTTAATGAATTTCTGGCTCCACGGTTATTGGCTTTCGCTTTTTCTCCGGCCAGCGTTTTGACGGTTCTCCTTGACTTGATTTATCGGCCAGGGAAAAGTTCCAGCTGTCCCGAATGCTAAAAGACACTGCGCGCCGATTCGAGAATGATAGAAATCTCGGCCGGCCATTTCTCCGAACGCCCTTACTTACTGTATTTACAGATTGCACGGATAACGAAATTCCATCCCGTCCACGGATTCAGTGTAAGCCGCATACTAAGCCACCCCTGCCACGCCGAACCTGTCCGTATGAATTTTCTAACTCGCATTGTATTCGCGAGACGCGCGGCGTAATACGATCGCCATTGTTCTCTCGCCGGTACCGTTGACGGATCCTCATTAAATTTTCAGATACTATATTGCGACACGATTGTAAATTACCGTGCTACATGCGCGTAGAAATTGGCTAACAGCGGTCTAATAAATCGCATTAGTTTAACGTCTCGTCGAACCGATATTATTCGAGGATTTTTATCGTACCTTGTTCCTTCTTTTTGTATGGACGTATGGTGAACACTCCTTGGTAATTTGTTAATGACTATATTGAACTGTTATCCGTGTGATATTCACGATTATTCATAGTCGCTTTGAGCAGTTCATTTTTAAAACAATTCGTAGCTGACATTTTTTCCCTTCTTTTTATACGAATTTGTTTTGTAGTGTATTTTTACATGTGTATTTTAACATCATTTATTATTCACATGTTATCGTAATTTTTCAGTCATCTCTGGTGCTCTGACAGAAAACTGTTTCCAACAAAAATTAATTAATGCTCGGTCTTCTATGAGTATCAATATAGAAAATTGGGAAAAAAATTTGTTTCTGAATTCATCGAAGGCAAACGAAATGAGTGAAGTGTTCTTAGCCTTCGTTCATCAACTTGCCTCTGCACACTACGCATCGGCTTAAGAAAAAAAAGCCAATTTCCATAGGTAGAGTTCTACGAACAACCTTATTATTCCTTTCCCATCTCGATCGCCTAAGTTGAGAAGCACAGCGAAAAACGCTAATAAGTGTCTGCCGGTGCCAGTGCGATACGTAGAAACCATGAACACCGTTCTAGGAACGGGTGGGGATAGCGTGCCACCACTAATTGCTCGGTGTGCGTACGTATCGAAGAGAAGTATAATTTCTCTTTCGTCCTAGCGAGTTCAGAGAGTCTCTGCGCAACGTGTATTTCTTAAAGGGGGTTGGAAACGACTATGACATTTGTCTTGACTCTTTAAACAGTTATAGAGAACCGAAGGAGACTCATAATTGTTATGACGCATATGGGTGTCAATTTTGATACTTCAGAACCGATATTACGTTGGTACTATATAGAGTTATGTCAGGGTTACCCGTACACTGATGTCCTTAATGAATATATATTCTCTTAAGTCTCTTGAATTTTTATGAAGTTGTATCTGGTATGACGAACAATCCTAGCGTTACTTTAATGCTTATCTTGTCGCACTGCTCTTGACATAACCTCTCGGTACTAATCGAGATTTAGTTAGGCTGACCTGTTTTACAGGACATTTACATTTATTAGCAACAATAGTGGTAAAATTGACTGTATATATAATTGAATATATACGTGTTAATTTTATCAAGGATGTGATTATATATATTACATATATAATATATATATAATATATAATACAATAATACAATAATACAATATATTATATTATATTATATTATATTATATTATATTATATTATATTATATTATATTATATTATATTATATTATACTATTTTGTATTATATTATATTATACTATATCATATTATATTATATTATATATAATATATAATAATATATATTGTATATAATATATAAAAATGTCATATAGGTACATGTCTCATCAGCCTCCGTTTTTGATATGTAATAAATTTTTTTTTAGTAATTAGCTCTTTATTATCATTCATATTCTCTCTCTCTCTCTCTCTCTCTCTCTCTCTCTATCATCTCTGGTCTCTCTCGCATCTTGTGAAAGTCCTGCTCAATTCTATTTCTTAGTATCTCAGCATTTTCAATAAAAAAATATTATATTTTCTTTTATTTTTAGATAGATGCCTCCGCGTACAAAAATCATTATATCTCATAAACGAAGACAGATAGAACGTTTAGCCGTACAATCGGCTCTCAAAAGCGGGTGCACATGGTACGAAGCATCCTAATAAAATAAATTAAATTAAATTAAATAACAGTTCGGTTATGTCAAGGTTATGTGAAGGAATTATCTCCGAAAGCTTTCGGATCCCCGACTTTCCTATGACAACGTTCACGGAAGAAATGGAAAGGCGGAGGTACTCACCGGGGTATCCTTCCGGGATCACGATTTCCGGCCCGACTTTAACGTCGTGACGGTAACGGTGCATCAGCAGGGTGGCCGTGACTCTGAGCGATCGTTGCTGTTGCTTGTAGAGGAGTATCGGTCTCCCACCGGCGCCTTCAACCCTAACCACCCTTGGTAACGAGAATCTGTCCAGGAACTCGCGCAGAGGCATAAATCCGCCCCCGGAGTTCGCTGCCTCCGCGGTTGCTTCCCGAGAGCTTGGCAACGAGTCATCGCCTGTCCCGGTCACTTCACCGCTTGACAGCGTCGAAAATTCACCACTCGACGACATCGTCGCACTGGCTTTCACGGGCTCATAGACACCGGATTCGAGGACCTCGACTTCAACGGCCAACAGAACGGTCACACGTTTCACCACGGAAGTCGGTTCGTCCTGGGAAAGAAAGATGATTTTCATGTTAGGTCATTGGTGGAGACTCCAATCGCGATTGTTACGAAGCGAATTGTATAGTTTGAAATATTCTACTTATTTATTTACGAATACGTTCAATCAGATTATATCATTATATCTATAATATCATTATATCTATGACGAATACATTATTGAATTTCTCGTTCATGCTAATAGTCGTATGGCAGACCTTCTTGAGAAAAGCGTGAGTATGCTTAGGATTATTTGTAATTTTGTACAACAATTTCTATCGGCATATTTTTTTTTGAAGCATTACTTTTGGCACGTTAGCGTTTTTATAGACACGAATGCAACATGTGAAAGTTTAAATAAATTGTCAGAAACTAGATAATCAGATAATATTTATACTTGGGGTCGAAGTGGACCCGATCTCCGCCGTTTGACGTTCAAAACGTTAATTAGTTTTCAATGATTAATCGAAACATCAGCCGGTAAGTCGTACAATTTTTCCGGTTCGAAGTCTTTTGTATTTTCTACGCTTTACGCAACATTTTCTTATCTTGAAGGTTATCATGGTCGTAGTTTTATAGGTTCCACAACTCGTTTTGATGTCGACTACAACAACAGATTGTAAGAAACCAATTACAATATGCAAAATAATGCCGATGACCTTGGAAAGGCCATCAGTGTTCAAGTTCGAACAACTTTTTCTTATATCGCCATCCGATACGTGTTTTTGTCTGCCCCTTTTTTCGGCTTTCAATATCGATGGAAATAATTTATATGCTCGATTTAACATTTTAACAACCGAAATTATTCCAGTGAATTTTTACGCAATTCTTTTCGAGATCCGCAGAACGTAAGAATGTTGAAGAAGCAGGGATGAAAGAAGTTCTGGAATTTTTTAATAGGTTCTATTTATAACACTATTTATGGAACTTGTCTTTAAAAAAGTTCTGGTCTCAAGTTACAATGAGGATACCGAAATAATGCACTTCGAAATAAACATCTTGAATCAAGTAAAATTTATCAGATGTAAAAAATAAGAATATCGCTGTAACAGGAATAGATATTTTCTTCAAAGGCCTTACTTTGATAATTCTCTCTCTCTCTCTCTCTCTCTCTCTCTCTCTATATATATATATATATATATATATATATATATATATAATATTATATTATATATATTATATATATTTATATAGTACCCATATAATAATATATATATATGTTGGTTAAAGGAGGAGCGGTATTATCTAAAACCATATTGAATTGAGGTTAGTATATATACTTGGAATAATAATATAATAATATAATAATTATATGTACTTAGAATTGAACAATCTCCTAACCTCAATTCAATATGGTTTTAGATAATAACGCTCCTCCTTTAACCAATATATATATATTAGTACCCATTTATATAGTACCCATATATATATATATATATACATATGTTGGTTAAAGGAGGAGCGATATTATCTAAAACCATATTGAATTGAATATATATATATTCAATTATATATAGTTTTTATTATTATTATATTAGTTTTAATTCAAATATATATATATATATATATATATATATATATATATATATAGAGAGAGAGAGAGAGAGAGAGAGAGAGAATTATCAAAAAGTAAGGCCTTTGAAGACCATATTGAATTGAGGTTAGGAGATTGTTCAATTCCAAGTACCGTTGGAATCCTTGGTTAATCATTTTTTTCTAGTAATTTACACACATCACTGGTAAGCCTAACTGGTCGATAATTGTCTGGTTTATGTTTGTCCTTTTGTTTGGTTCGAGAACTGGTACAGTTTCCTTCCAATTTTCCGGAAGAACGTTCTTGCTCCATATACAGTTGTATAATTTGATTAGGTAACTTATTCCAGTTTGTGACAGACGTTTCAATAGTTCGTTTGGGATAGTTTTTGCGGACCAGGAGCAAAATTCTTTGTTCTTGAGAACTCGCTGTTTAGTTTATTAATGGCGCGTTTAACACAGGATTCACGCGTTGTTCTCTGCGCAACGATTTAAGGTTTCCTTCAGGAAAGTATCATGGTCCGGATAGACGATTAATGACGAGTTATGGTTTTTGTTGCTCGAGTTCAGTTGAAATTGTACAGCGAGTACATTGGCAATATTCAAGTTCAATGAACTGGATTCTACGATGTGAACGGTTTCCATAATTCTTTCTCGCATTCTTCGATAATTCTGCGAAATTTGTTTCGTAGTTTTTTTAAACTCTATTAGGTTCTCAGTAGTTTTTTTTTGCTGTATTAAACACGTGGTCACACAGGGCTGTTTTGCAATCTTTATTCCAACAGGATACGGGACTTTCCCGTTTTTCTGGCTAGAATGTTCTCCGACAGTTTTTTCGCTGCTGGATCTATAATTGTTTGAAATTCGTTGATCGTTTCATTGATTGATTTTGATCGGATTTATTTCATTCTCTTCTATTTCCGTTAGGGAACTATTTTTCTCTATATTGGCCAGATTATATTATTAACGTTCCGTTCCCGTTGGTGGAAAATTTGTGAACGAAGGATGTTATTTTCATACATACGTTATCTCGATGGAAATGATTCGTTCTGCTAATTTGGTACTGGACATTGTTAAGTCTATTAAACCGTATGTTCCGTTACTTGTATTAAAGTGAGCTAGAGTTCCTGTATTTAAAAGGATTAGATTTGGGTCTCTTAGCATTTTTACGATTTTCTTTCCTCTGCTATCCAGTCTGGATGAGCTTCGGAGGGAGTGGTGACTGTTATAGTCTCCAGCTAGTATTAACGGTATTGGAATTTCCTGGATTAGGTCTTCGAGGTCTTTAGTTTCGAAGGCGTGGCTATTTGGAATGTAAATACTGTAGGTATGGATTTTATATGGGAGGGATGTTGAAATTGCTACTGCTTCTGTATTAGTGGATAATGGGATTTCATTCGAGTTATATTTGTCTCAGATCGCGATGACTACACCTCCACACGCGTGGTTTTCGTTTCCTTTATTTTCTTACGAATAGAGATCGAAGCGTTTTAAGACCGAGAGGTGATTTTTTTTGAAATTTACCTCTTGCAGGCATGGCATATCCTGGTTTCGATATCATTTTTAGAATGATTTGGAGTTGTTCAAGGTGCGTGATTGCGAAGTGTTGGTTTCGAGATCCGATTTTTATACTTCGTTCTTCTAGTATGGGGTAAATATTCTTAAGTCCCTGAATTAGGGCACTAGTGTTATCTGAGTATTTTTTTTAAATTTCTATTGGGCAGCTTGATCCAAAGGCTTGGTATATTGGTATATTGATCCGAGGAAACTCTTTTTACGTGGACGTAGTTTAATAGCCTATTATAATGCCTATTGTTCTCGATATTGAATATATCCTCTAATTTTTCGTGGTCGTATAATGTTGCCATAGTTCGAATTAATTTTTCTTGGTGACGTTGGGATTTTCAAATGTTTCAACTGGTAATAATGGAGTGAAATGAATGTCTTTTGTAGTTGCATCATTGGTGTTGCTATCATTCGATGAAACTGTTGGTATCTCTGTTAATAACTTCTGATTTGCTTTTCTCGTGGATCTGTTGATAATTCAACTAGTTCAAAGTAAGCAGTTTTTTTTATTTATCGACGATTCTGTGATCTGGCAGGTATAATGGAGAGTTGAGCTAGTGTCGATTGACGTTGATTGGCGGTTAAAAATAAATTTGGCTTTTTCTTTGCATGCTCTGCGAGAAGGTAAACTTGCCTCGCGAAACTTAAGATACAAGCAAATTCTGGTTCCGTCATTTCAGATTTTTGAAGAGACATTTTTTAACAGGATTTAACGTTATTATTTCTTTTTAATGGAACTTCGATGGTTTGGTTAAGAATGTCTGGAGAGACGTTAAGAGTATTATTCGCTCAGCTGGAATTAGCATAGGTCTTATTTCGATTATGTTATTATTTATTGCGATCGACTTTTGGTTAGTAGCCAGGTGTATTATTTTTTTTTCTTCTAATCTAAGTATATATATCTTAGATATATATATACACTTAGATTAGAAGAAAAAAATAATTCACCTGGCTACTAACCAAAAGTCGATATATAAATAATATATATATATATATATATATTTATTATTATATATATATATTTATTATATATTTATATTTATATATATTATATATATATATATATATATATATTATATATATATATATATATATATATATATTTATCCTACCATTAGAGATTCGGGATGTGTTATATTGCATTTGACCCCCCCCCCCCCATTATCATCTTTAATGCTAGTGCCGTCAGTAGCATGTAGAATTACTGCTTGCTCTTTTATAGGGTATGGTTCCTGTTATGTAACGTGGGCGTAGGATTTCTTTGGTACTAAATCTGTCTTGATATAGGGTTTTTATTGTGTAAGACCGGGGATGAGGTGCCTCTGAACTCGGATGTCGTTTCCGTTGCATCTTGCTGCATTCTTGAGGCCATTATTATCGGCAAACTCGCTTTTAATCAATCACGATAATAGTTAAAAAATTCTACAGGAATAGACATTTGCTTAAGTGAAAGATACAAGTACAAGTACTAACAGAATTATTTTCAGAAATAAGATGTACATATATATTCCGATCCTTGAAAATGAAGTAATTGTCGTCATAGAACTAAATTTTTCAATTTTAATTCGATTCAGTGAAATGATTGAATTTTATGAAATGCTTGACGTTGATAGTGCAGCAATAAAAGCGTCAAAAGGAACACCCTATATAATAGAAGTTGAGAATATTAGCGGGTTTTAGCAGCGTGAATTTACTGATACGAGTGAAACGTGAAAGAGAGGCGGAAGAAAGCCAGGATTCTTGAAAGGAATATGCTAGAGGCAGGTGCAGATGTTGGAGCCTCGATGCGTGTACATGCGTAGATGGTTTAAGAGAGCAAGAAAAAGAGCGTGCGCCGAGCTATCTCTATCAAAATACATGAATAAGCAATTAGAAAATGTGGACAATGAGAGACCTACAGATCCTCAACGAGAAGTACGTATAGAATAGTAATTTTAATAAGTTGAAAATAACATTTCGTCATTTACAAAAGCGAAACAAAATTTGTTTCTTCTGGTACCAGAGTTTAGAAATGAAAGTCATAATAGAAACAAAAAATAACCTGTTAACTGGAGAATTCACTTTTCTTCAACTCGTTTTAAGATGGACATCTTTTCCTTCGCAATAAAAAGTTATGTTGTCACGCCTAAACTAATTTAAAAGATCTTTCCTTCACTTGTTGACTATTCAATTTGACGAAATATTGTAGAACATATATAGAAAATATATAAATCAAATATTTCCAACGTTCAAAGAATTAATTAAACAAATTACACTGATTAGTTGAAAGGGCTCTCCTTCAGTTGTTAATTATCCAATTCGACGAAATATTTTAGAACATATTTAGAAAATATATAAATCAAATATTTCCAACGTTCCAAGAATTAATTAAACAAATTACAGTGATTAGTTGAAAGAGCTATCCTTCACTTATTGATTATCCAATTCGACGAAATATTTTAGAACATATTTAGAAAATATATAAATCAAATATTTCCAACGTTCACAAAATTAATTAAACAAATTACACTGATTAGTTGAAAGGGCTCTCTTTCACTTGTTGATTATTCGATTTGACGAAATATTTTCTAACATATTTAGAAAATATATAAATCAAATATTTCCAACGTTCAAAGAATTAATTAAACAAATTACACTGATTAGTTGAAAGGGCTCTCCTTCACTTGTTGATTATTCAATTTGACGAAATATTTTAGAACATATTCAGAAAATATATAAATCAAATATTTCCAACGTTCAAAGAATTAATTAAACAAATTACAGTGATTAGTTGAAAGGGCTCTCCTTCACTTGTTGATTATTCAATTTGACGAAATATTTTAGAACATATTTAGAAAATATATAAATCAAATATTTCCAACGTTCAAGGAATTAATTAAACAAATTACACTGATTAGTTGAAAGAGCTATCCTTCACTTGTTGACTATTCAATTTGACGAAATATTTTATAAAATATTAAGAAAATATATAAATCAAATATTTCCAACGTTCCAAGAATTAATTAAACAAATTACAGTGATCAGTTGAGACATACACAAAGCATCGTTACAGTCAGAACATCAAAATCTCGATTCTTCTCTCAAACCTTTTGAATAACACAACTTGCACCTTTTGATTACGTTTGCTCTCGAAGAAATGCCGGTCCAAGGGATGACAGCCTACTACATATAAACAACGTTATAGCGAGTTCGAAACTGAACTGTGCAAATACGTTGTGTTGCCACATGGTTGCGCTAGGTTTAAATGGATAAAACAACGTAAAACGTAATGCGATTCACGGATAATTTTCAAATATTTGGAAAGCGAAGAAGAGAAGGTGTCGAAAATGTTGCTTTTTACCTCCTGGATATTCCATTTCTGAGCCTCAAAAGTAATAAAAAATTAAATCACTCAAAAAGACGATCAGCACAGTTTCGTAGAGCAGAAAGAGCTCTATATACATTTGCTCTTTATACACTTTGTCAAACAGCAAAAAGATCTCTCTCTCGTTGTAAAATAAAAGAAAATATAAAAAACGCTAGAAACTTATTCCCCAACCCAATATTTCGCCAAACTCGGTTAACAGGTTACAAGCACGAATAAGTGGCTAATCAACGTAGTTGCGAAAGAAGTCGTAGCGCAAGGGATCGATAAAAACCGGTATCCAAGCAATAATAAGGCGTAACAGATATCACGCCGTCCTCAAAATTGGTTAGTCGCGCTCGATTACAGTTGTCTCCGGAAACGAAAGAGCTGAAACGCTAAGTTCGCCTGCTCGCGTTGGACCGCGGCCAATAAATCATCGGGTAGCGTTATGCGCTGAATAATATCAGAGATGAGAGAATGGCGTAGAACGAGGCCCTTTCTGCCGATGGAATTCGTTATTCCGCGAAGCGTGGCAGCCTTGACAGTGATTCGCCGCCGGCAGAGTGTGCCTCCGCTAACGAGTGATTATACTCCGGGGCGGCTTGACGATGATGGTGATGATGATGAATTTATGACGATGATTATCTCCCGTGGCGTACCGCTGTGTCGCCACCGGTGTTTGTCTTTCAGACGGGGAGACACACCGGCTTGAAAAAATCGCCACGGAATGATAGAATGAGTCTGGTTCGCGGTTGGTTAAGGTTTGTTCTTGCGAGCGGTGTTGACACGCGGCGGCTCGCTGACAAATTAAGGGTAATTGATTGGAACGAGGCGAGTATCGATCCCGTGGACCGGGCTGAACCCGATTTACACGAAACGTGTGATTCTATGCAGTTATTCTTCTATCGATAATTTATTGGATAGGGCAACCACTGTTCACTGAATGCACATTTAACAATAGAACTAGCCTAAACAGGGCTAATGAATATTGTCTTATAACAATGTCAAGATTGGATTTATTTGAACATCGTACGATTTCTATTACAATGTACGCTTAAATAAAGAGGCTTTAGCTATGAATGTTTCAAAGAAATCTCTTTATAATATCGGAGGCTGTGAAAGAAAAGAATCGGATACGTGGCTTGGTAATTCTAGTGATAATTGATGTCGACGTTGCTAAGAGGTAATTAAACATTTAAATCCAGGGTTAGATGTTACATAAAGAAACTCCTGAAGTATAAAATGTTAAGAAAAACGATTCTGTTCTTTTTGAATTTTAAATAGTGAACATGGAGATAAAGAAAAGGAACAAGCAGAGGTATGCAAGTGTAACTCTGGCTTTTTGATCAGTCTTCAAATACTGAAGCTTAATGGTATCTCGTTTTTGGTGCAGACGGCGATAGCTTTTGAGATATAAATTTTATAAATTAATAAATTATTATACTCATATATTATTATATATATGAGTATAATATATATAATATAATATAATATATATATATTATATTATTATTATTATATTATATATAATATAATAATAATAATAATATATATATATATATATATATATATTATATTATATATAATATAATAATAATAATAATATAATATAATATATATATTATATTATATATATTATACTCACTTCTTCTTTAATTATTAAGAAATGCGCGAAGCAGCGCGGACCATGCGAAACACAAAAGTATACGTAAGAATTTTTAACGAATGCTTCGAACTGATTCAGAAAACTGCGATCGCTCACGCAAAAATAAGCAATTCACAGCAATAATAATGGATAATAAAAAAATCGAAAAACCGTTCAAGCAACGAATTTTTAATGGATGCATCAAACTGATTCAGAAAACCGCGGTCGCCCACGCGATAATAAAAGATCACGAGGATCACAGTTATCTACGATTCAACCACACGCTTCGCAATTTTTCTGTAGCGATCTATTCAATCCCTTAATGGTAGCAGAATCTTGATTGCAAACGACGTTCAGCACCTGCTGTGCTCCGGCAGAAATTAAGCAAAGACGACTCGACGTCTTTGTGCTATCCGATCGAATCCGCGCATCGTTCCCAGCGGATTAACAAAAGCGCTTCGGACTAACGCCTTTTCGAACCGATTCCACGAGTCACGACAACGCGCGTCCGTCATCGTCTAATTGATCCAAATTAAACTCTAATAATCCGTTAATGCGAACGGCTTGGCATCAAGCCTCGCCGAACTTGAAACAAAAAAAACGCGGTTTCCTAGGTGACTTGCACCTGTAGCATCCTCGCGCAGCCTCGTCGCAGCATCGCTCGTGCATCGCATACGAATGACAGGAATTAATATTCCAGCTGTGTAAGATATGATGTGCGGAGACTCCGGGGCATTATCCACGGTTCCGGTCATGAATACGCATGACCGGCCACTTTTCTTTTTCTCCCGGTTCACTCGTAAAACCGGGGACCTGCTGCCTCCGCTTCCGATCCTTTTATTTCCGTTCTGACTCGCGTAATCGCTGTATAATTGTCATTTAATCGCTAACGATTGATGCAACGCGGGTGGTGCGCTTAAGTGCTCGAGGTGCGCGTAAGTGTGTTTCCGAAGTTTTACTGCGATATGCTCCTAGAAACCGCCGTAATACCAAGCAACCGCGCGAACATGGCACCGGCTTTGTTCTACGCTGTGTTTCACGATTCGGTATGCCAATTGGGTTCGGTCAAACATTCCGTATTCCGTTACCGGGATGCGGTCAGCTTCTGTCACTCGCATACGCGATCCGCTGTTTTAGACACTGTGACCTTTAGGATAGCGTTCATCGTCTTCGGGTCCTGTATTATTTTGTTAACGTAAGACGTCGATTTTAATGATATTTTAAGTTGGCGTCGTTTGCTGAAAATGTTGTATTCTTTTTTGTCTGCAATGATTCATAAGGTAAAAGTATCTATTAAGGGCGCTTACCAAGGGGTATAAGTTATCATGAATTTTGAATAAGATTATCATCATTTATTGTTGAATAGTTGTACTATTGTTCGATAAGTTGATGTTTTTAACACGTTCCGTGCCACGTGTACCATCGATGGTACACGCTTGCATGTTTACTTAGTGAACTGAACAAATTGTTTACAAGAAATTTAGAACCGAAGAATCAATTTCCACCGCAAGAATGGGCGTTGATAAGTTTTTGTTACGTTGTTATGTGTACGAGAATTAATAATTGCACGTAATACATCAAGTTTTAGTAAAATATCAAAGTGTGAAGATTCGAGTAAAAAAAGCTCGGCACGGAACGTGTTAAGTAACGTGATGAACTTTGAGATATTTATTTAATGTGAACACAAAATAGTACGAGTAAAATAGTAAACTACGAGCATGTTCCTATTATGGAACATAGTTTTCATGTACCCGGTGTTCCATATTCAATGTTCCTAATTCGAAGTGGACGATACTCTCTCAACGAACTACACATTTTACATATTTGTAATTTACAAGCATCGGCTTGAAGCGTCTATTAAGTGTAAGGTGTGTTTTTTTATTATTGTGTCTCCTAATTTATGCAGAAAGGGTTAAATAAATAACTAATCTTCTCTTTCGTTCTCTTATATTTGTCGATAAGGAACATATATACTTTAAGCTGCATAACATTAACTTTATAAAGTTAACCTAAATTGTAAAATTACATCTTCGCAGTTCTAGTATTTTTTTATATCGCGGGCATTTGTTTTCTCGTATACAACTACGAAAACCATAAAACCATTTTTCTTGTTAATATCTCGAGGGCTAAGGAGTGTAGAACAATTTCTTTTTTAAATGTGAGTTTTTGTTCGACAATTGTAGTTACACATTAAAAAATTCTCGAAAAAGTTAGTTGTTCGAACAATATTACAGAAATAAAATGTTTTTTCAATTTTTCTTGTTAACTTTTTATGCAATTTTTTTATGTAAACACGTATCGATAATCTTGTATAGTATGGATAGGTATTTTTGGAATTGTTTTGTTTACGTGAATGTGTTTTGTAGCCGATAACACAAATTCTTAACATTTGAATCTATAAATGTCGTGGTAGTCGGGTTAGTTATTTTTTAAATAGCCAAAAACGATGCAGTAAATTCTCTTCAATTGTCCCTCGACTTGTAAATGAAAATGGACAATTCGACAGAATTTACTATACGTATTAACGTGCCGCGATAATAATTGAATGTAATGAGTTAAGAAATTGTTAAGCAAACACAACATTTATTGTCGAAAAAAATAAAAAGGGTTACTAAGCCATGAAATTCTTGATCGATTGGAATTCGTTTCCGACAAAGGACTATTTGCAGCGGCCCGGCGGCGGCTGGTTCCGATCAGCAAAACTTTCGAAACACTTTCATTCTCGCGAAATCGGCCTGCGAGCCATTTCACTTTCAGGTACGTTCCTTTTTTGGTATTGCCCGCACCGGTGTAATCGACCGGCGTCTGTCATCTGTAACACGCGTAATCGCTGGCGCGCGCCGCTTCCCCGGCGAAATTGCCATGGAGCACGAAAGAAATTAATTACACGAGGACGGTCGTCCTCTCACAATTAACACTTCGCGACCAATCCGATGTGCTGTACATCTTTTAATCCGTTACGTTTCGGGTGCTGTATCTGTCGTAGTATCGCGAGCATGGCGCGCACTTTTTCAACGCGTTTTGAACCTTCGTGTTCCAGCCAGCATCTATTGGGTTGGCAACTAAGTAATTGACGATTTGTTCAATGAAATAAAAAATTTTTTTACTTGGAACGAAGTTTAATCTGTAATGTATTTTCCATTACATTCGATGAACTTTTGTCATCTCTCTGACAACTTGAAAATTCCACGCTCGTTGAAAGTCTGATCCTTTTCGGCCAAAAACTGAGTTAAGTGAGATTTTACAGCGTCGTCATCATTAAAAGTTTTACCACGAAGGGAGTTGTCCAGGGATCGAAATAAGTGGTGATCCGATTGCGCGAGATCAGGGCTATGTGGTGGGTGTAACATCAATTCCCAAGCAATATCCATCAATTTTTGCCGAGTGGACAAAGACGTGTGCGGCCTAGCATTGTCCTGCTGGAAAATGACACCTTTACGATTGACCAATTCTGGTCGCTTTTCCTTGACCGCTGCATTCAATTTGTCCAGTTGCTAACATTCACGGATAATAAAAAATAACATAATAATAATAATAATTTTATAATATAACATTTACGGATATCATAAAAATGGGAGTGGGAGACATCTATAACTGAAATCAGCAATTACTTAGTTGCCAACCCAGTAGTTTACATTGACTTATTCGCGAAACTGGCTGTTCCAAATTCGAAACGCGTCATTTTAACACTATGCCGTCCGGTGGCATCACATTGGTGCTATGCAATAACTATCTGTTGTATGCCGGTGGTGCCACTTTGGTGCCATTTTAAAAAACTGAAATAACATTTGAACTATAGCAAATAACTATAGCTACTATAGCAACTAACTAACTATAGCAACTAACTAACTATAGCAACTAACTATAGCATTGTGTTTTTTTAACTAAGAATTAAGTACGAAAATTCTTGGATGACTTATCAAACAAACAAAAGAGTCATATTTAAGATCTGCGTACGGAATAGTGTTAAAAATATTGGATGAATCGTGGAACTTGCAAACCTCAAACAAATTATACGTTTCGTGAAAAATTGTCGGATCGAAAGAGTACACATTTCTTCTAGTAAAAAGGTATTAATCTAGACTGGCGCTAAACCTAATTCTTGACGTGATAATTAAGGGATAAGTCCGAGATGCCGAAGGTTATATCGATACTACTCGAAAAAAGAAAGTTTACTTTGTAAACTACATTTGGAAATTTTGTATTTAACATGTTTTTATAAAAAGTATTGTACTAGCGGCCGTTAACGTTAGTTCATGCTATGGCACAACTGTTATACCAACGACAGGTAAAGTGTTAAACTATAGATTTTTATGCGAAATAAAGATTGTTTATATTAATACTTTAACTGCTACGTCATCCATACGTGAGAGACAGAATTATTTATTAAAAGATTCGAAAATTAATGATTGCGTTAATCTATTATATTTTCCTAATTTTATAAAGACCTGTGAAACATAAAAATGTAAAATAGAAAAGTAATCAATGTCATACATCTAAATTATTCAATTTAAAAAAGAAGTTGATTAAATAAAATATTTGAATGTTATCAAATTTTTCAGATTGAATATATAGGGTGATTAAAATATGTAGATATAATGTAATAACAGTTTAAATAACAGTTCATTAAATAGTTTTATCGTTTTGCTTTCCATTTACTAATTCTTGTCATAAGTGCACAAAATTCGCTGTCTAGTCATAATATATCTAACCTAAAATCTCAAGCACGATATATGTATAATTACACACAAAATTACACACAATAACTTTTTAAAAACTGAACTGAGTAACTTGAATTTTTTTGCTATTACTTGGAATGATAAAAAAAAATAGAAAATTCTCGCTTTTTAACTTTTTTATCTGAGCCTATAACGGAAATTTAAAAAATGCCGCTCGTAGATCTCGGTAACTTATATGCAAAGTTGAAAATTTCATCGAAATCAGTTTGACGTTGTTATAAGTTGCAACAAATTAAAGGTGGCAAAAATCGCAGCTTTTTATTTTTTAAATTTTCGTTATAGACTTCGATAAAAAAGAACAAGAGTTTTTTAATTTGTTTGTCATTCCAAGTAACAGCAAAATTAAAAAGAGGCATTTTAGTCATCGTCTAGTAGACTAAACCCTCTATTATCTACAAAAAATACAAGTCACTTAATGCACTCTTAAAAAAGTTATTGCATTTGGAAGAGTGTACGCTCAATTTTGTGAGTAACTGTACACAACTTTTACCCATCTGTACTTGCTAAGATGGAAATGCGTGTCCGTAGTTAAGCAGTATGAAGTGCGTCACTTTCAAGATGAAGATGAGAGCGACTTATACTATAACAATTTCCATTTTCTCAGAATCATTCAGACCACATCATGCATGCGCGATATATTCAAGATTTTATGCTTAGTAGGCATACAGGAAAGCGTGAAGTTGTTAAAATGGCAGCGCGCATTTGGCATTCGAGGAATCGTTACCGGAATTACGATGAAGATATTTCATGGAAGAAACAAAAGTTTTATTCTACATAGGACAATAATTTGAGAATATGAAGTTGAATAATCTTGCCTCGAATGTTTGTTAAAATTTCCAACATTTCCAAGCTAATGGGTATTCAAATGTTAAACAGATCAACATTAGAATTTCATTAATAATAAATTACCATTTCATGCATAAAAACTGTTCGCGTGCAACAACTGATAGAAGAAAGATGACTATGTTTGCCTACAAAGTCATAAAACGGCTGAATCAGCTCATTTGTCTGTGCATTGCTGGCCAGTTCTACTTGCGCCGCCATGTCCAATCGTTAACATAATCTTATTCATTCTTTGTAACAACAACAATTTAATACGAACTAAGATCATATAAGGTGAGTAAAATATAAAGAATGTTGCATAATAAATAATATTTATTTAAAATTCACCGGTAGTAATTATTATAAACTTTCCGACGGCAGTAATACTTTAAGTAACTTTCAAGTACAATAAATACATAAATAATCATATATATATATATATATGATTATTATATAATATATAATAAATATTATTATATATAATAATAATATTAAAATTAAAATATATAAAAATAATTAGAGATATATAATAAAGATAATATTAATATTATATTATAATATAATATATTAATATTATCATTATAATATAATAATATTATAATATATATTATAATATATTAATATTATCATTATAATATAATAATATTATAATATATATTATAATATATTAATATATATATAAAGATAATATTAAAAATAATTATATATAATAATAATATTATTATTATATATAATATATATATAAATATTTGAAATTGATCTAAGTTTGATATAAATTATTCTCTAGACAAATGTATCTTATTTTAAGTCTACATCTCGTTACTTAGATATCATACACAAATGGACAGAAACAAATAATCTCGATAGAAACATATTTTAGAGAAATGAATATTTTTTATAAGAGAACATCTATTATTTTTGAATCTGGAAATATCGTCATATGCTTCGTAGCATTGCTTTTACTACATTATTATTTTTGTAACCTAAACCTGGTGCGTTTGACCCGTTATTGCATCCTACTTCAGGAGGACGTGTGAACGTCCTTGGTTAAGCAACAATTGATGCTTCTTTCCTTTTAGCGTACTTGTTTCTCATGATTGTACTATAGTAGGATCCAGAATCACTAGATGGTCTCTAAATAAAATAATGACGATAATAATGATCAGACTGCAATTTCAGACTATTATTCCCTTGCATAACTCGGTGAAGTAAAGAATTCAATAAAATTATACACTATGCGTTATTAATGATTGCAGACTGTACAGACTGTAAGTATGTTGCAGATTAATTAGTTTAATTGTTGATTTAAGTAGAAATTTAAACTGTTATAGATTTTTAAAACAAATTCAAATTAATTGATTTTAAATAGGAGTGACATTAATTATATTAAATTTTCGATGTAAAATTTAATTATAATGAATTTTTCATATAGATAATATATAATAATATCATATATAATAAAAGCTAGATTTTAACCATTAAATTGTCGATCTAATGAATTTATGGCAAAAATCAGAAGAAGAAATGCAGAACTGAGAATACATATTTTGAAAAGCTTAAAAATACTGTTGCATAACTATCAACTTATTAAAATTATTGAACAAGGAAATTAATATCTACGTAGTTCCTGTATCTTGTAATTAATGCAAACAGTTTTTATTTTGTATAAAAAAAAATTCGCAGTCTTGTAATCATAGTCCATGGGAGGCATAGTAGCTCTTAGTTCAGTTTCAGATTTTAACATCTTTTTACGTGCAAATGTAACCATTGTTTTCAGTTATTATTATCTTATTATTACTATTATTATTATTATTATTATTATTATTATTTTATTATTAGTACTAGTATTATTATATCATTACTTTATTATTATTATTATATCAAATTTTTGTAGATAAAATGAAAGGTTATTTTGCCCGTTGATGTCAACTAATTAACTAAGTAAATAAATAAATGTTTGTCGTAAGTGTGTAAAATCCGCAGTCTAGTAATTTCTATAGAACGAGGTTTTCAAAACGGTTTGAAAACAGCTTCCCAGCAAACCTAACAACACATTTAATTCTCGAAGCATCATTTTCAGCCGATTGAAAGTAAAGCAGACTGTGTACCTACGAAATACTATTTTATCGTTTCCTGACAGAGCAGCGTGTTCGAAAGAATCCGTGGAACACGCGCGTGCACGCTCGCGAGACGATCGATCCGATTAAAAGGCTGCAATATCGCGGGGACGGTGGCTCCGTTCTCACGGAACTCGTTGAAAATCATCAAACGCATCGGAATCATAAATTCAGGCGGCTCCGGCTCTAAAAATAATATTACCGTTTTCTTTCTCGCCGCGTGCTCGTTAATTACACGATCGCGATCCGCAAGAAAGTAAGACGCCGACTTTCCTGCGCTTAATTAAATCCGTACGGGCCGTTCCGCGTGGCTCTGCCGCAGACGCGTTCCGCGTGAAATAAATGAAATTACGTCAGGAATAACGCGGCGGAATAACCGCCTCGCGGAACGCATCGGCCGTTTCGAGCCTAACGCTAACGGGCAAATTGCTAAACCCGAAACTTTCACTCGTCTCGATGTATCACGTGTTCGCGCGCCGGAGAGCTTCCTTTTTCTTCGTCGGCGTTTTATTAGATCGCGGACGATGATTCTGCGGATCCATGATCCAGTGGAACCACTGTTCTTGTTCGAAATGAAAATTAAGAATAAATTGGGTAAATGTATCCAGTTACTGCGCCTCAGGGTTATTATTAAACCTAACAAAATTTAGGTTTAACAGATTGGAATAAAATAGAATGAAGCAGAACTTTTATTTATGTATTATGACTGAAATCATAATATATTAATCAGAAATCTATATTAACGTGAAATATTAATATGAAATATATATTTGTATTATACATTAATATGAAAAATCATTGGTTTAGATCCATCGTGTTCTTATGGATGTTTGTGAACAAACGTTAGTTTCTGTATTATATATATTAATATATAATATTTTTATTTATTTATATATATATACAATATTTATATTATATTATATATATATTATATATATATATATATATATATATATATATATATATATTATATTATATATATGTTGTTCTATATATAATATTTGTTATATATATTATAAAAGATATTTTAAGTTTGTATTATACTAACGTATAATACAAATATAATATAATATAATATAACGTATAATACGTATAATACAAACTTAAAATATCATTTACACTAGACACTTAGCCATTTTTTCTAGCAGACTAGGCTCTCTATCATCTAAAAACGAAAAATGTCAAGTCATTTAGACCAGTTTTAAGAAACTTATACCGTTTGAAATGGTGTCCACATATATTTATCACTGTTAATTGTTCGTTCTGTACGTAAAAACTACATCCGGCTACAATTATTGAAATTTTCATACATGCAAGATGACATTAGATACCATTATTATTATCCAACTTCAGCAGATGCGAAATTTAAGACGAAGATCCGCTTGAAATGATTATATGTTTCATATCTCTCTCTCGAAAAATTGTAAGTGTTCAAATGTATGTGATAGTATGTATGTAGATGTGGAGAACATTTGTATTATAATTTCGCGATAACGGGTTCCAGTTTTGTTCGTATAATATGGCCATATCCGATAGGCCCTAATGATGTTGCTGCGGTTTCATAAAATCAAATATTCAAGAACCTTTAAATTAGGCAAATGCCATTATGCGGAGGATACGCCGCGGATTTTTGCAGAACTTATTGCTGATAAAAACTTTCAACACCCAGTAAGATGCAAAATCAAAGACAACACTGGTAGTATGGTTTTCCGATAAAAATTAATACTTAACAAAATGAGACAATAACAATTTCTTACGTACTATTGTTTGCAATCGCAGAAGAATATTAAACGTGCTTGTGGGAATAAAACATCTTACAAATGTTTATTCAAATGTATTATTTTCTCGTCGAAGTATTCGCAGCAATAAATACGTTTGTTCGATATTTTAATTAAAGCATTCGGTTAAAAATAGCGATGTTTCAAGACAACAATGACAAAATAGTTTAACAGATTCGTTGTTCCATAGAAGCATTAATTTAACAATCGATTCCCAACCGAATATTATTTAAAGCTTTCGTATTTTTACAGAAACCCAATCTAGTTTACTCGATCAAATTGTCACGTTTCAAATGAGCTGGTAAAACGGGCAGAGAACATCTTCCGTTCCGTCAGTTGTTATTATGGTCCCCCAGTACATTAAGGTGAAATATAATTAACAGAAATAAAATACAAATTGCAATAACCTAAAAGACTATATGCCTATATTATCTCGAGGCTCCAGACAGAGGCCGCGATGCCTCCCCGTTTTTCTATAACAATATAGCGGTCGAATGCAAAAACTTATCATTGCATCTAGCGTTATTACGCGGCTAGAAAAATCCTTATGTATAAGATAAGTCCTATGTTTGAAAGTGCAACGTGTCCGCAATAAACAGTCGGTCATTTGCATATTAATGCCCAAAGAAAAAGCGAAATCCTGCCGGCCAGTGCACTTTTACAGATTGCCGCGCCGGTATTTTTCCAGACTACCTTGGCCTCGCTCCACAGGACTAGAAAATTCCAAATAAACTCGTCAACAGGTTGTGATAAAGTGTTATCCACGTAAAAGTGCAAACTTCACTGTACGAGGCGGTTCTCGTAAAGGACGAGTTAACTCGTTCTACCCGGTGGAGAAGTTAAAAGCCGTCGTGCAACATTTTTGCTATACGTGCATGTGTAGACACGGCCACAGCCTTACCGCCGGACACTTATTTGCTTTTCTTATACCAACGAGCATCGCTAATTTTTCAGCGCGTCCCCGCCGTCATAATGGATGCCTTTAATAACTCTCTTCGGTTATTCTTGTTAATAGTTCTCTATCATAGGTTCTGTTAAATATCTAATCTCCATTTTTCTCGCGGCACGCTCGCGCTCGTTGTCGCGATCGACGAATTCGTCGAGGAGAAATCATCGAACACTCTATCAGATCTGTTTGTCTTTTCAAGTTTTTTTAACCTATTGTGTATTAGTCCAATTTTATAAAAGTTATTGCGTGTACGTGAAACGTAAATTTGTTTCAGTTACTCAGTTACTTCGAATAAAATCTAAGAAATCGATTATATCACTGTATTTTTTGTAATTTGGACGAGTTTTACGAATATAATAGTTCATTTTTTTTGTTTTAGGAAGCATTAATTTTGTATTTTTTTCACCTTTACTTTGCTTGTGTGTTTTTTAACAAGATCAAGGCAAAAACGCATCGAACCATCGTCTGAAATTTATAATATTGGTATCTTGATTTTATACATCCGAAGAAGTTAAAATTTTGATTCGGTTATGAAAAGCACGGATCAAATTTTATTTAAATGATTCAACAGCTTTAATTTAGTAATGCTGTTTTTAAATATAAGTGATATTATTATAAGGCTACAGCGACCAGGCTGGAGGCATAATAATTGACTTAGTCCAATTTTATAAAAGTTGTTGCGTTTTAAAGGGTGTACTTAATTTTGACTTAATTCAGTCATGAAAACGTAAATTTGTTTCAGTTACTGAGTTACTTCGAATAAAATCTAAGAAGTCGATTATATTATTGCTTTCCTGTAATTGAGACGAATTTCATGAATATAATGTGTTTCTTTTTAACAAGATCAAGGCAACAACGCATCGAATCATCGTCTGAAATTTAAAATATTAATATCTGGATTGTATAGATCCAAAGAAGTTAAAATTTTGATTCGTTTATGAAAAAAAGCACGGATCAAATTTTATTGAAATAATTCAACAGCTTTAATTTAGTAATGCTGTTTTTAAATACAAGTGATATTATTGTAAGGCTGCCGCGATCAGGCTGGAGGCATAATAATTGACTTAGTCCAATTTCATAAAAGTTGTTGCGTTTTAAAGGGTATACTTAATTCTGACTTGATTCAAACATGAAAACGTAAATTTGTTTCAGTTACTGAGTTACTTCGAATAAAATCTAAGAAGTCGATTATATTATTGCTTTCCTGTAATTGAGACGAATTTCATGAATATAATGTGTTTCTTTTTAACAAGATCAAGGCAACAACGCATCGAATCATCGTCTGAAATTTAAAATATTAATATCTGGATTGTATAGATCCGAAGAAGTTAAAATTTTCATTCGGTTATGAAAAAAATCACGGATCAAATTTTATTAAAATAATTCAACAGCTTTAATTTAGTAATGTTGTTTTTAAATATAAGTGATATTATTGTAAGGCTGCTGCGACCAGGCTGGAGGCATAATAATTGACACACTTACCCTAAGTACATTATCGATCCGCGTGAAAAACTTCGCTTTTTAGAGCCGACTGCACAAGATGTCCTCCTTAAATAATTACGTTCCCTCCTCGAACAATGAATCACGGGTCTTCCCATGCCCACGAATTACACAATTTTTCTAGAACCGCAGGCGTCCCAGTTAAACCGCGAGTCACATAATTTTCCATTTTAGTCACGAGCTGCACCAATTTTGCTGCGGTGCCCGGGTGAGCATAAGCCCCAGAAACCTTCCTTCAGCAACCGTGGTTACACCAGATACTTCTCCCAACGTGGAATGCCTCACGATCGCGAGGGTCACTCCAATTTTCTCGCGACTGAAACACGCTAATGATGTTTTGTGATCCGGCTACGTGGCTCGGCTGTGTATCATATAGGCCG
This sequence comes from Megalopta genalis, assembly GCF_051020955.1. NCBI lineage: Eukaryota > Metazoa > Arthropoda > Insecta > Hymenoptera > Halictidae > Megalopta > Megalopta genalis. Next base: position 10,219,832 of record NC_135025.1, read on the forward strand.
GGATCGATCCGCCTAGAAAATTGCTTTATCGGCAAAACAACGCGAGCGTTCGCGATTGTTCTCTCGATTGACCAAACACAATGCTCCGTACTCGATCCATTATCTTATTCGTGTAACGTTCGATCATCTCCATGGAAAACTTCTTTTACCGGCCTCGTTCAATTGCGGCTTGCGGTAGCTACCGGCTACAGTTGGCCAAAGTGTAATCTGATTACTCGTTATTGATGCTGATTAGAGCGCGACGGCTGACTCGTTTACGAGTTACATCACCGTAATTTCGTCGGTTATTGCTAGAAAGGACTTCTATCTTGGAACTGTAAAAACGCACGTCGATAACCAATGAAATTACTTCATTAATTGGCGATCATTCAACATGATTTGTTGAAATGAAAATGGAATGGTTCTGTTTATATTGTCACCGCCGCGTAATTGCTAGGAAACGCTTTACAAATATGTGATCACTCGCGTCGTTAATCGCTTAATGGAACATCCAGCGACTTTCGATAAGAAGGCAAAACATTAATTTCGCATTTCTTTTTCTTCTAATTTAACGGCCAATGATACGCCTGAGTGCGCCTCGATTAAACTTAGTTTTCGTTTATTAGATTCGCGTTGGCGGAGTCGTAGGACGCTTTTGATTTCAATTCGCTCAGACTTATCTGCGAAAGTGTAAATTTGCATAAATTGCAGTCTACTCTTAAAATATATACGATCTCGGAAACAAATAATATGTGAACATAAGATAGATAATTTGTAATACGTAGACTGGCAGTTTATGTTTATAAAACAAATAATATGCATAAATTATAATAAAAAATAATAATTTATAATTAATAATTTAAATATAGTAATAATATATAAATTTATAATTTAATTTAATAATAATAATTTATTATAAATAAATTACAATAATACAAATAATATGCATTATAAACAAATAATAATATATAAATATATATAATAATATAATTAAAACAAATAATAATACATAAAATAGATAATTTGAAACACGTTGATCGGTAGTTTATGCAAATTTACACACATTGTTGTAGATCATTTTGTAATTCTGTTACTCTGAAACCAATACATAAATATAGAAAATGTATAAATTCATTTATTCGATCAGCGAATGCAAGCAATGCATTTTGTAGAATGACTATCACAAACATGTGACACGAATGCTTGTTCTACGATCATTCAAATTTCAGCTGATTTTCCATACACTTTCATTTGCATATGTAGGGCAATCATTAAGCCGAATGGTCTTTAGGAGACATTTTAAGGAAGCTGCTTTTACCTCAATGTTTCCGATGACAAGCATAATCGCGGCCCACTTTTACGAATAACGTATCTTACTGGAGGTCGCGGATGACTTACTTTTCACGTAATCTCGAGGAAAGTAACTCACGGTCAGTAATGGTAAAGTGACTTTCTATCAAATCTTGATCAGCTGATTTCATTTCATGCGATCAATCAGAATCTTTGTTCGAAGTTAGTCATATGCAGCTTTAAACAACGTTATTGCATGTCGTGTGTCCATGTAGCTTTATTGTAACAAATGAATATACTTATTGTTTCATATGTACCATTTTGATTAACAATTGTATAATATAATAACCTTTTTAACAAAAAAAATATATTAGTATTGCTTGAAAAAAAAATAAAATAAAGTAAAATGAAATAAAATTATACGAAATTAAATTACATTCAATACAAATGTATTACAAATCATCGTTTGTAGAAATCAATTCTTTTTCACTAGATGAAACGGTGTTTTCATCGAACTAAATCTCAATAAATATATAAATGATGAAAAATATGTATATACAGTAAATTCTCCCTAATTGACGCTCATTTAGAAAGAGGAAATATGATTATTCGAGTCTCGGAGCTCGTTTTTATACTTATCGATTATCAACAACTATGAAAACGAGCCACAGGACTCGAATAATCGTATCTGCTCTTCCCAGATTGTCCATTTTTGTGTACAATTTGAGCGTCAATTAGGGAGAATTTACTGTATTCTTGAATATATATATATATATATATATATATATATATATATAATTAATAAACATTAGTTACAACAGCTTAATAAACACTAAGCCATTTTTGTTTAATTTCTGATGGAACTTTCGGTTTATTAGAATCATTATTGATCAATTTTTATAAATAAAAAAATATAATTTAAATATATATATATAATTAATAAACATTAGTTACAACAGCTTAATAAACACTAAGCCATTTTTGTTTAATTTCTGATGGAACTTTCGGTTTATTAGAATCATTATTGATCAATTTTTATAAATAAAAAAATATAATTTAAATATATATATATAATTAATAAACATTAGTTACAACAGCTTAATAAACACTAAGCCATTTTTGTTTAATTTCTGATGGAACTTTCGGTTTATTAGAATCATTATTGATCAATTTTTATAAATAAAAAAATATAATTTAAATATATATATATAATTAATAAACATTAGTTACAACAGCTTAATAAACACTAAGCCATTTTTGTTTAATTTCTGATGGAACTTTCGGTTTATTAGAATCATTATTGATCAATTTTTATAAATAAAAAAATATAATTTAAATATATATATATATAATTAATAAACATTAGTTACAACAGCTTAATAAACATTAAGCCATTTTTGTTTAATTTCTGATGGAACTTTCGGTTTATTAGAATCATTATTGATCAATCTTTTATCACCGGATTAGAGATCTTTACGCAAAATAAAAATACTCTTCACTAATTGCAACATGCAGGAAACATAGACAATTATATATTTTCGCAATCATTTTAATTAGTTGGTAGTAATACTACAATGTTTTCAAGTTATTAGAAACCCTGATCAACAATATCCAACAAGACGATTTCTTATTCGTCTTTCAGAAATGTTCCACAAAGAATTAATGGTTTAAATTCTTTATTACATGTTGTTCATACACCGAAAAATTGATAAGCATCAAAACATAATAGAGATCTATCTGATGAGATAGATATAATATTAAAGTTCCTCTTTCTAACACTATCTTAAAGCGCTAATCAATGAAATTTTTCATCAAAATGTCACTTCATGCCTCAGAACGTCTCGTAGAAAGTTAAAAGTATGCGCGCTCTGTCAAATGTAAGTCCTGTTGCTTAGAACCCGCATGATTGGAACGTGCAAATTACGCTCCCTAGGTCCCGGATCATCGGTATCGAACAAAACACCAGTTTCCGATGTAAGAAAATTGCAAGACATTCTCCTATCGGTAAATTTTTAAACGGTTAATCGTGGTTGATCCTCCCTTGGAGAGAGAGAGAGAAGTCTCGATGAATATTAATTAACGAAATCATATGTGTCTCGTGTTTCTGGAACGACGCACCGCAAACGATTAAAGACACGCATCCCCTGCCACATGTTGATGCTACACCGAAGAACCGGTACGACTCGGAACATAAAATATACGCTCCTTAATGATCGATAATATCAAACGGATCACGTGGTTAGAATACTAGAATACGATAAAACCAACTTCCGTCACGAAGACCGTTTTTCGTAACTTCAGCGAACTGCGATTAATCGTCCACTATCCTACTAATGCTCGCGAGATTACGTTCCACAGTGAATCAAGTGCATACATTTCCTGTCATACGTCGAACCTGTTCCGATCAATTACAGATCGTGCGAGTTGCTTCCTTCCAGATCAACAGATTTCAACGAAACATACGTTCCCGATGTAACAAAGTTGCAAGACCATGTGTCACAAATCTCTACGAACTATGACCTCGACTCGTCTCTCGCATAATAATCTGACTAGTCATGATAGTACGACTAGCAATTAGCAAGACGATAACTAGAAGTCAATAAGACAGCAACTAGGAGCCAACAAGACGATTCTAAAACAATCCTCCTGGAACTACAGCAACGACGTTCTCCACAAAATCACGAGTACGCGTTCCCAGTCCACATGTCCAGCCAGTTCGAAACATCGATAGATCTAGATCATGCGAAACGCATGCTTCAGATCGACGATATCCAACAGGATACATGTATTTGATACAAGATATACCCTCTATCACGAACTTCTCAAACTAATAACCAACTCGTCTCCCATATAGTCTGCCGTGATTACTAATATCTTTCTCATGTTACAGGGAGGACGTTCTCCGAAGAATTAAGACCACGTATTATTCCCAGTGACATGTACCCGCTCGGAGGGGTCCGGAGTCCCGAACCGGCGCGTAATAATTCCCGAAGCAATCGTCCCGTGAATCACCATGATCCTCTGGAGATCCGAAAGCCTCGATCGATCCGGGCCGTTCGTCCGCCGCTTTTAATCCTGTTAATCGAGGACTTACTGTACCGATCGGGCAGACAGGGCCGTGCGATTGCACCTGCGTCCTCGCACGCACACCCACCTTTCTCACAGTTGATCCCAGGCCTGCGAAGAAGACACGCTCAGGAACCACCGAACGCGTGAGGTGTAGCACGCACGCGGTTCACCTGCACCGAACTCACGAGAACCATGACCACGAGACGTTATCGAGCTTTCGTCGGCGAAACTTTCACTGACAAAGGAGGATCCTCTGCGCCGCGGGCTAGCGTGTCCCGGGTCCCGAGCCGGTTCCAAGCGATCGATCGATCCGGGATCAAAACTGGAGGACCTTCGGGCACCATCCGGCGATTTTTCGGTGGCGGGGCGGCGGGCGCGGGGCGCGGGGCGCGATCAATCCGGAGAGGATCGATCCTCGAGGCCTCTCTCTCGAGCGCGACGTGGAGCGGCTCGACGCTCCGGACGAGATCGTGCGACTAAAGCTCGCGATCCGCGAGGACGCGCCGCGCTGCGCCGCGCCGCGGAGCGGAGCCGAGCCGAGTACCGTATCCCCACCTTCGACCGGTTTAAATAAACTGTATCGCGCAGACTCAGGGGCACACGGGCCCGCCGAGGGAGCTCTCCGACCTGCCTTTTCTTTTCCACTCCCTTTCTATTCGACTTCCGGGGGGCGGGGGGTGGGGCGGGAGAGGGCCTGGTCGCAGGAGCGATCCTCTTTTTCCCGCGCGCCGCTTCCGGTTCCGGCCGAGATTTCCCGCTGCGTGCCCTCTTGCCACGCTTTTCCGCCGATTTTCCTCTCGCCTGTTCTTTCCCCGAACGACGCGCCGCATCGCGCCGCCAATCGGTAATGCGAGATCGTAATTTGCCGCGATCGGAGCCGCGTCGTCACTACGCGCGCCCGGTGCGTTCCCAATTGCGTAAGGGATCGTCCGCGAACATTGCGAAATTTCATTCGGACGACGAATAAGAGATTAAGATGACAGATACGATTTTATTCGAGGCTGTTAAATGAATGTACGATCAAATGAACATTTGTCTACTGGACAAAGAATAAATTAAGAATTCGTTAAATACTGCGCGAATGGTGTGTTAACATCGTCTCACGGTAATACAGAGTGTCCCAGGTTTTAATGTTCAAACTTTGTCAGTGTATTCTATGGCACAGAGTAAGAAAAAAATATTATGTAAACATAGGTCATATAGAGCTTTATTAATAAGTTATAACAAAAATTCAGAATAGGAATAGTAATCAACTTGCTGTTACTGTGAGCATTAATACATTTCGAAATGTCTACCGTTGTTGACAACACATGATTGACATCGATCGAAGATCGAATTTATGATCGTGCGAATTTCGTTTCTATTCTCTTTCATTTCATTGAACGCATTATTAATCCTATTCTGAATTTTTGTTATAACTTCTTAACCCGAGAAAGATAACCTACGTCGCAGAGGCGCCTGCGAAGACAATTGATTTTTGTTAATTTTTCATAGAGGTCTAGTGATTTAAGTTTAAAATTACTTAAAATATAAAAAAATATAATATAAATGCATTTTATTTTTACAATAATGCCAAACCTTTAAAATGACTAGATTAACTTAAATAAATATCCATTGTTAGTATAAAATTGACGCCTTAGAAAAGCATGCGCCTCTGAAGCGTATGGTTATCTTTTACGTACGTTGTCATATGGTTATCTTTCTAGGGTTAATAAAGCTTTATATGACCTATGTTTACATAACATATTTTTCTTACTTTGTGCCATAGAATATACTGACATAGTTTGAACATTAAAACCTGGGACACCCTGTATAATATAGGGTAGTGGAGCCGGATACTTGAGGTGATCTCGATTGCTGTGCCTTGTTTTTTCTTTTAATTAAATATATATTTATGGAATAAGGCATATTAAATTTGTCTATGCTTTTTTCTTTTAGTTACGTTGAATAAATAAATAAATTTAATATGTCTTATTCCATAAATATAAAGTTAATTACGCCCGAAAACAAACCAAAGTCACAGCAATTGTTCAACTCACAGTAACTGGCTCCACTACTCTATAGCGCTAAACTGGGACTATGCTGTCCGTATTTGTATTTATTGTTGGAATTTCAACGATGACCCATCGAACTGTTTTATGACCCTTTTGTGAGGGTGAGCCGTTGGCGACAGAGGCCCAAGTCGGCTCAGACGATAGTCAGTTCAAAAGTAGAAACCGAACCATGAGGTTGCCACCTCGGGATTTCACCAACACCATATTTTCTGTATCTCTGTAGTTTTGTAATATATCACCATCATTTATTTTTACTGGATACGCGAATGTTCTGGAGTAGAATTTGCAATTCTGAATAAAGTGCTTTTAAGTATCTCTTCATTTTACAACATTTATCAACAAAAGTCTCGTAGCAAACGTTAACGAAATGATGCTACATGCTCATGAATTTAGTATTTACTTAGCAAACATTAAACATATGCGTGATAAAAATTACAATTACAATTACATATCTTTCATAACAATACGGTCAATTCATTTCGTGCTGTATCGAAACCGTGTTAAAAGAAACCTAGAGGGTGGCTGGAGAGACGTGGGGGTTCCGTGGGTGTTTGACGAAGTCGATTAGCTACGATGCGAAAGGTCGTGGGTTCGCGTTCCGTAAGCGGTTCCCTCTTTTTTCTCCAAGATTTTTGTTTCACCCTTACTATATGTACGAGGTGAACGTCCTGCTTGTGTCAATAAAAATCGTGACGCGCGATGGAAACATTTCTTCTACCAATATGAGCTCTGCCTGAAAAAAATCGTGTTATAAGAATATGTACCTTGTTTTAAAAGGACTGCGCCATTGTTTGTGCTGAGTTATATCGAAATTGTTCTCAAAGTATCGTGTTATTGAAGGATTATCTGTACTTTACTTCTAAGTAGCGTGTAAGATCTCGTATTTTCAATTACTTCGATCATGCTTCTTGCCAAAGAATTAACCCTCTGCACTCGAAACCAATTCAACTGTAAATCTAAAATAATTTTTCTGACTTCTAGTATATCCTTTTTGTACGACAAAGTGCAGTTTATGCATATGTAATTGAGTTTTGTGACGGTTAGACTTTTAATTTAGATTTCTGAAATCCGAACTTTGATAATATAAAAGTTATCTTGGAACGTGATATAGCAATTTCAGTGGCGCCACTCGAGTGCAAAGGGTTTAACAATTTACGAATATAATTTTGTAACAATTTACTCCATTTATCGTTAAGACAGTATTTTAACTCATTAATATTTTGAAATTGTTTGTTTTCCTTTTACACCGATCTTATAGTTTCACAGTACAACCAAGAAATCTATGTCCAATTCTAATTTGTCAAAAATGAGTATGGGTTGATATTTGAGTAATCGATTTTTTATAGAGATGCAGTCAAATACATCTTTATAAAACATGAATACTGCAGATGTTGACTGTGAATTCATAAAATCGTGATTTTGACAAATGTGTGGATGCGTCGATGTTTTTATTTTTTAAACGAAATCTTCGTGTCTGAATACAGTAAATTCTCTCCAATCGCCTCTCTCAGTTTCTAAACAAATGTGAACAGTCTGGGAAGTAGAGAAACAATTGTTTGAGCCTCGCGACTCGAATAATCGTATCTTCTATTCGTTTAGAAGCTGAGGGACAATTAAAGAGAATTTATTGTACAGTCGCATACTATTGCACAATTATTTCCCGGTTTCTGAATCATAGTGAATGGATCAATACGTAGAAAGTTGTAAGACTTGCATAGAAGAAAAGCAAAGTGTGCCTTAAAGCAATGGATATAATTAACACAGATAAAATATTGTACGCAGATGTAATTAATATTATACGTCCGTTTGTAATTATGACCATACAAAATATATGGAGTGAAAGGTAGGAAATTCAGCTGACCTAAAATGATGTTTATGTCAGTTATAATATTTATGATTCGTACCCAGTTATAATTAGTTGTGTCGTAAGTCATCAGTACGATTGAAAGTACTTTTCATTTAAATGAAAAGAATGCTTCATAGAATTCCATGTTCTACGACAAAACTATATAATAAGACACTCACGAACATTGCGAAAAATTCTATGTAACTTAGAAATTTATTTTTCCTTCACTGGTAGCATTATCGTTTACACTCTATGTCGCTCAGTTTTATGAAATACGTTAATTAACGGTCTCGAAAACTCAGGGAAAAACTCGATCCGTGATAAAATCATAAGTTTCTGATGAATCGGTAAACTAAACACTACGAAAAGAGATTTTTTGTTTGCAATTATTGTTATTAGGCGTGCAGTATTTAAAGTGAAACTGTTCGGAAATGCTAGCTGAGGAAGTATACTGAAGAGGAAAGCAGTTTAACGCCATAGGAGTATTAAAAAGGTGTATCGAGGATACAAGAGAAGAATTCGAAACCAAATACAATTAGAAACTGTATAAATCTTTGCCATAAAGAATGTTGGAAGTAGTAAAAAGGAAGAGTAGAAATGCACATTGTTACAAAGTAACAAAAAGAATTTTATGTGTTGATTTTTTACGGAAAACCCAACCTGTCCTATAATTTTGTCACGCCCGTTTTTTTTTTTTTATAAACTGTTATCATTACTGTAAAACAGCACGAATACTAGTCAATTTATTATAAGTTACTACAGAAGGGATATTCTGTATATGTTCACATACAACAACTTGTTACACGTCCGTGATTTTAAGAAACACTAGAAATTCAGAGGTGTCTTATAGTTTTGTCATGGTATGTAGTTAAGACGCGTTGAAATAAATAAAAAAATTTCTATTTAAAATCTCCGAATTCCTTAACAATCAAGATTCTTAACAATCGAAGTCCCTTGCTTAGAATACTGATATTCTGTATGCACGGCTGCCACAGTTAATTCAGAAATTGTTTGAATCAAATTAAGAATTACTTCCGTGGACGATGAATTACAGAACAAGTAAATGATATGTAATTTATTCGGGAACGTAAAAACAAAATTATTCAAAGTTATTCAAATGTTTCCTGTAATTAGATACACTTTATCTTACTGTTTGAACAATTACTTCAAAATGCAATGCTCGTCTCTTATAATCGTGCTTCGCAACCGCCATATAATCACGCCACCCCCGGCCACTTATGAAATACCACAGTTCTGAATGCTCATTAGTATATTTCGAACTGAAATAATTGGGGACAAGTATGTACTTATAATTAATAAATCAGTCTTGTGGAAACATTTTCACGAGATATCAATTTCCATAATTTTCAATAATTTAAAGAATATCTCAAATTTGACTTTCTATTGCATAGTTGAAAATCAATTAGTTTGCCCTAATAATCTTTCTAGTATCATCGATTCAATGAAATATAATACAGACAAATATAATAAAAATAAAAAACGACTTGTATATTTCTAAATACGAAAAGTTTATTTCATTATACACTTCAAGAATCAGTAAGATCTGAATAATGAAAAAATGAAACTGGATGATTCTCTTATAATTCACGTCCAACATTATTTTTGTAATTAGTAATTAAGTAATCTAGTAATCAATTAATTGAGTAATTAAATAATTTAGTAATTTAATAATTTAGTAATTTAATAATTTAGTAATTAAATGATTTAGTAATTTAATAGTTTAGTAATTAAATGGTTTAGTAATTTAATAATTTAGTAATTAAATAATTTAGTAATTCAACAATTTAATTTTATAATTCAATAATTTAATAATCAAATAATTTAGTAATTCAACAATTTAATTTTATAATTCAATAATTTAATAATCAAATAATTTAGTAATACAATAATTTAATAATTATATAATTAAGCGACCAATTAAGTCCACTGAATGAATAACTTATCATTCATACTTTTCTCTCCAGTACCAGAAAGAATGAACAATTAGAATAGAACTTACAGAATCGTTTCATTTTCAATTTACATGTGAATCAGGCTCGAACATCACCGACTAACATTTACATCGAATCGTGCAGTTACATTTGAATGAATCTGCTTCATTAATAGAATCGTGTTGCTACACGTAGCTAGAACAGATTGGATAACCATTACATTAATCAAGTATATTTTCTCTGGCGGCTTATTAATGGAACGAAAGTGTCTGATATTTTTCATTGTTGCACAACAAAAATTGCGTCGCGTACTACAAACCATTTACGATATGATAACAGCTAAATACTAGCTTATTTATTATCGTACCTCCGCTGGATATCACGGTTTAATTACACCGTTCGCGGTCTAATTAACAACCCCGTATTATATAACCTATCTGTATAATTAACATAGGTTACTACATCATAATTTAGTATTTCACGATGATGCTAAGAGAGCATCGACGTGTCTGTATAGCCTGCATAAATTCCTCGGGATTAAAGGAACGGGGCCATAATCTGAATACGTTTCACTTGATACCATAATTGCATCGGCAGCGTTGTGGTATTTGATTAATCTCATCACGTAACGTTACGTTTTTCCAGCCTGAAAAATTTCGCATCTACATTCCACTTTGATCCGTAAGCGACCACGGCCATTCTTGCCGTGTTAATCATGAATTTGACTCCGCGGAACGCGAGACCACTGGAAAAAACTGCAGCGAGTTTTTCACATGAATATCACTTAATTGGAATCACGCCAACTACAAGTTCGTTAACATAACAATTATTCGCCTGCGGTTAGAGTAATCTCGCGTATTCTACGGGAAAGCTACTTAATCGTAGTTTGGAAAACAAAAATTATATTCTATAACTTTACTTTCATTTATCGTTTTAATATATTGGTAATCATTCAATTTATTAACCCTTTATTTTTATTATCATCATTATTATTACTATTATTATTGCTATTATCTTATTGTACTTTTTTTCAAGGCAGGCCACGAGCACTGGGTCTAAAAGAACACGGACATGGTAGGACGAGGGTTAAGACATATTTTTAAATAATTTGAAAAAATAGAGAAAAACATTTCCTGTTTGTGTACTATTTCATATAAAGACGTAATTAATTGCAACATAAAGTTATCATTCTATTACATTGAATATTAAAGGAATGTTAAAAACATTCAACAAGATTTATGAAGTAACAAATTATACTCGCATAATAAAGTCTGCAAGTAATAAATTCTTAAATATCTGCTGAAAATTATTATTATGATACAACTATGACCATTATAAACTACTGATTTAATGTACTTCGATATGATTAGGATAATTATACTGTGAATTTAATGCCTTTACCAACATTATGTTGAACATATTAAAATTGTTCACACGGAAAAAACAATTTTCATGAAATTTATTTCGAACATTTTAAAGGAATTTAGAAAAGAAATTCACATTCGTGTCACTTAATGTGAACATATAAAAATTGTTAATTTATTTTGCACGTATGAATATTATTTTGGAAAGAAATCAACTATCATGTAATTTATTTTGAAAAAACATATGAAAATTGTATTATTTGAAAAATGATCTTTGATATTATTTGAATAACATCTGAAAATTGTATAGAGAAGAAATATATTTGCGTGCAACTCATTTTGAACATATGAACATTGTTTAGAAAAGAAATCATGCAATTTACATTCCGTTTAACTAACCGAGAGAATTTTCATTTAGCATAGAAACCCGCAACCTAATTGTAACATTACGATAAAGACGACGATCGAAGATTTTTCGAGAACATTCAACCGGTTCGACGTCTCAGCTGCTAAATAGAAAAAGTTAAACGCGAACGTTGCATTATTGTGATTCACGAAGTTAATATTTCACATCCGAATTATAGCTCGCGTTTCCCCCCCGAAGGATCGTTAACCGTTGAATTATGGGTGTCGGCGTGTATTCGAAGCGACAATAATCCCGTGTCCATTTTCATCGCCTCCGCCGTGAATAGAGACATCCTCGCAACACTTTCATTACCGAGTAACGCAGGAATTACCATAATTATCGTCGGCCGCCGATATCGATTTGAAATATCCGGCTGGCGCATCGTGTCCGTCAGATGACGTTCGAACATCTGGCGTGCCACTTTCCAGAAATCCTGCTGAACCGCTATGCAACGTGTCCTCCCGACGACGTCATCGACCTCCCATGTAAATCGTAATGTCTGTTTGCCTGGACGGTGTCTGCCGTGGCCGACCTTCGCTGTGTCTATTTGAACAATTAACGAGAGTTTCGATAATTCTTCCCCACCTTGACCTCCAATTTGCTTCCAACTCGCGTTTAACCTTTGCGCAAATCGTTATGTACTGTTAGCAGTCGATAGTCTCCTATTTCTCAAGTGTGTTCCAACACTCCGAACTTCTTCACACCTTTTACTTTTCATCTGTACAAATATTTCCACAATACTGTACACGGTTGTGCAAAATTCGGTGCCTGGCAGTAAAACAATATTCGTCAGGTAAACGGGGATGTAAATATTGTATCTTTTATTTTACAATATTCTTATTGCATTTATATTCTTTGTATCGTATAGTTTTGCTTTCTTTTTCATTCGAATATTGGAGGATACTATATAGTATATATTTTATTCTATGTATATTGTACACATAATAATAATAATACATATAATATGATAATATAATAATATGAGAGTATAATATATGTGGTTATATATATAATAATAATAATACATATAATATGATAATATAATCATAACATATAAATATATGATAATATAATATATGTGGTTATATATATAATAATAATAATACATATAATATGATAATATAATCATATCATATAAATATATGATAATATAATAATATACATATAATATAATAATATGACAGTATAATATATGTGGTTATATATATAATAATAATAATACATATAATATGATAATATAATAATATACATATAATACAATGATATAAAAGATATAATATAATAATATTACACATAATAATAATAATACATATAATATGATAATATAATAATATACATATAATACAATGATATAAAAGATATAATATAATAATATTACACATAATAATAATAATACATATAATATGATAATATAATCATAACATATAAATCATATCATATAAATATATGATAATATATATAATAATATACATATAATATAATAATATGAGAGTATAATATACATATATGATTATTGATGTATTATATATGATACAAAACCATTAATACTATACGATTCAGCTTTCTTTTTAGTTTGAATAGTGTAAAATAGTAAATACTCCCCAAATAAATACCCTCCCAAAAATGTTGTCTTACACGTGTATACTATATGTTACAATCGATGTATTAAATACGTTTTAAAACCATTAATATTGTACAATTTTACTTTCTTCGTAGTTCGAACATCTCTTCTTTCAAAGAACACTGTTAGTAGTACACTATATGTAGTTACGTTAATATATTAACCAAGAAGATTTTGCCACGCAGAATTGATTAGCGAGTAAAGCGAAGCCTTGAAATGGCGGACAATGGCGAAAACTATTTGGCGTAGGTGATGCACAAAAAGGGAAACAGCACGCAAACAAGTACCGTTAGGAGATCATTGCGTATTAACGTTAATGATGTCAGCAAGACGGTCCGAGCATTGCGGTACAAGGTTTCTCTCATAATTTATTCATCCATTTCTTGGAAAAACGGGCAACCGCGTATCGGCATGTAAGCAATAATGCAATTGATCGTTGCGAAACAAGGCTCGGCGGCTGCGATACTATTTCTTCGGTGTGTTAGCACCGATCTACGCGAGATCACGGTGTAACAATCGCTGTTTGATCAAGAATTTGTATTCCAGCCTCGGCCGGCAGCTTATGTTTTTGCCACTCCCTTTAATAAACACTAATAACACGATAACGGTGGCCAGGACCCAACAACAATGAGTATAATCATACGGCGTAAATATAAAATCGGTATTATTCGGTTCGACCTGGACTACTCTATTACAAAAGGAAACCGCCTTTGTTGTAAAGAAATTTATTGTGTTTCTGGGTACAGGTTACCCAGATAATTGAGAGGAAATATACGGTGCTACGATGGAACTGCAACTCTGTTCTAGCATGGAGAACAGAAAACCGATTTCGTCTATACAGAATAGCAATGAAATTGAGTTTGCTGAAATTTAAATAAAGAAATATCGAACTTATTTTATTCTTTTAGAATTTTCAGTATAAATTCATACAGTTTCGCAATTTATAATAATTACAATAAATAGAAACGTAATTATTTTTAAGTACTCTTGTGTATTATTAATGTTATTATTATTAATAATAATACTATTATTAAGTAACTTATTTTATTCTTTTAGAATTTTCAGTATAAATTCATACAGTTTCGCAATTTATAATAATTACAATAAATAGAAACGTAATTATTTTTAAGTACTCTTGTGTATTATTAATGTTATTATTATTAATAATAATACTATTATTAATTAACTTATTTTATTCTTTTAGAATTTTCAGTATAAATTCATACAGTTTCGCAATTTATAATAATTACAATAAATAGAAACGTAATTATTTTTAAGTACTCTTGTGTATTATTAATGTTATTATTATTAATAATAATACTATTATTAATTAACTTATTTTATTCTTTTAGAATTTTCAGTATAAATTCATACAGTTTCGCAATTTATAATAATTACAATAAATAGAAACGTAATTATTTTTAAGTACTCTTGTCTATCATTAAGTATTCTTGCAGTACAATTTACATGCCCTGCAAATAAGTAGCTTCAAGGTTGTATTGATTATTATTGATTATTAGTAGGCCACACAGAAGTTTATGCAATTGCACATTTTTGTAGAAAATAGTTAAAAGAATGGGACCTGATCAAAAACTTGTTTTGCGATTAGAGGATTCTAAAAATACTACCGATAACTGTTACATATTGTAGAGCGGTCATTCACTGTGTAAAAATTAATTCTGAAAGATGAACGTCACCAATTAACGACGCTCGTAATTTCTTGTCATACGAACTATAATGTATCGGACTAATTGTGAAAAACATTTTATATACATATACAGGGTGAGCCGGAATTCATAGTGCAACATAAAAAATAATTTTGATGTAACATTTTTTCATCCGGAGCTCCGTTTTTAAGAAAATCAACTTTAAAGTTTGTTCACCTTTCTCAAGGATTTAGTTGTTGCCTATTCTTCTACCGCAGTTGTCTCCGTCCGAGATAATGTTTACAAGTATTAATTGTTGCTCAGAAGAAGTCAGCTGAGAAAAGTGTAGCGTAGAAGTAGGATAAACGCGGTTACCTTATTGGCAGAAATGATTCCTTCCCATTAGCTCTAAGTTCGCCGCAATACTGAATTTCCACGAAACGAAGGACTCGAGTTCGGCCGATTAAAAACAAACGTCGCCTTTTGATTCCTATCATGTCGGGCTCCCCCGTGATCATCATTCTGGCTAGGAGCACAAAAATACTTGTACTTTCTGTAGGTGCTTTATATTTTTATTTATTATTTACGCGACCACGGGCGAAGGGATGCGTGGTGGAAATCAGGGGGCGTGAAACTAATCTTACAATGGCACAGATTTCTCAGGTAATTTGGACTAATTTCTTCCTTCTCGAAAATCTTCTCCTGCGGTTTCCTTAATAAGACATTAATGAAACACACGGACCAATTAGAGAACAAGTACGGCGCCTACGAATTTTGGCGCGACTGCTAGCGTGACGCGGCAGTGGTTGCGAGGGCGTGGCGCCAGCTGTACTCCGATTGATCTATGTTTCGTTGATAACTCGCTAACGAAGCCGCAGCCAAGATTTTCGCGAAGAGAAAAGTTTCGTCAAATCACCCGAGGCATCAACCCTTTCCCGGTGCGACGAATGTTCTGGGACACCCTGTATAACACATGTCTCCGCATACGGAACTCCGACGCTTTCACGTTCCGCCTTCTGACACCGGCTAATTACTCCGGAACGCGAAGAATATTGATGGCAGTGTTTAAACGAGAAATTGTTACGCGGCCGTCATTGTCCCCGTAATTGTCGTTCGCGGAATGATTATTGACTCGCGCCGCGGCACTGATTACAGCGACGACGAGCGACACTGTTCATTGTGCGCGACACCCCGGCCTATTAATATGTTTCTTCAGCGGTGTTGTTGACAGGGGTCAGGGATTGAGGAGAATACCGGTGCGTCTATCCAATGGATCTTCGTTTTGAATTATGCTTCATTGTGCATCGTCCAGGATCGCGCGGCACCGCCATTGTACCATAGATACACGTGGACGTGATTGTTTTGCCATCGCACAAAGTCACACCCTGACAGGAATCTTTCCCCTCTAATGAGTAAACACGTTACGAAAATACCATTTCTGCGTGACGTTATTTTTAATGAACCAATCCGGCTCTTTTCATCGCTTCTTTAATTATATCCTTCATTCTTCGAATTGATTAATTGTTTCGTTACTTTCCTCCTCGGCGACGCGACGCTGCGCTGCGTTCCGAGTTGCATTGAAGCGGCGTGAATTGTGTGGATGGACTGTGACTTGCGGCCATTGTTGTCGATCCGCGCGACTTTCCGCGAACAATTCATCCACGATTTTTATATAAAATTGCTATTTTTCAGCCGGTTGCCAGGCTTTGCATAGAAATTGCTTGCTTTTGTTGCGGCCTTTCTTTGTTCACGACTTAGTGCGGTCTTTTTAGACCGCGTATAAATGGTCCAAGATTTTTATACAGAACTGTAAGAATCTTGTGGAAGTTATTCAACGTTTTTCAACGTTTGTTCGTTCTTTTCTAGACACATTTTTGCGAAATGTCTAACGAACGATTCAGAGCTTAGAACGTCGTTTTGGATTAAACAGTTTTCTTCGAGCAACCATTTTGTTCACATTACCTTAATGCCATAAAGTTAGTTAATAACTAGATTGCGGAATCTTCGCGCAAACATCATATTTATTCTTCTAATATGTTTAATGAAATTAATAACAACAGTGTGACGTTATTGTAGGAACCCGAATCTCTCTCCATTTCCGGTCGACCATTTAACTCAATTAAGCGACGACGTTATATCCTAAATGCCACAAAAATGCCGATTCTTACACTGCTACTGATTTTACACTACTATTTCCTTTACTCATTTTTGCAACGAATGCATAAAAATCCGCAATTTATTGAAAAATCTATTCGTTGTTTCACATTCGAGTATTATATAACAATAATATAATATAATATATAATATATAATATATAATATATAATATGTAATATATAATAAATAATATATAATATATAATATATAATATATAATATATAATATATAATATATAATATATAATATATAATATATAATATATAATATATAATATATAATATATAATATATAATATAATAATATAATATAATAATATAATATTATATAACAATATGAGAAATCTCTGGAACTCACAAAACGCTCTAACTAATATTCGAATTAATATTCCCCATTTGCATCACAAGCGTATATATACGCTCAATTTTCCTGGTCACTATCACCGCAGCGTATATATACGCGACTGCGTTCGGTATTGAATCCAAATATTTAATTAATAAAATAACACACTCCCTTACAGTACAAGATCACAGAGACAAGCACCGATACCGATAACTGTTACACTGCTTGGATGCAATGATGATTTGTTATTTTGCTTCTTTTTGTTATCTCTGCAATCACTATCGCCGGTGCTGTGCAGATACTGAAATTTGTTAGTCACTAAACTTATTCGTAACCTTAAAATAGAAATGGATGGAATTCTGGAATCTGAAAGCAGTTTTTCTGATTGTAGCGCAGAAAAAATTATGCCGCTAAAAAGAAGACGAATTAGAGAAATAAGATCCGATAGTGATGATAGTGATAGCGATTGCGAAGTGCCTGTATGCATCCCACATTTCAAATATTACCACGCTGAACAAAATTTCTAACAAATAATGCTGAAAAATGATTCTTTCTTACTTTTATACAATTTTACACCTAAATGTAAAATAAAAAATTTTCGGTGATATAGGCCTTTTTTCATACTTCCATATGATGCAAATGGGTTAATATGTTCAGGGGCAGCGTGACGCCTGATTCTTCTCGAACCAGAGGAACGGTTGTATAAGTTCGTCCGAAATACGAAGGTCCGCGGTAAGAGATAAATAATTATAGTGCATAATTACTATCCTTCAGCGTATTAATGTTTGCCGGGACATTAAAGTGAAAGTTTCCGTGAATATATAATTTTCCACGTCGCAAACTGACAAGTAGCGGTGTTAATCATCGAAGATTCACGTCCGGTTGAACGTGCTAATACGGGCGTTATCAAAGTGTGTTAACTTACGTGACATCCTGAACGCCTAGCCAGCCTGTCGGTTGTCCCGCGCTGCTCAAAGGGACGAGTGTCATCAAACATGCCGTGCGTATTCAGAGAGTTTGTACACCGCTCACGAGTCGAGTACGCGAGTACATGCGTGTACTTGCCGCGCGTACTTACATGCGTGAACTGGCCTTAACCCAGCGATTCTCAACTTTCCTTTTACCATAATTACCTCGCAATGGTTCTAAACTTCTATATACAGTGAATTCTCTGCAATTGTCCCTCAGTTTCTAAACCAAAATGACCATTATTCGAGCCTCGCGGTTCCTTTTTATAGTTGTTGACAATCGGCGACTATAAAAATTAGCCGCGAGGCTCGAATAATCGTATCTCCTCTTCCCATATTGTCGACTTTCGGTTACAAGTTGAGTGACAATTGAAAAGAATGGTACCTTAAAGTTACGTACAGAGTCATCATGTTTTTTAATTTATCCTCGGTTCAACGAGACTTGCCAGGAAATATAAAAGTAATTTAATATTATAGCGATATCGTTGATTAACACTTAACAACCGGGAGATTTTTCTGATATAAGTACCTATCAACAATTCGGAGCAAATTTTGCTAAAATTGTGATTCTGCTGTACGAAGTTGAATTGAAATATAAATAACTGAACCGCTTTGAAATTTTATAGAAACTAATAAATAAAAGATTTTGTGTTTTTATTTATGTATTTCACACGATTACCTTAAAATGTAATAATTTAGTGTACTCGTATTCGTGGTGTCCGAGTGCAAAGGGTTAAATATTATTAATATTATTATACAATAACGTAAATTATATATATATATATGTTGCTGTTTTTTCGGATTTAGCTGTTTTCTCGAATTTAGCTGTTTTCCCGGATTTAGCTGATTTCTTGGATTTAGCTGTTTTCTTGGATTTAGCTGATTTCTTGGATTTAGCTGTTTTCTTGGATTTAGCTGATTTTTCAGATTTAGCTGATTTCTTGGATTTAGCTGTTTTCTTGGATTTAGCTGTTTTCTTGGATTTAGCTGATTTCTCGGATTTAGCTGTTTTCTTGGATTTAGCTGATTTTTCAGATTTAGCTGATTTCTCGGATTTAGCTGTTTTCTTGGATTTAGCTGATTTCTTGGATTTAGCTGTTTTCTTGGATTTAGCTGTTTTCTTGGATTTAGCTGTTTTCTTGGATTTAGCTGATTTCTCGGATTTAGCTGTTTTCTTGGATTTAGCTGATTTTTCAGATTTAGCCGATTTCTTGGATTTAGCTGTTTTCTTGGATTTAGCCGATTTCTCGGATCAAATTTCATGCCGATTAGGAATCAATTCTTCTTTAGATATTAAGAGAAAAGACCCTCCCTTAATACTGAGCCTCAATAACTGTGGTCAGTATCAAAATTTAATACCTAATATACTTTAATTTATTTTATTTTCTATAAAGAAAATGCTATATCATAATAAGTTATTTAAAAATTTTGTATTTTCATCTTTTCTTTTTAAAAATATGGCACAGATGATTTGAGATTTGAGGTTATACAGGGTGGGCCGGAATTGGTAGTACAACCGAGCAGAAGGTAAATTTGATGTAATATTTTTTTATCCGGAGCTCCGTTTTCTAGGAAATCGAAAAACTTTAAAGTTTGTTCATGTTTGTATAGAATTTAGTTGTCGTTTATTTGTCAACTATGCTCGGTTGTACTATGAATTCCGGCTCACCCTGTATAAGCATCTCCTACATGGCAGGGACCTCCCGGTGAGCAGCACAGTAACTAACGCATCGAGCGAAAAATTGGTTCATTTATTGTGGGCAGTAAATAAACTGCTGACGTTGAAACTGAAAAAAATTCAAATAAATAATCACTGGTTTGTTTTACCGTAATCTAGATCCGTTTTACCAAACAATTAACATTATGATATCTCACCCAGAACGATTTATTTTACTGAATATTGATTTTCATTCGTCCAGTATTTTCATAAGCTTTTGGACAAACTTCTTCGCAAGAAAATTTGGCGAATTCAGTATCAAAAAATTGAAATAATTTTTGTGATATTTTAAGAACATCCTTCTTTCACATGTTTAATTTTAACAAATAAATGATTAATTTAGATAAACAAATTTGATACGCCTTATTCGATAAATATAAAGTTGATCGTGTTTAAAAATAATTAAAGCCGCAGTAATTGGCTCGTCAGTGGTTCAATTCCTCCAGTATGTTGAAAATGGTTGAGAGACTATGATTATCAAACAACGATACTAAAAGTTTCTTCCCTACGTAAGTGTAAGAGCCGCATTATACTCTGAATCATGGTTATTTCATTCGCACAGGAAACCATCTGCACGCGATGAACACAGCCACACACGCCATGACACGGGTAACAGCGCGAAAAATTTTCCAAAATCAACCGAAGCTTTCTTCGTGAATTAATTTCACAACTTAATTCCTCCTATCAGTTAATTGGCCGTCAAACAGCAAGAAATAATGATTTTATTCACCCGCGGGTCAATATATTCCTCGAGGAGAGTGTGGAGCTGCCATTGCTGGCACACGGAAGCGTATCGTCCATCGTTGCAAGACGGATGACCTTCCGAAGGTCAGCGCCTTTGCTCTTCAACGTCGTTGGATACGCCATACACTTAATCGGAAAATTATTCCGTAAATAATCACGCGCGCGCAATAAACTAAACGCTTTCAATTAAAGTTTGGCCGCTCGGCCGGCCTGGGAATAAATAACCTCTATAATGCGGCTGTGTGGCGATGGAAATAATTAACAGCTGATTGTAAAAGGAACGTTTAGCGAGCCAGAGTTCGCATAAATCACGTCATTTAGTGCTGAAACTTTTCCTACCTTTGCTATTTCAATTTTTCATTTCACAACGTGCTCGGACACTTAAATAAATAAGGCTTACTTCGCTGCACAAAATGGTAGTTCTTGTTCGAGCAATTCGTGGGATATTGGAGACTCTAATTTAAGTATGAATCAATGACGTGACCAAATATTTAAGAAAATTTGATGGTGACAGTGAGTGACAGTTTATTGAACCAACTACGCGAGAAATTATTCGTTTATTCTTTGTAACATAAATACGAGTATTAAGAATAAAAAATTCATTTTTTGGAGTATTTTGTATAAATTTATTTATTTATTTAAATTTGATCTCTGGAATTTTAATTTTGCCAATGTGACGGGGGAGAGTTACCATAATTGAGACACATATTGAATATCTCAAAAATTATTTGAGATATAATTATACTCGTTTTGTGTAACTATATTATGCATATCTAATCACACGTAATTTGAAGCCGCTGTCGGTTAATACGTAATTATGTGGCAGACAATTACTTTTTCTCATATTTAAAAGGAATATTTTTCTTTTTCTTCAAGAATGTAGTAGTCAACAAGTTATGTTTATGGATGGGACACGAATAAATCATGAAATGAAAATAACGAAAATTTAAAACACATTTGAAATGTTTTTGAAGATAATTTAGTTAAGAAACAGGAAAATAAAATACAAACTTTGTTGAAGAATGCACCGAAAAAAAGAATAGAAGCACAGATATATTAAATATTACAGAATGTGGATCAGATAGGACTATTATCAAACCTAAATGTAATGCGAGAAGAGGAGTAAAAAATGATTTTTTTCTTATTATACTATTATTATATTATACTATATTACATAATTTTTAGGATATCTGTTCAGATAATTTTCAAGATATTTTTATCCAGAAATATTTATATTAATTTTGTTCAGTTTCTTTTTATCGGAAGAATTATTTCATGTCACAAAATACTAAAATATGATATCAACCAAAGATGTAAAGAAAGATTTAGGTAATTCAAAGTCATTATATAATATCTTATATATACTTTTTTTACAGTCAAAAAGGAAACAGTACTTATAAGATTAATACTAAGATTACTTTATTTTCTTACACTGTTACATTCAATACAACCAATTCGTGAATCGAGCAAAATGCACTTGCCAAACAAATTAAAAGTAAAACAAACAAACGGAGATAATTAGGTGACAATGTTTAGGTGTACCACCTCGTAGAATCTAGACATTCCAGCAAACTTCCGTTTCTATAAATAAATATAAAAAAGTTCAGAGTTCTACGATGTCTTAATTCTTGTTCTAACAGTGCAGGCAAATAGAACTAAATCACATTAAATTGCGTTGATTCTCATTTACACTTATCGAGTAAAATATCGTCTTACGTATTTAGTAAAATATGTATATGTAATGCAATGGATTGGCCGAGTTGAATTTTGCAATTCACGATTTGTCGAACATTCCTGCGCGCTGTGAACGTGCAAGTATCCGCGGAGGGCCAGCTATCAGCAATGTTTTACTGTCCAAGAACCACTTGTCAATGTCGATTTATACACCCTCAAGGATGATGAGTTAACTCTTCGGAACGAGATATCGATCCTGCAGCAAACGATGCCTCCTCCCAACCAGATCCCACGATCCCCACTATTTACGTAAATAATTGCCGTTCCAGTTTGCGTTTATTTGCACGTCGCATTTGCGCACTGAAGCCTGATTGCGTCGCGGTTCATGCGGCGTTGCGACATCGAGACGTTCTCCATGTTAACGAGGTATTCTTTTCAGGCGAACTGGCAACCCCGTTGTGCAACAAAGTTACAGATGTACTCTGTAATGGAACTGTCACCGGTTCACGGACTCATCGAATCTTGCTGTTCCTGAACTTCAGTTATTCTAATTCATTGTTTGCCCCTTCTATAGCTAATTAGGCAGTTGTTACTAGACCGTGAATCTTTATGCAAAATAAACATTTTCCGAGATGATTCTGGGGAACAGAGATTAAATGAAAATAAATCGTTTCTTTCAATCATTTTGATAAACTGAGAACAGCGCAACTTATTGAATTGTTTCAAATATTATTGAATTGTTTTTGCACCTTCGTTAATTTTATATTTCATGTTAGTTAATATAATTCAGACATCTTGTATTTGGAGGTTGCTGTGAATGTGCGTGCAAGAAATTAAGAGTGTACGTCTATTATTAAAATAACCTTTCGTTGTGTGCAATAACGTGATTTATTGTTATTAAATATATCTATATATACCTTTGCTTAAATTCTGAGATTCCACATTTCAACTAGACATTTTTGTTATAAATTCATAAACCCCACAGTTTAATTATTACTATTAGGTTCTTAGATATCAGTGCATTAGTAGTATAATTAATTAGTAGTACATTTTCTTTCATAATTTTTTGTGATCTTCCTAAGGTATCACAAAATCCTTCTGAATTCTTTGGACACTATTACTTTAGATATTATAAGCTTTTGTTTAAAAGTCTTAAGTAGCAGTTTTAAAACTCTGTTAAATATCTTTATCAAATGCTTGGTTGTTGCAACAATAACAACTGCTATATTAATCCATTTTATGACAAAAATTTAACTTTTAGAATAGATCTCATATCTACATCTACATTGTACTCGTTTTAAGGATAATAGGCAGTTAAATATTATTGCAGCACTCGAAGCTTCTTTAACGCAGAAACTGCGGCAACTGATCTAATATTATTTTGATCGCGTAGAATCTTTTTAATTTTATTTCTTTCTTGTATTCATTTCCTGTTAAGTGCTCCACAATTTAGCTTATCGGTAGTAACAGTAATTCTATTTTATTTACTTTCGGAGATAAAAAAAGCAAACAGAAGAAATAAAAACAAGGTATCTTGAGATAAGCAAGATCTAGTAAAATTTTGTTAAATCTCGATCGCATGCTAAAGAAATAGTGTCAACACGAAACCGTTAGATATAACGAGGCTAATGTTTTAGTCGCATTAGGTAGATTTGTTTCCAGTACACAAATTCATAACGTGTTCGAAAACGAACAAAAAATATATAAAAAGAATTAATGATAATAATAAATATATAATAAAATATAATCTTACTTAATTCTAGAACCGCGATCGTAGATTAAAAAATGTTTCTACTAGAATTCATTCAATACACTGATTGACGTATGCTATAGCAAAACTGGATTGATATTATGCATTTATCAAACATTTCTGCAACTCCGCTAAGAAAATCAAACCACTTTGATCTTTCGCTTCGTAAATCATCAAGCAAACGCAATTTACTTTCCAAAGGACCTTGCATCTTGAACAAAGAAAATCGATAGCGTGTAATGCCAGCGCGGAAACGACGCAATGAATCTAATTGAAATCTTGACTCTCTGACGGCAAGGTATTTCTTTTACTAACGCGGCTGGCAACCTGAACTTTTTTAAAGCTCGGGCTATATTTCGTTCGTTGTTTCGGGTTTTAGACAAATTTCTATTTAAATTCTGCAATACTTACTGAAGTTTCTACCTTAACACGACGACTCCTAAGCACGAGATTAGCTCGTGGTTAGTAGTTTGCTGGTAGATCCTAAAATTATTACTGAGAAACGATTAAAATTATTATCTTTTACTTATTATCGTTTATTTCTTTTTTTTCAAGTTAGCGTCTAGGACAAATTTCTTCAAAATAGGCTTGACAGTCAACGTGTTAGCGTACAATTGACGACTAAGCATTTTCAGAAAGGTGAACCCGATTCTTTCGGAGATAGAATTATTTTATCAATTATGAACATTATTTCTTTCGGAAATAATGTTGCCTGGCTGCATAAAGATTCAGGTCGCCGGCGGACGCTGAATAAAGAAATCCGTACAGCACGTTTAACAACGTCAAACGACGTTGATCCTTCGTAAATCATAAAACAAAAGGACACGCGTTTCGAAAAGACCGTGGATCTCGAACAAAGAGTATCAATACCGTGCAATTCCAGCACAGGAACAACGCAATGAATATTTACACGAGCATCATGAACCGACGTCGTCCTTCGTTCTCCAGCCCGTCGATTCTTTGTCCCAGTAACGCGTGTCGACTTTCAATCAGCCTTTGTAAAAAGAATCGATCGCGATGCATCGCGCGGCCGATTAAACGGCCGTTAATTAATCATGAGACCGTTTAAAGGGACGCGGCTTAATGAAAATGTCAATGACGCCGGGCGGAACGGACCGCGGCCAGCGACGTTATTCGGTATTCGCATGGCGTTCGAGATCGGTCGGGACGCGGGCACCGCTTCTTGCCGGCCGCCATGCTCTTTTTCTCGGCGTTGATTTGCGCCGTGGGCAATATTCGTCATTGCGGACACCTTGCTCGATCACGCCCCGAGCAAAGAAACGAGGCTCTCTGCGTTTCATGATCCGGGACGCATCGCGTTCCCGGCAATCTTGCATCGAACCGTGGTTTCGATGCTCATTTCCGCCTCGACCCCGAGAGTCCTCGTCCTCTACGCGTGTTTCTTTCGCAACCGTAGGCCCTCTCTTTCCCTCCGTCTATATCGCGGGCTTTCTTCTCGTCGTTCTCTGAATTGCCCAGCCGGTATAAATGAATTGGAAGCGTGGATCTCGTTGCGCCGTCCCCCAATGTTGCCCCGATCGCATTCTTCTTCGAATCACTGCGGTTCCAAGCTGACTCGCCAGTTACGCGATACCGCTTTTTCACGGTTTTGCGAGTGTTGCGTACGAAGAGGGCAAATATTAGCACTTAATAATTTATGCTACCGAGCTGCATTATTTACAGCTGCGTTATTAACACGTCCTTAACCGTTTGAATCGCAAGCAGCGCGACCGCGCTGTTTAGATTTTGCGTCGCGTTAAACTTTACTGAGGGGAGACGTAGGGGTGACCGGGGCTAGGAATTCCGGCGATAAGTTGTTTTTTCCGATGGCGATATAGTCCAAATAAAAAAGAATTGCGTTATGCTTTGAATTGTTTTGAAAGCGTGGAACAGCGCCACGCCGTGATTACTAGCGTCCGCGACAGCGAATTTTGTAGTTTTAGACAAGATTGTTGTCACATATCAGGTAAGTAAATATTTCGCAGTCACTATCTTTTTGTCCAATTCAATGATTTGATGTCAATATCGCCTATTGCTCTGTTCTTATAAATCAAATAAGTAGTATAATATAGTAGTATAATAGTAGTATAGTATAGTATATAGTATATAGTAGTATAGTATAGTATATAGTATATAGTATTATATATAGTAGTATAGTATAGTATATAGTATATAGTATTATATATAGTAGTATAGTATAGTATATAGTATATAGTATTATATATAGTAGTATAGTATAGTAGTATAATAATTTAACCAGTTAGCTGTGGCGCCTCCATTATCCACTCGTCAAACACAATGTAAGTGTCGCTGTTAAAATATTGAATCAAAACGACGGTTTTATTTGATAAAATTAACAATTTCATTACTAATATTTACTTATTCACTTGACGTTAACATATACCATATAATAATAAACGAAAAACCCAGGGATAATCAAATACTTATAAAAGTTAAAAATTCAAAATTGCTGCTGCAGAGAGAGAGTGGTATTTAGCAAAGCAAGGAACAATATATAATGACACTTTGCACTTCGAACACCAATACCGTGATTCTTTTCTAATTTTATTTTTAAAAAAAATAATAAACATCTTGAAATTTCAGAATATGTTTTTGTTTTCCTTAAAATTACAATTTAAATAGCCAATGGTCACTACTTCTTACGCACGACGAGTATACTCGTCGTGTCACAAAATATTGCCATTTCTCCATGACGAGTATACTCGTCAAACACAGATAACTGGTTAAGAACGTGTTGTAATAGCGTTTATTAGAATATTTGAAGATATAAACGAAATATTTTTATACATTGCCACACATGTCAATTGGGGCTAGTTGTTCACGTGACTCGGGACATATTGTTATCGTAACAACCTTCTCAAATGAACAAATAGTTTCTGTTGCGTTGCGATGCATATTCTAAATCACAGGCCATGTTATGCAAGAACTGATCTCATACCAAATGCATAATGAAAGTAAATGCTGTACGATAAATTTGTCCAAACTGTGATTCTGACAAGTCGTTCGACGATGTCTAATATTTTTCGTTTAAAGGATTACGTCAAAACGTTAAGTTCAAGTAAAGTTGTTCCTAAATTATCATAATATTACATTATTATTTCCACTACACCACATTAACGTTCGTGCCAAAGATGATATATTTGTTTCTTTCAAAAATGTATACTTATTTCTGTTAATCCGACGTTAATAAATAAACTTCGCTAACAAAAATTGTGTTTCGTTTCATCAGAGAATGAGATAGCTCATTAGAAAGTAACATTTATATTTCTTAGTAACAACTAATCACAGAGCGTTAACGACTTGCCCCACTGCGGGGTAAAACTGAAAGCATTCAATTCGTGGATATCTTTAGCCGAGATGAACCGTTCGCAGCAACTCGTGCAGGCGGATGCAGATTTCCCAAATTTCCCCTAAAAAGATCCAAATCGTGTTCGATGGATATCCGCTAGCCGTTGGTTTCAAGGTGGACACAAGAATTCGAGAAACCGGTGCAAGAAGCCGCAGCCTCCGGTGGTCTCAGTTTTTACGATCGCGTACTGGTTCACACAGGGCAGCGAGCTCCAACTTCGTTAGTCCAAGGCTGTAGGCTATGCGATGTATTTATTCCTAGCTCGTAAATTGCGCAACCTCTTGTCGCGTCACGCCCGGGGCTCGATTATTAGTAATATTTAACAATGCAAACAGCGGAGCGCGCCGCTCGACACGGCTCGGCTCCGCTCAGCTCGCATGGGGGCCGTGGAATTTGCTTTTGAAATGATAATGCGTCCACAAGATACATAATATATATTCCCAGTATTAAAAAATATCTATTAGGGTTCTGCCCATTGGGCCTGCCTTCGTTTTTTAAGATAATTTGATTAAGCGATATGCGACGGTTGAGTGGATAGGTCGAGTTCGAACCCTCCCAGAGGAACTGTTCTTTTTATTTTTCGCTTAATCTTGATTTTAAGTATTGCACTTACGGTTCATAATATGTATATGTTTTATACATATAATATGTTTTAACCCATTTGCATCTAGACACATTTTTGCGAAATGTCTAACGAACGATTCAGAGCTTAGAACGTCGTTTTGGATTAAACAGTTTTCTTCGAGCTACCATTTTGTTCACATTACCTTAATGCCATAAAGTTAGTTAATAACTCGACTGCGGAATCTTCGCGCAAACATCATATTTATTTTTCTAATATCTTTAATGGAATTAATAATAATAGTGTGATGTTATTGTAGGAACCCGAATCTCTCTCTATTTCCGGTCGACCATTTAACTCAATTAAGGGACGACATTATATCCTAAACGCCACAAAAATGCCGATTTTTACACTGCTACTGATTTTACACTACTATTTTCTTTACTCATTTTTGCAACGAATGCGTAAAAATCCGCAATTTATTGAAAAATCTATTCGTTGTTTCACATTCGAGTATTATATAACAATAATATAATATAATATATAATATATAATATATAATATATAATATATAATATATAATATATAATATAATAATATAATATATAATATATAATATAATAATATAATATATATAATATAATAATATAATATATATAATATAATAATATAATATATATATAATATAATAATATAATATTATATAACAATATGAGAAATCTCTGGAACTCACAAAACGCTCTAACTAAGATTCGAATTAATATTCGGAAACGGAACGAACAAATGAATTCCGATTTTTCTTGAAACAGCTAAATTTATTTGTTCGCTTAACCCATTTGCATCATAAGCGTATATATACGCTCAAGTTTCTTGGTCACTATCACCGGAGCGTGATTATATGCGCGGCTGCGTTCCGTATTGAATCCAAATATTTAATTAATAAAATAACGCACTCCCTAACAGTACAAGATCACAGAGACAAGCACCGATACCGATAACTGTTACACTGCTTGGATGCAATGATGATTTGTTATTTTGCTTCTCTTTGTTATCTCTGCAATCACTATCGCCGGTGCTGTGCAGATACTGAAATTTGTTAGTCACTAAACTTATCCGTAACCTTAAAATAGAAATGGATGGAAGTCTGGAATCTGAAAGCAGTTTTCCTGATTGTAGCGCAGAAAATATTATGCCGCTAAAAAGAAGACGAATTAGAGAAATAAGATCCGATAGTGATGATAGTGATAGCGATTGCGAAGTGCCTATATGCATCCCACATTTCAAATATTACCACGCTGAACAAAATTTCTAGCAAATAATGCTGAAAAATGATTTTTTTTTACTTTTATACAATTTTACACCTAAATATAAAATAAAAATTTTTCGGTAATATGAGCCTTTTTTTCATATTTCCATATGATGCAAATGGGTTAATATATAATATGTTTATAATATATGTTTTATATATAGAGGGTGTCCCAGGTTTTAATGTTGAAACTTTGTTAGTGTATTCTATGGCACAAAGTAAGAAAAGATGTTATGTAAACATAGCTCATACAGAGCTTTATTAAGAAGTTATAACAAAAATTCAGAATAGGAATAGTAATCAACTTGCTGTTACTGCGAGCATTGGCTTGAATAGATCAGCACATGCCGTGTGTTTATTAATACATTTCGAAATGTATTAATAACCGTTGTTGACAATACATGATCGACATCGAGCGAAGATTTTTTTTTATTTTTTATTTTTTTTTTAGTTGATTACTATTCCTATTCTGAACTTTTGTTATAACTTCTTAATAAAGCTCTATATGACCTATGTTTACATAACATTTTTTTCTTACTTTGTGCCATAGAATACACCAACAAAGTTTGGACATTAAAACCTGGGACACCCTGTATATAATTTATGTAAATTTGACAAAAGATATTTCTTAAATAAAATAGATATATATATATATGATACTTGAACGCGTTGTCATTTCACAAGCGATTTCTACGACCGTGCGGTCCCCTGTCAGCTCGGCTCGGCTCCGCTCCGCAACCGCGGTCGAAGAAAGCATCGCGTCGCCGGTTCTCCATTTAAGGACCGAGCGTCGCGAGGCTGGCCGCGGTAACCCACAGAAATTAACGCTTTGCAACGAATAAACGTCCAAAGCCAGATTTACACTTGCCTTCGCGCGCACTTTTACAGATACGCGCGCCAAGGCGGCTCGCCGCACCACGCCGCGCCGGCTCGCATACCGAATACATGAGTCATTTCACGGTGTGGCTACTTTGTTTTCTGCTGTCTCGCGTACTAATGCGCCGACCCGCAAAAAACCGGCGGCTTTATCGCTCTGTTTCGACGCCAATGATAAGTTGCATTCGGACGCCTCGGCTCGTCCTTTTGCCGTGGCGGACGCGCGTGCTGAGGTTACCTGGCCTAAGGGTGGCAATACGAATATCAAGGCACCGACGCTCGTTTCATAGTGACAGGTCGCATCTCGCCGATACCGGACCCTCGCCCGCCGCTGATAATTACGCTGATTGGCGGAATGGAGGCGGCAGAAATAATGCAACTGCGAGATCGTCCTCGCGGTTTTATTCGATCCGCGGTGCAGTACGTATGTCACTTTCCCCATTTAAAAGATGGATCTGCTTCGAGTTTTGTTTGCTAGTTGTCGTGCGCGCTGCTTTTTCATCCCTCGAACGTCAGCCTTTTCCACGACGTGTACATACGTCGGACTAATGCGCTGCTTCGTTTCATCTGCATTCTCTATAGAGGGATTGAAATTAGACTGTGGATCTTTTATGCAAATTCCTAGAAGAAGGAAGCAAACGTTCATTTCGTTCAGTAAAGAATGTGTTGCGATGCCGATACGGTTTGCACTCTTATGATTAACGATCATGACACGTTAGATATTATAAATTATTATAAATTGGTTATTATGAATTATTATAAATTGGTTATTATAAAGTATTATAAATTAATTATTATACATTATTAAAAATTAGTCATTAGAATATATATTAAAAATTAGTTACGATAACTATCGAGTTATACTCGTCAATCATTAAACGAATTACTTTTTGCCCTACTCTTCTTTAAATTAATCCTTTTGTGAATCGTATTCACCTTTCTGCAAATAAAAATTAACCTTGTTGCTCGTCTTATTCACCTTTTCGCAAATGAAATTCACCTATTTTCTAATTAAATCCACGAATTTGTAACAAAACTCATATTACATGAAAAAATTGAACGTCAGTTTATAAATAATTAATGAAGATTACTTATGTAATAAGATTAATTTTTATTTGCAAAAAGGAGAATTTAATTTGCGATAGGATGAACATAACCTGCAAAAGAGTTAATTTGATTTGTAAAAAGATGAATGTGACGTTGGTAATGATGGACCTAATGCATATTTCTTGTTAACAAAAGCCACGTTGCGGGGAAAACTGTTAACAACATTGAATATCTTAATTAGTCCTTACAAAATCATAAAATGGAAGTTCTTTTATAAAATTTTTATTTCTATCCTTTCAAGATAGGTAACAATTCCATTTCGTTTTAGATTTATCTTACAATTTATTTTAATGAACAAAAATCTCATATGTACGTCCCATTGCTCTCATGAATACCTGAGCGACCCTCGTGTGCCCATTCGAGGCATCTAATACGCTGAATTCACGTTTGCGGATTTAGATTTACTGGTTTAGATTTACTAGTTTTGCCTCTCTCTCTCTCTCTCTCTCTCTCTCTCTCTCTCTCTCTCTCTCTCTCTCTCTCTCTCTCTCTCTCTCTCTCTGTGTGTGTGTGTGTGTGTGTGTGTGTGTGTGTGTGTGTGTGTGTGGTCATCAAGTATCCGGTTTTTCCTTGAATGAGATACATTGCAAAAAGTTAAATATTTTATATTACCTATGACATGAATGACGCGGTGATATTGCTACGCCTATGTGATTGATCGATTTTCTCGCTGCGCCGATGCGAAGCTTCGTCGGAGTCAGTCAAGCGTATGATGCGGCACGCGCCGCGAATTCCCGGAAGACGACACAAAATTGTCTGTTCGGGTGTAAGTTAGATAAGAAAAACCGCGAATATAAGTACTAGGTGGTAGGTCCAAGTTCGTGACCGTCGAATTGTGGCATCTGTTCTCCGAATGTCGTCGAACAGAGGCGATCTATCCTCCGAATGTCGTCGAACTGAGGCATCTCTTCCCTGAATGTCGTCGAATTGTGGCATTTGTTCTCCGAATATCGTCGAATTGAGGCGATCTATCCTGCGAATGTCGTCGAATTGAGGCATCTCTTCCCTGAATGTCGTCGAATTGTGGCATCTGTTCTCCGAATGTCGTCGAACAGAGGCGATCTATCCTCCGAATGTCGTCGAACAGAGGCATCTCTTCCCTGAATGTCGTCGAATTGTGGCATCTGTTCTCCGAATGTTGTCGAATTGAGGCGATCTATCCTGCGAATGTCGTCGAACTGAGGCATCTCTTCCCTGAATGTCGTCGAATTGAGGCATCTGTTCTCCGAATGTCGTCGAATTGAGGCATCTCTTCTCCAAATGTCAGTCGAACGTAGCCCCGAATAGCATAACTTCACTGACATTTTCTTTCGATCGATATATGTACATATGAGCCGTTTATTTTGAAAGTGGCTTAAGTCACTTTACCGTAATGAAAAGTGGTGATTTTTTAATGTTTATACGAAATTATTTATACCGAGAAAAATATCAGTATCCTGAGATAACAAATACAAGTAAATCTTCTCGAAAGTTAGCATTCATATTTTGAAACGTGTTAAAACTCAAACCCTTAAATATATCGACTTAAAAACAAAGTGACTTATGCCACTTTCAAAATAAACGGCTCATATCTTCTTTGACGTTGCTTTTAATATTTCATATGCAGTTAACAGTCGATTTTTCTAATGCTTTTTTCGTAAATAAAATAAGTTACTTACTGAGTATAATGAATAAGCATGGTCTAAAGC
The DNA here is from genome assembly GCF_051020955.1 of Megalopta genalis. Lineage (NCBI taxonomy): Eukaryota > Metazoa > Arthropoda > Insecta > Hymenoptera > Halictidae > Megalopta > Megalopta genalis. The sequence goes on from NC_135025.1 coordinate 10,253,319, forward strand.
ATGTCGTGTTTGGTATCACTTTAATTGGAAGAATCTGACCAATGATTTCATGTATAGAAAATTAGAAATAAAAAAGGTAACTCATCGTTTTATATATTCTAGCATTATAATGTATTCGTAGTAATACTCCGATTTGCTGGCCGCTGCCTTTCTAGGTAGTTTCGTCCTCTCTCTCTCTCTTTCTCACGAGAGATGTCGGCAACTATAAAGGCGACCTACGAGGCTCGAAGAATCGTGTCTTTCTATTCTCATAGCTGACGGTTACAATTCCGACCCCGCGTCTTTTAGGGAGAGAATACTGTACTTGGACATGGTGAAAAGAATTGTCGTTATAGAGACGAAAATTCAACATATTGTGCACTCATTGCAACTGGACTATCTAGACGTCTTACTATAATTTACTAAAAATTGCTATAACACGTTTCAAAATATTTTTAACAGTATCAAATTTGTTTCTATTTAAAAAAATAAAACAGTTAAAAGTGAGAGTATTGTACGTGTCAGTAGGTTTAATTTTATATTTACAAGTTGCAATAAATCGTATGAAGTGGAAATATTGTAGATCAAAAAACATGTTTTGAATTTCGAATTATAATAGCTCCGAGTGCAAAGGGTTTGTGCCAATTTAGGATTTTTATAACCTACAGTTTGAGGATTATTAATTACGTATATTAATTAACACTTACTTTTCTACAATAAACGTATAACAGTTCTGTAACATTTTGTTTAATTTAGCAGTAATATAAATTTTGTTGTGACTCGATTATGCACCACACAAACAATAATAGGAAATTAGAGTTTTATGAATGTTTTATACTCTCCACTAAAGTTTTACATACTCCTAGAGGAATTGCATATCATTGCTCTTCAATTCTTTCTCATAATTCGTCGAGATTTTTTGGAGGGAAATCATATTCGTCCCGTAATTTTTTTTTGTACTGACCATAGAAAAAAATATATATATATTTTTTTAAGTCGTGTTTTGTTACTACATTATGCCACTCAAGGTTTTTGTTATAAGTTTCGCATTATGGAAACGTAAAAGTACCATGTTATATATATTTATTATTTATTTATTATATATATATATATATTATATATATTATATATATATTATTATTATATATATATTATAATTATATATTATATATATTATAATTATATATATTATTATATATATTATAATTATATATATATATGAAAATATCATTCATTTTTCCATTTTATTTTTCAACGCACGGAACAATGCTACATTTCAATTTTAATTCTCGCGCGAATAAACGTTGATAATGACATTCACGTTTACGATCGAACGCTATACGTTACTAGTACGTATAGCGTGACTAAAACCTCTGGCTAAAAGCAAAACTATTATAACTAAATATTGTGTTCGGAGAACGCTATAAATGCTACATCAAGAAGTTATTATAAAAATATGGAACTATGTAAATATAGGCGTTCCTTTATGGTGTTCGTCATTAATGAAAAAAGGGTCGCACACATTGCACGATAACGTCGTAGGCAATCGAACCAAGAAGATATGAAGAAGGTATAAAGTATGGGAATAATTACATTTTTTCGTACGAAAATTATACACCGATTTTGTTCGATAACTTTTAAAGTGTTCCGAGAAATTATTGTACCGGCTATAAATTGTGAACATATTCTGTACGTACGAGGTGTTTCCCATAAATCTTAAAGGCTTAATATCTTCACAATTATACGATCCACCGTAAATTCGCTGGTCTCAAATTTTGTTCAAGGTCTCTTGGCGTACACTGTCAATCAACTGAAAATAAAATTTATTTTAAGGATAATTTAGATTTACCAGAAGATTTCATTATAACGCTGAAATGCACACACACACACACACATTCACAAAATAAGTTTTTCAAAATTGATGTTAGATCTGGTAAATCACTGCACCAATTTATTTAATATTTTATCTTTTTACTTTACATTAAATAGAATACTTTTTGTGTCAATCCATTTTTCTATATATTTATATTTCTTTTTAATCAATAAAAACGAATTTTAAGTTTCGTTAGAAGTAGTATCATTAATGTAAATGTTGCTAAATTCAGTATAAGTTGTTTCATGAATGTCATAAATATTAGATAGGCAATCGATTTTCTGTATACCACAAGATTTTGCCTTAAAAATAATGTTTTACAATGATAGCCGTTAAGAGACGTCAGACATATGCCATTTTTAATGAACAGAACTTTATTCTCTGACTGAATACATAATTTCTCAATATCCACGTGTCGAACCATGCATCGTCGTACAAGAAATATTTTCTGAATAAACGTTTGTTTCGAAAATATTTTGACTCTTAGTTTTATTACTATTTTATTAAAAAATAAATAATACATTTTATTGTATGCAATGGTAAATATCGCATGGAAGTGTAATGTTGATTTCTTTGGAGCTTGGATTTCAAAGTATTAACGCAGTACTTTTTATGCAAAAGCGTTCTCTTATCTTTATCGATATCTTGAAAAGAAACGCACCGTTTTGTAGGTCGATGGCCCCATGAAATGCCAATAAAATTTTCCCGCAGTTAGTGCTCAAGTCGCACAGAATATTTATTGCAATCTGCGGCTGGTGTGCCGTGGAACTTTTGTGGGAATTCCGCTCGCATCTTATCGTTGCACCTCGCAACGCAGAAATAAGCGTAGCCGTGGTCAGTGCGTGAGTTAATCCAAGGCTGAGTACGCTCGTACTCCAGCTGCAGCTGCGATTCATACCGTTACCTCTCCTACCATGGAATTATTTCATCAAGGTTACTGGGAAAATTCACGAAGGAACATTTCTTTCAGTGTTCCGATAATCTCCCACTTTAAGAAATTAAAGTATCCGCAGAATATTACTATGAGTGAGTTATGGTGTATTGGCACAGTTCTTTATGAACAATATGATTGTTTATCAAACAGAATAATTGCGTTGCAATGCTATTACATTATCTATTAAGAAATAAAAGTATCCGCAGAATATTATTATGAGCGAGTTATGGTGTATTGGCACAGTTCTTTATGAACAATATGATTGTTTATCAAACAGAATAATTGCGTTACAACGCTATTACATTATCTATTAAGAAATAAAAGTATCCGCAGAATATTATTATGAGTGAGTTATGGTGTATTGGCACAGTTCTTTATGAACAATATGATTGTTTATCAAACAGAATAATTGCGTTACAACGCTATTACATTATCTATTAAGAAATAAAAGTATCCGCAGAATATTATTATGAGTGAGTTATGGTGTATTGGCACAGTTCTTTATGAACAATATGATTGTTTATCAAACAGAATAATTGCGTTACAACGCTATTACATTATCTATTAAGAAATAAAAGTATCCGCAGAATATTATTATGAGTGAGTTATGGTGTATTGACACAGTTCTTTATGAACAATATGATTGTTTATCAAACAGAATAATTGCGTTACAACGCTATTACATTATCTATTAAGAAATAAAAGTATCCGCAGAATATTATTATGAGTGAGTTATGGTGTATTGGCACAGTTCTTTATGAACAATATGATTGTTTATCAAACAGAATAATTGCGTTACAACGCTATTACATTATCTATTAAGAAATAAAAGTATCCGCAGAATATTATTATGAGTGAGTTATGGTGTATTGGCACAGTTCTTTATGAACAATATGATTGTTTATCAAACAGAATAATTGCGTTACAACGCTATTACATTATCTATTAAGAAATAAAAGTATCCGCAGAATATTATTATGAGTGAGTTATGGTGTATTGACACAGTTCTTTATGAACAATATGATTGTTTATCAAACAGAATAATTGCGTTACAACGCTATTACATTATCTATTAAGAAATAAAAGTATCCGCAGAATATTATTATGAGTGAGTTATGGTGTATTGGCACAGTTCTTTATGAACAATATGATTGTTTATCAAACAGAATAATTGCGTTACAACGCTATTACATTATCTATTAAGAAATAAAAGTATCCGCAGAATATTATTATGAGTGAGTTATGGTGTATTGGCACAGTTCTTTATGAACAATATGATTGTTTATCAAACAGAATAATTGCGTTACAACGCTATTACATTTTAAAACAAAATTTAAAAAAGAACAACATGCCAAGAAGGAACACGAACTCCAGATAGCGTAATTACTAGTTTCTTAATAGTTAATTTAAATAATTGAGATAGTTAATTACTAGTGAGATAATATTCATCCATAATATTTTTCCTAACAATTGAATCATTGGATGCAAAAACAATTTAGCTCAGTTTTGGTCTGCAAGCGAAGAAAGACGAATGAAATGCTTATTTATTAATTTTATATGACGTAATTAAAACCAACGAAATTTTCCAATGTGATCAAATATTTTTGTTACTTGACAATAAACAGGCGTTAAATTTCAAAAAAATGTATAAACAGATTTAAGTTGTTTTCGCGATTATCGAATATTCTTGATTGAAAATGAAGTAAAATTAAACCAGAAAAGCTTGGTATTTAGTTTTAATGAAGAATTTGTATTTCTTAGTATGGGTAAAGTTAGAGTACATATAAAACAATGTATGTGTTGTTAATGAATTGTTAATTCCATTGTCCATTGATCAACTATTTGTAAATTTTCTTCTTATTTGTACAATACTTATAAAATACTTCCAAGAACACTCTCGATTCATTGATTTTGGAGAAATCGCGGAAAATTGTATGTTCGCTCTTTCGGTGCAAGTTATTAAATACATAAGTGTCTTGTTTTTCCTTATCGCTTAAATTATACAAATTTTGACATTTATCTTCCTATATGTTTCTGGCAAATTGTTCTCGTGACATTTTTTAAAGTAGCACTTAGATGCTAATGCACTGAAATTTATTTTCATATACTCATTTATTTTTATATCCAATATGGCTTCCACCTCGCGTGGAATTTCTTTTTCTTTTATTTCTTTCCCATTTAGCACTTTTAATTAAACGTTTTTTGATTTTTTTAATCGCATCTCTGCACAATTTGCAATTTAATAAATTTGCAATTTAATAAAACTGTAGCAGATGTTACTAAAGATCGACAAATTCTTTGTAATGGAGCATAACGTCCCATTTTCTGAATTCTAAATACTAAACCTAATAAGAGGACATCGTTAATTCTTCCATTACAGAATTATGCACTAAAGTTTCTAAGTATAGCTATAAGTTTTTCATGAAATGATAACAGTTCAATTATCAACAATTTGTAAAAAATCAGAAGTTACAGTGTACGAATCATTCGTACACTGATCAATCATTTTATGCGAATTATCGATTTGTTATTATATCGTTTAACGAATGCTGTTATAATTTTCTCAAAAAACGTATTGTTCTGAAAGAAGTTTTTATGTAGCTTCACCCATTGCACATCCAATAATCTTCTCGCCGGTCGTCGTCCGAGGAGACAGGGAAGCGAATGTTCTTGTCCATCGAATTGTGCAAGTTCTCCAAAGTGAATTCTCTGCTCGGCCGGACTATAATGACCCAGCTTGCGAAAGCTATGCAGTCTTCGATCAGCATACGAAACGATCAATGATCGGGGACCGTGCGTATGGACATGCATGGTCAGATACACGCTCGATGCATCATCGCGCCGTTGCACAATTTACCGCAGTTCTCGGAGCCCAAGATGGCGTGAACATGGCTGAAAGAGAAATTGAAAGTTTAGTGTGTATGAATGGTTATGCGGAGCAAGCCAGGCTCTGTGTTGCCTTCTTCGCGATCGCGCAGGAAGTTGCTCCGTGGAAAATATCGTAAAATCTTGCGGAGATTGATACTAAAGAGCTCTGTCTCGTGTGCATGGTTCTATACCGGACGTTGTTTCGATAAAAATAGTTTCCGAGAAATGGTTGAAAATGAGAAAAATAGTCGAAGCGATGAGTTGAGGTATAAATAAATTCTACGTACAGGAAGAAATTCTAATGATGCATGTATCGTCATAATACTTCGACATGTGCGTCTTTTTGCAGAATAAAAAACTGTTGGTTCGAATTGCAACAAACAAGAATTAAATAAAATTTGTTCCGTATATCTGTCATTTTTCTTTTGACATTTTCACTGTTTTATATTTCAGCCAATTACGTTTCCTAGAAGCATATAAAGGGGTTATACTGGAGGAATTTCCTGATAAATCATGACAAGTCGTTGTAAATGATAGTGAATATATTATTGTGGTCACACAATATTCGCATTCTAAAACAAAAAATATTGCGAACTCGATGTAACGCTATTTGCAATATTAAATGATGTACAATTCAAATCAGAATTGGGTAAAATTTTATTCGGATGACGGATAAAAGATAAAGGCTAACGAATAGAATTTTATTCGTCTTCATTGAAAAAATATCCTATCGAATAAAAATTTATCCGAATGAGATTTTATTCGAATGAGAATTTATTCGTACAGATATTCATACAGAAAAAGATTGATTTTATTAAAAATGATACAATACAAATTGTCTCTCTCTTTTTTCATAGTTTATAGACTAATTTCTTCCATATTACTTTTTACAATTAATATTTTTTTGAAATGTTGCATCGATGTCTCATGCACACATGCTTCCCTAGCCGTGTTTGCTCGACGTCGCGATGCGTAGGTTGAATAGAACGATATCGGATCCACTGTGACCACAGCCTACGTTGTTGAAATTCAATTGATCCTGAATGTATTCGTATAAATATAAACAAAAACAATTATTCAAGGATTATTCACATTATTATTCGAATAATTTTATAATTTCTATTCGAATAAAGAATTATTCACCAAAATATTCGAATAAAATATTTCTCCGAAAAGAATTCATTCGGATAATTGTATTAGATAAATATTTATCCGAAACAACTCGAATAATCGAGAAATTCGACTGATCCTGAATGTATTCGTATAAATATAAACAAAAACAATTATTCAAGGATTATTCACATTATTATTCGAATAATTTTATAATTTCTATTCGAATAAAGAATTATTCACCAAAATATTCGAATAAAATATTTCTCCGAAAAGAATTCATTCGGATAATTATATTAGATAAATATTTATCCGAAACAACTCGAATAATCGAGAAATTCGAATAGGAAGTACAGTAAATTCTTCTTAATTGATCCTCAGCTTGTACACAAAAATAGACAATTTGAGAAGAAGCCTTGCGGCTCGTTTTTATAGTTACCGATTGTTAGCAACTATAAAAACGAGCCGCAAGACTCGAATAATCGTACCTCCTCTTCCCAAATTGCCCATTTTTGCTTCCAAGCTGAGGGTCAATTAGAGAGAATTTACTGTACAACCAGAGAAACGATTTTGCGACAGTGTTTCCAACAATTACACATTTTCTGCCATATTCCGATAAATGTAAAGTAAAATTGAACGTTCATTCAGTAAAGAATAAAATGCTCTTTTGCCATAAGTGGACAATCTTTCGTGAAATAAATTGCAGAGATGCGTTGTAAAATGTATAGGTGAAGACCGTCCAGTGTAAATATCTCGTCGAAACGACGACGCCGCGTAGCGTTGTGCTAGAAGTCGAAAAACCCTTTAACAAATTCATTGTTGATCACGGCTTGCAATTGTCGCGGAACTGTATCCTAATCTTGCAAATTGCGTTCAAAGCTTTAGGCGGATCTGAAAGATTTTTCACTGATATATATTCTTAGCAGTAATCGACAGATAAGTAAGTTTATTTATTTTAGGGATATATTATGCACAGAACTGCTGCATAGCCTCAATAGTACGCATTTATTCACTTCTACTTTATACTAAAAATGCGGTCGATCTCTCGACCATGCTAATCCGGGAGAGTTCGACCAAATTAATTATTCCGTCCTTCAACAGAATTTTTATTCTTCTCCTAGCCATTTTTCTTCAAAGAGAATTTCTTTTCTTTTCAAATTGGAAATAGCTTAAGCACTCCGTTAGTCAACGACTGGAAAACGAATTTCCATCAAAAACAGAACACACGATTTTTCGTTCGAGACCGCTTCGAGATTTTCCAACATTCCTCCTCGCTCGAGTTCAGCGCACCGCCGCGCCCGCGCGGGCACGAAAAATTCAGCAACAATTCATTAATCCTGTGAACGCGTAGCGCCACGGTGGAAGGATTAATCAACGCGAATCCGCTGGTAAGTTCGCTCATTACGGGAAGAGGAGAGGGAAAAAAGCACGGTGAAAAAAGCCGCGAGAGTGAAGTGACCCCGGCTTCCAACGCCCGTCTAACCTTCAGTTATTCGCAGTTCAGATAGCGACCGTTGATGCCAGTGGGAAACCATTTTTTCCTCGGACTCATTGATTGGCACCGCGCACCAAGAATCTTAATTACCCTTTTCTTCGAAACATAGCGCGGCAAATGTTTCATTAGCGGTGACTCCGGCGTCGTTCCGCCATATAGCTCGTTCCGCGCGCATATTTTTCGTGCAAGCAAACGCATGCCGGCGACCATCGGGAGAATTTCCGTGGGTACGTACAGTTACTCTTTCGTTTCCGTATGTTCGACGGATGCCCGGGGACGAGGCCCGTTCTCTTGTCTAACGACGCTTTACGATCGGGCAACCAGCCTCGGGGCCTCTCCGGTGAACCTGAAGTGGGTCACTTGGATCGTTCAGGGTGAATGGAGACAGTACGGAATGAAGAAGCGGAATGGAGGGTGTTCCGTCTGGAATCCTGTTGTTTCGACCATTAGCGTGTGTCACGGTACGCGACAGATGGATTAGATGCATTCTCTGTCGGATTTATAATAGCGTAATTCAAATAATAACAAACTGTAAATATTTAGCTAACGGAACGTTATCGGAATTGTAATCCAAATAATAACAAACTGTAAATATTTAGCTAACGGAACGTTATCGGAATTGTAATTCAAATAATAACAAACTGTAGATATTTAGCTAACGGAACGTTATCGGAATTGTAATTCAAATAATAACAAACTGTAAATATTTAGCTAACGGAACGTTATCGGAATTGTAATTCAAATAATAACAAACTGCAAATATTTAACTAACGGAACGTTATCGGAATTGTAATTTAAATAATAACAAACTGTAAATATTTAGCTAACGGAACGTTATCTGAGTTCATTTGTCTATCAACATTTGGCATACATTGCAATTACCGCGATCAATAATTCATCCGCATTCAACTGTCTTCGTCTTCTCTCCTGTCAAGTTTAAGTTCTTTCCCACTCGCCGATTAACATATTTATACAATGTTCATAAATTTCAGTAAAATCATTTTGCACACCTTCGAAAATCACGGACAGCGCGGTCTGCTGCGGTCAGAGCCGGGCAAAAGGTAATCTGATTAATGATTAACGATTAGAACTCGTTAGTCATTATAACTGGTTCGTAATGATTTGGAAAACCCAACGAGTCGTAATCGTGAATTATTAATCAGATTACCTTTTGCCCAACTACGGGTGTGGACAAAAATTAAGAAATTATTGTTTGATTTTAAACTAATTAATCAATCGATAAGTAAACTATATACAGTGACAGATTAAAGTATTCGTTTACCTTTTAAAATGCAATAAATTTGTTTAAAATGGGCTGATTGACTCGAATTTTGTTATGATAGAGGGATTAATTTGTTGGACAATGTTTAAGCAAATGTTTTTCAAAAATTGCACCAAATTATTTGAGTCATTATAATAAACGATTTTTAATGAACGAAATTCTAAAAATTGCAACTGGCAACAATGATAAAGAAAAAAATTGTGAGAAAGGGTGAGAAAGTGAGAAAGAAATTTCCTGAAGAAGCCAAATTGGATGGAACCCATTTTTCATATTAATGAATTTGCATGCATTTAATTTTTCTTCGTTTGCAAAGAAACGAAATTTTTTGTATTTGCAAATTTCGTTAACTCTTTGCGCTACAGGTCGCGGCATTTTATTTACGATGGCACAATACAACAGCAATTATACAATGGATACTCGAATGTTGGTAAGTTGATCGCCCGGCGGTTCGATCGCTCTGTCGGTACAACAGTTCCGTGGCAACCCCTATCTTCAATTATTCCTTTAAGAACTGTCTACCACAGGGCAGTATCGCATTATAACAATATTTAATTAAAATAAATGTAAATAATATAACATAAATAAATGTAACATTATTTTAATTTTTAATCGATTTTTTAAATCGAGAACTATGATTTGAAAAACAACGTGTCTCATATTAGAAACCTTCGCCTCTGATGTAGTTAGTCATTTCAATTCTGACATCTAAAAAGAAAAAAAACCATTCAAGCAATTAGATAAGCGAGAAAGTGTCCGAATATTTCAGCGAGTGGCTGTAATTTCGCTGACATTTCCCGGCTGGTAAAAGTTGCGCACGTGTGCGATCGCCGGCAATCACGTCTAATATTGCCGTGGCATTGTTCGATCTTGTTTCTTCTGTCTCTTGTTTCTTCCTTTTTCTCGTTGGACAGAGGTAATTCGAGGCATGCCGAGTTTATGAGTGTATCGCGGGACAGCCGAGGAATGCCTCTAAATACCGGTTATAGGCCGGCGAATGGTTATGCGGGAACTATTATTTCTCGTGGTGGATGCTGGATTTGCTTGCCGGTTAGCCGTACATTTGTATCTGTTGTAAAGCCGTCTGTGCAGAGGTGTCAGAATACGGATTTTTCTAAATCGACCGTTTCCAGCATCGGCGGGATCGCACGCGAACAGCGTATTACACGCGTTCTTGCAAATCGTTCGATTTAATACGCGCGATCAGCACGAATCGCGTGGCTCGACCCTTTTAGTCCTGTAATTGCTTTTGGAAGGAACTACCGCCGTATTTTAACCTCGTTGAATCGTCTCCTGACACCCACCTCTTTCGTCTGTGCCGTTAGACGTTGTCACGTGAACCCTTTTTAACGGTGACCGATAAATGTTAAGGCGGAGCGAACAAGTGCCGAGCCAAAATACAAAAATTATGTTCATTTCTCTATCGTTGGATATTGTTGTATATTTCGATAGCGCTGAACACTTTAAAGACCGCGTCGGTCATAAAATTATGATGTTTCATTCAATTCAGTTGAAATTGCAAAGCAAAGTTGTATGACATCGGTTACTTTCTCGACATTTCTATCGCTCGCGAATTATAATAAAATTAAGAAACTATAATGGATTAGCGTGAAAATTAATTTCTAACAATTAAATCTTAAACAATTCTATCGCAACAGTCGAGGCGTTAATGATGTGATTATGACGCACATTTTTAACGACACAATAATTTTAACTTTATTAATAATATAAATAGGATAAATTTTGATAATAATATAACATTGTTTAGAAAACTGCGAATCGATATTTATATAATTCGAATTATCGCGGAGTCATGTGTACGAAAATTAAAAAGATTTATAATTAAATCTTTATGCTAGCTTAATAAAGCAGACTATAGTGCTATTTTATTATTTTCATGTTCGTATGTTTACAACTCAATGAAATATAATATATTTGCATTTTATAAAACTGTAGTTTGCATATGTAAAAGTGTAAGTTTGCATAAACTTCCGCAATCTAGATAAAGTGGTAACTCGTTTCACCAGATGGCATTGCAATAATGTAAACGCAAATGGCGAATCCACGTTTATCTTTTCAGGAACGTAAGTGGATTCTCAGCGAAGAGGAGTCGCAAAGTATCTATCTCGAATTTCTGGCATACCTTTAATTTGATTTTTATTTCTTGAAAAATAAAATAAAATTACTCGTTAAATGTTAAGTTTAGCGCCAATAAGGGTCAACACCTTTTTACTCAGGTTTCGATATTTTTCCATATTTGAAATATGGACGATATATAATAATTCTATTATAATATACTTAATAATAATTAATAGTAATTAAGTATATTAATAATAATTAATATTAACTAAGTATATTAATTTAAGTATATTAATTAAGTATATTAATAATAATTAATATACTTAATTCTATTATAATAAACTATAATAGAATTACGTTAATTGATAATGTAGAGGAGAGAGATAAGGAAATTATGTGAAGCTATTTGACGAAAATTTTAATTAAAATATATTTCTTTAAATAACATAGAAAAGTGTGTCTAGTTCAATCATTTGTTCGAATGTACGTGACATTGCAAATATACTACATTTTATTTTCCAAAGAACATGGATCGCACTCGCATAAGCTTGCAAGATTCCTCAATTTTAATCTGTATCCCGTACACAACTGGAGTGACGCGGGGCAACAGTTCAGATAACAGGAACACAGCGGGAGTTCAGTTTACCCCGGCTAAAATTTCGTTGAAACAAATGGAATTCTACCATATCCTCGGAACAACTGTACACTTCCCGCCCATATCATCGCAACTAGACAGCGTATTACCGTGCACGTGCAGCGAATACTGTCGGTCATGATCCGTCAAAATTATAATTTCAATCCTTCTAACTACGGATCCCCTCAATGAAATTGCAGTATCTAATGGAACCGTTCAAACCCAAAGTTTCTTTCGGAAGAAATAGTAAATTCTCTTACCGTTTATATCAGTTATGTAAACCGTTTACATAATTTATATCAATTTTTATACCATAAATCTTGAATTTTTTGCACGTTCTGTGTTTTGCCTGTACATATTTAACATACACTTACCGACAAAAGATAAAATACACAGATGCATATTCTTGGCTGCAGTAAACCTTCTTAAGACAGAATCCAAATTTGTATTGTGTCGCTGAAAATATTAATTTTATTTTGTGTCATTTCTCATTTGATATTTTATTTTCGTATTTTCCGTTTTGCCATTTATTTTTGTTTAAAGCAATCTTTTTCTATTTTCATATTTTGCTGTATCTGTTGTATGCGTTAAATAAAACAATATTGCAATATTATAATAAATATAAATATATATATAATATAATACAATATAATGCAACATAATATATATATGTTATCGATCAAAGTTAAGTAACTTATAATAAATATACGTTTTATTATTATTATATATATATTATATTGCATTATATTATATATATATATATATATAATATAATGCAATATAATATATATATAATAATAATAAAAATAATAAAAATAATAATAAAAATATATATATATATATATATATATATATATATATATATATATATATAATATAATGCAATATAATATATATATAATAATAATAAAACGTATATTTATTATAAGTTACTTAACTTTGATCGATAAGTGTAAGCAGATCAACTCCACAATGCAATCATAATATACAGATTTTTATGCAAAATAAATATAACCTACACATAGAGACAGGTAAACGAACTACATCCACATGTATATTTCCTTTCACAATGATTTGAAGGAGTTCAAAAGAATAAACAATATATTGTATAAACTACAACGGTATTTCGTCACAAATGCATCGAAACCTCGATCTAAAAGAGATAAAGGTTTAATGCAAGGTACTTGATCATCGGTTCCGTTTAGCTCTTCGCCGTAAATATAGTGATCGCCGGCTGCGTTGAAAATTCGGATACTTTCGTATGCACGATCCCAATAGATCATCCAGCATCTTCACTTCCTGGACAAATAAACGACGTCCTAGCCTTGCCGCGGTGCTAACGGATGAGAAGGTCTTACTTCTGGCCGGACGTGTACGAATGGCCGCAATTATGTCTTTGTCTGGACAACGGGTGAACTTTGACATCGATCGGATCAACCGGTCGATCCGCCGGTTGATGGATATCTGCAACGGCTGGCGATAAAGCTGGCGAGAGAGCGGTGGACGCCCGCATTTGTCACAGAGGAGATCAGCGATCGGCGATCGGTTCGCCATCGACACCTTCGCAATCTGTTCCGCGTGCCCAGCGTATCCTGTGGCCATGACACCGTGCAATCGCACCGCACAGTGCTCCAACACTAGACCTATAAACATTTCTAATACATGTACCTATTTCTGCCGAAAAAGCGGTCCGATCGCCGCTTTTTAGATAAACGATGTATCATTTTCTCAATTGGCTACAGATAACAGATAATTGTTTAGCGTGGGCGATAAAATCCAAACTAACTATTGCATAATATTTTGTCTATTTTTAATCTTAGTATAAAATATTTATATACAATATTTTTTTATTCATTTATCTACCGCTTCGAAATCTTCCAAAAAGAACAGCGCCTTATCGAATTATTCAACGACGGAATCACGATGTCGTTACTTTTCTCACTTAAATCGATGTTTTGCACAATCCTGAAGTGACAGATAAATTTTGCGACCGGATTTGAAATCGCTGTGTCGAAATCTGCGGCGAATGATGTGTAACATGTCATAAAAAATGCAAACGTGCAATCGCAAATTTGTTCGAACGCTTCAAGTTCAACATAAATTTTCGCGATTAAAAAATATCCTAACCTTGTTCCACAATATTTCAGCTTTAACTTAAAGAAAAGAACGCATCGCTTTATCTCATTTCTATCAAAAGTTCTTCCACTTGGTCACAACTTTGTCATTTCGCCCCACTGTGCGCCGTTTTATCGTAGTATACTGGCTCGTTGGCCGTCGCACGAGATCCTGGTTACGCCGCGAGTGAGATCGCATTAAATCACGCGTATCCGTGTCAAACGCGTCATTAAAGATTATAATGCTCAGCGGCGTTGCCGTAAAACACGGAAAAGTGGTTACGGCCGTAACAGAGAAGACGAGATCGTACCGTTTCCGCGGGGATAAAAATCGCCACCATTAGCGTCCATTGCTAACCCGTAACCGGCTACATGCCTCTTCGTGGATACGATTTTCATGGATCAATTTCCGTTTCGTATTCGTCGCTTTTTCTCTATACATACACGTTGCAGACGGTTACCGATTTTATCTTACGGTGCTATACCGTGTCTTCAAAACATGCTTACTTACCGCCTGCCTGCGAGCAGAGCCTCCTTGATACGAAGATTGGCTGCCATTAATTTTATATGAAGCTCGCTCGAACATTGTGTGGGTAACTGGGTATTTTCTGTAGTTTCTGGAACAGTGTCGGCTCCTCTGAAAATGTTGCAAAATCGTCATGGATCAACGTTCTTTCACGCTGTCGCGTCGATTCAGATTCTTCGAAAAACAAGGAACGAGAAAGATCTTCGATCGAAGTATCTCGAAGATTTCTTATTTGTTGCTTGCACAGGCAACATAGTGGCCGAAATAATGACAGGTTCGTCTAATTTTTGTTATTATAACAACATGTTTTACGTACGCGATACAATTGTTTTCTGTTATGAGTAGGCGATTCGTTACAATGCATTTAGTGAAACATATAATTACTGAAATAATTTAATTCATGTTACCGTGGTTATTGTATTGATATTACAAAAATTTGGGAATTGTGCAAAATAGGTTGTTTAGAGTGTTTCAATAAATTTTCTTGAAATTACTACATTCATTTTTTAAGCCCCAAATTGGTCCCCGAGACCCGACGTTGGCCAAACGGAAAGTTCACTGTCGTTCATATTTATACAATGTTCACAAATTTCAGTAAAATCATTTTGCACACCCTCGAAATCACGGACAGCGCGGTCTGCTGCGGTCAGAGTCGGGTAATCTGATTAATGATTAACGATTAGAACTCGTTAGTTATTATAACTGGTTCGCAATGATTTGGAAAACCCAACGAGTCGTAATCGTGAATTATTAATCAGATTACCTTTTGCCCAGCTACGGGTGTGGACAAAAATTAAGAAATTATCGTTTGATTTTAAACTAATTAATCAATCGATAAGTAAACTATACTATAATAATTAATATAATTATACTATATATATACTATAATAATTAATATTATAATATAGTTTTGTTATAATTGATTGATTTGTTGGACAATGTTTAAGCAAATGTTTTTCAAAAATTGCACCAAATTGCTTGAATCATTTTAATAAACGATTTTTAATAAACGAAATTCTAAAAATTGCAACTGGCAAGAATGATAAAGAACAAAATTGTGAGAAAGGGCAAAGAAAAGAAATTTCCTGAAGAAGCCAAATTGGATGGAACCCATTTTTCATATCAATGAATTTGCATGCATTTAATTTTTCTTTGCTTGCAAAGAAACGATATTTTTTGTATTTGCAAATTTCATTCACTGTCGGTCCTTAGGGACAACGTGTTGAATAACAATTTATTACCTCAAGCTCTAAGCCGGAGAAAGAATCACACTTGCCCGAGCGTCTGGCAATCGACGCAGACGCTGTTCACCTCGCCGAAAGATCCGCATCGTAATAACAATGAAAAAGAATGATCATTGAGCCAATCACATTAGTTAACCAGTCCCTCCCTCGCGGCGTAATACAAAAATCCTGGACGTACAGTTAAATCAGCATCTCCTTCAAACGCAATAACATCGTCTAATAAGCCCCCACCCCCCTACAATTAATCATACAGTTTATAATCGCCTGGCAGATAATCGTTGGCTCGCCATCGTCTGTTATTTATTTATCCGCGGGCGAAGGATTGGATCGTCGTAAAAGAAGTTCCGGCGGTTTTTATTAGAACATCCGCGTTCGCTGATAATTCGTGGGGGTGAGGAACCTCTCAACCCCTGAGACACGCAATCCACCGACCAATCACGCAACGTTTCCGTGAGAAACCATTCATCTTCCTTCCGCGCTCGTCGATACCGACGTGACCGAGCCCGGCCCGGGCCTGGGTTTCGCGCTAAGCATTCGACGCTGAATCCTGAAAACTGCTGCCCCCGACCAGCTCCGACACGCCGCGCCGCGGTAATGATAACTTTCACAGAGAAACGAATTATGCAAATGACAGTCCGGTAATGCCGGCATCCGGGTAGAGGTCGTTTCAAGCTGATACGCTCCCGCTTCGGATCGCGGCCGGACATTCAGCCGGGCGTTAACACCTCTTATCGGCCGTATCCTGAACGCTTATGATAGATAGCTTACGTAATAGTTGTAATGAAGCCTCTTTATTCTGTTAGCGGGCAGCGTAATAAACGTTCGTAGGTACCATCGCCCGGCAATTACGGCCTCCCGGAGGTGAAGGTATCCACTTGCACGCAGGCTCGCACGCCGCAGCGGCACGGCGATGCCCCGCGCATCTGCATCGACGATGCCCCGAAAGCTATTGGGGGAATTGAATCTTTATCGGCGCCCTTGCGAATATCGCGAGTTTGTTCCCCCGGATCGAACCGGGACCATGGAATTCGAATTGTTCCAGTCGCGAGCTCGGGGCGCGTGTAGTCTGTGTGTGTGCTTTTTTTCTGAAATCGGGACGAACGTTTTGCGTCTATTATTAGACGAGCACAGAGATTTTAACCCTTTTTGCACTCGAATGGCGACTCTTGGACGCCTCTAAAAATTGTTACATCATTTTTGGAAATAATTGTAACAGTATCAGATTCGTTTATACTTGTGGCGTCGCATCCCTCTACCTGAGCGCGGCCGCTAGCAATAAAACAAGTACCGTTCCTAATCCTCAAAATTCCCTAAAAATCACGCAACCCTAATAAAACAATTCTCCTCACATCTGGACACCTCGACCCGCACGGGACTTTCCCAACTTTCTCCTTTCTTACGAAAGCCCATCTATTCCTTTCTTCTCTTCCACTATAAAAGAGACAAACGCGCAACTCCAAAAGCTCAGTCTGTCCTAAGTTGCTAGTCCTACGACACCACGCTAGTCGCGCCCGCGCTCATCGATAGCAATTCAATAAATTGCATTAATAGTAACCTTAAACACGCTCTCCGATTCGCTTACCTTCCCTTCAGTGCTAAATACTTGAAAAACTGTTAAAATTGCAATTATTGTGCTTGCCAACAGGCACAATTTCTTATGCACGAATCGCAGTGAATCGTATAAAACGGAAATATCCTCGATCGGAAAATATGTTTCGGATTTCGAATTAAAATAGCTCCGATCGCAAAGGGTTAACCTAGAATCAGTATTTTATGGCCGCCGATTCCAAGTAATAACAAAATTTATGAAAAGTATTTTAGTCATTGTGCAGTAAACTAGTTGTTGTTTACGTCAAGACGAGTTCAATGATCTGCACAATGATGACCTTAAGATGGTCTTGACAATTAAAAAAAGAGTCGAAATTTAAGGAATACAGAAACGGTGCTTGGCACCTAGAGCATTTGCAATAAAATAATGTAGGTTACACCGTTTCTGAACTCTTTAAATTTCAACTCACTTTTTAATTGTCAAGATCATTTTATCGTCATGATATTATATGTCATTGAATTCGTATCGACACAAGCAATAACATGGCACTATAAAAAATTAACGTCAACGTGCAAGAAAATCGTCGATGACCTTATGACAATCATTACACTGATCTTAGTAGAACGATCCTTGTTACCGTCAGATGAACGCTGCGAAAGCATTTTAATACCACTTTGTCATTTTTTCATACCTTCCGTAATAACAGAAATAACTTACTTGTTCAATTTAATTGAATCACTCTGTATATTTGTAATATCTAGGTATTCATATAATTGCCTAAACGCGGTCCAAACTGCCCAAAGTTTCGTTCCAATAAATGGAGTTCAATTGTATTCATTAACCAAATAACATTTCAGCGTTCCAAAAGTTAAGAAGAAAGAAACATGTCCGCAGAGTTGTCAATTTCTCCAAATTGTCTACAATATTTACATGATATTAAAATAATAATAAATAAACGCAAAACCGCGTAAAAATGTTTAATGCTTCGAATTTTTTGAAGCTGTGAAATTAAAAAAGCTTCCTAACGAAGAGAAACATGTACCAAAGCAGATGGCGCGCTCGCATATTTTTAAATCGCGATAACAATTGATCAAATAATATAACAAGAAACATTCTATTGCGCGCTATTAGTGCGCTGTTAACAAATTCTTCAGCGGCTAATTGCCAGAACAATTGCGCTAAATCTATACGAAGACGGTTTTCAATAAAACGATGTTTTTAACGCGACCCCGAGTTGTAACGGCAGATGTAAGATCAGAGTTCGACACCGGGGGATCTCGCACGCGAGTCGTTCGACTCTTAATTAGCAATAACTCTCGTAACATTAAAGGATCGCGTTATCTGCACAATTTCGTACGCAGTTATCTAACACCCACCATTAAGGATCTAACCTCGAAGGTCTATTAGCGTTTGGGGGCTTGCCCGTCCGATCGCCGGCAAGAGCATTTGTCGCAGTTATTCGAGCCCGTGGTGCAATAACGGGGCACACGATAGTAAATCCTGATTACTATTACTGATACGACCGCAAAAAAAAGCTGGTCGCCGCCGCGCACACACGGCCACGGTTTCCGTATACCACGTTTCACCGGCACAGCCGCATTGTCCTCTGTACGTGTCCGGACCGCGGCGAGATAAGAAAGCCTTTTAACGAATGTTGGAAAGTTCAGTGCACCCATTATCGCGTGCCTTTATGGAGCTAACGATTCGAACAATTGCGTCTGACAATCAGTCGGACCTGGTAAGAGCGTGTGTTACACTTAGTGGCTGGTATTAGGCGAATAGCTGTGAAGATCATTAAGACAGTAACGACTACTGGATGTTAGGCAACGACGCAGAGATCCCACCACGATCGGCTTCACTTTCTGCTTCTAATGTATCGGGATTATGTCAACACTTCGCTTTCCCTGTTTCAGAAATCGGCCGGTAGTCAAAAGTCGGTTCGAAACTTAGGGGAAGCGGTAAAATTGTCGATATTTTACTTGTATTTATTTGTAGGAGGAATAATTTTATTAATAAAAAAATAAGAAAAAAGATATAATTCTTATATTAAAATATAAGAATAATTTTTTCGATATTTTACTTATTGCAGTTTCATTTATTTGTAGGAGGAATCCTTTACGTGTTGACTAAAATAAGAATAATTTTATTAATAAAAAAATAAGAAAAAAGATATAATTCTTATATTAAAATATAAGAATAATTTTTTCGATATTTTACTTACTGCAGTTTCGTTTATTTGTAGGAGGAATCCTCGGTGTTGACTAAAATAAGAATAATTTTATTAATAAAAAAATAAGAAAAAAGATATAATTCTTATATTAAAATATAAGAATAATTTTTTCGATATTTTACTTACTGCAGTTTCGTTTATTTGTAGGAGGAATCCTCGGTGTTGACTAAAATAAGAATAATTTTATTAATAAAAAAATAAGAAAAAAGATATAATTCTTATATTAAAATATAAGAATAATTTTTTCGATATTCTACTTACTGCAGTTTCATTTATTTGTAGGAGGAATCATTTACGTGTTGACTAAAATAAGAATAATTTACGTGTTGAATAAAATAAAAGTATCAACTATGGAATGCTTTTCAAAGGGTATACGATATCATTGATTTTATTACTTTACTTGAAAGTGTTTTTGTTGAATATTTATACCACTGTTCGATAGATTGACGTCTCTGGATAATGTAAGGAACTTTGAAATATTTATTTGATATGAATAAAACATAACACGAATAAAATAGTAAAACACATATTTTACATCGGTGGATGAATTTGCCCTTATTTGGGCATCTTTTAAATAAGGCGGAAGTATTTATTATGGAACACCATCTCAATGGTGACGCCTTCGTGAAACAATAGTACAAATAACATAATAAACAATGGATAAAGCATATGAGAGTGAATGTAGAAATTCTATCCATATTTTACGAATCCTCTCGCACAAATACTTTTATGTAACAATTATCTGTAAAAAGATAAGTTGGCAAGCTAAATGTTTAGTTGGCAATCTGGGTTTCGTATGCATTAATAATGCATGAATCGCATTTTGTATAGCAAAAATAACACTGCAGTGTAGATAGTATATGAAAATCAAGTTTTCATCTTGCATACGGGTAAGTAAAAAAAGAACAACAAATAATGAAAGAGAAACAGGCTTTAAGAAAAAAACAGTTGCAGGATAAAAAGAAGTTAGCCAAGAAGAAAAAAAAGTTACAGCAAGAAATGCTCGAGATACGAGAAAACATTACAAGAACGAAATAATGTAACTTCACAGTTTTGTTTAAATTTATAGTGTTAATGTTATATAGTTTGAAATATATATGTTTCTTATTAACGTAGGTATGAACGGAGTTAAATGTAGTAGTAGCAACAGATTTTTGCCATTAACTCGAAAGCTTGTTTACCTTGACAACGTACTTCAAGGTCATTGAAATCCGCGAGGTGCACCATTTTCTAAATAATTACGAACGAAGTACAGATACCGACTTCTTTAACACGAAAAACAACAAAAAATATTCGATTCTTTCGATTACTTTCATTTTCAATTCAATCATTTCGTAAAATTAACGAATATATATATATATATATATATATATATATATATATATATATATATAATATATTCAATTATTTCGTCGGCCATTTAACGAATATATTTCAGTTTTGATTTGTTGTGAATCATGTACTATTTTCTTATGTTTCTTGTTCGTATATAATAAACGCATCCGAAACAAAGTAATTGTTCTCAAATTGATTGAAAATTAATTTCTTTCGTACTTTATTTCACGCCTTAAACTTTAAACTTTAAACAAATCAATAGATTTCGAGTATGAGTCACTGCATGCATTAAGTCATTAAGTATGGAATGCATAGATTTTATATTATAGTAAGATTATAGAGTAAAGTATGTATTTCATACTGAATGACTTAGTATAATATGTACATGTAATAACCCTGTATTTTCTAAATAAACCATCTGTTTACTAAATAAATACTAAATAAATACTAATAAATACTAAATAAGTACTAAATAAATACTAATAAATACTAAATAAATACTATACTACTAAATACTAAATAAATACTATACTACTAAATACTAAATAAATACTAAAATAAATACTAAATAAATTTACTAAATAAATAAATAAATAAATATGGTTACTTGTAACAAATATTACAATAAAAGTTGCTAGATACATCGGAATAAATATATTATCATCATTTTTACAAAGCAATAGAGAATAATATAATAATAACAATAGAGAATAATTGGTTTTAT
Organism: Megalopta genalis; assembly: GCF_051020955.1. NCBI lineage: Eukaryota > Metazoa > Arthropoda > Insecta > Hymenoptera > Halictidae > Megalopta > Megalopta genalis. The sequence continues at coordinate 10,275,292 of NC_135025.1, forward strand.
TCCTTCGTAAATCCAGTGTTAATAAAAAATAAGCCCACAATAAACGCGTTCGAGCTGTTGGTAGGTGATCCGAGAAAATTCTCCGAGTAGGAAAGGTTAAACAAGACAAATAGGCGAACACGAAGTGCAAACGCGTAAAGAACCATCCGCAGGACGCAGGATATTCTTGCGGGTGCAAAAATACACGACGAAAGATCGCACATTTTACCGGTCGACACACACGAGCGACTTGTGCCGCCGCGCCGCGCCGTACCGAGCCGGTTATTTACGGCCGAGCGGTTTATTGAAAGTGAGAACACGATTGTTCACGTGAAAACATTTCAGTGGCGCACGCGAATCGGCCGGACGTCCGCGTGTGTGCGAGGATGCATTATTATTATTATTACTATCATTATTAATATTAATATTATTATTATTATTATTGTTATTATTATTACTATTATTGCTTTATGGCCGGCTGGATTCCTTAACGTGGTCTCGTAACAAGGAATAACAGAACTGCGACGAAACTATAAACCTGTCGGAGCTGTCCGGATTTTTTCGACGAGCTTTTGTCCTCCCAGAGAAAATCTGACGTTGCGATTTGACTGGTCAACGAAGCCACAGTAGATGCAAAAATTATTTGTACACCGACTTTTCGATTTTTCTGAAGTGATATAAAAAGATTTGAAGCATTAAATGCAAACATTTCAGTAAAAATTCTTACGAACTTTATGTTTGTCAATGTAACATTATACAGCTTATTAGAAACGATTTCGCACATTCTTTTCTGTCACAGAACGCACCTAGACTGCAGATTTTATGTATTTGTCGCAAAAAATGGGGTAATTGCAATTTAAAATAGCAGGAAGATTCCTAAACAACAAGATACTAATAATTGAAAAATTGTCTTACGTTACTTCTAAATGTGATCAAAATAACAATAACGTTTATTTTCTGTTATCCTTTTATACTCCTAGCAGTAAATAATAATTTATACAAAACTTGTGGTTATTGGTTCACTTATGCTCCATACTGTACTTCCACGAGTAGATCAAATATATACGCGAAAGATCGAAATTAAAAAAAGGAAAAATCCAGTTGGTAATCCGTGTCGCAAACTAAAATGAGCCGTTTATTTTGAAAGTGGCATAAGTCACTTTACCGTAATGAAAAGTGGTGATTTTGTAATGTTTATACGAAATTATTTCTACTGAGAAAAGTATCAGTATCCTGAGATAACAAATACAAGTAAATCTTCTCGAAAGTTAGCATCCATATTTTTAAACGTATTCAAACGCAAACCCTTGAATATATCGACTGAAAAACAAAGTGACTTATGCCACTTTCAAAATAAACGGCTCAAATGTTACGAGCGATCTTTTCAATTTGGTTTTCGAGAAATGTATGGAAAATATCTAGTTTAATTCTTAACACGTTCAAACCACCGTCATTTATATCGTAATCAGATAATAATAGATCAATTAATTTTATTACACTTTTACACCTTATTACACAATTTTATTACATTATTGTGTTTTAAAGACTCGATGTATAGCTCAATTTCGTTTTGCTAAATTATTTTAATATCACGTAGCAGTGATGTTTACCAGGTGGTGGTAATGAACGTATTAATGTCTGCAAAATATATCCCAGGATTGTGATTTGTAAAGATCTCTTCAAGATACGTTGGCATTTTGCAAAAATAACTGCTATCCTAAACGTAAGGGTAGTAATAAAGCTTCGACGTGGAGAATAAGTGAATGATCTTTTAGAGACAGATTATTTTGAAAGTGGCATAAGTCACTTTACCGTAATGAAAGTGGTGATTTTTTAATGTTTATACGAAATTATTTATACTGAGAAAAATATCAGTATCCTGAGATAACAAATACAAGTAAATCTTCTCGAAAGTTAGCATCCATATTTTTAAACGTGTTCAAACGCAAACCCTTGAATATATCGACTGAAAAACAAAGTGACTTATGCCACTTTCAAAATATAAACGGCTCAAATATTATCGTTGAACGAACGCTTGGAGAAACAACATAGGTCGGAATGGCGCAAAGAAAGAATTCAGTGCGCAAATTTCACCGCGGTACTTCGCGTAATATCGTAATATTCCTTTCGACATTACCGATATTTCGCAATAATCCAGCAAAAAGTGATTGACCGGCGCGCAATATAAAAATGCGGCTAACGTTTGTCCGGCGATTTGAAGCATTTCTGTCGAACAATAAACGATCTTTGGTCCCGCTCCCATTCCGGTTCGATATTCATAACGTGTAACCGTGGAACGGAATTTACATTTATAGGACAGTTCTGTCTTTCGACCGCTCAAATGTCTCTATCATCGGCAATGAAAAATACCGCTCGCTCGGAGCCCAGGGAAAGCCTTATTGTTAGCGTCGGGCCGTTTCGTAAAATACAAGCGGAGAACGGTGATGTCATAAAAGATTTTCAGCCGTCGTTTCCGGGTACGTCGTCGTTCCCAGGGGTGAAAGTCGACGAATGCCATTTTGCGAATAGCAAACCGATCGCGACTAAATCGCACGTAACGACGGTTAGGTAAACGCGGATCGTTCCCGATCGGTTATTCTGAAAATTTCATCGTTAACGGAACAGGTTGCCGGGAGTTCCAACGATTTTTATTCGCTTAGCGTACACACGCGGCAAAAATCCTATCCCCTGCGTATCTACTAATTGAACGGCAGCACGCCAGCCTTATAATTACAAAGGCAATACATGTAATCAGATGGTCGAAGAGCAATCATCTCCGCGGGAACTGTTTATTTTCTATGTTTATATGGGTTACAATTTAAACTAACAATTTACTTCGTTGCGATGATTGATACACGGCGAAAATAATTACGACTGTAACCGATCCACTTTATCGTCTCCATTATGAAGGGTTGACGGTCGTTCTTAACCCGAGAAAGATAACCTACGTCGCAGAGGCGCCTGCGAAGACTGTTGATTTTTGTTAATTTTTCATAGAGGTCTAGTGATTTAAGTTTAAAATTACTTAAAATATAAAAAAATATAATATAAATGCATTTTATTTTTACAATAATGCCAAACCTTTAAAATGACTAGATTAACTTAAATAAATATCCATTGTTAGTATAAAATTGACGCCTTAGAAAAGCATGCGCCTCTGAAGCGTATGGTTATCTTTTACGTACGTTGTCATATGGTTATCTTTCTAGGGTTAATCTTGCTTTTTTCATTGTCAAGTTTAATAGGTATCTGTGCTGTATACGGTGGCTTAATTGAACTGTCGCTACGTTGCGATTCCATTGGAGTTTTCGGTGCCTTCGATTTTGTTAAATATTGCGTCTTTCAATTCACTGAAAATTAGACGAGATTTATTCAGGAATACGAGCATTTCCAAAAATGAAATAGAATTTTTAAATCGCCTCTTGAACATAATTGGATTTCGATGTTCAGTATAGTTTGAAATAAACTTTCCTACACTAATAAGAACAGATAAACCAATTAGAGCAGATAATGGAAATTGTTGGTGCTTCCTTTACGACTCTAACTCCATATCGCATTTAAATGATCGTCACATTTGTTCACTATTACTAACTTGAATCGTTCGACGAACTATAGATTATAGTTATGGTCTGGTACTATTAAGTTAAAGCGATGCTTTTAACGCGACGGGGTTAAAGTCTTATTGCTAGACATAAATGACACCATTTCTTGTAGCAGATTTATCTGTTAATTAAAATAAATTATCATTCCTCCTTCTGAAATGTATTTTATCTAACATTTATAGTTTGTACACGTTACACACAAGTACATGTATGCGAGATAATCGATTTTAATCGATCAAGTCAAATATCTTCGAAACCATCGATGAAACTAAAAAACGTTTCAAACGAAATTTGGATAGTTTTAGGGGACACGTGATCCAACATCAATAACATTTTTCCAGGTGAACGCGTCGAGAATATACGGAGGTCAACTTCATTTTTCTAAATGGAATCATATATTTTTTATTACAGTAGTCGATTTAGCTCGTCATTCTTTTCATAAAATACTAAGTAATTTATAGAGAACAATCATTGGTTTAGAAGATTTATAGATTTATAGATTTATAGATTTATAGATTTATAGATTCATAGATTCATAGATTCATAGATTCATAGATTCATAGATTTATAGATTCATAGATTTATAGATTTATAGATTTATAGATTTATAGATTTATAGATTTATAGATTTATAGATTTATAGATTTATAGATTTATAGATTTATAGATTTATAGATTTATAGATTTATAGATTTATAGATTTATAGATTTATAGATTTATAGATTTATAGATTTATAGATTTATCGATTTAAATAATTTGTCAACAAATTTTCTGCTTGATATTATCCAGTTTCATATTATTAATTTTTATTATGCATTCATTTCTGTACAGTAACAATGACAACAATAGTAGGTAATAGTAATAGTAGATAGTAATTACAATGATAGCAGGTACTGTACTATAAGAGCGTCGCAACGGATAAAAATACCTAACAATATTATCAAAAGTTCTGAATAAAATTCTAAATATCCCAAAACATATCGGCTTATATTTCGTTCAGATACGTCGACCGTTCGTTGATAAAATGCCGCGCGTAGCAACTTAAAAACCATCGAGACGAAGATTCATGGAGAGTCGACAGGCTGGTAACCAGGGAGAAAAATCCTGCGGGATCAATTACAGCCCCCAAGTGGCCGTCCCCTAAAAATCGAGTCCGATAGCAGAGATCGCGCTGGCTCCGGAACGGAGGGAAATCAATTCCGCAGATCAGCGGCGCGAGATAGTAGCAGTCGAAGCTTTCATTAGGTCTTAATTAAGAAGGCCGTGTGTTCTCGTTCAGCCGGGGACCGCGCGGCTGTGGAGAATAATGCCCACAGCGACGTCACGTCCGAACCCCAAGGACGCGTACGTTTCAATTACTATTAACGCGACGCGATCCGATCCGAGAAAGAAACCGCCGGGCGCTGCGCAGAGCCCTGAAGAGAAGCACAGAGGCCTGGGCAACCTCCGGCGACCGGACGCGACGTCGCGTCGCGTCGCGTCGTGTCGCGTCGTAAAAAGAGATCCGCCTTTTCGAACTTAGCAGGACATCCATCCGAACTGGATCTCTCGCTGGGCGGAGCTGGCTATCGGAACCGATCTGAACAGAGACGTCGTCGATCTCCCCGCATGCCGGCCAAACAGCGTCGTCCTGTGGATCGCCTCGGGGTACCTACGCTCGAACGAAACGGCCAGCGGCCTGGGGGCCAACCTGCAACGATGCGCCAATGCAAATTGATCGAGTTGTGATTGGGCCCATTCAGCGGGTCGACGATCGCGGTTCTCTTTGATGTCATCGATCAGGTGCCGTCGCCGCTGCTCCAGACGATTGTCTTTACCTGGTGGGAGCTCAGGCTGAAACTTGACGCTCAATGGGAAAATCGGATCGATTTCGCGTAAATGGATCGAACAGGATTGCTCGCGTTCAGCACCGCTTCGAGCTGCGTTCAACATTGCTGTGACGACGAACTTATTTAGGCGCGCCCTCTGTAGACATGCGTTTTTTCGACTCACTTATTTCTTCGTTTTACAGGCTTCATATACATATTATTTCGTTTAGTTTTCAGTCTTTTCTTGTGCTGTGATATTTATACAACTATTATTTTTACAGGTTGTTGTTTTACATTTATTCTCTTGAAATATCAAATTTAATTTCTTACATTTCGCACATTTAATTTCTCAAACATTTGTAGTTCGTTAAGATCTTTAATATTTTGTAAATATGGATGTTTTTTAGCTGATGATACAGCAGTATAAGAAAATTAGGTAACATTTGGAAACAACATTTTCCGTGCATTATTTTTTTGTTGACTAATTATACACTTAATCGTGCATTTAAAACGCTTCTTTAAAATTGTATTTTATCTATGTTTTATTATTATTATATTATATTATATATAATAATAATATATATTATATCATTTTATTTATTATATTTTATTATATTTTATTATATTTTATACATGTACACTGTCATTTTAAGTAATATGTATATGAACTTTATCGTGGGAACAGATAATACACATTTTAATTAATATTATTATATTAATATTATAATAATATCGACTGATCAAGAATATGCGTCTTCTTGCGTCCTCTAAATAGGGTATAGATATTGTACTAATTTTTTGTCTAAGACCTAATTAGTCAAATCATATCGAAGTAACGTCAGCAAGTAATATTAAGAATATTAATAAGTAATTATCTAAGTAGTAAGTTAAACTTTGGGAATACTGACGCTTGAATACGATATGTTAATCGTTTAACAAATTGTACAAAATTATAAACAGGTAATCTTGTTTCAAGACTTTTTTTCTCTCTTTACAGTTTATGAATAATAGCTATAAAATACAAAATAGCCGAATATTTGAAGGTTAATTTCCACTCCTTAAAGCAATAAGGTATGATCCTTTGTCGAAAACAATTTTTATTTTGCATAAAAATCTGTACTCTACTAAATCATTAAGATCTGCGAACAGAACTTTTCAAATTATAATTGCGAATGGCATAGTGCAGGGAATATTGTCCCGCGAGAGAGAGAGAGAGAGAGAGAGAGAGAGAGAGAGAGAGAGAAATTAGATTAAAATATATCTTCCTTCATAAGGAATTTTCTCAACTGTTGTTACAAAATCAAATTCTCTTCTTTCCACAATTTGTTCCTCCTGTTTTCACATCGTTTTTACCGTTTCGTACATTTTGTACGCAATCGTAATGTTCCAGGTGTTCCAAGATTTGAAGAAAATGTTTCGCCTAATTAAAACGATGATCTAAACTGCAAGTTCCTCTAAACCGCTGTTAGCAGCTCGGGGCGCGTGGTAACTTAAACGACACTTAACCGAAGCCACAGCGCGAATCAAACGACTCGAATTTATTACAGTGGACTCTTATACATTACAATGTAATAATTGCACGCTCGAGTCGAACATGATTCAAAAGGCACGCACGCGTTCCACCAGAAGGTGCAATTATACGCGTTGCACACTCGCGTGCAAATACCCTCGGTGAGACACGAAGGTACAGGCCTTATGAGCTTTCCACAGCGAGGCTCTTAAATTCTCGGCGACGAGGTTTAAGTCAATCAGCGTAATTAACGCGCGCTTTGTACCGCTAGCATTAGAATGCTCTTGGGATCTATTGCAACTCGGTTTCTCGTGTTTGTTCCCCTGTTCCCCGTCACTGTCGCGCATTCTTCGGGCCTTACGATTCGAGCTTGATTCCTTTTAATCTTTGCGCAATCATGTAATCTGTCTTATGTGTTTCATGTAGCAGTAAAAATCGCAATCCAATCTCCGATAAGCATTTCCTTTTTCTTTCAGAAGATCCCTCGATTCGCTTCGTTTCGTATCAGACGTTATTTAGAAGAACATATTTTGATGGTTTGTTCTATTGCAGTTATTGCAGTTCTTTGATGCTCGTACAAAATTTTATTTTATTTAACATTTGTTATATTTAATTTGTACATGATTCATGCATTAATGAGACACGATCACGAGCAAGGTGATAATATTTGTTCGATTCAAAGGGAGACAATGTTATTTGTATAAACAATGTACAATGTTCGTCTAAAACAAATATGTTCTCCTAGAGACGACGTGAATTTATTAGGTTACTTATTTGACGTAAGATAATGCAAAAATCGTAACTGAATAATATTTTTATATTTCCTTATTACACAGAGCTTTCCTGAAAATATCGAACGTTTGCTGTTCATTAATTGTTGCTCGCTATTCTCAATGCTTGATTTGTATTTTGATGCACATTGAAATGTGTAATTTACATCTTTCTTAACCATTGATTTCCGTAAACATTTTTTCAGACTCCAAAAATGTTTTGGATATATTTATTTTATTTTTCAAAATAATTTTACGCATAAATAATATCTTTTCCTCCCTGTATTTTTCTACTTTTTGATTAGAGCCTTTAGATCACACGAAAATATTTTGTATCGTTTTCTGTGTAATATTAAAAAATGGAAGGTACGACAATTGAAAGTAATTGTTGAGAACATTTCCGCAATGAATTTTTCGAAGTAATTTTTCTTAACAATCAAAATGATCGTAATGATTGTAATATATACTATTTTCCACTGCAATTGTAAAATACGCAAAGAAATAGTTAATAAGCAAGACACTATACAGCTATACCAGTATTTTGTATAACATTATAGCTTAATTAATTCCGAAACACCAGCAGAGATCCTGTTTTATTCTCTTCACGCATTCCTAGCAACTAGCCAGACAATTTTTTCAAATTTCGAAAACAGGTTGTGGAATCCTACTTGGGAAACAATCGACAATGCAAATATTAACCTGAATGATACAACGTTGAATGATCAGTGGGAAGTAGCAAACCGCAGTAAATTGCAATGATCTGTAGAGCTTCGTTTTGTGACCAAAAGTCAATTTTTCAAGATCGATATATTGGAAAAAATTCTTTTGCTATAAAGTGATAACTCTTTAAAGCTCCCAAAAACCAATATATTATTCGCTTTAGTTGATTCTGTGCTGAGATATGACGTTCTAAAGACAAAATCATAAAATTCGAAGTAAAATTAAACACGAATTATAGAATGTTCGAAAATCGGTTTTAATGAAGATTATGCGCATATTAGCCGGTTTACTTGGAGCATTTAATCTAGTTTTAACCATTTTTGAATTCAAATACATTGAGATTAATTTAAAAAAAAGCTATAAAGAGTTATAAGCATCAAGCTGTTTTTATATGAAAGCTTAAACAATTGCTATGAAGAAGATATCAAGCTTAAGTGCAACCTCTTGGAACCTTCGTATGTAGGATCATTTTAACAAACAGAAAAAAAGGAACAATTTGGCTAGATTTAATAACAGACTGCTTTACATTTAGACATGTAACAACATATTTTTGTTATTAAAGCGAAGAAGGGCTGTTTTACTGGGGTGAGATTTAGTCCAATGTTAAAAACATTTCTGCTAATAGAATTTATTATTTTTTCCAAAATATTTGTTGCTCTTTTCACGGCTGAGAATTTACTATTATCAATATAGGCGGATTGTTAGTGATATACGAGGCACAAAGGATATAACATCAAATATTAGCTTAAATAATCAGAGACAAAAGCGATGTGCCAACAAAATAAAATCACCATTTGAGGTTATTATCTTTATTGTATCCTCCAATAGGAACAGTACCATCGATATTTTCAGGAATAGTTAATGAATAAAGAAACCGATAATGAAGATTTAGGATAAAGATGACGAAATTGATTGACTAATGCTTAATGATTTACATATAATTTCGAAATAGAAACAAAAATCTTTTATCAATTAGACCTTAAGGTAATTAAGCTAATTAAGGTAAATTAGATCTAATTAATTACTCAATACTAAAATTCGATTGATTAAGATACCATGTCGAAGCACGTTCTCATCAGATATCCAATGAAATTTACTGGACTCGTTCCAGAAAATATTACACAAAAGTTGATATATTAATAATAAATTATTTATAAATTATTTATATTAATAATAATAAAAACTAATGAAAACCTGCACCATTAATATATATATATATATATATTAATGGTGCAGGTTTTCATTAGTTTTTATTCGAACTTTAATAAAACTTTTTATTATTTAGTGGTTTTAAATTCCCACGAAGAAGTAAAACATTTCTGCAGCAGATTATCGAATCGCGTACAGCATTCGATGAAAATAAGGAAACACACCATTACTTATCGTTTTAAGACCATTGCTTTAGAATTATTTCCAGACACACGTAGGAATATGATTCAAATGAAATCTCAAACATTCTTTTGCATTCCAAGTATCCGGTCGCTGGGTCATGAAGAAAATGCTGAAACATATTTTAACGATATCGTATGCACCGGTAGATGCTCGATACCGCATTCGATCTTACCCGATTTCATCACTACCGCGTTGCAGCCAGCCAGCTACACCTAAGCTTCGCAGCGTCGTCATCGATGTGAAAGTATCGAACGCGAATAGTCGCTCGGATGAGACAAATTTATGAAACAACGGGCATGCTCATTGTACACGGGCCACCTTCCAATGAAATTCTCCCCGATTACGTAAGAATTTCCATGAACCTTACGCGCGCGGAGGATCGGTGAAAGCAGAAACAACGACTGTTATGACCTTTTAGCGTTATGTTCCGCCGTTTTTACGATAATCACTCCGCCCGGGATACTCTGTACGGGACATAGACATTGAATGAACGAAGGAGAGAAATGCGTGTTCGGTTACGTCTATGATAATCAATTCAGTTCGCGGATGTTGCGACACAAACTGTGCGCAGTGACCCGGAGAGCGTCATTCCGTGGACAAAAGTAAAAAGACGTATGTATACAGGGTGTTCCACAATTATTTTAACAGCCGAAAATGAGGGGTAGCTGAGGTCATTTGAAGTAACTTTTTCCTTTGCGAAAATGCGATCTGCGGCTTTGTTTACGAGTTATTAACGGAAAACACTGACCAATGAGAGGTGACGGCGCGAAGTTCGAGAGCCCGCAGCACGAGGCTTTGACAGATGGTCGGGACGGACTCGAGCCGCGTTCGAAGTATTGAACAACTCACGAAGCGAGAACTTTCCGGATTTTTTTTACTACGTAACAGTGATATTTTTAAGAAAAAACGCTCAAGGTTATGTCAAGGCTACGTCAAGGCTATGTCAAGGTTATGTCAAGGTCAACATATGAAATTTTTAAGCAAGGTGTACCAGTGAGTACGTAAATGATATTTTAATTTACATAATTCCATGTCCGAACACAGTTCAACGAATGATTCGCAAAGCTAATTTAATAAATAATAATCGTGTTAAAGGACGTAAGGGATATGTTTGTTAGAGAAATATGACATAACCTTGACATAACCTTGACAAAACCTTGACATAATATTGAACATATAACCTTGACTGGTAGACCTTGCTTAAAAATTTGATATGTTGACCTTGACATAACCTTGACATAACCTTGCCATAACCTTGACAGGACCCTTACAGAACCTTGACATAACCTTGACATAACCTTGATATGTCAAGATTATATGTTCAAGGTTATGTCAAGGTTTTGTCAAGGTTTTGTCACGGAATTATTTAAATTAAAATATCATTTACGTACTTTGTTAATCTTCACTGTACACCTTGCTTAAAAATTTCATATGTTGACCTTGACATAACCTTGACATAACCTTGATATGTCAAGGTTATATGTTCAAGGTTATGTCAAGGTTTTGTCAAGGTTATGTCAAGGTTATTGATAATATTTTTCATATTTCTCTAACAAACATATCCCTTACATCCTTTAACACGATTATTATTTATTAAATTAGCTTTGCGAATCATTCTTTGAACTGTGTTCGGACACGGAATTATTTAAATTAAAATATCATTTACGTATTTTGTTAATCTTCACTGTATACCTTGCTTAAAAATTTCATATGTTACACACAAGGTGTCATGCACACTAGAAAATTAAAACGGCTGTCACGGTTAAATTACTTACTATTTCGGGTCCGAAAAATTAGTAAATATTCTTCAGACACTCTTTATTAAAGGTGAACAGCGTTTTTCTTAAAATATCATTGTTACGTAGTAAAAAAAAATCCGGAAAGTTCTCGCTTCGTGATTTGTTCGATACTTCGAACGCGGCTCGAGTCCGTCCCGACCATCTGTCAAAGCCTCGTGCTGCGGTCTCTCGAACTTCGCGCCGTCACCTCTCATTGGTCAGTGTTTTCCGTTAATAACTCGTAAACAAAGCCGCAGATCGCATTTTCGCAAAGGAAAAAGTTACTTCAAATGACCTCAGCTACCCCATATTTTCGGCTGTTAAAATAATTGTGGAACACCCTGTATATCAGCACTTTCTACACAGATGTAATTAATTAATACCATTAATATGTCGTATTAACGTAGGTATATGTATTGTATATATCCTCTATCCATTAATCCATTAATAATAAATCATTTTTCAGTATTGCCACATAAGTATTTGTGCAATTTAGATATAAATAACATGTGATTGTTTACACGCTATTTTATATTATTAATGATGACCTGTATAAAATTATATAATCTTGATTTCATTAACAATGACTTCGTACAAATTGTTTTATACTAATGTTGGTTTGGAGGAAATCAAAAAATGAATTTTTTGTTTAATATCTATTTTATTTTTGCAATCTGTCTTATGATATTCAGTCAAATTTGTAACATTGTAGAATAATATGAATTGCATGTAGATACTATTTTATGGTATAACACAGAGAAATTAAATGAGGTTGAGATTACTGTGCTCTGTGTTTAACGTCTTATTTTTAGTGTATTTTATACGAATTACAGCGTTATTGAATTCTAATGTAATTGAATTACTTTGCAATTATAATTCCTTGAGTAATTTCTATTGTAATTCTACGCAACTCTGTCACATACCTACATACATAGAATACACATCGAATTATGGTAATTAAACATTGTGTGAACAGCTAAAAGACACCAAACCAAACACACTTGGCACGTACTTAAACTAAAGCGTTTGTTTTTGGTTAAACATTCGAAGAGAAAGGGAGAGTTAAATATTTAGTCGATTTGTATTCATGAGTAGGTAGAAGAAATACTCTCTCATCACGGTGAATAGGCACACGTTCGTTTGGTGCTTATGTAATGATCACGTCGATATGAATTTCTTTCTTCGCGACGGCGATTCCTGTTTCCCTCGCGTCGTCCTGATCCGTTTTATTATCCTTTTTTTGAGCGTCGATGGTGCGAACAGCCGGCGAGAGAAAGAAAGCCAACCTTCGCGACTCTTTGTAAAAAGCAGAACCTTGGGTGAAGTATTTATAATCGTTCTGGGAACGGAATAATCGGCGACATTCGTATTTTCTTTCTCTCGTTTCCAAGAATATGAAAGATGATCTTCGATTACACGATCACACGTCAGAGTGTTTCGTCACGGGATCGCATGAATCTGGTTTTTTGGAGGAAACGACGCCTGCGAGAGCTTTTAAAATACGGTAGCAGCAGTTTCGGTGAATTCCGTCTGCATACGGAATCATGCATCTTTAATGCGATGACATCTTTAATATACGGCACGGCGGAAAGGTTAATTTAGTCGGCAGTTATTTTGATTTATTCAAGATTTTATCGAATTTAACGTAGCTCTGTAAATTAGTGTAGAAATAATTGAGTAGCATTCATATCGGATGATCTAATAAATAATATGCTTATAAACACATAATTGCAGACAATATGGTTAACGATCATGGGAAATGGATCTTCAATTGTATCTTTAACAAACTTTTCTTGGTTTCTTTAATTTCGTTAACGCTCGAACCTATCCTAATATTAAATCAGTGAACAGAATGATTACAATGATCAGAATGATCAGAATGATTAAAAATAGAAAATACATTAATGTTAATTCAATTGGTTAATTCCATTCGATGTCACCGTTAGTTCAGTTTAATCGTGCATTTAATCACACTCGCATAATTACGTTCTTTGTATCAGACCATTGTAATTGGTACTGTTATAATAGCGGAGTTTATAAAACAGAAAGTAAGTACGTAGTTTGGTGCGTAACCTCTAGCTGAGAAAGCGATAGACCGGATAAATAAAAAATATGAATCGATAAGATATAAATAAATAAATAAAACCGAATAGTCGGCGAGGTATCTTAATAATCGTTTTATAATTGATAGAAGATTAATTTTTCGAAATCACACATTTTCGAGAAAAATGTTTTAGGCCAAACTTTTATACTTATTTGCATTATATTTGTTTGCAACAAAAGATATCAAATTCTATTTAGAAAAGCTAATTTCTGATGAAAAAATCCTATTTCCGGTCAGTACCGAAATAGGAGCAATTACCATAGTAGCAATTACCACCATTCGATACATTGCACTCGAATTAGTCACTATTTGTTTACTTTTCGATAAAAATTTCAATAAAACCCCTCCTTTTTAATAGGGGTGAACGGGGGGTCTATAGAATCCCCTGTATATTCGATTTTCTAGAAATAACCAAATATTTAAATCGCCTTGACTTTCTGAAAAGACTCAAATATCTGCACGTGTTCGACTCTCTCAAAATAATTCAATAATTAAACGTATTCGACTTGTATACCAAGCAGAACAATAAGCCCAATAACTGTCATATTTGCCAGATTATTAAATAGGATACCAATAGAAGAACATAATAAAGTAATAATAAACATGATAAAGACAATTCTTAACGGAATTACATCAAAATATCCTTCAAATTCCATTAGAAAGAACAACACAATTATCGATCGTCTCTTTCAATCGATGATTGACGATCAATTTCATTAATCGATACATTCAGTTGTCGATCTTTCAACGATTAATGCAGCTATTCATCGACCCTAATCGCTGTGACAGCTATAAAAAAAGAATAGACAGTCATCATCATCACGAACTAGTAAGAAAAACTATATAAAACAAGTCTGCCTTCGCAGACTGCATCGGGAAACACCCGAAGGATCTTCTATCCTAACGGCACCAAGCCTCAACAGAGGTTACGTCCTTGCTGGAGAAATTGTAAAGATTCCTGGAGATAATAAAAAAAATAAATCATCGACTGGTAATTACATTCATCGATCGATTTATGCAATCGACGACTTTTCGACGATTAATGTCTTCGATCGTTCTCGTCGATCGTTCAAACAAATGAAAAATTTTAATCAATTGATACCTAACGCTGCGGTAGGTTTGGCGTTATTATTATTATATTATTATAAAAAAACAGAAATAAATTCAAATGCTTCTGTTTGCGGCAATTTGCGCGAACCGTTTCCATTCCGCATCGCGTCGTCCAGCGATAGTTACTCATTTCCCAGAATTCGCTTAAGTGAGTGTACCAGTCATCGTTGTATGTTTTCGAATTACAATTACAATCGAGAGCCCGAGAGCTTCTTTGGTATCGAACCAGAAGCATTTACGGACAGAATAAAGTCTGAGAAAAGTGGTTCTCGTTGTAGCGCCCAGACGTTTCCATCTCGAGTAGAACTCGTCGCGCAACCAGTCGCGATTACGTGACTCACAATCAGCATGCGATTCCTCGGGCCGATTCGGTACAATTAAATCATCGCCCGACAGCTGCAGGTAATTAACCAGCAAGGTAAATGCCCCAGTGATTGGACGATTAAGGAAAGAATTTCCGTTATAAGGCGCTTATTATACTAACAAGAGTTTATCTGGGAGGATAGATCGTATATTTTTCAAAATCCACCTCGAAAGAAATCTTTATACGGTGTGAAACGCTTTGATTGCAAAAAATGTGAGATTCTTTCGATGGTCCATATATATATATATATATATATATACTGGACCATCGAAAGAATCTCACATTTTTTGCAAAATATATATATATATATATATATATATATATATATATATATATATATATATATATATATTCTATTTACTGGACATAGTACTGCACGCATTTGTTGTTTAATTATTTGATTAAACTAGGACGTAGAGTGAAACTTACAAAGTGTAAAATGGCAAAAAGTTTATAATCGATGCGCATATACATATTAATTACACGATGAAAATATCATATAAAAAGATATAATTTTTATCAAGAAGGTGGAGAACATTGCATATTCTCGTTAATAGGAGAGATTAATATAATTTTAACTGCAAATAAATACAGTATATTATTAAGAATTAATGATTAGGTTAATAATGGAATCGAATTAAGAATTCCAATACAATTATAAGAATTAATTATTTAATACAGAGCACATATTGGCATTTTCTGTATGATTAAGTAATGGCTTCCATGAAAGAATTGAGTTTATGTTCTTGTAAGATAAATATATATATATTTAACAAGTTTCTAATTCGGTGTGTAAATGTAAGCAAGAAATAATTATCGTTATATTAATGCAATAAAAACGTAATCTTATGGATTTTTCGCTTATTATATCGGACACTTTCGTCCAGAAAGAAAATATATCTCAATTCTACATCCTTTAATGATTTAATGAATATCCTATTTGTTGCAAAAATGTCAAATACAAATTAATTATATGCTTAAGAAGTAAGCAGATTTTCTTGGTAGAATTGTAAAAAGGCATACATTACACAGACGATTTCTGGAGTACCCTATGTTTTTTTTCTGTTTGATATATTCTATGTTCAACAACGCTGTTTGTTCAATTGTAAAAAGTAATGTTTGGAAAACGTTATTCGGTTTTATCAATAATTATTAACCCTTTCTAGTCGGAATTATTTTAAATCGAAATCCAAAACATTTTTTCTACCCTATAGTATTTTCATTTTATATATCTCTTAGTATATTTTATCCATGTTATACATATTATTTATATTATATATATATTATTATACTTTCTTATTCTATGTGTAAACAAATTTGATAATGTTGAAATGATTATCAAACGTGAATATTTTGCAATTCTACAAAGGGTTAATATGGAGCGCGATATTAATGAACATCTAAATTGATGACTAATCACTGAGCATGTCCAATCATTAATACATTTCCGAGATACAGTAAATTCTCTCCAATTGTTCCTCACTTTATAAACGAAAATGGACAATTTATCCGAGCCTCGCGGCTCGTTATTATAGTCGTCGATTGTCGACAACAATAAAAACGAGCCACGAGGCTCGAATAATCGTATCTGCTCTTCCCAAATTATCCATTTTTGTTTACGAGCTGAAGAGAACATCCTGTAGAACGGCAATGACTAAAAGAGATAGCGGATCCAAAATTTCAGTGTATAAAAACGTCGTCGGCTTCGTTCCACATATTAATCCGCGATTCTAATTCGACCGAAGCAAAGGCTCGGTAGCCCCGATCGGCTGGTCTCCGCGATCGTTCTCTTAGGATGAAGGTGGATCGAACGTTTATCACCGGCCCGAAGATCTAAATACCCTCGCGACACGCAGAAACTCCCGAGTCATTAAACACACGGACGGGGAGCGTGGTTCCGCGGCGATCGAACCGGTACCGGACGCTTCGCCGGCGTACAAATCTGCATTTTGATCCGACGATAGTATCGCGGCTAACATTACTGGAAACTGGTGCCTCATTAATTCCAGCCAACGGCTCTTGTTGCTCAAACGCTCGCCGGGGCAAGTGAGTCCACCGCTAGATCCTCCGGTATCTATTAACCGGTCTTTCTGACGTATGGGCTTTCTGTGTTCCGTGCAGCCCGTCCAGCCAGAGGTCGAACAGGAACAAGTACCTCCGCGTTCCTCCCGATGGAACCGAGTCAACCTCTATCGGTGAATGGGGCCCGGCCCTCTATCGGCAACCACGTCCCTGGAATTGTTACGTGCCAATTACTTTTCGTATCTCGTCCGGCCTATCCGGGCTTTCCGGCTCGGATCTTTTCTTCGATTTGCTAAGCCACTCTGGCGACGTACATTTTTCTCATCCGGACTGCTCTTTCTGCCTTTCTTTTTCGCTTACTCTCCATCTATTTCTCTGTGCTATTCTCTCTCTCTCTCTCTCTCTCTCTCTCTCTCTCTCTCTCTCTCGCTCACTTACATCCCACCATTTCACTTCCTTCGCACACTTTAGTTTTAGCTAAATTTATTATTATTATGTCGGATATTTATTACGTGGAAACGTAACTTTTGTTTAATCTGCTTGCGTAATCTCTTTTACGATCTTATTACGATCTGACATAACCATTACTGCCGAAAGATATTGCCGTGACGAAATGCGTGAAAAATGAACAATTTTACGCACCTGACTCATCAGTCCGCATGAGCTGAATTAACTCCTTGCGCTCGAATGGCCCTTGCACTCGGATGCACTCTAAATCGTTATTGAAAATTGTTACATCGACGCTTGAAAATAATGTTAACGTCATCAAATTTGTTCATATTTAAGAAACTGTTAAACGTGTGACTGTTGCACGAGTCGCAAAATTCGATTTCATACGTAAAAGTAAGTCAGAAAAACTATTTCGGATTTCGAGTTAAAATGGCTCCGACTGCAAAGGGTTAAATTAATTGAAGTATCTGATCTGTCGCCCACAAATTTTCATGTTTTCCTTAAACAGCTAGAACATCTTTTTTACGGAAGAAACGTTTCGCGAACGAGGATAGTATTTAAATCTCCATGACCGAGTTTATTCGTGCCAAGGACATGAACTTCTTTAAAAATGGCATTTATACGTTGAAAGCTCGTTGGGAAAAGTCGATACTACTGGGTCGTATGTTGATTAAATAATCGTTATCCAAAAAAGATATGAAGTTTTTATTATTCATTTGAAAATTCGTCTTTCATATATTATTATTATTATCTTATATGGCCAATCCGGTACCCACTTCTATGTAATTCTGTAATTCATTACCGAATTATAGTTAACTTACGACAATAACAACAATAATAATAATAATAATAATGATAATAATAATAATAATAATGATAAAACTAATTAGTACTGAAGTGTGCCAATAGACAAATAGTATGTAACAGTCTCTGTCTTTTTCCTCTCCCCATCCCTCTCCCTCTCTCTGTCTGTCTGTCCCTCTCTCTCTCTCTCTCTCTCTCTCTCTCTCTCCCTCTCTCTCTCTCTCTCTCTCTCTCTCTCTATCCGTGTTACTTTCTCTCTCTTTCTCTCCTTCTCTTTATCTTCCCCTTGCTCTTTTCCCTTCCCTCTCACGGTTTCTTTCCACATACATCGGTGGCGTGTGTCACGCGAGCGAAGTCCCGCCGCGATTTCTTAAAAGTGAAACCTATCGATACGGACCTTCGTGTTACACTTGTTCTGATAAACGAGAGTGAGCCATAATTAGTGATAGATTAGGGCTGCTCGGGTCTATCGAACCCAGGAAGAGATCTTATCCGCTCATAATTATATCAACGACCTCAACTTGCCGATTTTATGACCGTAAGCGCGATTAGGTACGAGGGTAAATGATCTGATGAGACCTGTTCTAGAATGTGGAGATGTTTAACCCTCGGCCGGCCGATCCTGAGTCACTCTTAATCCGAAAAGTATGCGAACGATTTTACGCTTATCGTATGCAGCTGCTATCAGTATTCAGCATAGAGCAGAACAGTAAAGAGAGTACTGTGTAAAATTCTATTGCACTTCTTTGCAAAATTTCGCTTGTAATAATATACTATATTGCGATACCAGAAGAAAATTTGTTAAGCAAGATGTTGTCTTTAGATAATTCGAAGACCCTGGAAATAGTGACGATAATCACAGTGATATATATATATATATATATATATATATATGAATATATCACTGTGATATAATAATATTATATATATATATATGAATAATTATATATATTAATTTAATTATTTATTAATTTATTATTATTAATTTTAATTATTTATTAATTATATTATATATTATATATGATATAACATGATATATAAATATATATATGAATAATAGTGATGATAATCACAGTTTTCGAAGCAATATTTATTTGTAAAATTCACACCGACAATACTATTATAAATTATAAATTGTGAAGATGACGAATAAAAAAATAATTTCCTTGTACTCTGCGTTCATTTTATAGTCTCTGTCCCTTAAATGTATTAGGTCTACCGGAAAGTTCTGTCCATTTTTGAATTGAGATATAACACAATTTTCATACATTTAATAATAGTTATTGTAGAATATTCTTTCCATCGTTACTTATGACTTCTTGCCAGCGTGATGGCAACTCGTAATTGCCATTTTTAAAGAATGATTTATTTTTAGAGGCGAAGAACTCAACTAGTGCTTGGTTGACATCAGCTTCAGTTTTGAATCTTTTTTCCTGTAAAAACTTTTGCAAAGAGAGAAACAAGTGATAATCGGAGGGTGCTAGATCTGGGGAGTATTTGGTGGATGCGACAGAATTTCCTAGCCTTGCTCTGCGATTTTCTGACGAGTCGCCGAAGCAGCATGTGGTCTGGCATTATCATCGGTAGCCATGTTTTCACGATCGCGTCTCGCTTAATAATGACACGAGACATCTTTGTTTCAGTTTATTTAGGAGAGTACATGTGTGTAAATGCGATGATAAAGAGAGATAGTCATATATGTATCAAATCAACATGTGCATATGGATTGAAACTTGAAGTGACACTATCGGACAGAACTTTCCGGTAGACCTAATATAATGATACATAATAACAATAGGAAAACTGGCACAAATATAGTTTCAAATTGTCAACAACTATAAGAACGGGCTGCAGGGCTCGAATAATCGTATCTCCTCTCCCCAAATTGTCCATTTTCGTGCACAATCTGTGCGTCAGTTAGGGAGACATTACTGCAATTGGATATAACTATTATAAATAGGTGGATAAAGAAAGATTAATTTTTAACGAGTCCTTACCGCATAGATGACGACGCCAAGCCCATCGGTCGGTCATAAACGGTGAAAAGCTCAGCGGGGTCAAGGAGGTCGAAGACAGTAACGTTAAACCAATGCACACCTGGTGTCCATTTAGGTGAGAAAAATTAGCTGAGCAGAGCCAACGCCGCGGCCGCTGCATCTATCACGTGCTTAGCACGTTGATGTTTTGTTTATCGGCATTGACCCGACTCTTTGAATAGACTATAAATAACGCACAATTTCCAAGCAGTAGTTTTCAATTAACATTCTCATCACCTGCAGGGAAAGTTAGCTGTAGCTGGTCATTCAGAGACTTCCAAAAGGGTCAGTTTCTTGCGAACATTTGCACGTATCGCTTCGATGAGCAATTAACGGTTCGGGCACATTACGAACGCTTCCTGAATAGTCCGGGCCTCCTTGTCATTTCTACCTTTACATTTATTTCTCATTAATCTCGCCTTAATATTTACTTCTTTTGTGTTTTTGCGTGGCCCGCGACCGTTAGTTTTCGTGCGCGTTGGCGAGCGTGTCTGCGCCTCTACGTAATGGAAACTTGAATAGGTGTTTTGTGACGGGGGAGAGACGCGGGTCGAATACCCATTCTACACGAGAGGTAAGTTTGCATAGGATCAATTTAATTATAGGATCAACCATAATCGTGTTGTTGTCTGAAATTAGTTGGGGATCAAATCTAGATAAAGATAACGTCGTATGCTTTAGAACCCGTCACACGATCGTCCGATGTAATTAAACCTGCAGCAATTATGGTGTTTTGTACAATTTTTGTGGGAGTATTAGGGTAGATCATTATTATATGGATCTATATTTTATATATTACAGACTACTACTGCTTTATGATTTGATTTTTCTGTCAGATGTACTTTAAAAAATTTGGAAGACTAACATAGATATATTGATAAATAAAGAATACTTCGTTTAAGGTGTGAGGGCTTACAGAGAATCATTTGAAAATCATTCAAAAACGAATATATGGCAGTTTTGAATATATAAGTATTTTTAATCTTTATTTTAATCTTATTTTTAATCTTTTTAAACACTTATTTATATCGTTTATAAACTGAGGGACAATTGGAGAGAATTTTTATTAATACTTTATTAATATTTTATCAATATTAGACGTATATAAGTAAATAACACTGTAAAATTTGATCAAAATCAGAGTGTCGACTCAATAAAACTGCAACGCTTTAAAACAGTACACACACGTTTATTTAATTCCCTTAAAAAATGCTCGGAAACCGAGAAAGACATAGACAAAAACAACACGTCTGCTACGTGTTAAGCTGAATTTTGAATACGAAAATTTCTTGAAATCTCGACAAAATACTGAAACAAGTGCTCGTTTAACACCCTTATAAAACTCTGGAATGTTGCTTTTTATTTCAATAAAAAGACGTCTCAGTATGTAATAACATGCTTTTTTTTAAATCACCTGTGCGTTCTTGGACGTCACGGTGGTCCAAACCATCGAATAATCGGCATCGCCATAAATTTGAAAAATGAAGACAGAAAAGAACCCAATAAATCGGCGATTGTTGCATTACATATTTTCGCGAATTCGTCGTAAAATTCGCGCACGAACCCCAGATCGCGCTCGTACGCTCGTGCACACGTGTCACTCACGGACACAGATGCAAGCGTGTGCATTTGCTCGCTCGCACGGTCTTAAACGGCACCAGTGTTCTCCGCAAAACAAGTGGTCTAGCCAGTCGAGCAAATTACCCACACTTATTCTCCCGGCACATACGCGGGGGAACAGCCAGGACGTCTTCATTCGACATCGACAGTAGATTGCAGTTGCAGTTGCCCGGTACTGCAACCGACGCCGACCTGTCCCGTTGCTCAGCCAGCTCGGATTTTTCCGGCCTCACGCACGATCGGCCCGTCGATAATTATCGACACCGCTTCCATTCCCTCTCGGACTCACCGTACCTGTCTCACCTGAGATCCGGGCCCGCTGGTGAAGCCCCCTTTCGGTCCGAACGGACGGTGACCCCCCGTATTTTCCGCGACCGATCGTTGACCGAGAACGGAATAAATTTGTGCAGCGTGTACCGCCGCCGGGAATTACCACGGACTCGCAACACAGTGCTCGCAAAATATAGTTCCGAACAGGATGATCTAGGCGTTGATAAACTAACGTGCTTGAGTTCTCCATTGCTTCGACTGCATTTCGGTTCCTGATGCCTGCCGCTCGCTCGCGAACACATTTTCGAACTACGAGATCTGGCAATTAAATTATAAAAAATGAACTTTCATCTACCCGATAAGCTTGGCAATCATAACTAGTCGGATAACTGAATTTGTCGAATAATAGGAGTCCATTAATTATCCCTTCTTTCGCAGTTTATTCATCCGTATGATTGGAGTTAAGTTTCACACAGGGTGTCCCATAATTATGTTGAAATCCGGAAAGGGGTGATTCGTGAGGTCCTTCGAAGTAACTCTTTCCTTAGCGAAAATGCAATTCGCGGCTTCGTTTACGAGTTATTAACGAAAAACACTGATAACACGCATTGATAAATATAATAATAAAAGAAATAAGAAAGAAATAAAAGAAATTGCAATAATAAAATAAAAGAAAATGCAATTCGCGGCTTTGTTTACGACTTATTAACGAAAAACGCTGATAACACAGATAACACTGATATAACACGCATTGATAAATATAATAATAAAAGAAATAAAAGAGAAATAAAAGAAATTGCAATAATAAAATAAAAGAAAATGCAATTCGCGGCTTTGTTTACGACTTATTAACGAAAAACGCTGATAACACAGATAACACTGATAACACACATTGATAAATATAAAGAAATAAAAAAAATGAAAGAAATTCGTAATATCTTTGAAGGGTTGTTTTCACCCCAAACGCCGTTTTTCCGCAGAATTTTGAAATTTCTTTCACTTGTAGGATGATTTGAACCGCGTTCCTGCGAAGTTGCGGATCCTTTGAAATTTTGTAGTTATAAATTAGAAAATTTGAAGTTGCAAATCGTTGTGTAAGTGCATCTAAGATATTAGTTACACGCGGTGCAAAAACTTTCTAAAGCACCGTGTGTACCTTTCCAACTTTCCGCAATTTCCTCGAGGTGCTTGGCGAAACGTAATTGCAGCAAAAATGTTGAAATACTTTACGCGATACGGTTTTTAGTTTCTCCATAAATACATGAGATTCCTTTATATATTGTATGCTACAATGAAATCTGCTTTACGTCGATAACTTGTCGTTAAGAAGAGCATCCAACGGAACGAAGTAAACGTTTTGGCACGTTGTAATACTTCCTTTCACTATCCTCGGAATTCCTGGATCATTAACAGTACTTTATTTCGACTCGAGCGATTAACATTTGTCGGTTTCCTAATTTGTAAGCCGCGTTCAGATTTTGCCGCTTCGACGTTGCCTAATCCAGAAATCTTAGCTTATTATTAATACCGAGCGTCCGGTAGTTTGATTCGACTAATTACACCGTCTGCGTGTAAAATTTGTGCGTGCACAAATGAATGTATTAATTGTGTAACCGAAAGTGAAATAAATTGACGTTATTTAATATCTGAAACGAATGATTTCTAAATAGCTTGCCGACGTGTTATGCAAGAGATACGTGAAAGATTAGTAATGAAATTTTCTCAGAAATGTTTCTATACTATATCGTAACAGTTTTCACGTTGTTCAAAGTGAATGTACAATGTACGTTGGAGGTGTAAAACTTTTTTTCGTAGATTAGATTAGGCTTAATCCGAAGTTGTATCTTGTCGTTCATGCTCTAATGAGAATGTATTTTCCGTGCTTGTCGTGTGTAATATTATTTGCACCGATGTGCTATGCACTATTTTGTAATAAACTTGTGCGCACAGCTCTAGCATGTCCGTTTCCTTTTTTAGGCGCTGTTCGAAGCTGGTTGATAATGATTTCTTCAAATCCTGATTTTGTTCCATTTGATAAAGTATATGTTGCACGTTTTCATTAATCGAAGCAATTGTTTGTTCTGTGCACGATACAAAAACTAATTTATAAATCATTTGCATTCTATTCAAATCGAACTAAAATTAAATTCTTTCACAAATTTAAGTCAAAATGTTAAGGCTCTGAATAAAAACATTATTCGGAAATATATAATTTTTTTCATTAGCTAACTGATTTTGAATAATTTAATAGGTAACAAATAAAATTTTATTCGCTTTATTCGCTTTATTCGCTTTATTCGCTTTATTCGCTTTATTCGCTTTATTTATTAATTTATTATAAAATTTTATTTATTATATTTATTATCTAATTTATTCATTTTAAGTGTTGCGTTCCTAAAAAGCAAAACGTTTTTAAATGTACTTGTTCATTCACTGCTGTTATTAATTACTATTTATATTAATTACTATACTTTGAGAGAATGATTTAATTTCGAGTGACGTGTATATATATAAAAAGAAATAATACTGATAATTAAACTCTCGATTCAGTGGTGCAATGTTGCTTTCTCTTCTTCCCCGTATAAAAAAGAACATATGAGCCGTTTATTTTGAAAGTGGCCTAAGTCCATCTTTCAAAAACATCGAGCTAGCTATTTCGGTATATACATTTATATAAAAGCAGAAAAACATGGTATTATCATGTTATCAGTTGCCAATATTTTTAAACTGATTAAAACGCGAAACGCTTAAATATCTGGATTTTAGAATTTAATAAAAAATAGCAAATTTAATCGAAATAATGTGGTAAGTCAATGAAAACTCGTCGAGAATCTTACCGTTTCATACCGGGACTAAATTGGCGGATTGAAAACGTACGGAAACGTATTAGCCAGGCCGTATCTATTTAACGCGTGTTCATTTATTTTCCCGCGAGATTAATTTCCTGTTACGGTTGTCGAAGCATCGACAGGTCAAGTAAAATCCGGCTGATTTATGTAGGACTTCGTTAGAAGAAGCTTCCGACCTGATCCGGTCTACAATCATACAAATTATAAACTTCGAACATTCTTGCAGAAGCGACGGGTTAATTAAAGTCCTTGGAAACTATTCGACTTCATCATTGCACTTTTTTGGACACACGTGATTGCAGACGGATACAAGTAAAAAACATGCATGCATAATTCAAGATGCGCTGCTGAAACGAGAAATGATTTAACTTTCTAGACATACTAAATCAAACTTACTTGCGAGCCGTGTTCTCGGCTAAATAATTAATCCCTTGTCGTGTAAACATTCGAACGATTTATATTACCTGAATACATTATCTTATATTTAGAAAATGCGTGCGTTAAAACGACTTACTAAAGAATGAAATATACTCGTCTATTTCGTGATTTAATTGTTCCTTCGCAAACTATATTTTCGTTTCGTTTTTACATTTATTTATATCGTTCGTGCGATCTACCATAGTTTCGTTCCATTAAATATTCGTTAAAGCAAACTGTGCATGTGTTATTACATGTTGTTATATAAATAAAACTTACTACCTGTGAGAGCTAATTTACATTAAAATTGTGTGTACCAATTTATTTATAACGCATATATGGCATGCGTCACAAACTGGCTTCAGTTGTACAACAATTAAAACAGTTGAGTATCCGTACACGTATTTTTACACTACTTTCACTGTCGTATTTCAGAACAATATAAAGATTCAACTTTCTGAAATATTTCAGTATGCTGAATTACAGAAAATGAATAATGTGGACGCATGACATCCACGGTCTAAGTATACTAGTCTAGTTCGAGCGTTACTACAATAGCGCGAGCTTTTAGAGTTATTCTAATGGAGAAAGCTTCCTGAATAGGGGAACTGTTTCCTTCGAGGAGAAAGAATTTCGCAACAGGAAATGGTGGCTCGTTTCGTCTTCGGGAACTTCAAAGGGAAATAGCGAAACACGGTGAAAGTTATTGTCGTGATTGTTAAACGCAGCTTGGTATTGTAACGCGTCATCGAGCATTCGAAGGGAACAAGGATCGGTCCTGGGAAATGATGTAGTACCTCGAAGAAACTGTATAGTCCCCGGCTATTCTAGTAGTTGTGGGTAGTACCGAGGCACAAGGGACTGGAAGTGCAGCCATGCTTCCTGAACAAGCTATGCTTCAAATTATGCAACCCGATGATTTAAGGGTTTAGAAATTTTTGGTACATGGTGGTTGCATTTTGTTGGTCGAGTTCCTAGATGCCACTTGCTTTTGCATCTTTCGTTTCAAAAACTAACAGATTGATGAAAAATATGAGTCAGAAACTATTCTATAACCAGATTCGATACTACTTTATAATGTTATCAGAATATTTATTAATTATCTCGTGCAATGGAACATAATTTTTATATGCTACTGCTGATAAGAACAATGAACAAATGTTTGATAAGAATAACAATAGAATGCTGGAAAGACCGATAATCAAATATTAAGAGAAACAATATTGTGATGTAAATTCATTTTATTAAATAGATATAACAAACTAATTTATATAATAATTTTGAGGAAACAAGATGAAAGAAAATATTGAAGCTATTATGTTATATGACTTCAGCATAAATAAGCAAAAAATTGCTGATCTTAACACATAGATACAGAGACACTGATACGAACTTATATATGTGGTCGTGTTGCTATTGATTTTATTATTAATTTCACTTTAAAGTTTTAACGATCTA
This sequence comes from Megalopta genalis, assembly GCF_051020955.1. Classification (NCBI taxonomy): domain Eukaryota; kingdom Metazoa; phylum Arthropoda; class Insecta; order Hymenoptera; family Halictidae; genus Megalopta; species Megalopta genalis. The sequence continues at coordinate 10,302,357 of NC_135025.1, forward strand.
TTCAATGCTAAAAATCTATTATGGTCGATCATTTATCTATGCCACCATTTTCCCAGTTCACCTCTTAACGTAAAACACGTTCCGTTACACATTTTGAAAATGTATTCGCTTCACTGTTGCATTGTACTTGAACTATCCCAACACACATATTAATAAATAAATTGATGTTTCTTAAAAATGTTCCCAAAAACTACATAAATAAAATATAATAAAAACTGTATAATTATTCAAGCGCTTGATTGTAAACGATTTGTGCAAAATAAAATTGAAATGATTATAGTCGGAATTGTATTATAAGAAATCAGCATTAGTAAAAAGTTATAACTAGTTTACGGATCTTTTCGCAAAATGAATATTTTCTGCCTCAATTTCAAATATAAGAAACCAGACAGGCATTTTACTCTTGCTTGATCAATATTAACTGGTTGAAGCTCAATCAATTCAACTTTTTCAGTATTTTCGCAACATATTGGCTAAATAATTTATTGTTCGGAAAGTAATATCGTTTTCCAGAAAACACTTGATCCAATGTTTTGCCAATAGAGAGCTGAACTTCTACGAGCATGGGATTTCATAGTTTCCAGAAAGACGACAAAATGAGTGGCCGACAAAAAGTGGTCGACACACGTTGAATAAAATTTATTCAAAATTTATTCTGTATTTTAAAAATATTTTATTAATTTACTTTTGTAAAGACCTCTTACCGACGTCCCGAACGCCCAAAGACAGGCGTCTTTAAGACGTCTTAAAGACGTCTTTAAAACGTCTTAAAGACGTCTTTGCGTTATCTCGGCCTCCGATTTTTCGTTCTAGCGCGCATAGTCACACCACGTAATCGAATTCCTCCGCTAATTTGTACACGCTACACCGCGTTATTTCTGGGAGTCGTTGTTCCACGCACTGCCCGCTCCACCGTGTCATTATTCGCCGGCAATTCGCACGCGCACCCAACCATATCGTGCCCGTTCCTTTAAAGGCTGTTTTCACGTGCGTCCCGTGGCCAGGGCGCGCGGATAAAACGCCACCTCGATCGTTGTAATTGCGGTTACCAGCCGGCCAATTAATCTCGATCCGACTGACAGCCGCATTAATACGATACGCCTCGAGCGCTTATTATTAGCGCTAATGACACAAGACTCGCAAAAAGAGAAAAATATAGGGACGCGAAGCAAATACTTCTATGGATGGTCCCCTTTGACAATCTGTAAATCTGTTCGCAACTCGAGGAATTTCTCGCGGGTCTTGATACATCGTCGAATAATCGACAAGATTTCTGCAAAAGAAGGAACGCGTTGAATTAGAAGCTAATTTTCTTTTGAGAAACTTCGAGAAGATCGTAATAATTGAAATGTAAACATTATTTGCTCGAGAGGCTTCCACTAGATTTTTAGAAAGATAAATGTATGATAATTGGTAGCAAAATAGGAAAGAAACTAGAATTATTTGACTGCGGATTTTATGCATTTCTGTTAAAAATCGGTAAGTGAAACTTAAAACGGTAGAAAAATTATGTAAACTGAAAAATGTCCGTCTTTTAATTGAGCAAAATGATTGATGGAGAAAAGAATATACTATTTGTATGCTTTTGTTGCAACTGTTGAAGCAAATTTTTATTTCGCATAAAGATCCGCGGTCTAATATAATAATATAATAATACAATAATATAATAATATAATAATATAATAATATAATAATATAATAATATAATAATATAATAATATAATAATATAATAATATAATAATATAATAATATAATAATATAATAATATAATAATATAATAATATAATAATATAATAATATAATAATATAATAATATAATAATATAATAATATAATAATATAATAATATAATAACATAATAATATAATAATGTAATAATATAATAATAATTCTACTGCAAAATTATCCATCCTTATCATTCATCCTTCGCAAACTTACAATTTTCAATTTTCTCTTTTAACATAAATCGATGACTATAGTCGTCGATAATATGCCTATAAAGTGTTAAAGCGAAATTCGAAGCTTCGAAGATTTTTAAACATGTCTTTCTAATAACCATGTTTTCAGAGCTTGCGTACACAATAGAGAAAAAGCTATTTGACCGATTGACTTGCCCGACCATTTATTAGTTAGCTAATACTTAACCATCGTCGACAAATTAAAAATAATCTTAACAGTATTAAGTTGTATAAGTTTCTTTGCATAAGGTAAGTCAGTCTTTTACCCCGAAATTGTAACTTTTTCTTAAAGTCGTCATACTTATTCGAGTTTTCACTTTTTTCGTAATTTTTGTAGTTAATCAACGACAGAAGTCTATGTAGAACAAGAAAAATCTTCGTTTTTGTGATTCAGACAAAAATCAACACGACAATCTTTCTTGTTCCGTCTAAATGTTCGATAAAAGCCTCCTATAAAGTGTCGAAAAAGTTAAATTTATAGTTATCGAGAAAAAAAATTCTTAAAACCCACTGATATTTCAGTCAAAAATATTTTTTGGCATTTTTAATCTAATCAATGCTTTTACCATTTTAATTGCAGCTCCGACACACATAAACATACCCTAAAAGGCCACCGCACATGGACAACTTTCCATCACATCAATTGATATTTATACCACATTCGTCATTTCACTGTCGCCCAAATTCACTTTCAGCGATAGTGAAATGGCGGGCACGGAAGAAATACTGATTTGCATAGCTCGAAAGTGATCGGAAAGTGGCCAGAAAGTGGCCCATACGCGTTGACTTTATGTTACCCGAACAGAAAGTTCGGCATCGTCAATCGCCAGACAGTGGTACCAATAGCGATTCTAGTAAATCGAACATCGAAAGTACTTCTCAGAGTTGGTCAAAAAATTAATCGACGTCTAACGATCAAATTGCTACTGCTAATCGTTAATTGCAATTGACAATTACGTTCGGCTTTAATCGTAAATCGCGATTAACGACTAAAGTAGGAATCCACACTGCTATAATACATAATATAATATTAATATAATATAATATAATATAATGTAATATAATATAATATAATATAATATAATATAATATAATATAATATAATATAATATAATATAATATA